>NC_090447.1:1335970961-1336595961 GCF_031143425.1 Pleurodeles waltl | reverse complement strand
CAGTGTGGCCCCTTCCAGAACCACATTGGAAGAGAAGGAAACGACCAATTGAGTGTCGTCGGCATAGGACACCAACGTTAGTCCGAATGACTCTACCAGTGAGGCTAGCGGGGCCATGTATGTATTGAATAAAGTAGGGCTCAATGATGAGCCCTGTGGGACACCACACTTATACTGTAGTTTGTCCGAAAGATGGGACGATCCAAAACCTGCGAAGATCTACCTTCTAAGAAGGACGTAAGCTATGCCAGAGCTTGATCCCTAATGCCAATGTTCCTCATCCTTCGAATTAACACTTGATGGTCGACCTTGTCGAAAGCTGCACTCAGGTCCAGCATAATAATTACTGTGGTATGTCCCTGGTCGACGCACTTCCTGGCTTCCTCCATGACAGCTAAAAGCGCTGTTTCCGTACTATGCCCTGGTCTAAAGCCCATCTGGGTGGGGTGAAGGAGGGTATTACCTTCGAGAAAAGTGGAGAGCTGTGAGTTGATGTGTTTATCTAATATCTTAGCAGGAGTAGGTAGAAGGGAGATGGGCCTATAATTCTTCAACACTGCTGGATCCAGATTGTTTTTTTTTAGCAATGGTTTCACTATCGCATGCTTCCATGAGCTGTCCACTAATCCTTTAGTGATGGAGGTGTTAAGCAATTCAGTAACACTGGACCTATGGTTTCCGCTCCTTGAGCAAGTATATCAGGAGGGGCAGGATCCAAAGGAGATCTGACTTCAGGGAGGTGAGAAGCCCTATAACCTGTGCCTGAGAGAGAGCGGTGAAATGGAAGATGGATATTAAACTATTTGTTATGGGATTCTCCCCCTCTTCATCTATAGGACTATTGCTGACAAAGTTTGAGTAAATATCCAAACTTTTTTGTTGAAAGAAATAGGCCAGAACATTACTCTGTTGTATGGAAGCTTCCATAGGAGTCTCCTCCACGGGTGCTTGAATAATCTCTTTTAGGATCTTGAAAACTTCTTTAGGAGAACCAGCCGCTTCTTTAATTCTCTTCTGATAGAAGGAGCTTTGAGCTAATTTAATCTCGGTATGATATCTTCTAATGGCTTTCCTGTACGTGTCCCTGTCCACCAAATCATATGTTTTCCTCCAACTCCTTCCTAGCTTTTTGCACTCTTTTTTTTGGAGATACAATTGGGGGGTGAACCATAGTGCACTGGTTTTCCTGCACGGCCCTCCTTTTTTCCTACTAGGAAGAACCGTGTCCAAGCTGTCCGTTATCCAGTCATTGAAAGCCATAGCTTCATGGTCCATCCTGTCCATGAACTGGGCTTTACAGCTGTTCAGGGTGGCTATAAATTTCTTTCTGTTTAGCTTACTCCACTGTCTCCCTATCTGCATCGTAGGCCTGGTCCTAGTTCCCACTGATTCCGATGCTAATACTAGCGGGATTAAAAAATGGTCTGGCCAGGCAAGCGGGATGGGGGTTTTACAGGATAGAGCAGATGTGTTGCTAAAAACTAAATCAAGAGTGTGTCCCTTTTGGGGCCTTTAACCAGTTGAACCAGGCCAATCGACTCCATGTCCCCCATCAGGCATCTAGATTCTAAATGGGCAAGGGTCTTGGCATGAATATTAAAATAGCCTACAATAGTAAGGTTAGGTTTGGAGCATATAGTGTCGAATATGTAATCTGAAAGAGAGTCCAGGAATTTCTCTGGTGGGCCAGTAGGACGATATACTAAAATCCCTGAGAGGGTGTAGTGGGGATTTAGAATGAGGGAAAAGGACATGCCTTCCCCTTCCAGTAAGCGCAGCGACTGGTACGTTAATTTAAGGAAATCCCTGTAAATGATTGCAATACCTCCACCTTTGGAGGTCGTTCTGTCCACTCTGGTGATTGTGTATCCGGTAGGCAAGGCCAGGTTAATATCAGGACCAGACCCTTCATGAAGCCATGTTTCAGTAAGGAACAAGGCTGTGGGTGCCGCATCAGTACGTAATAAATTAATATCTAATTTACGGGCAGGCAGAGAACAACAATTTGTGTACAAGAAGGAGGTATGAGAGTTGGCCCCTATAATATTCCCTACCTCTTCAGAAAGAGGTGTCCACTGGCAGCCAGGACAGTGCCAAGCTTTAGTCTAACCTTCTATGCACCTCTTGCAATGTATATTTCTAGGCAATCTCCAAGACGACAGGGCAGATGACTGGGTCAAGCATGGAGCGGTGCTAGTCTGCGTCGGCCATCTTCCCTGGCCAGCTACGCCCGCCCCACTTAATGTTTATGTTGTATTCAGGAGGAGTGTTTTTTGAGGTTGGAATGTTATGTCTTCCAGATTTATTGATCAAAGTGCCTATTTTTAATGCTTTTTTTAATGAAAATATTTTGGTTTGTTGGAAACCAGTATCACTTTTTTAATTTCCTTTGAAATGTGGGTTTCCAGGAGAGGTTCTCTTTAAAAAAAAAATGTATGGGTTGTAATGACTGGAATACTTCATTGGCTTTACTTTGGACTTTTTCATTTTTGCATTTTTTGCAGCTATTCGGAAGTTATTTTTTTTACATTTTTTGTGGACTGGAATTTTGGGCAAGGGCTGTGGACGAATATCTACAGCTATATAACTGCAAGTATGACACTCCTATGTAATTTGCATGAGAAATGTTAGATTTGATTTCATACATATGTATTTTGTTTTAATTTCAATGTAAAGGTTTTCTTTTTTATGTCTGTGATTTAATTGTTTTCATGTTGTGTTTATTTCTACTATTGTGCATTGTAGTTGTTGATGTGTGAGGTTTTAATTATGTTTTAAAATAATTGATATTTAGTTAGCAGTCTTTTTTATGTTGTTACTATAATTTTTGGTCTGGTTTACAAAAATAAATTGCGTAATACTTATTTAGAAATTACTTGTTTATCTTTATTGGGTAGTACATGGGCAGGTAGGTGATTTATGAAAGGCATTTTGCTATTACTTCTAATTAGTCTACTCCTTTGTTATTAATAAGGATTGTCACTTTACGTTGTAGCATTCCATACATTTTACTGGTTTGTTTACTTATTTTAGGTATAATTTCGTTGACTCATTGCTCAATCTTTAGCTTTAGGTAGGTTTGTTCTTTTTGTAGAACTCCTATGAATTTTTAGAATGTTGGTTGGATTCTTCCTAGTGTGGCGTGGAAGCTGTTGTGCCATCCTTCTACTGTATTGTTGGTTTTGGCTTGTTGAGCCATGGTGTTCTTGGAGACAATTTACCATTGTATTTGAAATTTGAGTTGGCATCTGTGTCCAGAGCCAGGCAGTCTGCCAACCTGTGCTTCAAAATAGTCCATTAGGGGACTTAATTTTTGTTGATTTTATTGATAAAATGGAACTACAATTAGCATTTTGTAGTGTTACAGGGACATATGCCAGTGTAATTGCTTTTTTAATTTCAAAGGTGAACTGGCTTTTTGTTGCATATTCTACACTTAGGGGCATATGTATGAGCCCCTTTGTGTCACTCTTGCATCATGCAACTTGGTGCAAGAGGGACAACAATGAAAAATGAGATTTATGAGATTTATGAAGCCGTGCAAGACCACTTTGCAAGGCCCTGGGTGGCTTCACAGATATCAAGTAATGTAATGCAACGCAAATCACTGTGTTACATTACTCTGCGCCAGGGAGGTGTTTCCATGGGTGTCGCATGGGTAATGCCATGAAACATCCATGGATTTAAACTCCTAGATTTACAATAACAGGTAAACCTGGGAATGCCCCTTCCTGCACAAAAACAATCCTGCATGCAGCACAGGCACCGCTGTACCACGTTTGTTGGCCTTATACAGCTTAATGTGCAGCAGCACAGGGGAAAGCACAAGAATGTACCCTATTGCCATACATATGGCATATTCCTGCACTTTCCCTGTCAGGCAGGCAGCAAGGTGACTTGAAGCGCTGCACTGAGTGACTTGACCATAAATATGGCTCTTAGTTCAGATTTTTGGAGATGCCTTCAAATGCTTTGGTTTCAGTGGTTATAGAAGCCTTGTACGGCTGTGTGTGGGTGTAAGCTTATGTATTGTTTGTATAATTGTCTTTTCTTTTGATGGAATTTAATAGTTTGTGATCAGTACTACTTTGGTAGGCAGCAATGAATAAATGAGGGGTATGTTAGCGTTTTGATATTCACCATATATAGGGTCTCATTACGAGGCTGGCAGTCTGAAAACCGCCAGCCTTGTGCTGGCGGTCAGACTGCTGTGGCTGTGGCAGTCTGACTGCTACATTATGAGGTTGGTGGGCAGACCATCCAACCTACCGCCATCCCCACTAGGATCAGTGACCCTGATGAGCTGAAGGAGGTCCTGGTTGTAATCAGCCAGGCCGGAGCTGCACTCAGCACCATCCTGCTGATTACAACCTTGTTCTCTGCCAACCTTTTAGGGTGGTCTGACTGCCATGAAAAGGATGGGGGAGACCACGTACAGGGTGCTACAGGGGACCCCCTGCACTGCCCATGGGATGGGAAGTGCAGGGGTCCCCCTGCCCAGCAATGCTAGTGCCCCCTGTGTGTGGCAGCATTTCCACCGCCTCTATTATGAGCTGCGACACTGATGCAGCTCCTTTACCACCGGGCTAACTGATAGTTGTACTGGGGTTGACAGGAAGGTCGCCAGCATTGCGACAAACTCCTAGTTGTGAGTTTGACAGACAAATGTTTCATTCTGCCAAACTCATAATCAGCCCTGTTAGAAATGGGGTCTTTGGTTAGCAGTCAAGTTACCCCCTGTCCAAGCAAGGACCCTCACTCTAGTCAGTAAAAGAGAATTACCCTCAGTTAACCCCTGCTTACCCCCTTGGTAGCTTGGCACGAGCAGTAGGCTTAACTTCAGAGTGCTAGGTGTAAAGTATTTGTACCAACACACACAGTAACTTAATGAAAACACTGCAAAATGACACAACACAGGTTTAGAAAAATAGAGAATATTTATCAAAACACAACAAGACCAAAGCAAAAGAAATCCATAATACGCAAGTCAGGTTTTCAATTAAAAAGCAAAAAGAGTCTTTATGTAATTTCAAACACTCACTTACACTGTTAGCATGAAAATGTATGTTCGGTGTGTCAAAAATAACCCCGCATGTGAGAGTGTGCATCAAAAAGGGTTTGGGATGCATCGATTTCACACACGAGCGAGACCTCACGTCGTTTCTCCTTTCGTCGGGTCAGGGCACATCGTTTCTGCTCTCCGCAGGAGAGCAATGCGTCGATTCTGGTCAGCACTCTCGGGCCCGGGCTGGCCTTGCATTGTTTTTATATGCCCAGCAGTGCTTGCATTGGAAATCCAGCCGCACAATGATCTGAAAACCACGTAGTGCGGGTTGCGATCTCCCAGCCTTCATCAGCGATGCTGCACATCGTTTCTCCAGCTCCATGCGTCGATTCTTCAGCCGCGTTTCCGGCAAGCGTAGATTTTCAGCCGCAGAGGCGTGTCGTTTCTTCAGCCGCAGATCGGAGTTGTGTCGATCTTTTCCACGCATGGCGTTCTGTGCGTGGATTTCCTCCTCTTAGGCTACCAGCTTCTCCTTTTAGGGTCCCAGGAACTGGAGAGGCACCACAGGGCAGAGTAGGAGTCTCTCCAGAGACTACAGGTACTGGCAGAGAGAAGTCTTTGCTATCCCTGAGACTTCAAACCACAGGAGGCAAGCTCTAAATCAAGCCCTTGGAGATCTTCACAAGATGGAAGGCACACAAAGTCCAGTCTTTGACCTCTTACTCTGGCGGAAGCCACAACTGCAGGATAGCTCCACAAAGCACAGTCACAGGCAGGGCAGCTCTTCTTCCACAGCTCTTCAGCTCTTCTCCAGGCAGAGGTTCCTCTTGGTTTTCAGAAGTGTTCTAAAGTCTGTGGTTTTGGGTGCCCTTCTTATACCCACTTTCTCCCTTGAAGTATGCCTGCTTTAAAGCAAAGTCTCTCTTGAATGCGAAATCCTGCCTTGCCCAGGCCAGGCCCCAGACACTTACCTGGGGTTGGAGACTGCATTGTGTGAGGACAGGTACAGCCCTTTCAGGTGTAAGTGACCACTCCTCCCCTCCCTCCTATCAAAGATGGCTCATCAGTAAATGCAGACTACACCCCAGCTCCCTTTCTGTCACTGTCTAGTGTGAGGTCCAACCAGCCATACTGTCAAACAGACCCAGACAGGAAATCCACAAACAGGGAGAGTCACAGAAATGGTATAAGCAAGAAAATTCCCACTTTCTAAAAGTGGCATTTTCAAACACACAATCTTAAAATCAACTTTACTAAAAGATGTATTTTTAAAATGTGAGCTCATAGTCCCCAAACTCCACATGTCCATCCACTCCCAAAGGGAATCTACACTTGAATCAGATGTAATGGTAGCCCCCATGTTAACCTATGAGAGGGACAGGCCTTGCAACAGTGAAAAATGAATTTACCAATATTTCACTGTCAGCTCTTATAAAAAAACATTACTATATGTCCTACCTTAACCATACACTGCACCCTGCCCTTGGGGCTACCTAGGGCCTACCTTAGGGGTGCCTTACATATAAGAAAAGGGAATGTTTACGCCTGGCAAGTGGGTACACTTGCCAAGTCGAATTTACAGTTAAAACTGCACACACAGACACTGCAATGGCAGGTCTGAGACATGATTACAGAGCTACTTATGTGGGTGGCACAACCAGTGCTGCAGGCCCACTAGTAGCATTTGATTTACAGGCCCTGGCACCTCTAGTGCACCTTACTAGGGACTTACTAGTAAATCAAATATGCCAATCATGGATAAACCAGTCAACCATACAATTTACACAGAGAGCATATGCACTTTAGCACTGGTCAGCAGTGGTAAAGTGCTTAGAGTTCAAAAGCCAACAGCAACAGGTCAGAAAGAATAGGAGGCAGGAGGCAAAAAGATTGGGGATGACCCTGCATAAGCAAAAAAGTCCAACAAGCCCCATAGTATATATTTGGGTGAATGATCTAGGGTACATTTTGAAAGTTCCGACCATCATCCATATTTGGCTAATAGTAATAGATTATTTGCAGTAGCAAATATGATTATTTTTTTGTCATTATTGTGTTATTGTGTAGGAGGAAGGGTTAATTATTATGTGTAGTGGTAAATTGTTCAAGCATTTCTATATCGTGGCATCTTGTGATGGCAGCAGGAGTTTTACCGGTGGCTTTCTTAGTAAGTGTTACAAGGTATTTTAAATAGGTATTGAAGGTTGCTGATCTGTCTTGTGTTCAGGTGCTTTAGGTAGCATGTCATTTAGTATCTCAGTAGTGGGCTCTTCGGAACTAATGTTTCTCTCTTTTTAATCTTGAAATACATGCCTTGCTTCTTTTTTGGTTACATTAGTGGGGTGGTTGGTTTCTCACACGTTAACAACTACATTGTTTTTGATTGTAGCCCTTCCATACCAAAGTGTTAGAATAGTATTTCACAAATTTTCAATTTATAATTTTGTTGCTTGTGCTTTTCAGGCTTTAAGTGTATCCTATGTGTGAGAGCATGTGTTTGCCTTTCTCTTAAGTAAGTTATATAGTAGTTCATTTTTTTTTCTATGATCTACTTGATGTCTATATATTTCTTAATTTTAAAGTGCCTTTGTTCAGTGTGGATGTTATGCAGTGCTTTAATTTTGCTGCAGTTGTAGATTAGCTTCTAAAGACTACAATAAAACAGAGACTTTGTTCAATCATTGATACATTTACATTTTAAATTAAGTTTGGTTACATAGAGTTAGTTTAAAAAGTTTAACTTACCTGTTGGGGTAGTTGGTAATTTTTTGCAGTTTTCTTCTTCACTTTTGTTTTGGAAATCGTTCTCTACCAGGTTTTGTAATTTTTCCGTGAAAAGTAGAGTTTTCTGTTTTTTTTATATTAGTATTTGTATTGGTTAGTTTGTTTGATTGTAGATTTCATTTGTTATTTTGTGATTTTTCAGTTATTACCTTTTAGTGTGGATGCTAATTAGTGTTCTGCTTTAATATAAACTGTATGTTTCTGTTGTTTTGTTATGAACATATTCATAATGTTTAATGCTATATTTTAAATTGTCATTTTTTAAAAGTTGTTTTTCTATCTTTATTAATTTTAAATGCTTATTTATTTAAAGGCACATTATTTTGTAATATGTGCTTAATGTTAATGTTGATGCATAGATATATTAATAATACTTTTTCTTGATATATGTATTTATTTTAACTTTACCTATATTTATTCCATTATTTAAATAAGAGTGTCTACATCAATTTGTTAATTTTTGCTTATTTTTGTGAAAATGTTGTAGTTGATATAGTGTGTTTAGATATTTTGGTCATTGTGTGTAGGTATATAAAAGCTACTATATTTCAATTTGCTTACTTTGTGTATTCAACATTATGTAAAATAGCTATTTTGCATGGTAATGTGAGTTTTTGGTAAATAAGTATGGGATGGTGATATTTTTTAAATAATATTATTTTGACAATAGTTTTGTCATACACCCCTCGCAAATACACTCAGGTCAGAAGAAAACATGCTCATCAGAGAATTCAGGACTTCATAGTGAGGCAAGTTCAAATGCTTCACTGGCTTCTTACATGCAGCAGATCCCTCAAGCACATCAGAGCACTTTCACCAGTTTGCAGATTCATGAAAACACCTGACAGCGCAAATCAGGTGATTGCAAATTCTGAGATCCAGTTTCTGGTGTAGTTACTGTGTTTCTCTACCAGGTTCAAATGTTGTTCTGTGAGACAGTTACCCTGGCAGAGACATTTAAGGAAATGCATTCTACGCCATTGTGGGAAGCTACTGCTCAGTCACCCCCAAATGTGTGCACTAATCTATACATGGTTTGTTATACAATAATTGGTTTCCTGCCCTTAGAAAATGCCTCATAGCTACACAACTTCCAACGACACTTGCATACAGAAAGTCAAAAATGGCAAGCTCAAGTTGCCCTTTATCAGAGTTGTTTCAGGCACAAGTCTCACTCAATATTTGCTTTCCTCAGATCATGAAAACCAAAGAGAATCTTTTCACCTTACCATAAATAAAAAGCAGCACCCATGGTGTGCAAGTAGAGAACTAACATCCGAATTGTGCTTTGTATATTAAACCTGGCAAAAGTGAAAGGAAGCATGTATGATGGAGCACAGCGAACTTACCAGGTGTACTCTCTTCTGGACAGATATCACTGATCAACCCTTCAGGAAGAAGCTAAATGGTCCACTCGGAACATTTGCTTTCTGTAATTAATGTTACAGACAGAAATATAATTTCACTTTAATCCACCATGAGCTACAATGCACATCAATTTAATTTCTCTCAAAGCTTTTGATTAGAAAAGGGTATTCACAAGCTAATTACCATTTGACTTCACTTGCAGCAAAACATGTTGAAAGGTTGACCAAATCAGCTCCCACCAGCACAGGGAGAACAATTCTGAGCAATAAGCACGTTACATATCTATTTCAAAGTGATTGCTGGAGTTTGAGTTACTAGCCTTGCCATCAAGAAATATGAATATGTGCCACTATTTTACAGAGGAGTTAACATGTCTTACTTCTCTATGAAATGGCTAATGCATTACTAATAAGCTCCCTATTTTTTAAAGTTAACTTACACTAGTTCAGTTATAAGTTAGAGAATATACCAGTGCCAGATGTCTTGCCCGGCAAATCTTAAGAGGCCCAGACCAGTCCCATTTGTTGGAAATGGTCCTCTTTGCAGGGTCACCCCTAAACATGTTTCCTTTTCCTTCCATATTTTGATGAATTCTTTTTGTTGGCCATAGAACTCTGAACACTTTACCATTGCTGACCAGTGCTAAAGTGCATGTGCTCTATCCGTAAAACATGGTTTGATTGGTATATATCTAATTGGCATTTTTATTTTACTTCTAAGTCCCGAGTAAAGTGCACCTCATGTGTCCAGGGCCCATACATTGAATACTATTAATAGGCCTGCAGAACTGCTTGAGCCACCCACTTAAGTAGCACTTAAAAACACTACCCAGGTCTACCATTGCAGCCTGAATGCAGTTTTACACTGCCATGTTGACTTGGCATTGAAGACCCCTTGCCAATCCTTAAACTCCCCTTTTATTATATAGATCTCACCCCTAAGGTAGGCCCCAGATAGCCCATAGAGCAAGGTGATATGTAATTAAGAGGCAGGACATACAATTTTGAGTTTTACTTGTCCTGGTAATGAAAAACTCTTACATTTGTTTTTCACTACTGTGAGGCCTACCCTTCTTGTAGGTTCACATCGGGATTCCTTATTGCATTTAATAATCCTAATTAAGAAGGAGTATATATCATGTTTAGTACCTATGGAACTGTAATATTAAATTATCTTTAATGGTAAAGTCTGATTTATTGTTATAATTTTAAAAATGGCACTTTTAGAAAATTGACATTTTTCTCCTATTAGCCCTGTATGCCTGCAGTTTGTCTCTAATACACGTCTGAGCTGGGTGGCAGTTGGACTTAGTGCATTCTATCTAGACAACCACACACAAAGTGAACCTAGGTGTGACTGATGGGCCATCAACATCCTGTTGGGCTATCCTGGGTAGGATGGGTGGGAGGAGCTGGCCACAGTCTAACACTTACACCTAAATAGGCTGTGTCCTGACCCCACTTAAATGACAGCTTAACTCCCTAGAGTGAGTTGGAGCCAGGACAGGAAGGGAGGACCTCTGTGCACTTTAAAGCCATTCTTTGAAGCCTCCCCCACTTCAAAAGCAGCACAGGGTATTAGAACTGGACTTGTGACCATACCAACTCAGTACACTTCTGAACCTGTGGATACTCTGCCAGGAGGAAGGACAGCTGTGCTGCTGAAAAGACTGGTACTCTGCTGGACTGCAGCTCTGGAAGAACAGCTTTCTATCTTCGATGACCTGCTGCCTGCAGCCCTCCTTGCCTGGGTGAGAAGACTGGACCCGCACCACTTGAACCCAGAACCTGAGTGACTGCAAGGGCTTGCTGACTTTCTGTACTTCTCAAGTCTCACGGACACAAAAAAAGGTCTGCTCCAGTCCAAAATCCATGCATCGACACCTCTTAGAACCAATGTTTCTCCATAAGTGCTGATGCATTGACGTTACTGCAAGGCGAAAGGACACTGCATTGCAGTCAACACCACTGCATCGCTGCCACTGCTAGGATCGGGGACATCACATTGAAGACTGTTTGCCTCCATTCCTGATGCATCTCTAAAATTGCTTGGCTCAGAGTTGACCAGATTTCCCTAGTTGGCGCTTTATGCTTCTAAGCACTACAGCTAAGTTTATTCTTTAAGGATTCATATCTCAATTTTTTGTTGTTGTCATTTTGATCTTGTTTTGTTCAGTAAATTAAGTTCCATTCTTCTAACCAGGTGTGGCATCTTTTTATGTGGTGTTTTCACAGTTTTACTGTTTGATGTTTTGCACAAATACTTTACACATTGCCTCTTAAGTTATTCCTGCCTGCTCTGTGCCAAGCTACCAGAGGGTAAACACAGGTTACTTTATGGTAAGTATCATACTTAAACTTGACTAGGATTGTGGTTCCTGCTTGGACAGGTACCTCTGCCAACCAGAAACCCAATGTCTCACACCATCTTACAATGGTAGCTCTGAATGAGGAAAGAGAGTACTATCTTTCAAAAAACTTAGAACAAACTAAAAGTATAGGTATGTCTAGTTAGCATAAACCTTGAAAAAATATACAAAGCAGATTTGTACCCTCACATGCCTGAATATACTAGATCTCTCCATTTTACTGGGTTGGCATGTTAGGGTTATTTTGAAATAGCTCTCTATTTGAACACTGACAAAGGAGGGAAAAGCCTTGAGAAAAATAAAAAAGATCAGAAGGCTCATTCATCGGCCATGGAATGGCTAAAGTGTTAATCTGGCATTGGCACCTGGCCAGATACAATTGTGTGGCAAATTCTCGAGAAGACTTAAAAGGAAGGTTGAAGTGACCTTTCCAAAACTGTAGGAAATCTTTTTTCAGTCTTAAGTGTTGTGAGAAACTAGGGCTGATTGCAGAGGCCCCATAACTTTTTGCCCCCATTTTCCACTTTATGCTGGTGTTTTCCTGACTCTGATGGTGCCCTGGGTACTGCTAACCAGTCCCAGGGCCTGTGCTCTGTGTAAAATGGATATGCAAATTAGGCTAATTAGAATTGGCTAACTTAACCTACCTATCAGTCTCTAGTATATGGTAGGGCATGTAGGTTTAGGGACCACATCATAGGTGGTGCACACCTAGGTGCATTGCTGAGGTGCCAGTGTCATTTTAAAAACAAGCCTGCCTTGCTGGCTGCTTTTAAATTAAAGTTATATGCAAATTCGACTTTAGAATTTAAGGTACTTCCAAAGTCTTAAACTACCTTATTTTTACATATAAGTCACCCCTAAGGTGTGCCCTATGTGCCCCTAGGGCTGGGTGCCATGTAACTATAAGCAGGGACTTTATAAAAATAGATTTATAAGCCCTGGTGAGGTAAAAACAGCCAAATTCGTTTTTCCCTCATTGAAGTAAATGGCCTTCATAGGCTAGAATGGGCAGACTTTATTTTAAATTTTAAAGTCTCCTTAAATGTTACATACCAAGAATTTGGTATCAAATTGATTGTTGTAATAAATCCCACAACTTCCAGTTGTTGGATTTAATATAACTTGTCCAGGTAAAAAGTTTAGACTTTACCTAAAAAGTTGCCAATTTCAGCTCTGCATTGTTTTTGCTGCTGTGCTCTGATTGGCCAGCCTGCAGCGGCTTCTGCCAGGCTACCTTGATGAGGTGTGAAGTGGCCTGACTTCACACAAAGGAATGTGCTTGGGGGAGAGAATCTCCCCTCAGCAGATGGTGAGGCAGGAAGGGGGAGGGCTGCCAAACTGGTCTTCAAAGGCAGAGAAGGACATTTGCAGCACCCAGCAACACCCCCACATCCTGCAACCCCAGACAACTAGGTACCCCCTTGATTAGATTAGGAGAGGGCAGGAGAGGGGTGTGTTTATGATTTTTAGCCACACCAGTGGGTGGGCTCAGCCAGATGTAACCTCCAAAAATCAGATTCAGCCATGTTGGATTTTTGGAGACTGTTGCCTTTTGGGATGGATTTTTGCCACACTTCCCAGGAAGTGGTCATCACAGGGGGACGACCCTGTACCTGATTGGAGGACCAGGACCCCCCTGCTTTTCACCCAGGAGCAAGGATAAAACTGGCAGACCTGCACCCACGCCTCAGATCCCCTCCAGAATTCAACAAGAAAGGAACTTAAGGAGAAGAAGGACTGCCCTGCTGGACCCCTGGCCTGCACCTGGAACCTGCACTCAGAAGGACTGCACCAGGTGCACACTTGGGCTTCACCACAAGAAGGACTTTGCCTGGCTTCAACTGGTTCAAGGAGGGACTCCCTGTTTGCTACAGGTGAAAAATTGCTAACCAGAGTCCCCTGCACCAACTCCTGAAAGAAGCGACCAGCTGACCACTGCCCAGTGGCCAAAAAGGAGTTTGCGCCAGGTGCATTCTGGGAGTTGAAGTCCGCACCCCCAAGGACCATCACAGAACTTCTGGACCCTTGGGGTGAGCTGTGGACCCCAAAAGAACCTTAAAAGAACATCTGGGTGAAGCCCCAGAAGTTTGGAAAAGATTGGAGAATTTTTGAAAAAAAGCTCCATAAAGTGACCGACCCGACGCGGAAATTCTAGCCGGCTTGCCTCAACCGTGACCCGGCCTGACTTCGTGGTTCGTCCCGGTAAAGAAAAACATCCAAAAAAGAGACTAAGTCCGAACGTAAAAAGTTGACCGGGACCTCCCAGCCATCGTATCCGAGAAGGGCTCCATGGACGTCGGATCAAGATCCAGGTTTACCCCGGTCGAAGGATTTTCATCTCGAAAAAACGACTAAGTCCGAAGGTAAAAATCACCACCGAGGAAACCGACTTCGCGTATCCGGACAAGGGCTCCAGGAGGTCAGATTCAACTGACAGGTTCTTCCCGGGGAAGAAAAACATCAAAAAAGAGACTAAGTCAGAAGGTAACTTTTTAACCGAGGCCTCCCGCGACTTGTAGCCGAGCAGGGCTCCATCGCGGTCGGCCTGAAAGTTTGACTTTGCCCCGGTCCTGGTGCAACCAGATGACCCGATTGGCGCTTTTTGTTTCTAAGCGCTAGAAAATAATAATACTTTAAAAATTCATATCTCCGGTTCCCCTGAACCGATTTTAATCGTTTTTGTGTCATTTTAAAGATAAAAATATAAGCTATTTTTATAAATTGGTTTTGGATTTTTAAACTGTTTCCTGTGTTTTATTTAATTACTGTTTTGTGATATTTGAATGCTTTACACTTTGTCTCCTAAGTTAAGCCTTGACGCTCGATGCCAAGCTACCAAGGGTAGAGCTGGGATTAATTTACTGAGACCTAACTGTACCTATGTGGAGGTTAGTGGCTTGTTGCTAGGTGTAGGTACCTACCTGCCCTACCAATAACCCATTTTCCAACATAATTGGAAGCAGCGACGGGATCCTGTACTTGTGTTCAATATCACGTTACAGTTTTAGGTAAAACAAATTAAAAATCCTTTAAATTGTCCTAGTGCAAAAATTGTTTTACATTTTTAAATTTGGATTAATTTCAATTATTGAATTTTTGTAATTTTTCTAAATTCTTGTTTCCAATTTTTGCAAAAAGTTTTTGTTGACACAAAACTAGGGAACCATGGAGCTTGATCTGGCTAGCCTACCCACACTGACAGTAGTCCAGCTTAGGGGGTTGTGTGTTGAAAGAGGGTTGCCTGCAACCACTGATCTCAGGAAGCAAATCCTGATCACATCCCTGACAGCATGGGCTGAGGCCCAAGAGGTAGAGTCAGAAGAAGCTCCAGAGGAGGGAGAAAAAGGGGAAGATGCTAACTCTAACCACTCAGGGGAGGGAAGGCATCTGAGCCTAAGTGAGGAAGAGGAAGAACGGTCCTCAGTAGATACAGTCACTAGGGGCAGATCCAAAGCTAGTGGTGGGAAGGGGGTCCTTTCAGGAGGAGAGAACCCATCCATCAAAGAAAGAGAGCTGGAGGCCCAGCTAGCATACATAGCTTTGGAAGCAGAGAAGCTGGCCCTAGAAAAGCAAAAGTGGGCATACCAAGAAAAAAGAGATGGAAGCAGCGATAAAGAAGCTGAGGTGTCCATGGGTGGGGGAGTTTGCCCCAGATTACCCAAGGGGGTAGTTCCTGCTTATGTAGAGGGGGATGACATAGATAAGTGGCTAGGGGCCTTTGAGAGGGCACTCCAAATGAGAAGGGTTAGGCCTCAATACTGGGGTTCCCTTTTGTGGGAGTTGGTCCCCAACTCAGGGAGGGATAGGCTTCTGACCTTAAGGGGGGAGGAGGCAGATTCATACCCTAGTATGAAGAGGTGCTTAGCCAAGAAGTTTGGTCTGACCCCAGAGCAATATAGAATGAAGTTCAGGGACACCCAGAAGGTCAGTACCCAGTCTTGGGTTGACTTTGTGGACATTTCACTAAAGGCACTAGAGGGCTGGATTATTGGTAACAAAGTAGATACTTATGAGGGGTTATACAATTTGATCATGAGAGAGCACATCTTGACCAATTGTATCCAAGAAAGGTTACGCCAGCATCTAGTGGACTCTAAGCAGACCAACCCTAGAGAGCTAGGGGAGGCAGCTGATGAGTGGTTGAGAACCAGGGTGGTTGTCAAGTCCCAGGGGGGAGACTCCAAGAAGGGGGGGGCAGGTCCCCAAAAACCTAAGGAGGGAGGTGGTAAGCCCACCACAGAGACTCCCTCTGTACCCCAGAACCCTAAGAAGGAGGAGAGTAAATCCCACTCCCACTCTGACAAGCAGAGACAGGGAGACCCAGGGTTAAAAAAACTCTTGGACAGTAGGGCTTGCTTTGACTGTCAGCAGACAGGTCACTTCAGAGGAGATGCAGCCTGTCCAAGGAAGGTGGTTAGCACTGGGCTGTCCAGTGTAGCCATAGAGGAGGATTCCTCAGATGATGAAGTCCTCCTAGCATTGTGCTGGGAGACAGGACCAGATGGTAAGCTGGTGATCCCTGAGGGTGGGAGTAGGCACTTCCACCACATTCAAGTGAATGGGATCCCCACCACTGGCCTGAGAGACACCTGTGCCAGTCACACTATAGTGAGTGACCGGTTAGTGACCCCAGACATGTATGTCCCAGGAAAGACAAAGAAAGTCAGGATAGCCACAGGGGAGGTCACCTCCAAACCTGTAGCCATAGTGCCCCTAGAGAGGGAGGGTATCCTTGACTGGATTAAGGTGGTAGTCAGTGCTGACCTTCCCCTAGATTGTATCCTGGGCAATGACCTCCCAGAGGTGAGTCTGGTCACAGATGGGGTGGTCGCCCAGGGCGCCCCCCCAACCCAAAGTCCTGGGGAGTCAGTCCCTACAGTTAGGAGACAGGGGTCCCCAAGAAAAGGAAAGAAGAAAAGGAAGGGTAGGCCACTCTTAAAGAGAGTTCCAGGGAGCCAAGGGCCTTCTGCCCCAGTAGGGGGGGAGCCCAGATTTGGCACTGGTGAGGCCTCACCTGACCCCAAGGAAGTCCTGAGTAGTCAGGCAGCTGTCCAGATGCAGGGTGTTGCCCCTGCACTGACAGAAGGGAGAGTGGAAAGAGGGTGTCTGCCACAGGAGGTGGTAGCCCCCCACTCTAGACAGCAAGAGGGGTGCCAGGACCCCAAAGATGCCCCTAAAGCAGCTCAGCCACCTGTCAGTGGAGAGCTTAGGGTGTGGTTCTGGGTACTGACAGCTGTCAGTAGCCTCTGCTGGGTGCTAGCCTTCCTGGCAGCACTGTACTTGGCCTGGGAGGCAGACCCCAAGGCCAATAGCAAAGTAGGCCCCCTGACCCTGTTGGTCATGGTGGGGTTGCTCAAGTGTTGGGTGACCTCTTTGGGTAAGCTAGGTGTTGCCCTAGTAAAGTTAGGAGTAGGGGAGGTGGGCACCTCACTACCCAAGTTGGCAGAGAGAGAGGAGGAAGACCCCCCTAGAGGGAAGTTTCAGTTTGAGTTGGGTCCTTTTACTGTTGGGATGGCTTCACTACCCAGAGGGAGTGACCCTGACAGGAGGATATAAGGCAGAGTAGGCCCTGCAAAGGGACAGCCAGTTTTCTTCACTGTCTTCCTCGCCTAACAAGCCAGGAAGACTCTCCCAGGGTTGGGCTGAGTCTCCTGGGCGTGTGGGCTGGGGGGGGGTTGTGTGAGAAACTAGGGCTGATTGCAGAGGCCCCATTACTTTTTGCCCCCATTTTCCACTTTATGCTGGTGTTTTCCTGACTCTGATGGTGCCCTGGGTACTGCTAACCAGTCCCAGGGCCTGTGCTCTGTGTAAAATGGATATGCAAATTAGGCTAATTATAATTGGCTAAGTTAACCTACCTATAAGTCCCTAGTATATGGTAGGGCATGTAGGTTTAGGGACCACAGCATAGGTGGTGCACACCTAGGTGCATTGCTGAGGTGCCCAGTGTCATTTTAAAAACAAGCCTGCCTTGCTGGCTGCTTTTAAATTAAAGTTATATGCAAATTCGACTTTGGAATTAAAGGTACTTCCAAAGTCTTAAACTACCTTATTTTTACATATAAGTCACCCCTAAGGTGTGCCCTATGTGCCCCTAGGGCTGGGTGCCATGTAACTATAAGCAGGGACTTTATAAAAATAGATTTATAAGCCCTGGTGAGGTAAAAACAGCCAAATTCGTTTTTCCCTCATTGAAATAAATGGCCTTCATAGGCTAGAATGGGCAGACTTTATTTTAAATTTTAAAGTCTCCTTAAATGTTACATACCAAGAATTTGGTATCAAATTGATTGTTGTAATAAATCCCACAACTTCCAGTTGTTGGATTTAATATAACTTGTCCAGGTAAAAAGTTTAGACTTTACCTAAAAAGTTGCCAATTTCAGCTTTGCATTGTTTTTGCTGCTGTGCTCTGATTGGCCAGCCTGCAGCAGCTTCTGCCAGGCTACCTTGATGAGGTGTGAAGTGGCCTGACTTCACACAAAGGAATGTGCTTGGGGGAGAGAATCTCCCCTCAGCAGATGGTGAGGCAGGAAGGGGGAGGGCTGCCAAACTGGTCTTCAAAGGCAGAGAAGGACATTTGCAGCACCCAGCAACACCCCCACATCCTGCAACCCCAGACAACTAGGTACCCCCTTGATTAGATTAGGAGAGGGCAGGAGAGGGGTGTGTTTATGATTTTTAGCCACACCAGTGGGTGGGCTCAGCCAGATGTAACCTCCAAAAATCAGATTCAGCCATGTTGGATTTTTGGAGACTGTTGCCTTTTGGGATGGATTTTTGCCACACTTCCCAGGAAGTGGTCATCACAGGGGGACGACCCTGTACCTGATTGGAGGACCAGGACCCCCCTGCTTTTCACCCAGGAGCAAGGATAAAACTGGCAGACCTGCACCCACGCCTCAGATCCCCTCCAGAATTCAACAAGAAAGGAACTTAAGGAGAAGAAGGACTGCCCTGCTGGACCCCTGGCCTGCACCTGGAACCTGCACTCAGAAGGACTGCACCAGCTGCACACTTGGGCTTCACCACAAGAAGGACTTTGCCTGGCTTCAACTGGTTCAAGGAGGGACTCCCTGTTTGCTACAGGTGAAAAATTGCTAACCAGAGTCCCCTGCACCAACTCCTGAAAGAAGCGACCAGCTGACCACTGCCCAGTGGCCAAAAAGGAGTTTGCGCCAGGTGCATTCTGGGAGTTGAAGTCCGCACCCCCAAGGACCATCACAGAACTTCTGGACCCTTGGGGTGAGCTGTGGACCCCAAAAGAACCTTAAAAGAACACCTGGGTGAAGCCCCAGAAGTTTGGAAAAGATTGGAGAATTTTTGAAAAAAAGCTCCATAAAGTGACCGACCCGACGTGGA
Organism: Pleurodeles waltl; assembly: GCF_031143425.1. Classification (NCBI taxonomy): domain Eukaryota; kingdom Metazoa; phylum Chordata; class Amphibia; order Caudata; family Salamandridae; genus Pleurodeles; species Pleurodeles waltl. The sequence continues at coordinate 1,336,577,071 of NC_090447.1, read as the reverse complement.
AATTCTAGCCGGCTTGCCTCAACCGCGACCCGGCCTGACTTCGTGGTTCGTCCTGGTAAAGAAAAACATCCAAAAAAGAGACTAAGTCCGAACGTAAAAAGTTGACCGGGACCTCCCAGCCATCGTATCCGAGAAGGGCTCCATGGACGTCGGATCAAGATCCAGGTTTACCCTGGTTGAAGGATTTTCATCTCGAAAAAACGACTAAGTCCGAAGGTAAAAATCACCACCGAGGAAACCGACTTCGCGTATCCGGACAAGGGCTCCAGGAGGTCGGATTCAACTGGCAGGTTCGTCCCGGGGAAGAAAAACATCAAAAAAGAGACTAAGTCAGAAGGTAACTTTTTAACCGAGGCCTCCCGCGACTTGTAGCCGAGCAGGGCTCCATCGCGGTCGGCCTGAAAGTTTGACTTTGCCCCGGTCCTGGTGCAACCAGATGACCCGATTGGCGCTTTTTGTTTCTAAGCGCTAGAAAATAATAATACTTTAAAAATTCATATCTCTGGTTCCCCTGAACCGATTTTAATCGTTTTTGTGTCATTTTAAAGATAAAAATATAAGCTATTTTTATAAATTGGTTTTGGATTTTTAAACTGTTTCCTGTGTTTTATTTAATTACTGTTTTGTGATATTTGAATGCTTTACACTTTGGGGGTCATTACGACCCTGGCGGAACAAGTCCGCCAGGGCCGTGGGACGCGGTGGCACCGCCGACAGGCCGGCGGTGCCCCGCGGGGCATTCTGACCGCGGCGGCTCAGCCGCGGTCAGAGAAGGGAAACCGGCGGTCTCCCGCCGGTTTCCCGCTGCCCCAAAGGAATCCTCCAAGCCGGCGCAGCATGCTGCGCCGGCATGGGGATTCCGACTCCCCCTCCCGCCATCCAGTTCCTGGCGGTTCTCCCGCCGGGAACCGGATGGCGGGAAGGGGAGTCGCGGGGCCCCTGGGGGCCCCTGCCGTGCCCATGCCTATGGCATGGGCACGGCAGGGGCCCCCGTAAGAGGGCCCCTAAAAGTATTTCAGTGTCTGCAAAGCAGACACTGAAATACGCGACGGGTGCAACTGCACCCGTCGCACCTTCCCACTCCGCCGGCTCTATTACGAGCCGGCGTCATCGTGGGAAGGGAGTTTTCCCCTGGGCTGGCGGGCGGTCTTGTGAAGACCGCCCGCCAGCCCAGGGGAAAACTCGGAATACCCTCCGCGGTCTTACGACCGCGGAGCGGTATTTCGGAGGGGGGAAGCCTGGCGGGCGGCCTCCGCCGCCCGCCAGGCTCGGAATGAGGGCCTTTGTCTCCTAAGTTAAGCCTTGACGCTTGATGCCAAGCTACCAAGGGTAGAGCTGGGATTAATTTACTGAGACCTAACTGTACCTATGTGGAGGTTAGTGGCTTGTTGCTAGGTGTAGGTACCTACCTGCCCTACCAATAACCCATTTTCCAACAAGTGTTCAGGAAATTTGTTCCACAAAAAGGATCCATGCACATGGAGCGATGAACTATTAGATATTTTGCATCCATACACCTGAGATGCAAGGAAGGTAGGCTCCTGGTGTATGGTCTTGCAGTGATCTGTGGTATATGTACAGTGCTTTGAACAGTAGCCTTGTTTGATAGAAAGCTGAGGGAGAATGTTGAGGGTGGGCTTGATGTGGTCATTCTGTCTCAAATTTAGTATGAGTCAAACACCTTGGTTTTAGACCTTTTGGAATTTGGTAAGGTACCTATTTGGAAGTCCTGTATAGATGAACCTAGAATACATCAAACGGAGGAAGACCACTGACAGAATCAGTTCCATTTTGTTAGGATGATGTCCTTAGTGGCAGAATGCAGCTTGCATTAACATGGTGTGTGAAAGACAAATCACTGTCTAACAAGTCTCATATATATCAGCCTAGGAAATTAGAGTAATCCACTTAACCCATTTGAGCAGCAAAGCTTAATGAGCTACTTAAAGTACTAGTTAAGATTCTGAAATATTTCTCAATTGCTCAATGTTTCTGTGATGTTATAAAGTACACCATAAGCGAAAGCTGTTCAGTATGCTAGTGGTATTACTTAAGTAGTACATCACATGCAAGAGCTCCTCAGTATGCTAGTGGTATTGCTTGAGTGGCTAGGGACCAGTTATACTGCCAGGGACAGGTAGGGTGTCTAACGCATTCTGAATTTACAGAGTGTAAAGGTTCAGAAAGCAGAAGCCCGATGTTCCAGATATCAGATAGCAATTAACATAAGCTATATTATTCCTTGTGATAACAATAAGGACTGTTTAATTAAAAAGCTGAATTTGCAGTAATAGTCCCATAACCACATTAATCTCTTGGTAGAATACCAGAAGCTAAGCACTCCCCAACACACACACATGCAAAAAGTCATACAGTTGCAATGAAGCACAGAGATTCCCACAACCAACAGTTGGCTTATCTGCAGTGCAGGTTTACTCTTTCTTTTCTTCACTTGCTGGTCAACAAGTGAGGCATACAGGTCTTATACGTCAGGGTAACACGTTTCATCGCTATAATTATAACAAATTAAAACAGTTTTGAAAATCACATTTATTATTGGTACTGATGTTTTCACAACATTTAATGTTGGTACAGGTGTTTCAGAATACCAGTTAATAAAACGAATGCCTGTGCCTATGGCCTATATAGTTTTTTACACATTTGATTTTTGAACTTTACAAATGTTCAGATGTAATAAAAAAACAAAGAAAATATATTCCTTCAAAATTTGAAATACACATGTACGTTCTTAAAATGAGTGAAACTGGTTTCTAAGATTTCTTTTTATTTAGTGTGTAAGAGGGTTGTTTAGAAGTGGATTGCACCGAAGCATCTGCCAAAATAGGTTGATTCACACTTTATTCCTCACCTAATAAAGAGGTGGGGCAACCAATGTATTTATTACGGTGACCTAGCCCAACTCTGCCATTAGAAATCTCTTGCTGGCTCGCCAGATGGCACACGCTATCAAATCAATTGCGCCAGAAGTTCTGCCCTATTTAGGAAAGGATTGCCAATAGATTTTTTTTTTTACTGTGATTGCCATGCAAGTTATTGGTGTCAAGGCAGGAAAAATACACTTTCCCTATGAATCTGGATAACATTTCAACATATGAGGAACTTTTTTTAAATATATATTTTTTTAATTTTCTGAAACAAAATTCTACTTTGTTTTGTTTGTGTCTGAATACCAAAACAAAATACCACATATAAAGCACTTTTGGTGAACATTGACCTCTAAACAGCAATGTCTTTACATTTTTTACAATTGAAAATATTACTAGATCCTGCAGCTTCAAGAGTCTCTTTACCAATATACACTTAGGGGGTCATTACGAGTCTGGCAGTTACTAGGTCATCAGACCGGCGGATGGCGGTCGGATTGCTGCCAATGCAGTACAACCCTGGTGGGTGGGCTGCCAGGGAACTGCCAGCCCCGCCAGGATCGGAGATCCCGGCAGACTGGAGGTGGTCACAGTCCTAATCTGTCAGGGCAGCGCTGCAATCAGCACTGCCCTGGTATTACGACCCCCTTCTCCGTCAGCGGTTTCATGGTGGTAGTACTGTCATGGAAATGCAGTGAACATTGCGATGGTGCTAATGCAGCCTGCAGGTTACAGCACTGCTGCTGGCTTGATTACCAGCTGGAGACTATGCTGTAGCCTGTTTCCCGCTAGGCCAGTGGGCATAAGCTCTGGTTTCCACCCTCTGACCTAGCTGGAAACTCTTAATGGGGAGGGGGAGGTAGCCTGTGTGGTGGAGGGAGGTAGCCTGCGTGGTGGCGACCTCCCCGTCAGACGTTCAGTAGACAGAAAAAACATCCGCTGAACTCATAATGACCCACAGAGTGTTTAATCAAGCACAGGGGCAATGGACCCACTTTGCAAAAAATATATATATATATTTATGTTTCTCCCCAGAGAAAACACTTTGGGCCTAATTAGGAGTATGGCAAACGGGAAGACACATCCGCCGAACTTCTGACGGGGAAGTTGTGGTCTGACCACCAGGGTCTTAATGTGGTGGTCGGACCGCACATCTCCATGAGGCTGGCAGTTTCAAGGCTACCATGCTCGCAATAAGGCCCTTTGTCTGTAGTCAAAGCCTTTACTCTACAACCTCACTATCCTACCAAATCTCACTTGATCAATTCACTTTCTCATCGTGGGGTGGAGCTGTCAACCTCCAAACATTTCTAGGTGGGAGGGAGAAAGATCAGCGCTTGTGAATGCCCACGAAGGTATGTATTTCTGGAAAGTGAAAACTTAAATGACAACACTAAGCTTTGCAAACATACCCCACCAGGCCATTAGAAAGTATTTATTACTGTGGGTTGCCTGTCACTCACAAGAGGTCTGCAGTAGTAAGTCCCTGTATGATTGAAATGCCTTTCTGAATTACTAACTAGCTTCTGATATTATGTGCAGTGCTTTAAATGGGCAGGTGCTGTCGAATACCAACAACCAGTACTTCTTAAATTTGAAAAGTAGAGTAATGCACTTCTTAGCACTGTTGCAGTACATTTAATGGGAAGTACCCGTGCTTCTCAGGAGCACTTCTATATTTCCATTTAAAACACTGCTTGTGTGATTTTCTTAATAAACCCCGCCCATGCCATATTTTGCACAGAAACTAACAGAGTATCACCTGGCACAATTTATGTTATGAGTGCACACAACAGGACTGGATGCTTATGTGCTTTATTGCCTGCAGTGTATGTACTTTGAAAGCCAGCAAATTGTTATATGTCAGATTATGTTTTACACAACTTAGGTTGCTGTGGCTGTTTACATATTCACTTGATAAAACAGTGCAGAGTAAGGGATATTCTTCATGGGAAACTATAAAGGCAATTGACTTGGTGTCCGCGTGCCTTTTGCAACATCGTGGCTTGCTTTGCAACGCCATAATTTGTTCTTTGATTTAGCTTTTGTCGATACAAACCATAATATGACCACAGAAGTCATCTTTAAATGTCGCCAATCACACGTAAATAATGCAATGCCACTCTTTGCAGACGCTGAGGCAATTTATGATTTTATCGAATTACTAGAAGCTGATAACCTAATTTAAAAAACTAAAAATACTCAGAATGGAATTCATAACTAAACTAGAAGATGTCATTGTGGGAAATAAGGATATGCCATTAGTAATGGCTGGGAATGCGGAGAGAGCATTGGAACTGTTCTGAAACAGAAAAAGCAAGGCTTTTTTGTAATCTGCAATAACACTCTGGTAGTGGTGTAATTATTAAACGTTCTAATAATTTTAGGGAGATATTGATGGCATCTCAACAACTTCTGTATATAAAAGAAATACGACAATGATGCAGTATTTCATTAGTTCATTTTTTTCATCGAAAATGATTAATTCTCAATAAGAAAAAACTAAGTGCAATCCAGTCGTTTTCTTTTTACTGTCCCTGCTGGTCCCACAATCTGGAGCCTGTAAATGTCAGAACCTTTAATAGAGACTGTTTAATGTCTGCAGGTCTTTAGCTAGCTCCGAGGCCAGAATGTTTGTCTTCATGAGGATCCCCATACCTTTTTTCTACACGGAGATACCCCATGTGTAGTAGTTAGGACAAACTTTCTTCTGCTTCTAATCAAGTAGGTTACTTGGCTGGCGCAGGAATGGAGAGGCTTGTCAAGACTGGGGAGTGCGGTATTAAAAGATAATGCTAAATTTCATTAGGTACTACGGGTGGGAAGATACTCTAGAAATATTGCCTCCAGGTCCCAGCTTAAGACAGGAACAGTAGTTTTAATAACAATAATAATAATGGGTGAAGCCTGAAAATTTGTACTTACTTTGGGAGTAAAATGGGCCTTGTTATGGAGGATTTAGAAGGACACCAGGCAGCCTGTAAGGAGGGCAATCGGCAGACAGTGTCTAAGACAATAATAATCAGGTCCTTAAAAATTACACAAATTGATAGGGCTGGATCAGAAGAAGAGGTGAACTCAGCTACTTCATTATATCCAGTACAGTATTGCAAAATGGGTAAGGTACAGGTGGTAGGAATCCTAACAACTTCTTCACTGAGGTGTGGTCAATCTGAGCATCAGGTATCTTTTGTTGGCAACCAAGAGAAGTCATGTGCTGGTTTTGGCTAAAATTGCTTCACCTCGAACCCTTTAGCTGATCCTTTCATCTTTGTTTGACTAATGTGGAGAAGAAGGGAAGGAAGGTGCTAGTAGGTGAGAGAGATCAAACTATATTGATTTATTAGTGGCATAAAAGTTAGCATATGGTGATTAATTAACCTACATTTAAAAGCCTAACAGAGAAAATAACATGTTGTAAAATGTGCACGTTTTTAATATGGTGAACCACGTGGCCATCATTCATATTAAACACCATGTTTTAACATTAGAGATTTGCATTTATACTAAATGAAGTACTAATGTGAATTAATATTAAAAATGTCATTGAAGTATTAAATGAACATGTATTAATCAATTTTATATTGATTTAAATGGATTTTATAAATACAAGTTACATGTGTGCAGAAAAATAAATGCAAGTTGAAATGAGTTCTAACATGTTACAAACATGTTTGAAATTAACATAATTTGCTTTGCGTATTTGATATTAATTGTAAGGTGCACAGTAGGTTTTGTTAATGTATTAATGTAATAATGTGCAGTAAGTCTTCTTAGCTTGACTAGACCTGAAAGATTCATTATGCAGCAATAATGGAAAACCCCTTGTTTCTAGCAGTCGAACAGGACAGGAAACGTGTAGTTCTCATGTGAAAAGTATTAGGTTAGTTCATTGTGTATCGTGAGAAAAGATCTCGAGTAAAAAATAATTAGAGAATGTAATATCTTGTTAGAAATGTGTGAAGTCATATAGATGACAATGCACTTTTGCTGAGAAGATTCATAACAGTTGCAAATGTGATGGTGCTATCTGCAGCGATTGAATGCTGAATCCGCCATCCGAAGTGCGGCCACCTGAAGCTCCAATGAATGAATTAGTAAGAAACTTTGAATTTCAGTTCAGTCAGGCTTGTGCCCTGCCTTGATGCTGTTCAGAACTCTTTCAGAATCTGCTTAAGTCTGCTGTTACCCTCCTATTTGTTAAGTTCCCAGATGAGATAGCATTTGGTAAATCCCATTACAGAGCCCATTTCAGTCAAGATAGGAACCTTTGAGGGTCTACACCGATTTGCAGCTTTTGATTCAAGTCCTGTGAGTCTGATAGGAAGAGACTTGCTATGTAAATTAAAATTTTCCATCACCTGTACCAATGAAGGGATATCAATTCAAACCAATAGCAATGATGAAACTTCCAGTCAAACTGATGGGATGCATCCTCTCCTTACATTGTTTCCTGCCATGACAGTTAAAGACTTGCCTGATGAATTACAAAAGACAGTTACGCTGAGAATCTGGGATCTCCCTGGAAAAGATATTTGTCTTGTTCGAGGTATTGAACCAGTCAAGTGAGTGTCAAGCCACTTGCGATTTTCTCCAGACCACCATAGTATGACATGACTCCAGAAGTGATTGAAGGTATTAACCCAGTAATTGCAGATTCTGTTGAGCAATGAGTGTTAAAAGAAGTGATGGGCAGCCCATCTAATTCACCAATTATGAGATTGCAGAAGCCGAGTTGTTGATTTGTCCCAAGCATTTTTCTCAGAACCTTTGCACGAGGATAGTCAATTCCTCTTTTAATTCCGATTCAGCAACCGTGTGTATTCAAGGTGTCGCACTCGACAGGGGCTTTCGGAATCTCCATCTATTTTTAATCAGATCCTGAAGAAGAATTTAGAGTCTTTAAACATGTCATTTCAGACTGCTTTAGTACAGTACATTGATGACCCAATGGTTGCATCCAATCCACATGAAGATTGCAAACAAGATACCATACCACTGTTAAATTATTTGGGTGATGACTGACAGAAGGTTTCCCCAGGTAAATTACAGTATTATCAGAAAGAAGTAAAGTATTTGGGTCACCAAACTGAGAAAGGTGAAAGGAAAGTGTCCAGAGAAAGAGTTGCAGCAATTATGCAAATTAATCCCAAATTACGCATTGAGATGTCCAGTATTTGTGGACATGGTGGGCTACTACTGCCAATGGATCCTGAATTTTTCAGTAATTTCCAAACTGTTGCAGAAGTTGACACATAAAGAAGTTACAGATCCAGTCCCCTTTAATGAAGAGTGCATGAAAGCTTTCACTGAGTTGAGAGAGAGTTTGTGCAGAGCTCCAAATTTGGGAATGCCTGATTATTCGAAAGGTTTTGCACTGTTTTGTCATGAACGTGATGGTTGTGCTCTTTTTGTTTTGACACACTCGCATGGAGTAACAAAGAGGCCATTGGCATATTTTACTTCCATATTGGATCCTGTCGCTGCTCCTTTGCCTGGCTGAATAAAAGCCGTGGCCAGTGCTGGTGTGAACATCCTTCAATGTGAAGGCATTTTGATGGCACACTATACCCGATATTTGACCAATGGCCGTTATGAGTTATAGATTCTTGGATCACCAAATGTTGTAGTCAAGAGGTGCGCGATCTTAACCCCTGTTACAATAATGCACCAAACCCAGACCTGATATTGAGGATACTCCTTTAGAGGAGAATGCCCAAGTTGTTTTTGTTGATGGCTCCTGCTTAAGAGACAGTGAAGGTACACTGAGGGCAGGTTATGCAATCTGCACCAGGAGTTGTTGAAGCCCCATGGCTTCACAGAGTTTTGTCTGCCCAAGTAGCCAAATTTTGTCTGCCCAAGTAGCCTAATTGGTCACTACAAAAGCATGCTGCATATCAGAGCAGCAATAAGTGCATAAATGAGGGATCTGTTATTGTTTTGATATTCACCATGTGTAGGGCCTTATTAGGAGGCTGGTGGTCTGAAAACTGCCAGCCTTGCAGTGGTGGTTTGACCACCGTGGCTGTCCAACTGCTAAATTACGAGGTTGGCAGGAGACCCACCAACTTACCACCGTCCCCAACAAGATCAGTGATTCCAACAAGATGAAAGGGGTCCTGATTGTAATCAGCCAGGGCGGTGCTGAACTCAAGGCTACTTTGCTGAATACAACCTTTTCTCCACCAGCCTTTTCATGGCGGTCTGACAGGCATGAAAAGGTTGGCGGAAAACAAGTGCAGGGGAGAACAGGGGGACCCCAGCACTGCCTATGGCATTGGCAGTGCAGGTGCCCCCTGCACAGCACCCTAGAAATGTGCCATGTCTACTGTGCTGGTGCCTCCTATGTGCAGCAGCATTTCTGCTGGCTCTGTTATGAGCTGTTGACACTGCTGCCACACCTTTCCAACTGGGTTGAAGGTTTCCGCTGGTCAGCCCATTGTGGAAAGTCATAATGGGGTCAGTGGGGAGGTCGGTAGCACCACAACAACCTCCCCATTGGGTGTTTGGCAGACGGATGCTTCTGTCCACCAAACACCCCATTAGGAGTTTGGCAGACGGATGTTTCCATCCGCCAAACTCATAATCAGTGTATATCTGTGTGAAAAATCTAGGGCACATTTTGAAAGTTCCGGCCATCATCCATGTTTCATATTTAGCTAATCTTAATAGATTATTTGCTGTAGCAAATACAATTATTCTTTTGTCATTATTGTGGTTATTGTGTAGGAGGAAGGGTTCATTGTTATGTGTAGTGGTAAGGTGTTGAAGAATTTCAATATTGTGTAATCTTCTGATGGCAGCTGGAGATTTAGTGGTGCCTTTAATAGTAAGTGTTATTAGCATTTTTTAAATGGGTATTGCAGGTTGTTGATCTGTGATGTGTTCAGGTACTTTAGGTGACATATCATTTAATATTTTTGTAGTGGGCTCTACAGAAGTAGTGTTTGTCTCTTTTAAATCTTGAAGTACATGCCTTACTTTTTTTTTGCTTACATTAGAGGGGTGGTTGTTTTCTGACACGTTAATAACTACATTGTTTTTGGTTGCAGATCTTCCATATGAAAGTGTTAGAATAGAACTTCATACATTTCCAATTTATAATTTTGTTCCTTGTGCTTTTTGGGCTTCAAGTGTATCCAATGGCAAGAGCGTTCATTGGCCTTTCTCTTTTGTTATATATCTTGCTCTTTCTGCCGTACAGGGTGAAAATAGTTCATTAATATAGTTAAATATTGGATTATTATTGTACTTGTACTTTATGTGTACTTTGCTAATGTAGAGAAAACATAATTTCAATACTTTTTACATTTTGTAATTACATATTGTTGTAGATCATAATTGCAGATCTTTTTTCAGTGTCAGTGGTCCTTTGAGGCTGTTGAAATGCGGGACAGGTGTATTTTTTCTACTGAGGAAAGCATTTGTTTTAGTAAAATTACAATCATTTAGATTTGGATCATTTGGAGGATTTTTTTTTTTTTTTTGCATGACCTACTTGCTGTCTATAAATGTCTTACTTTATCTTAATTTTAATGTGCCTTTGTTCAGTGTGAACTTTATGCAGTGCTTTCATTTTGCTGCAGTTGTAGATTAGCATCTAAAGCCCGATAGTACAATAAAACAGAGACTTTGTTTAATTATTGATACATTTACATTTTAAATTAAGTTTGGTTATATTGAGTTAATTTAACATTTTTAACTTACCTGCTGAGGTAGTTGCTAAATTTTTACAGTTTTCTTCTTCTCTGTGGTTTCGGAAATCGTTTGCTTCCAAGTTTTTTATTTTTTCTATGAGAACTAGGGTTTTTTCTGTTTCTTTATATTAGTATTTGTATTGCTTAATTTGCTTGATGGTACATTTCATTGGTTACTGCGTTTTTTTATTCATTTATTACCTTTCTTTGGTGGATGCTAATTAGTGTTCTGTTTTAATGTAAAATGTATGTTTCTGTTGTTTTGTGTTATGAATATATTCATACTGTTTAATGTTATATTTTAAACGTTCATTTTTTTAAAGTTGTTTTCTATCATTATTATTTTTAAATGCCTATTTTATTAAGGGCAAACTAATTTGTAATATGTTCTTAATGTTAATTTTGATGCACATATATATTAATAATACTTTTTGTTGATGTATGTAGTTATTTTAACTTTATATTTATTCTCTAATGTTTAAATTAGAGTTTCTAAATCTATTTGTTAATTGTTGCTTATTTTTGTGAACACTTAATAGTAGATATTGTGTGTTTTCATATTTTTGTTATTGTATATTGGTATTTAAAAGCTACAATATTTAAATTTCCGAACTGTGTATTCAGCATTGTTTAAAATTTCTATTTTGTATGGCAATATGTGTTTTTTGTGAAATAAGTATGAGATGCTGCTATTTTTCTACGATATGATACGATTTGACGATCTTCTTGTCATACATCTGTTTGCAAATACTCTTATGGCAGTAGAAAGTAAAAAATGGCAAGATCATGTCTTGTCTCCCTTTATTAGCGCTGTTTCAGGCAGAAGTCTCACTCAATATTTGCTTTTCTCAGATCCTGAAAAACAAAGAGGATCTTTTCACCTTGCCACAAATAAATAGCAACGCCCATGGTGTGCATGTGGAGAACTAACATCCAACTTGTGCTTTCTATTTTAAGCCTTGCAAGAGGGAAAGGAAGTTTGTATGATGGAGTGCAGTGTACTTACCAGGTGTACTCTCTCTTCTGGACAGATATAATTGATCAGTCCTTCAGGGAGAAGTCCATTAGGGACATTTGCTTTCTGTAATGGATGTGCTCATCTCACAGGCAGAATGTAAATTCGCTTGAATGCACCATGAGCTACAATGCACATCAATATAATTTCTTTCAAAGTTCTTGCATAGAAAAGGTTATTCACAAGATAATTATGATTTGATTCCACTCACAGCAAAACATGTTGGAAGGTGGACCAAATCATCTCCCACCTGCATAGGAAAAAACAATTCTGAGCAGTAACCACATGTTCCATATCTATTTCGAAGTGCTTGATGAAGTTTGAGTTACTAGCCTTGCCACAAGGAAATATGAATATGTGCCATTGTTTACAGAGGATATAACATGTCTTACTACTTCTTGAAATGGTTGATGCATTACTAATATGACCCCTATATTTTGAAGTTAGCTTAAAATAGTTCAGTTATCAGTTATTTGAAAAATATACCAGTGCCATAAGTCTTGCCTGTCAAATCGTATGAGGCCTAGACCAGTCCCATTTGTGGAAACGGTCCTCTCTGCAGGATCACCCCCAAACAGTTTACCTTTTCCCTCCATATTTTGCGTAATTATTTTTGTTGGCCATAGGTCTCCGAGCACTTTTCCACTGTTGACCAGTGCTAAAGTGCATGTGCTCTATCTGTAAAACATGGTTTGATTGGTATACCTAATTGGAATATTTAATTTACTTACAAGTACCAAGTAAAGTGCACTACATGTGTCCAGGCCCTGTAATTTAAATACTAATAGGAGGCCTGCATACAGCACTGCTTATGCCAGCCAATTAAGTAGCACTTTAAAACATAACCCATTGCCATTGTAGCCTGAATGCAGTGTTAGATTGTCATGTTGACTTGGCATTTAAGACCAATTGCCAAGCCTTAAACTCCCCTTTTATTACAGATATGTCACCCCCCAATGTAGGCCCCGGGTAGCCCAGAGAGCAAGGTGCTATGTAATTAAGAGGCAGGACAGCAGGACATACACTTTTGAGTTTTCCATATCCCAGTAATGAAAAACTCTCAAATTTGTATTTCACTACTATGAGGCCTACCCCTCTCATAGGTTCACATTGGGGATTCCTTATTGCATCTATAAAGCTATAATTCCTAATTGAGAAGGAGTAGATATGTCATGTTTAGTACCTATAAAAGTGTAATAATAAATCCTCTTTAATGGTAAGGTGGGAGTTATTGTTATAATTTAAGACAAGCCACTTTTAGAAAGTTGGCATTTTCCTGCTCTTAGCCCTGTGTGCTTGCAGCCTGTCTCTAATACACATCTGAGCTGGATGACAGCTGGACTTTGAACATTCTATCTAGACAGCCACACACAAAGGGAACTTAAGTGTGACTGATGGGCCATCAATATCCTGTTGGGTCATCCTGAGGAGGATGGGAGGAAGGAGCTGGTCACAGCCTCTCACTTACACCTAAATAGGCTGTGTGCTGACCCCACACAAAGAACTGCTCATCTCCCTGTAGTGAGTCTGAGCCAGGGCAGGAAGGGAGGACCTCTGTGCACTTCTAAGCCCTTCTTTGAAATCTCCCCCACTTCAAAGACACCACTGGGTATAAGCACTGGACTTGTGACCATACACCCTCAGTATACCTTGGAACCTGTGAATTCTCTGCAAGGAAGAAGGGCTGCTGTGCTGCTACAAAGACTGGTAGTGTGCTGGACAGTTGCTCTGGAAGAACAGCTTTCTTTCTGACCTGCAGCCTGCTACCCTCCTTGCCTGAGTGAGAAAGCCTGCTACCCACAGCACTTGAACAAGGAACCTGAGTGACTCCAAGGACTTGCTGGCTTGCTTTCTGTTCTTCTGAAGTCTCACGGACACAAAAGACCTTCAACTTATCACCTACAGCACCTGGACTTTGCTTACTGAAAGTGTTGCCCTGCCATGTGGTGCCAATCCAGTCATGGACCCTTGAAAGTGTGTATAAAGTGCTGCTCCAGTCCAAAATCCACACATCGACACTGCTCAGAATCAGCGCTTCTCCATCGGTGCTGACACATTGACGCTACTGCGAGCCTAGAGGACACTGCATGGCAATCAACACCAACACGTCGCTATCACTGCTAGAATCGGGGACATCACAATGCCGACTGTGAGATGCATCAACTCTATTCCTGACGCATCTATGACTTTGCTTGGCTCAGAACTGACCATATTGCCTCGGTTGACACTTTATGCTTTTAAGCACTCCAACTAAGTTTATTCTTTAAAAATTCGTATCTCAAGTTCTACTTAATCGATTTTGTTTGTCATTTTGGTCTTGATTTATTCAATAAATTAAGGTCCATTCTTCTAACCAGGTGTGGTATATTTTTGTGTGGTGTTTTAACTGTTTAACTGTTTGAACTTTTCCACAAATACTTTACACATTGTGCCTGCTCTGTGTCAAGCTACCAGAAGGTTCGAGCACAGGTTACTTTATAGTGTGTCTCCTACTTACCCTGACTAGGGTTGTGGTTCCTGTTTGGACAGGATGCATACCTCTGCCAACCAGAAACCCAGTTTCTCACACCATCTCACAATGGTTGCACTGAATGAGGAAATAGGGTACTATCTTTCAAAACACTTAGGACAAACTAAAAGTATAGGCGTGTCTAGAAAGCAAAAACCTTGCTAAAATATACAAAGCAGGTTTGCACCCTCACATGCCTAAATACACTAGACCTCTTCACTTTACTGAGTTGGTATATTAGGGGATTCTTCTGAAATAGTCCTCTATTTGAACACTGACAAAGGAGGGAAAATCATTGAGAAAGATAGAAAGATCAAGAGGGTCATTCATTGACCAAGGAATTGTTAAAGTGTTAATCTGGCAAATGTGCCCGACCAGATAAATTTGTGTGGCAAATTGTTGAGGTAACTTAAAGGAAGGCTGAAGTGACCTTTCCAAAACTGTTGGAAATATTTTTTCAGTCTTAAGCGTTCAGGAAAATTGTTCCACAAAAAGGATTCATGCACATGGAGCGATAAACTATTAGATCTTTTGTATCCATACACCCAAGATGCAAAGAAGGTAGGCTCCTAGATGGCTGGTAATGCTTGAATAGCTTAGGGAAATAAGCTGGTGTATGGTCTTGCAGTGATTTGTGTTCTATGTACTGTGCTTTGATCGTTAGCCTTTTTTGATAGAAAGCTGGCAGAGAATTTTGAGGGTGGGCTTGATGTGGTCATGCTGTCTTAAATTTAATGTGAGTCAAACATCTTGGTTTTAGACCTTTTGAAATCCGGTAAGGTATCTATTTGAAAAGTACTATTTAGATAAACCTGCAATACATCAACTGAGAGAAGACGACTATGAGAATTAATGCCATTTTGTTAGGAAGATGTCCTTAGTGGCAGAATGCAGTTTGCATTAACTTGGTGTGTGAAAGACAAGTCATTGTCTAACAAGTCTCATATATCAGACTAAGAAACAAGAGTAGTCCACTTGGCCCATTTGAGCAGCAAAGCTTAATGAGCTATTGAAAGTGCTAATTAAGCTTCTGAAATATTCCTGAATTGCTCAATGTTTCTGTGATGTTATAAGGTGCACCATATGCAAGAGCTGCTCAGTTTGCTAGTGGTATTACTTAAGTAGTGCACCATATGCAAGCACTGCTCAGTATGCTACTTTTATTGCTTGAGTGGATCAAGAACATCTATTGTGCCAGGGACAGATAGGGTGTCTAAAGCAGTCTAAATTTATAGTGTGAAGGTTCAGTAAGCAGATGTCACAAGTTCCAGATATCAGATAGCAATTAGTATAAGATATACTATTCCTTGTAAGAACAATAATGTCATTTTGATTAAAAAGCAGAGTTTGCAGTAATAGTCCCATGACCACATTGATCTCTTTGTAGAATACAAGATGCTAAGTACCACCCCCCACATACACTTGCAATGAAGCACAGAGATTATCACAATCAACAGTTTTCTTATTTGTGGTGCAGGTTTACTCTTTCTTTTCTTCACTTGCTGGTCAACAAGTGATGCATACAGGTCTTAGACATCAGGATAACATGTTGCATTGCTTAAATTATAACAAATAAATACAGTTTTGATTATCACATTTAATATTGGTACTGATGTTTTCACAACATTTAGGGCCTTATTATGAGTTCAGCGGACGGTTGAAGCCGTCCGCCGAACTTCCGACGGGGAGGTTGCTGCGATAGCAGGGTTGATTAAGAGTTTCCCGCTAGGTCAGCAGGCAGAAACCTGAGTTTCCACCCGTTTGCCTAGCAGGAAACACCCTACATCATTGCCTCTGGTCCATAATCGAGCCGGCGGCAATGCTGTAGGACGCAGGGTGAACCAGCAGGACAATGCAGGGGCCACCCTGAGGCCCCCTGTACCTGTTCTCCTCCAGCCTTTTCGTGGTGGTGCTACCTCCATGAAATCATTGGTGGAGAACGAGGTCGTAATCCCCAAAGCAGCGCTGCTTGCAGCACTGCCCTGGCGGATTAGGATCGCCGCAACCACCAGACTGCCAAGATCTCAGATCCTGGCGGTGCTGGTGGTCCGGCAGCGGCACGACCGACCGCCGTGGTCATAATATGGCGCTCGGACTGCTGCATTGGGGGCGGTCTGACTGCCACCGCGAGTCTGGTGGTCAAGTGACCACCACACTTGTGATGAGGCCCTTAATATTGGTACAGGATTTTTCACAATAACAGCGAATAAAACGAATTATTTTGCCCATGGCCTATATCATTTTTCAAACATTTGATTTTTGAAATTTACAAATGTTCAGATGTAATAAAAAAACAATGAAAATATATTCCTTCAAAGTTTGAAATAAACATACACGTTCTTTAAATGACTTAAATTGCTTTCTAAGATTTCTTTCTATTTAGTGTGTAAGAAGGTCAGTTAAAAATGGATTGTATCGAAGCATCTGCCAAAAATAGGTGAATCCACCCTTTGTTCCTCAACTAATAAAAAAGTGGGGCAACCACTGTATTTATTACGGTGACCTAGGCCAACTCTGCCATTAGAAATCTGCTGGCTCGCCAGATGCCACACACCATCAAGTCAATGGTGCCAGAAGGTCTGCCCTATTTAGGAAAGGATAGTCAACATGCCAGGAAAAAATACACTTTCCCTATGAATCAGGATAAAATTTCAGCATATCAGGAACTTTTTGTTTTTTATATATTTTTTTATTTTCTGAAACAAAATTCTACTTTGTTTTGTTTGTGTCTGAACAACAAAACAAAATACCACATATAAAGCACTTTCAGTGGACATTGACCTGTAAGCAGCAAAGAACTTGAAATGTGATTTTTAAGTTACTGGAAATCTGGAGGAGGCAACGCCTCTGCCGCTACGGTGTCTTGGTGTCTTTTACATTTTTTACAATTGAAAATATTACCAGCTCCTGCAGCTCCTATACTCTCTGTACCAATATCCACATAGTGTTTAATAAAACACTGGGGCATTGGAGCCGCTTTTTCTTTTTAATACTCCCAGAGAAAAAACTTTCTTCGTGGGCAAAGCCTTTACCATACAACCCCACAACAAATCTCGCATGATGCATTCACTTTATCATCCTGGGCGTTGGGAGCTGCACGAGCTCTTGCTTGAAGTAAATTTCAAACATTTCTAGATTGTGGGGGGGGGGGAGAAAGATCAGAGCTTGTGAATGCCCACGAAGGTACATTTTTCTGGAAAGTGGAAACTTACATGGCAACACCAAGCTTTGCAAGCCCCTCCCCACACACACACACACACACACAACAGCCATTACAAAGGATTTATTACTGTGAGTTGCCAGTCATTCGCAGAGACGTCTGCAGTAGTAGTCTGCAGTAGTAAGTCCCTGTGTGACTGAAATATTTTTTCTGAATTATTAATTAACGCCTGATGGTTTGTGCAGTGCTTTAAATGGGCAGGTGCTGTCGAATACCGACAGCTGGCACTTCTTTCATTTGAAAGGGAGAGTACTTTCACTTCTCAGCACTGTTTCAGTACATTTAATGGGAAGTACCCGTACTTCTCAGGAGCAAACAGATACTCAAAGAGTCAGTACCTATACTACTATATTTCTATTTAAAACACTGCTTGTGTGATTTTCTTAATAAACCCCGCCCATGCCCTATTTTGCACAGAATCACCTGGCACAGTTTATGTTATGAGTGCACACCACAGGATTAGATGCTTATATGCTTTATTGCCTGGAGTGTATGTACTTTGTAAGCCAGCAACAAATTTTTATATGTCAGATGACTTTTTACACAATTTAGGTTGCTGTGGCTGTTTACATATTCACTTGATAAAACAGTGCAGAGTTAGGTGAGTAAAGGAAGGGATATTCTTCCTGGGAAGCTATGAAGGCAATTGACTTGGTATCTGCGTGCCTTGTGCAACATCGTGGCTTTCTTTGCAACACCATAATTTGTTCTTTGATCTAACTTTTGTGGATACAAACCATAATATGACAACAGAAGACATCTTTAAATGTCGCCACAGCACACGTACATAATCCTCTGCCACTCTTTGCAGAAGCTGAAGCAATTTATGATTTTATCGAATTACTAGAAGCTGATAACATCATAAAAAAATAAAAAAAATAAAAATAGTCATATTGGAATTCATAACTAAACTAGAAGATGTCTGTTGTGGAAAATAAGGATAAGCCAGTAGTAATGGCTGGGAATGCGGAGAGAGCATTGGAACTGTTCTGAGACAGAAAAAGCAAGGCATTTTTGTAATCTGCATAAACACTCTGGTAGTGGTGTAATTATTACATCTTCTATTAATTTTAGGGAGACATTTATGGGATCCCAACAACTTCTGTATATAAAAGAAGGTAATACAACAATGATGCGGTATTTCATTAGTTCATTTTTTTTAAATCGAAAATTACTAAGTCACAATAAGAGGAAACTAAGTGAAATACAGTCGTTTTCTTTTAACTGTCCCTGTTGGTCCCACAATCCGGAGCCTGTAAATGGGCCCGATGACATTGGCAGAACCTTTGACAGAGACGGTTTAATGTCAGCATGTCTTTAGCTATATTCTCTGTGGTGGCACCTCCAAGGCCAGAATGTTTGTTTTCATGAGGATCCCTATACCCTTTTTTCTACACGGAGATATTCCATGTGTAGTACACAGGACAAACTTTCTTCTGCTTCTAATCAAGTAGGTTGGTTGGCTGGTGAAGGAATGGAAAGGCTTGTCAAGATCGGGGAGTGCGGTATTAAAAGATCATCCTAATTTCATTAGGTACTACTGGCGGGAAGAGACTCTACAAATATTGACTCTAGGTCGCAGCTTAAGACAGGCACCGTAGTTTTAATAACAGTGATACTAATGGGCGAAGCCTGAAAATTTGTACTTCCTTTGGGAGTAAAATGGGTCTTGTTTTGAAGCATTTAAAGGCGCATCAGATAGCCTGTAATGCAGGGCAATCAGCAGACAGTGGCTAAGATAATAATAAACAGACCCTTAAAAATTACACAAATTGATAGGGCTGGATCGCCAGTAGAAGAGGTGAACTCACCTACTGCATTAGATCCAGTACGGTATTTAAAATGGGCAAGCTACAGGAGGTAGGAATCCTAGCACCTTCTTCACTGAGGCATGGTCAACCTGAGCATCAGGTATCTTTTGACAGCCACCAAGAGAAGTCACTTCCTGGTTTGGGCGACCATCCCTTCACTTCTAGCCCTTTAGCTGATCCTATCATCTTTGTTTGTTTGACTAATGTGGCTAGTAGGTGAGAGAGTTCACGTTTTATTACTATATTAGTGGCATTTAAATGAGCATATGGTGATCAATCAAATTTATATTGATTTAAATGGATTTTAGTAATACAAGTTACATGTGTGCAGAAAAATAAATGCATGTTTAAATTAGTTCTAACATATGACAAAAATGTTTGCATTTAAAATAATTTACGTGCACATAATGTGTATTAAGTCTTACCTTGAAAGATTCATTTTGCAGCAGTACTGGAAAATCACTTGTTTATTGTGTCCCCTCTGACCTGAACTCTATCCATAAGGTGTTAATGTGAATTTTGAATGTCCTATTGTATTGTAGGCAAGAAACATGTTTCAGAATAACAATGTTGCTTCATTTGTTTTGGCTGTCGAACAGGACAGAACTTAGTTCATTGTGTGTCATGAGAAAGGATCTCAAATGAAAAATAATTAGAGAGTGTAATATTTTGTTACAAATGTGTGAAATCATATAGATGGCAATGCACTTTTGCTGACACGATTCATAAAAGTTGCAAATTTGATGATGCAATCTGCAGCGATTGGATGCTGAATCTCACGTCCGAAGTGTGCCCACCTGAAGGACCAATGAATGAATCATGCATAATTCTAATTGGTGAGAAACTTTGAACATCCTTTGAGTCCATCTTGTCCCCTGCCTCAAAGCTGTTCAGAACTCTGTTCCATGAGGTGAGGTATAACTAAAGGTAGTTTCTTGTTTCCTTTTCAGTTCGGTTCTTACACCAGCATATGTTTGTGCACAAAGAAGGACATCTGGAAGAGGTGGAAATAGACCTCGGGGGAAGGTCTGTTCCCTTGTCTCCAGGTACCAGCTGCAGGACAAAAAGACTGGAGGTGGCACTCTCACTCCTGCTTTATAATTCCATCCATGGTAGGAGAAGGTCCAGGCCATCCTGCACCCTGAGGACTTGACAGGAATACCTGGGGGATTGGAGGCTGGTAAGTCACAAAACAAAAATATGTCACATAAATGTTATGTCATGCATGCTCACTGCTCACCTTTGGCCACCTTCACTCTCACTCTACTCACCAGCCCAGTGCCCACCTGTCCAAAGACCCCTTTCTGGCATTTCACAATTGGAAGAGACTCATCTCGGGGAACTACATGTGTGCATAGTGGGTGTAGTGCAGGGACTGACGTGACTACAAATCCCAGCAGGCACTGTTTATGTCACTCCAAAAACCAGACCAGTGGTCATGTGCTCCTAAACATCTGTTGGTGAACTCCTGATTGAAGTGTACTCACCCAGGGTGATAACCTTTGTATAGTGAGTGTAGTACAGGGACTGACTTGACTACTAAGACCAGGAGGCACCGTCACTCCACTCAGTCAGCCTGTGTCCTCTGCTCCAAAGACCCCTGTTTGTCAACTCCCAGTTAAAGTATACTCACCTCAGAGCATACCATTTGTAGAGTGGGTGCAATACAGGGAATTACATGACTGCTAAGGACAGAGGCACTTTTATTGTTTCTCTACTCAGCCAGCCCTGTGTCCTCTGCTCAAAAGACCCCTGTTTGTGAACTCCCAATTGAAGTGTACTGACCTAGGAGCATAATGTTTATATAGTGGGTGTAGTTCAGGGACTGACATGATTACAAATACCAGGAGGCACTGTTTCTGTATCTCCAAATACCAGACCAGTGGTCACTTGCTCAAATACATCTGTTAGTGAACTCTCAATTGAAGTGTGCTTACTAGGGAGAGAACGTTGGTTAAGTGTGTATACTAGAGTGAGTGACGTGACTGCAACTAACAGCAGGACCTTTATCTGTAACTCAAAACACCAGAATAGTGTTATCTTCTCCAAAAACCACTGTTTCTCAATTACAAAATGAAGTTAACTCACCTGGGGGGTAACATTTGTCAAGTAATGGGGAGTAGTGAGAGTGAACGGACTGCAACTCCCAGCAGGCACTGTTCCTCTAACCCCAAAAACCAGATCAGTGTTCTCTCCTCAAAAGACCCCTGTCTTAACTCTCTATTGAAGAGTACTCAACTGGGAGGAAACCATTTGCAAAGTGTGTAGTACAGGGAGTGATCCAACTGCTAATGCTGGGAGGTCCTGTTTCTGGAAAACAAAACACCAACACAGTGTTCCCTTGTCCAAGGACCCCTTGTCTTAACCCTTAATTGAAATGTTCTGACCTGTGAGGATACCATTTGTACAGTGTGTGTAATACAAGAAATTACATGACTGTAACTTACAGTTGGGTCTCTTATTGTTACTCCAACCACTGGTCCAGTGTCCTCTTCTCTAAAAACTCCTGTTTGGGAAATCACATAAGAGGTGTACTCACCAGGGGTTGAATTTCTCAAGTGTATGGAGTAGAGGGGACTGAAATTACTGCTAAGGCCAGGAGGCTCTCTCTCTCCCATTCCTAACACAAGCCCAGTACACACCCGCCAACTACCCTTGTTTGTTAACTCACAAAGGAAGCTTACTCACCTGGGAGGATAGTATTTGGCTGGTGTTGGGAACTAAGGGAGTGACTGAAAGTAAACCCCAACGTGCCCCGATTTGCTAACTCCAATCATCAGCCCAATGTCCACTTGCCCCAATGCCTCTGTTAGTGAACTCACAAAGGGAGTTTACTCACCTGGGAGGGACCAAGATGCAGATAATTCTCAACTCACAGATGTTGCTGGCTCTATCTTGAACTTCGAAGCCAACTATTGAGGACAGGAAGGACAGCCCAGCCAGTGTGTAACATAAATGAACAACAAGGCCTCAAGATGCATCACCAGAATGGTATTTGCTGCAGACACATTCACTATGCATTGACCAAATAATGACTTAAACCACATTAACAACTAAGTCCTCGGTCAGCCTGCATAACAATCACATTGGCCTCAAAAGGGTCCAAGCCACATCCTGCCCAGCTACTGATGTATTTCTCTGCCTATCCTCCCAGATGCTAATGAACTGCTAAAATCAGCAGCTGTTTGACTCAAATGGAATTGGCATGCTTCACAAATGTCAGGTCAATACACCCAATTGCATTGGTACCTGTCACAATAGGATAACCTGCAAATCAACCATGTACAAGGGCTTTGCAAAATGTCACCCGATCTCAGAACCTCAATATCACCTCATACACCGATGACACCCAGCTGATCCTCTCCCTCACCAGGAACTCCGCCAAGACCAACCTCCATGAAGGAATGAAGGCCATCCCCGAATGGATGAAGAACAGCTGCCTCAAAATCAACTCCGACAAGACGGAGGTCCTCATCTTCGGCTCCACCCCCTCCACATGGGACCACTCCTGGTGGCCTGCCACTCTCTGATCCGCTCCGACCCCCACCAACCACGCACGCACGCAACCTAGGATACATCCTGGACTCCTCTCTATCCATGACCCAGCAAGTCAACGCCATCTCCTCCTCCTGCTTCAACACCCTCCGCTTGCTCCGAAAGATCTACAAATGGATCCCCACAGAAACCAGAAGAACAGTCACCCAAGCCCTCGTAAGCAGCAAACTGGACTACTGCAATGCCTTCTATGCAGGAACCACGGCCAAACTCCAGAAAATGCTGCAACACATCCAAAACGCCTCTGCATGCCTCATCCTGAACATCCTCCACTACTGCCACATCACAGGCCACCTGAGAGACCTGCACTGGCTCCCCATCAACAAGAGAATCACCTTCAAACTCCTCACCCACGCTCACAAAGCACTGCGCAACACTGGAACAGAATACCTCAACAGACGGCTCTCCTTCTACACCTCGACCCGATAACTCCACTCTGATGACCTCGCCCTCACAACCGTCCCAAGCATCCGCAGAACTACATCCGGTGGCAGATTATTCTCGCACCTCGCCGCCAAGATGTGGAACACTCTTCTGACCCACCTGCGTCAGACCACACCAAGGACTTCCTTACTTTCAGGAGACTCCTCAAGACCTGGCTGTTAAAGCAGTAGCAGCACCTCCCCCCAAGACATGGCTATTCGAGCAGTAGCAGCACCCCCCCAGCGCCTTGAGACACTCACGAGTGAGTAGTGCACTCTACAAATTCCTTGATTGATTGATCACAGCTGCTAATGACACAAGGGTCACATGTTACCCCCTTGGTTTGTCACACATGTGTACACATCATGTATCTGGAACTAAAGCAAAATTATGCATCATAAATGCCACTCAGAATGTGACTGAATGTCCAGAGCACAAAAATAACCTTTGAGATGGGAGGATTGTGCCCCACTATAAATTGCCATCTGTGCCCTGCAACATGTTACAATGGGGTTTGAGTACTAGGACGATCATGACAAGACAATATAAGCAGGTTTATGTGCCCAAAACAACATTTTCTGAGGCATGACACTGTTTTTAAAGCCCAGTCCTGCATTTCAGACCTCTAAAATGGCAGCTGCCTGACCTACTCCACTGGACATTAGGAACAGCCCACGACCATGCTGGAAGTCATCATGGCCATAGGCGGATGCAACTGTGGTGTACACAGACATAGGCTAACATTGTTGCCAGTGGCGTGGCAGTTGCGGGCCAATGGCTGTGTCCGCCGGCGGTGATGACTGCGTATGAGGAGACGTGACTGCCATGTTCTTCAAAATCCCTCACTTGACTGCTGCTAGCAACACATCCACTACCGAGCTGCTGCACACCGCCTCTGGGAGCAATCATGCCATGTCCAGCAGGTGATAGGGCCCCAGTCTTCTCACCAGAGGAGTTGGAGAGGTTGGTGACTGAGGTCTTAACCCTGTATGGAAAGCTCTATGGTGCAGCAGAGGAGCAGGTGCACAGTTGTCTATGTACTTCACCACCCTTCCCCTCCTCACAGGCTAGAGTGTGCCCATGTGTGACAACTTGAGTACTCATGTGCCTGTAGTTGCAGTTTGTGTGGTATCATTGGGAGAGTAAATGTGCAGGTATCAGTGGCCAGTGCCATATGTTGAGTTCACTCACATTGTGTGTTTTCTGTGTTCCCTGATCCACCTTGTTTTTGATGCACAGAACTAGGTGAGGTGACATTACAGCAATCCACTGACATCTCTTTCTCAAGAATGTTGTATATGTGAGACAACATGTATGTACATGACAGCATGAGCTGAGTATGCACATTATAGATGTCAGTTGTGAGTAATGTGAGCTATGTCTATGTTGTCACAGAGATTTTGTCATACATCTGCCCTTGCTAGACTGTTGTTTGTAAGGCATATCACAACTCTCTCTATCCTTCAGGTTGGCACACACACCACCACATGCCAATTTGCTGTTGGCTACATGATATACTGTAATGCATGAAAGTAATAGGAACATGGGACCATGCGGATATGTCTGCTCAGCCTGCAGAAACTAGAGCCTGTCATTTGTATTCCCAAGTATGGATCCTAGTCTAGGCTGGAGCGGAGTCATGATGGCTATGCAACTGTGGGACTGTGCCCACTCCACTGCCCCTACAGGTCCTATCATGTGGCTAATATGAGGCTTGGTTGCAATATGCTACCCAGCATGCCTCATTCCTTTGATCAGATTGATCTGTAACAGATGTGCACTTAGGATTATTGATAAGTGTGTCTCTGACTCCTGCCAGTTCCCTTACTCCCACAACCCTGTTGTCACCTTCATACAGGTCATATTTTACCTGTGCAGGCTCATTGCATAACTGACATTTCCACAATGCGGATAATGTGTTGATTCCTGGAAGACCATGGTCTGTGACTCAGCAGCGAGGTCACATAGCAGAAACTAGACAATAGTTGCCTTTGTCCGTTGGTTGCCATCTCTGTAGGATGGACAAATATGACCAAGAACGTGTTCTGTGGTACAGATACATAGCACAGAACCCCACCCCTGAAGTGGCTAGATACTTTCTGTACCGACCATGGCAGTCGCTTCATTGTCACCCATTTGTGATGTTTGAGTTTGTACTCTGGCAACAGCCTGTAGGGACTTTATGCAGGGAGTCATTCTCACAGAATGTGGATGTGTTGGTCCATTCACACCTAAGAAGTCTACCTTTCAGAAGCCACAGAGGTATGATGTGTCTCATAGTGGCTCACATCTTAGTCAGGTTGCTAGAGCACGTCCCACAAGATGGCAGTAAGCCTGCCTAGTCATTGTTGGGCCCGAGTAGGGTGGTGGGTTGGTCTGCAGATTTGGATTTGTATGTCTGTAGACATGGCCTTCTACTTATTGGTTTGTATGTGTCACACTTGGGGAGTATTGACAAATTTGGGAAGTTCAAGCTTGATGTAACTGACATGTATGTGCCTCAACCATTTGTGTTGAATCTTGTGATCATGAGGGATATGGAGAGCCATTGCCAAGAAGGTGAGGACCCTGGGGGTCCGAAGCCAGCTGAGAGCCCACTGCAGAAAGAGGTGAGAGGACTGAGACACTGGGCCTGGAAGATCATGGAGGCCTAGTTGGGGGTGTTCTCTCAGTGTGTCATCACTAGTTCCCCTTGGTAAGTGGGGAATGTCCATTGACCTGTATTATGTATCATCACTGTTGCCAACATTCCTTATGCCTACCTGTCAGGATGTGCCCCTTTCTCTTTAGAAAACATTTGGAAGCTGCAGTTTCATGCATGCATGGTCTGCCTGTGTAGTTGGAATTATATCTCTATTTCCTCCCATATATGTGCATGGCACACTGTGGAATGTACATTTACAAAGGGCTTACATTTAAGGTTTTGCCACATACTGGAGTGTGTCACCATTGTGTATTGGCTGACACATTCCCTCATACATTGTAGTATGTCATTTGGCATGTACAACTGCAGTAGCAATGAGGAATATCACAGGTAGGCCTATAGTTTTGAGCCACAATGTAAATAGCTATGACCTTGATGTAGCAATAGGTGGAAAAATACACTGCACATGTGTAATGGTTAAGGTATTTTCCCTGACTGTTGACATGTATCATGGAGTGATTTGCAGTTATCTTTTGAACACGTGTTAGGGAGCAAGCATTCATCCACAGACAGACATCTGGGGTTGCATGACCAAGATGGGGACAGTGATTTAGCTTCCCATTGGGCAACCTTTTGAGGACCTTCTACAAGTTCTTGCAACTTCTGTGTCCTCCAACATACAAAGGACCGATGGCTTCTCCTAAAGCACTCAGAGAACGTCATTGTGAGGGGTGCCAGACATTAGTGGTGGTTACCCTGGGGCTCACTGATTCATTGTGTTGCATATTTTAGGGACATCTATCCCTGATATATTGGACATGATGTTTACATTGTTCATTTCTATGCCACATGTATGACCCATCTAGGTAACATTAATACTCCCTTCTTGAATCTAATGGGACAAATGTCACTTGGGGAAGTGTACATTGTTGATGTTTCCAGTGTGACATGGATGTGTCCATGTCATCTTCTCCAGGCTATTGTACTTTTCTCATCTACATGGCTGAATTCTGGAGCAACATGTCTTATTGTTGGGTCATTATGTATGTGGCAAATAGATGTGTGCATGACTTTGTGTGGGATCTGTGGAAATGGATTTTGCATTGGTCTACTATTGTATGTTATCAGGTGGCTGAGGTCTGCTCGTGGGGGCAAAACTTTGAGGGTGATTAGGTTTCTTAGCTGTTGAAAGGTTATTCTGATTGCACAAATTCAGCCATGCAATTGTAGTTGTCTGAGATACTGATATTCCTGGGGGCAACTGTTGATAATTCAGATGGCATGCATGCATATGGTATGGCACATGTATGGGTCACTTAGGTGGAGTTTATTGCTGGGGCCTACTTGACATCATAGCAAGGTTTGCTAATCAGAGTTGTTGCCTAAATTTGATCCTGGACATGTGGTGACCCTATTCCACTTTGTATTGACAACATCAGCACTGGCGAGGAGATGGGGCAGAGCCGAGTGGGGGAAGCACCTGGCCACAGGACCTCAGGCCAAGATACCACTAACACAGAGGGACCCAGTGGCCCGGAGGGTGAAGTGAGTACATCGGAGGAGACCGGATCTACATCCTCGAAATCATCCTCCTCCTCCTCCAGGGGCCACTTCCTAGTGGTGGCGGACCCATCAGGGCATCCCTCTGTACCACCCTCATCCACCACTCCTGTTCTATCCCCACCCTCCCTGTTGCTCCCCACCCATTTGTCCATGACTGCTTACCCAGGAGAGTGGGTGTCTCCTTTGCTGCAGGCACCTCCACCCCAGCCCCTGTTACTCCTGATGCCGTCAGTGAGAAGGCTATTTACCTCCTGAACAATATCTCTGTGGATCAGTCAGCCATTATAAGTGCCATCCAGGGATTGGCTACCCAACTCCAACAAACCAATGCCTTCCTGGAAGGCATTCATGGTGCAATGTCTGACCTAAGGAGATATTTTCAGGCTCTGGTCTACTCACTGACAACAGCCAGTCACCTCCCACCTTCCGTCCCCCCTCTAAAACACTCTTCCCAATCCAAATGCCCCCTTTCCTTACCTACCCGAAGCACACAGACAGATCTGCAGGCACACAGATCAACAGCCAAGAGGAGCACACACAAACACAAGCACCACAAAACACACAGCCACTGACAGACAGAACAACAGTCACAACGTCCCTGGACACCCCCACCGTAACACACATGACATCCAGCATACCCCCAGGCACCGCACCAACAGTCAGTGACACACCTGCTACACCTATCATACCCACAGATTCCACCCCAGCAGACCCCAGACATATACCACAAGCACCACACCAGCAGACACCACACCAACAGACACACACACATCCACCACTTCCAACATACCCACAGACACCATCCCAACAGTCACACATACATCCACCACTCCATCCCCTAACACCTCTACCTCCCATACCCCCAAGACACGCAAACGCACTCACTCACCCACCCAACAGACATCCACCACACACAAGTGTACCTTCTAGAAGCACACACCCACGACATCCACACCAACACAGCCTACAACCACTCCCTCAATCTCCAAGTCCCGACCCCCTTTTGATGACCATCCCGTGTCCCTAATACATTTTTTTTGTTTGACCTAGACCTTTGCCCTGTTGCCTCCACCCTCTCCCAAACCCAAGAGGCACACACACAGCTCTCAGCCTGTCTCTTACACTGCCAAGTCCTCCTCTGCCCCCTGCAAGAACACATGCCTCTGCTCCCAAGAAGACGCCCACCCCTTTCAAAAAGAAGACCACCCCTCCCAAGCCCAAACCTAAACCCCCCTCCCAAATTCAACCCCATCCCCCAGATAATCTCTGACTGCCAGACCACTTGATGCCGCTTCTTGTGGAGGTTCCCTGGCAGTACTGGGAGTCAAGTGTGAGCACATGAATGTACATGGACAATTACTATGGACTGGCAAATGGCCTTGGACATTTCCCATCTGGTTTTCAAATAAACCCAAAGAGTTGTTTTGTTTTGGTTAAACATTTGTTTTGCAATTCATTTTCTACATTAGCGTTGTTCCAGATTGACTTGTGTTGTCTGCCTACTGTTGTGTGTGTTTCAGCCTGCTTGCTGATCCATTTGTTGTTGTTTGCAGTATGTGACTTTGTGGGCACTGCTGGTGTTCCCCAAGAGAAGGATATATGTTGAGTGTATAGATATGTGTGTGTAAATGCAATGTTAGTGTCATGACATTGTGTACTCTTTGGTATGGTAAGTATTTCATCTTGTGTTGTCCAATGTGAGCATGTATGGTGTTAGACTTGTCCCCCTGATTTGGCTTATATATTCATCTGATGTGTTTCAGCTTGAAATTTGTTTGTGCTGACATGGAGTGTGTTTCGTTGTCCTACCCCTGTTTGCAATGGACTGTGCGTGTGTCCATTTAGGTGTGTGTACCTTGCTGCTACGGGGGCAATTTCTTATGCACGTGTTGTTTGAGGGGCCTGTGCAAAGTGATATGTGTCCCAGTGCAGCCTCCTTCCCTGTGTGTTCCTGGTGGCCCCATCCCTATTGTTCAGGTATTGTTAGAATAGTGCTCTTTCTCTGTTTGTCTCTTTATGTATTGTGCATGTCATTGTCCTTCCATTGTGCTGTGATGTGTGTGTCTATTGCAGGGTTGTTTACTGGTAGTGTTGCTTGTGTTCCACGTCACATCGATACAGATGTGTGCTGTATGTGATGACAGTCACTAACCAGAGTGGAATGTGAGTATGTGAGCTGTATTTGTATATGTGATGTTTCTGTGTTGTTGATGATGTGTCTGTGTGTTTTTGTGTAGTGTGTCACTGTTGTGGAGGTGAGCTGCCCAAAGGGGGCCTATTGTGACCATCTCAATGTATGTTTCGGACTCTGTACAGTATGTAATGTGCCTGTGGTGTGTCCCCCATATGATGTGAACGATGGCGCTAAGATCTGTGTTTAAGGTTAATGATACAGGTAGGTGTGTGCATTTATGGTCAGTAGCGCCCACAGAGGTGTTGATTTGGTTGCCCTTCGACTTTCATCAGGACTTGCATGATGGGCTCCATGGCGGCTCTGGATGTGTAAGGCTGCCTGCAGGTGAGTATCTCCCTTTATAGTGTCTATTTTCACCTTCTTAGGCATGGTGGTTCACCCACCACGTTCACATTGGTGATGTAGAACCTCTTAATGTGTTTGGCAGAAACAGTGCCTCTGCAGGTCTGTTTGTGCTGCCTCGTGACCGTGGCGGTCTTTGCTACCTGGCGGTGCCAGTGGGAACGCACCGGTCTTTGCTCCATAGGCCCACATGACTCGTAATACGGCGGTCCAACTGCCATCTTGATGGCGGTCGGACCCCTGTCACCCCCATGGCGGTCCAGGGACCGCCAAACTCAAAATAAGACCTTAAATGTGAAAACAGTGCTTAGAAGTCACTAGCAGTCAAAAGGTTGATTGAGTTCTCGAGGGACTGGAGCAAATCTAAAGTTCGGGCTGACCAGAATGGAGGGTAGATCAGCTACAGAGCCCAGGCAGGGTCTGCTGCAACAGTACCATAGGAGGAGCAAAGCGTTAACGTCGCGGACACGATGAGTGGGTTTTTGCAGATACAAGCTGCAGAAACCACTTCTGAGGCCCAGGACTGGAGGGGGCACCTCAGGCAAGGTTAGGACTCACAGATAACAGAGTCCAGCAGCACCAGAAGAGTTTGCAGGTAGTCTTTGATGTCCCTGAGCCTGCAGAGAACAGGGAGCAAGCCAACAACCCCCTAGAGAATCGTGGGTTCTAGGATGTAGATAACAGGTCCAGTCCTTCTCACTCTAGGTAGGAAGTAGCAGGCAGCAGGCCAACACAGCAAAGCAAGCAGCAAAGTGGCAGTCCTTCCTACAGAACATCAGTCCTTCTTCCTGGTCCCAGTAGAGTTCTTATTTGGTGGGGTTCGGGTCCAGTACTTATACTCAAATGTGCCTTTGAAGTTGTAGTGATCCTCAAAGAGGCCTTTGAAGATCACAAGGTCTGGGCTCATCCTTTCCTGGCTCCAGGCACTCTAAAGGGTGTTATTTAGGCCCATATTTATACTCTGTGTTGAATTTGCATAATTTCTT
This sequence comes from Pleurodeles waltl, assembly GCF_031143425.1. NCBI lineage: Eukaryota > Metazoa > Chordata > Amphibia > Caudata > Salamandridae > Pleurodeles > Pleurodeles waltl. The sequence goes on along the minus strand of NC_090447.1, from coordinate 1,336,546,227 downwards.
TTACGCAAATTCAGTGCAAACCTAACTCCATATTTATACTTTGGCGCTAGACCCATCTAGCGCCAACGTTTTTGAGTTAAACTCATTTTTGCTTGCAGGAAACTACCTTGAGCCAATGAGATGTACCTATGCAACAAATGACAATATGGTTTCAGTGCCATATTTATCCTCGTGCTAAAATCAGGCACGGGGAAGGGGGCCTTAAATAATGGCGCAAAGCTTGATTAGCGCCATTATTTAAATCTTGGTCAGGGCTGGCGTTAGGTGACCTGTGGGCCTATTTCCATGGTTAAAGACCATGAAACAGGCCCACAGGTGCCCTTCTCTAGCCCCAGTGACACCCCCACCGACACCAGAGGGATGCCAGAGTATGGGGGATCCTGTCCCAGGTAAGTAAGGTAAGTACAGGTGAGTACTTAAAAATCTTTTTTACAGTGCCATGAGGGGGCCTTACTTGGGTCCCCCTACATGGCACTGGCCCCAATGGCCATGGCCAGGGGACATATGTCTCCTGGGTATGGCCATAGGGGTGATGGGCATGACTCCTGTCTTTACTTAGGCAGGAGTCATGTCCAGGGGGGTTGTGCGTCAAAGGATGGCGCGCAACCTCCTGTTCCCCCCTACACCTCCCTCACCCGGCTAGCATCCTTTTTCATGATGCTAGCCAGGCCTTACCGCCAGCTACCGTCATTCCATAAATATGACGCCCGGCATCTTGGAGTGGCGCCAGCCGGCGGTATACTTTTTCACGCAAAACTGTGTTAGCACACTTTTGCATGAAAAAGTATAAATCTGGGCCTCAGTCCTTTGTGTGGGGAGAGGCACAGCCCTATTCAGGTGTAAGAGGGGAGAGGCAGTGCTAAGCTCCCCTGCGTCAAGCTACTTTATGGCTCATTAAGGCCATTAGGTCATACCTAGGCTTCCATTGTGAGTGACTGTCTAGAGGAAATGAACAAAGCCCAGCTGTCATAAACCCCAGATGTGTGTTCAGAGACAGGCAGAGGCACTGAATAGTTGAAAGTGGCATTTTCAGTCTAACAATTTAAAATCCGACTTCACCATAAGTTTTGATTTTTAATTGTGAGTCCAGGGACACCAAGCTCCATATGTCTGTGCTTTCCCAATTGGAAATTACACGTAAAAGCTGTTTTACGGTAATCCCATTGGTATCCTATGGGAGATATAGGCCTTGCAGTAGTGGAAAACTAATTTAGCAGTTTTTTTGCTTCCAGGACATGTTAAACTAAAAACTGCATGCCCAACTTTTAAAATACAGTGCATCATGCCCTTGAGGCCTACCTTAGGGATAACCTATGTAATAACAAACATTTACAATGCAATGGGTGTCACGTTTGCTCAAGTTAGAGCTATTAGCAGTGTAAACCCCTAACCAGACTTTTCGTGCCACATAAACTGAAAATGAAAAGCTAAACAGTTTCACATAAGCGAGCGGATAGCCCTGAAGCAAACACACAAAAGCAAACAGAAGTTCGCTTGCAGCAAAAGTGCAATTATCCATGTTTCCGGCAAAAGTGCAATTATCCATGTAACAGGGTTGATGTCCTGCAAAGTGCTCGATTACTGCCCAGCGAGATACGCTGCCTACGAAATAAAAAGAAAAAGTAGTCCAGACACCATATGGAAAACACAGAGCCTCGTATGTTTTCAGTAGTTGGCCGGTGCGCTTGCCGGAAAAGGCATGACATATGCATGCCTTTCACTAATGAAATCTAGCGAATTTGAAAAGGCAGGCCCATGAACCAACCAAACTGATGGGTGTGGTTAAAAGCCCGTAGAGAGCTAACAACAGGGACAGAGTGTTTTGTGCACTCAACTCTAAAAAGGAAGGTTTGGGCCTGGCAACTGGGTGGATTTGCCAGGTTGAAATGGCAGTTTAAAATTGCACACACAGGCCTGGCAATGGCACACCTGAGACATGTTGGAAAGGCTACTTTAGAGGGTGGCATAATCAGTGCTACAGGCCCACTAGTAGCATTTACAGGCCCCAGGCCCTTATAGTGCACTTTGCTAGGGACTTGCAAGTAAATTAAATATGCCAATTGTGGAGAAGCCAATGTTATGGAGTACTTTAGCACTGGATAGCAGTGGTGAAGTGCATCGTCCTAAAGCCAACAAAAACAAGGTCAACAAATGAGGAGGAGAAAGGCAAAAAGTTTGGGGGTGACCCTGCAGAAAGGGCCTTGTCCAAAATGTGTTAAGGTAGAAATCAATGAATATGGTGACTCACTATCATATGGGTTACAGATACAAGCTTCACCTTTACCTCTGCGTCATGAAGTGACATCTATGTGTACATTGCTCCGTGCCGAGCAAGACATGCATTACCAAGTATTGATTTACAATGTGGGTACCTTACCAGGCTTTGTAATCTGTCTTCTGTGATAATCCATCTTCTGTGAGTGTCCAAACTACATGGTTCTGTTGGAAGGACAGCAGTAAAGATAACAGCAGGTGAATGGGAATATATTCTATGGAGTAGCTGCGTCCACTAGTGATAGACATAATACACTGATGAGGTGATGATGGTGTCATTGAACATTATTGGTTGTAATTTGCTCAAGTGTTTGGAACATAAACTACTGCAACACATATCTGACTGTATGAGAGGGAAATGCTGTTGTTCCAGACCTGTTTGTGGTCCTTCCACGTGTCTAGTAGATGCTGCTGCTTTGTGCACTGTTGGACAACCAGGGCCTGGGAGATGTGAATGATGGCTGTGTCAAAATTAGTATTTCATGTTTTGCTGTTTAAGGGATGGGACATTGACATCCCAGTTATTTTGCAACATGCTTCATGCTTGACATGCCTTTTATCGCCATAATGCCATTAACAGGGAGTGTGTGGATCTTACCTCGCCTGGTGTTGTGATTTCTTGGAACAGGCAGCCCATGCCACTCATCAGGATGCATGGTGGAGCAGATACACTTATTCTGTGGTGAGAAACCTGATTTTTGTTTAGTCATGCTCCCCTTTTCCTACCTGTCCAGCAAACTTTATATAAGAACTCCCTCTGGTACGTCTGAACGTTGAGTTGGCACTTTTCACATTGTTCTACAAAGGTGAGTAGGGGTGGTCTATGATGAAGCATGACACTACTAAGTGTGTGAGACCACTCCTTCCATAAAGAACACTTTCTTTTGTCTTTCTCATGCACAGAGGAATTTCATAAAGAATCAAGGAGTTCTTCTCCCCAGTAGGGGTATCCTTTATGAAAACGTATTTGTAACCTCTGACAGTACGAGCTCTGACCCTCATTGGGTGTGCCTCAAATTGAGAACACTTTAATGAGCTACTTTTTCCAGTCCCTCCTCCCCCAAACCTTTTTGTGTACGTGGATCTTACCTCGCCTGGTGTTGTGATTTCTTGGAACAGGTAGGCCATGCTGCTCATCAGGATGCATGGTGGAGCAGATACACTTATTCTGTGGTGAGAAACGTGACTTTTGTCTACAGTCATGCACCGCTTTTGCCACCCCTATGTTGTCAAATGTATCCTTCACACCTCCCCTCTCGTTCTGCCAATTGTTCTTGATGTCCCCATCCATAAAGCATTGACACTGACAGTGACATCTTTACATACAGTCATTGTTTCTGCTCTACTGAGTGCGTGAGGGTGCAGACCATGTAGTTCACTGTAATGATCAACTACTAGTTGACATTTATGCCTGACTCCTACTCAGTAAAGTTTATGTTTCTCCTAATTGGTCTGAATCTCAATGGCTGTGGCAAGGGTCTTGCTCCTTGGTGTCACACAGGACTAGTGGAAAAGAACAGATTCTAGGGAGTGACCTATGTGTGAAATAATAGCCTTGTATGTGTGTCGAAGGGTTCAGGTGTTCACTTATTCACTATTTTGTGGCATTCAGAGTTATTTACAGCACATGCAGATTTCTCCACCTACACGATGGGGAAGTTGTCTGTAAAATACTATAGTAATATTACTTGTATTAACATTACAGTTGTATTATGAGTTGCACATCTCTCCACCCCACTTACTTGCATGGTTGGAAGGGAGTACACAAATGCCTACTACTACAAGGATTTTTTTTTCTTTTTACATTTTTTTAGATTTCTGTGCAAGCAGGAAATCATATACTGTAGTAAATATATTACATATATGAAGCTCTTTGCTCTGGAAATGATCTTTGTCAAGGAGGCCCACTTGCCCATGTACAGAGAGCAATGTTATAGTGCTTTCAATCCGTTCTCTTTTTCATGTCACTTCCCATCTGTTCTCATTGCTCATACTAGTAATGTAAGCTGCATTTGCACAGAAGTTCCAGCCAGGAGACCTGTTCCTTATCTAAATAAATGTCTAAAGGAGTATTCTCGGCCAAGAACTCAGTGAGGTAATGCGTACAAAGACGCCAGAAGCCTTTACCACGCTGCTATCTATATTTCATTGAATTAAATGTAATAATAGACAGCGAATATTGAAATAAATCATAAAAAATGGAAAAGGTATCTTTATTATATTGAATCCAAAAATGCTTTGATTAGCAGAAAAATACAGCTCTACGGAAGACATACCCTGATGACTAACATGTGTGAACAAACACAACTATGTCGATAATAGTATGCTTATTCCCCTGGCTAAACCTAATTCAAGGTTTCCCTGTAATCTTTAAATGTGGATGTGTCAGTGCTTTATTTGTAAAATTATAAGTGCCGGTGCTCAAATCACTGCTCAGACAGCCCATGGCTGGCACCATAAAGCACAAATAGCAAGCGTGCGCAGTCCGGAATCCACTCCAGGCCACATCAATTCACTGGGGCCAGTCCCTGCTCTGTTATCTCACTCTTACAGGTGTCTGCTTTCTCCCTTGGCAAGGTTTTGTATTTTCCTTACTCCGTTTTTAGGGTCGAGTCTGCGTTGCATGCGCTCGCGCATGCGTATCGCAGCAAGACGCTTTAGGGTTTAGAAAAGGGCTCGGAGGCCTGTTGACGTCACGTCAGTGTTTTTCATTGGTTCGTGGGCTTGCCTATTAAAATCTGCTTGCTTTCATTAGTCGAAGGCACGCATACGTCATGCCTTTTCCGGTGGCTTGCCCTCCTCCAGCGCAGCGACCAAGTACAGAAAACATGCGAGGCTTGCTGTTTTCTGTCCGGCTCGTGGACTACTTTTTCTCTAATTTACGAGCGCGATCTTGCTTGGCAGAAGTCGAGCGCTTTACATAGTTAATTTCACTTTTTCGGGTTATGTACATAAATGCACTTTTGCCCGATAGGTGAAAAGTCGGGTTAGGAGTTTACAACGCTATCAGCTCTAACATGAGCAAACGCGAGACCCGTTGCATTGCAAATGCATGTTTCATTTTGTTTCTTTTTCCCTAAGTTGGTCTCGGGAAATGTCTGATGGGTAGAAATAAGTGTCCCTATAAAAAAGGTGCAATACCTTGGGGAAGATAGGTTGACAACACTTAGAAGCTGATTAACAAGAAGTGGGTTCACAGTGCATGCAGTTTTCGAAATGAGAAGGGGAAGCAACATCTATTAAAGACATGTGTGTCAAAAGGAACTGCAAGTAAAGACTTTCCGAAGGGGTCCAGTAAAACTGACAGAAGTTGAGGCTTAGTGGAGCTACGTCAATATCACTTTAGACCAATGAAAATGTGAAACCAGCCGGAAAGAAACTTGGGGCCAGATGTAGGAAAGGATTTGCGAGTCGCAAACGGCAAAATTTGCCGTTTGCGACTCGCAAATCGCATTTTCCTATGCAGAAATGCATTTTGCGAGTCGGGACCGACTCGCAAAATGCATTTCCGAATCGCAAATAGGAAGGGGTGTTCCCTTCCTATTTGCGATTCGCAGTGGTATGCAATACCATTTGCAACCGCATATGCGGTCGCAAATGGTGTCGCAGTTACCATCCACTTGAAGTGGATGGTAACCCACTCGCAAATTGGAAGGGGTCCCCATGGGACCCCTTCCCCTTTGTGAATGGACCACATATTATTTTTTCAGGGCAGGTAGTGGTCCAAGGGACCACTACCTGCCCTGAAAAAATACCGAAACTAAAGGTTTCGGATTTTTTTTTTAAGTGCAGCTCGTTTTCCTTTAAGGAAAACGGGCTACACTTAAAAAAAAAAAAACTGCTTTATTTAAAAGCAGTCACGAACATGGAGGTCTGCTGACTACAGCAGGCCTCCATGTTTGTGAGTGCCCATAGTTGGTATGGGGCCGCAATTTGCGACCCACCTCATTAATATTAATGAGGTGGGTCTTTGCGACCCCATACCGACTCGCAGACGGTGTCTGAGACACCGTTCTGCATTGCAAATTGCAAGTCGCAATTTCCAATTTTGCTACATCTGGCCCATAGTCACTGACACATTGCCTCGGCTACTAACCTTTCCTTTTGAACTGAAGTGAGATTAGATAGATGTTATTTGAAGAGAACATAACCATATCCTTCTCATTGGAATATAGGTTTAGGCTTATTTGTATATAGTTTGCTGGTCTTAATTTAAAGTTGTGAAAGTTAGAGAGAAATCGCAAAATAACATGAGAAAGTCACAGGGCTGGAAGGCGTTGGGGAAAAGTAGAAGCTTAACCCAGTGGAGTCCTGAAAGGTTATTCCCTCCGCTACTCTGCAACAGAGAAGAACCAAAGCCTTCTTAAGGTACCATGCCTCAATGTTCGGTAGTTTCCCTAAACTTAAGACCTAAGTTCCGAGAAGGTGATAGGCACATCACATTATACTCAGTGAAACGAAAGCACCGAATTTAAGAAAAGTGGCGCTGCATCCAATGCAGCGCCCCTTTTCTTGCACCTCTTAGTGCCCCCTACCGCCAACATGTGTGTGCCATATTTAATACGCAAGGCAGGGGCAATAGTGTCAAATTTGTTATGCTATTGATGTACTGTGAAGGATTAGTGCCAAGATTTTGGTGCTAATCCTGCAGAGTACACAGGGGCCCATTAAAAACAATAGTATGGCTCCTTTTAACACCTGTTCTGTGCAGGCGTTAAAAATAGCCACTAAAAATGGCACAGTGGAATCTCTTAGATTCTATAGCGCCATTTTTGCATTTCCCCTAATGGGGGGATATCCCTCTTGCATAGATTATGCCTGGCGCAGGCATAATGTGGCGCAAGGCGTTACAAAGTGGTGCAATGCATGAATTGTGCTACTTTGTTAATGTGATGCTGTAAATTTGGCCTCGTTTGGCCACATCATCATCATTAAAAATTTTGTTAATGTGGCGCAAGGAGGCACTATGCCCTCTTAAAACTAGGCCATAGTTTACTAGTTTAGGATATGAAATTCAGGTTTAGAAAAATAAAAAAATAAAATTGGCTGTTTGGAGAGAAGATGCAACACCAATAGTTCTGGCCTTTGTAAGCATGTATTTTTGTTTCATTGTTTGCAAGCATATTTAACAGAAATTAAAAGTGAAAACATTTTCACTGCAACAAATGTTTTGCTCCCAGGAACTCATCTAGCAAAATGCCTACATTTCTGAATAAGTGTAATGATGTAGATGACAAATTGTAATTAATATTGATCTCGGAAAGCTACTGTCTACTTCATACGTTTGCGGTGGCGTTTTGTATAAGGCTCTGGCCAGCTTCTAGTAAGTAGTAGACATGGCTGGAAATGTGTACTTTTTGTTTTAATGCACAGTGATGTAGCAACTTAGCACACACTAGTCAAAACTTTCCCTCCAAGGCTCCGACAGAACATAACACTGGAATTACCTATGAATCAACTCCTTTAGCCAACAGACTTTGTTACTGTTCGCAAAAAAGTTATTGCCAGTAGAGACTGCTGTCTTCCTGAAACTTCGGTGGAATAATAGATAATGCACTGGCTGCTGAGCCACACGTTATGGGCCCTGTTGGACTATTTTACTTATGCAGGGTCATCCCCAATCTTTTTGCCTCCTGCCTCCTATTTTTCCTGACCTGTTGCTGTTGGTTTTTTAACTCTGAGCACTGTACCACTGCTAACCAGTGCTAAAGTAAATATGCGCTCTGTGTAAATTATATGGTTGATTGGCTTATCCATGATTGGCATATTGAATTTATTAGTAAGTCCCTAGTACAGTGCACTAGAGGTTCCCAGGGCCTGTAAATCAAATGATACCAGTGAGCCTGCAGCACTGGTTCTGCCACCCACATAAGTAGCTCTGTAATCATGTCTCACACCTGCTATTGCAGTGTCTGTGTGTGCCGTTTTAACTGTAAATTCGACTTGGCAAGTGTACCCACTTGCCAGGCCTAAACCTTCCCCTTTTCTTACATGTAAGGCACCCCTAAGGTAGGCCCTAGGTAGCCCCAAGGGCAGGGTGCAGTGCATGGTTAAGGTAGGACATATAGGGGGTCATTCCAACCCTGGCGGTCAATGACCGCCGGGTTGGAGGACCGCGGGAGCACCGCCGACAGGCCGGCGGTGCTCCCAAGGGCATTCCGACCGTGGCGGTGAAGCCGCGGTCGGACCGGCAACACTGGCGGTCTCCCGCCAGTGTACCGCCGCCCTTTGGAATCCTCCAAGGCGGCTCAGCTAGCTGCGCCGCCGAGGGGATTCCGACCCCCCCTACCGCCATCCAGTTCCCGGCGGTCCGCCCGCCGGGAACCGGATGGCGGTAGGGGGGGTCGCGGGGCCCCTGGGGGCCCCTGCAGTGCCCATGCCACTGGCATGGGCACTGCAGGGGCCCCCGTAAGAGGGCCCCTACAAGTATTTCACTGTCTGCTTGGCAGACAGTGAAATACGCGACGGGTGCAACAGCACCCGTCGCACCTTCCCACTCCGCCGGCTCGATTACGAGCCGGCATCCTCGTGGGAAGGGAGTTTTTCCCTGGGCTGGCGGGCGGTCTTTTGGCGACTGCCCGCCAGCCCAGGGAAAAACTTAGAATACCCTCCACGGTCTTTCGACCGCGGAGCGGTATTTCGGAGGGGGGAACTCTGGCGGGCGGCCTCCGCCGCCCGTCAGGGTCAGAATGACCCCCATAGTAATGTGTTTTATATGTCCTGACAGTGAAATATTGCTAAATTCGTTTTTTACTGTTGCAAGGCCTGTTGCTCTCATAGGTTGACATGGGGGCTACCTTTAAATCTGTTTAAAGTGTAGATTCCCTTTGGGAGCGGATGGACATGTGGAGTTTGGGGTCTCTGAGCTCACAATTTAAAAATACATATTTTTTGTAAAGTTGATTTTAAGATTGTGTGTTTGAAAATGCCACTTTTAGAAAGTGGGCATTTTCTTGCTTATACCATTTCTGTGACTCTGCTTGTTTGTGGATTCCCTGTCTGGGTCAATTTGACAGTTGGGCTGGTTGCACCTTACACTAGACAGTGACACAAAGGGAGCTGGGGTGTAGCCTGCATAGCCTGATGAGCCATCTGTGCTAGGAGGGAGGGGAGAAGTGGTCACTCACACCTGAAAGGGCTGTGCCTGCCCTCACACAATGCAGTCTCCAACCCGCTGGTGAGTGTCTGGGGCCAGGCTTGGGCAAGGCAGGATTTCACATTCAAAAGAGACTTTACTTTGAAGTAGGCCTACTTCAAAGGAGAAACTGGGTATAAGAAGGGCACCCAAAACCACAGAATTTAGATCACTTCTGGACATCAAGAGGAACCTCTGCATGGAGAAAAGCTGAACAGCTGAGGAGAAGTGCTGCCCTGCCTGTGACTGTGCCCTGTGGAGCTATCCTGTAGTTGCTGCCTCTGCCTTTGCAAGGGGACAAAGACTGGACTTTTGGTATATTCCTGCTTGAGAAAGACACTCCAAAGGCTTGGACTGAGCTTGCCCCATGTTCCCAAGTCTCATGGCCATCAAAGATGTTCCTTATCAGCTCCTGGACTCTCTGCTGAGACTCCTGCCATTACAAGTGTTGCCCTATCTAATCCCTGGGCCCTTGAAAGGAAAAGCTGGTGAAAATTCAAGGAAATGGACTTCGGATGACTCCTGACTGACGCCGCTGCTGAATCTGGTGAGGCCGCCTGCAACTGACTCCGTGATCTTCACGGGAACGCGACGACCTTTGCAGGCCCGACACTGCTGCAGCCCCGCCAAAGTCTGTGACTCTGTGGAAGTCGCTGCACCACGTCGTGACTGAAGCCGCTGGAAGTGGGCGGATTCAACATTTCGCAAGGACACCGCGATCCCCAACTTCGCGCATCGGCTTGTTTTCACTGTTCAACAAGGTACTGTACCTGGGGGTCTGCATGACTCCGTGGCCGGCGCCGTTGGTGTCGGATTGTTGGGAACGACTCCGTCATGACGAGGTGTTAACACCTCATCAACGAAATTCATATCTTGACTTGTGTATGGCGGATCTTTGTTGTTTTGGTCTTGTTTTGTTTAGATAAATATTTTCTATTTTTCTAAACGTGTGTTGCGTCATTTTGTAGTATTTTCATTAAGGTATTGTGTGTGTTGGTACAAATATTTTACACCCAGCACTCTGAAGTTAAGCCTACTGCTCGTGCCAAGCTACCAAGGAGGTAAGCAGGGGTTAGTTGAGGGTGATTCTTTTTTACCCTGAATAGAGTGAGAGTCCTTGCTTGAACAGGGGGTAACCTGACTGTCAACCAAAGACCCCATTTTCAACAGGTCCCAATATGAGAAGGGTTGAAAATTATTGCCTTTTTTTTTTTTTTTTAACTAGAGCATTCAAGATGTAGATGTATGTATTTTTTCAGTGCATTCATTTTTATTACCAATAAAAAAGGTGGGCTAGGATTCTGGTAGGGCTGCCATGAACAATGAAGAGGAAGCCTGGGCAGAGAAGCAGTAGAGCATGGCAGAAAAGCTGCTTAGGAAACCATGGCACACAGATGAGTGGGCTAGAGAAGCTAATGGTATTTCTTTGATCCAGGGAGATGTTCTGGGGCAGTTAAATGAGGTTAAAAAATTTAAAACAATGGAGAAGTAAAGAAATTAAAAAAAGGGGCATGGAAATGGATACAAGAATACATGTTAGACGTATGGGCACAATGTACACAAGCAAGATGCTGTCACTCAAAATGAAGGGAGCCGTTGGCTGAAGTGGCTGACCTATTGGCCCATGCTGCATGATGTGGTGGGCGGAAGCAAAGAGTGATTAAAAACTGAATAGAATCAATGGCTGAAGAGGGATGATAAAAATCTCTCTGTGCAAGTAAAATATACAGCATATTTATTTCAATACAATACTCTGTCGTGAAAGCTAAAGCTGTCTCAGAGGTCTAACCTAAAAGTCTTTTATTGGTTCCAATTCATCCCGTCCTAGAGCAAACCAATCACGGAAAGATTAAGCTAAAATTATTCACTGTGAAAATTCAGATTCCTTCCAGTACTTTGGTCCTTTCGTCTTTCCCATTTATGGGAATCTCACCAGACTGGTGTATTGATTATTCTTTGCAGTCAGCAAACTTGTCTTCAAAATGGCACAAATGTGTTGATTATTCTATGGCACAAGAAGGGTGCAGCTTTCCATGAGATGGGCATTTTTAGGTCTTGTCTTAAAAAGCTCATTGTGCTGTCCTGTATGAGATATCTTGTTTTCTAACCGTGGGATTAGAGTCCACCCAATGTTTACCATTGGTTGGCTTCACTGTCACTCTCATCTGCCTACTCTTTATTGGTCAGCTGATGTAAGTTTCTTTCCTCGTGTTTCTGTCCCTCCCTTGGAGCATGGACATATCACTTTTCTCCTTCAACTGCTCACCTTTTAGAAACAAATGTTATGTCTGTATTTAAACATTCTACCAGGAAGCATCTTTTTCAGCTGTCTCCCTCGTGTACTTCTCCCCCTCCTTGTTGTTCTTGCCCACCCACTGTCTGCTGTGTGTTGTGTTAGTTCAGCCATTTGCCATCCCTCGAGTGTGGCTCCACCACCTGCCCCTCTCCCTCCTTGTTGTTTGTGTTGCCCCTGCTACACACTCTTTTCCATTTTGCCTGTTGCCCTTGGAAACTATCTTCCTTCCATTGTCGATTTTACACACCCACCTGCCAAAAAGAGGTGCTGTGATACGACCACTGCTGGCTGAGTAATAGTACTTTATTACCAACACACTCAGTTGTACATGCTACCCCCCCACACAACTTCCCTTCCTCCATGTTGCCCCTCACACCGCCCAGCCTCCGCTAATAAAAAAAGGGCTATGGCACATCATAGCACATTTAGCGGATTATTTAAGAGCCCCTAGCGCCATCTACCAACACATTAGCATCATTTTTTTTTACCCTAATGTTTAGTTAGATCGGCAAAAAACCAGTGCTATATTTACAAAGTGGTGGAATGCATGCATTGCAACACTTTGTAACCCTTTGCACTACATTATGCCTGCACCAGGCATAGTGTATGCAAAGGGGGCATTCCCTTGTTAGAGGGGCTCTAAAAATGGTGCAAGGAAATCTAGCAGATTTCCTTGGGTCATTTTTTTCAGCACTTTGAATGCCAGCTCAGAGCAGGATCTAAAAGGGGGCACACCTTTGTTTAAAATACAGCACACACATCTAGGAGATAGGGGGGGCAGTATAGGGCGTAAGAAAAGGGGCACTTCACTGTGTGCAGCGCCACCTTTCTTAAGTACACCACTTATTTTTAAACTTTTAATCATGCTGCATAGCAGCAGCAGCGCTGTTGTACAACTTGTCTAAAAGCTTTGACAAAGCCAATATCTCACCTAGGCGAGACCTATTTGCTTTGGCAATGCTTGTTTTGTATCAGTTTGTGGTAAGTGGATGAGGAAATTAGGAGTTATGAGAAAGGTTAGGAATTGCCTTTGTATAGTCCGATGCAACCATTGAGAAGTTTAGGACGGTTGCGATGAAACATAGGAGGTACAAAGTACACAGCCAAGGTGTAAGATTTGTTTTTTTGGAACAAAATGTGAAAAATCGGGAGCGATACTAGTCAAGGACTCCTGACTAAAATGGCAATCTGTTTAAAAGGAAGATGCACATTTGTAAAGCATAAAGGTTGTCAGGAAAAATAGCAGAATAAATTTACACTGGAACTTGCAAGGTCCTTGAAGTTCTAAATTGAATTGTTATCAAGGTAAGAAGGCAGTTTAATCTGATGTCCTTCAGCTGCATGTCATTCTGTCCACCATGGCAGTACAAAACTTACATTTGATCGAGAAGCTGTTTCATCTTCCCAAAATACAGGTTTGGTGGAGTAAAGAAACTGAAAGGTGCACTATATGTATTTGTTTTCTTTCCGTGATTAGCATTTTATGCTTTTTATACAGTCTTAAAAGAAATCCTAAAATTCCCAAGCTGTCAAACAAAATAATAGAAAAACGAAGTGGGAGTTTTACAAATATTTTTCGCTGGATTAGCATTACAAATGTTTTTTGCACTGTAAAGTACCCCCAAAAATAACAAGCAGCGCAAAGTACTGCTTTGCATCACTAAGCGGCAAGTGGGTGTTATACTGGTGGTATATGGGTATTTCCGTGCAACCACCCACGTCTTTTGATGCAAAACCCGAATCTGCAAACTTTAGTACACAGGGTTTTATGCCAAAGGTTAACACCTTTTAAAAGCGTGTGTTAAAAGGAGAAATGTTTACAATGCTGATTTCAGCTGCCACCAGGCACACACCTTAGCGTCATAGTACTGGGGTGTGTGTCTGAGTCTACAACAGGTTTGGTACAAGAAGGGTACCTTTTCAGTACAAAATGCTATGGTTAGACAAGTGAAAAACCTTTTCCTACTTTGTATGGGTGCTGTATAGTGCAGGACACATTCAAAGTCAGAAAAGAAGGAGAAATTAAAACATTACGCCTTTTAAAGCCTGCTTTTTATCAGTGTTAATTTTTGGTGCTAAACCCTATCTACTAATGTTAGTTGATAGGGTTTAACATCAAAAAGCATGGGTGATTGCATCAGAACGCCCATTTAACACCCATGTAATGCCCCTTGGTGCAAAGTAATGCGAAGCAGCGTTTTGTGCTGCTTTGTGTTATTTTTGGGTACATTCCAATGCAAGTTGAAAGTGAATCAGGAAAAAAAACATTTTGTCCCGGTAGACGTCACTTTTGTGGTGCTATCCCAGTGCAAAATGTTTGAGAATCTCCCCCGAAATGTTTTTGACTGTCGCTATTGCATGTGCTTGGTGGCAACTAATAGTATATAGCACAGGGCTAGTTACTAGGCCCAAACCGTAATCAGTGTAAATTATAAGAATATGATACAACGGTTCTGTAGGAGTGATTTGGACAGGTGTCCTAAATACATACAGAAATAATCCCTATATGTGAAAACAAACAAATAGATGTACACCAGATCCTCTCTGTTATGAAGCTGTGCTCAAAATGGGAAATAGATAACATTTACTACTAAACAAACAGATTTGTTAAATGCTTCTGTGCCACGGATTTAACGGTTACGTCCCGCAGCATAGTGCTCCTGTGCTGAGGACATAACCATTACGTCCCGGGACCAGAGCTCGGAGGAAGGTAATTACCCTTGATCTACTCCTGAGGGTGAGAAAGGCTATTAGATGCCAGGGAATTAAAAAATAAAAATACTGGGGTGGTGGCTACCAGCCAGTATGGGCAATGGTATGCCCCAACCCCAAGTGAAGGGGCTAACACTTTTTCAGCTCTCCCCCCACACACTAAAACACCTTATCCCACAGCAAGCAAGACGGCATTTGATTATTTTGGGTTTTGGTTTTACATTTGGCCCAGGAGAGCTTGTCTGACTCTAAAAATCATCCCACTTGGAATGGTGAGGCCTGCACTTTTTGGACTTTGGGTCACTGCCCTGTAGAAACATCTACGAGACCTAGACACATCTGAAAACTAAACATCTGAGTGAGATCAGGGTGGTGTGCTTCACATGCACCCCGAACCATTTTCTTACCCACAATGCCCTGCAAACCTCCAACTTTGGTGGAAATCACACATTTTTCCCACATTTTTGTGATGGAACCTTCTGGAACCTGCAGGAATCCACAAAATTCCTACCACCCAGCATTGTCGCATCTATACTGATAAAAATTCTGCCCTTTTGGACCCGCTTTGGTTCCCCCTCATTTTCAACATGTTTTTGGCTCTTCCCTGTCACAGGCACATGGCCGCCCTACACAAGTGAGATATAATTTTTACTGGGAGACTGAGGGTAACGTTGGGTGGGTGGACATTTGTGCTGGTGCAGTGATCCCACACAGAAATGTGGGGAAAATTTGATTCTTTAGTTAAATTGGAGGTTTGCTGAGGATTCTGGGTAAGAAAACACTGGGGGATCCACGCAAGTCACACATCCCTAGACTCCCTCTGGTGTCTAGTTTTCAGAAATGTTTGGGTTTGGTAGGTTTCCCTATATGGATGCTGAGCCCAAGACCAAAAACGCAGGTGCCCCCTCCCCCCCCCTGCAAAAACAGGTAGCTTTGTATTTCGGGCACTAGGCCTACCCACTCAAGTGAGGTACCATTTTTATTGGGAGTCTTGGGAGAATGCTGGGTGGAAGGAAATTTGTGGCTCCTCTCAGATTCCAGAATTTTCTGTCACTGAAATGTGACAAAGAAGTATTATTTTGTCCAAATTGTGAGGTTTGAAAATGATTCTGGGTAACAGAACCAGGTGAGAGCCCCACAAGTAAGCCCATCTTGGATTCCCCTAGGTGTTTAGTTTTAACAAATGCACAGGTTTGGTATGTTACCCTAGGTGTTCGCTGAGCTAGAGGACAAAATCCACAGCTAGGCACTTTGCAAAAAACACGTCAGATTTCAATGTAAAAACGTGATGTGTCCATGCTGCATTTCTTGTTGCGGGCCTTAGGCCTGGATACCATTTTTATCTGAAGACTTGAGGGAAAACAGAACAGAAGAACAAGTGTTATTGACCCTTTTCTTTCTCTACTTTCTTGCCTTCCAAATATAAGACAGTGTGTAAAAAAAGAAATCTATTTGAGAAATGCACTGTAATTCACATGCTAGTATGGTGACCCCGGAATTCAGAGATGCGCAAATAACCACTGCTTCTCAACACCTTATCTTGTGCCCATTTAGGAAATATAGAGGTTTCCTTGAGACCTATTTTTCACTCTTTATATTTCCACAAATGAATTGCTGTATAACCGGCATGGAATGAAAACCTATTGCAAGGTGAGGCTCATTTATTGGCTTTGGGTACCTAGAGTTCTTGATGAACCCACAAGCCCTATATATTCCCACAACAAGATGAGTCAAGCAGACGGAACAGTATATTGCTTTAAACACTCCTGCATTTGAGGAAAAATTTACAGAGTAAAACGTGTAGAGAAATGGCATTTTTTTTCATCTCAATTTCATTTTTTTTAAATTTTAGCTGTTATTTTGTGTAGGAAAACCTTGTAGGATCTACACAATGACCCCTCGCTGAATTCAGAATTTTGTCTACTTTTCAGAATTGTTTAGCTTTCTGTGATCCAGCATTGGCTTCGCACTCATTTTAGTCACTAACTGGAAGGAGGCTAAAAGCATAAAAAAACTGTAAAAATGGGGTATGTCCCAGTAAAATGCCAAAATTGTGTTGAAAAATGTGGTTTTCCGATTCAAGTCTGCCTGTTCCTGAAAGCTGTGAGGATGGTGATTTTAGCTCCGCAAACACTTTGTTGATGCCATTTTCAGGGAAAAAACATAACCCTTCTTCTGCAGCCTTTTTTTCCCCATTTAAAAAAAAAAATACGAAAATGTTGCTGCATTTTGGCTAATTTCTTGCTCTCCTTCAGGGAAACCCACAAATTCTGGGTACCTCTAAAATCACTTGGATGTAGGAAAAAAGGATGCAAATTTGGCATGGGTAGCTTATGTGGACAAAACGTTATGAGGGCCTAAGCACAAACTGCCCCAAATAGCCAAAAAAAGGCTTGGCACAGGAGGAGAAAAGGTCTGGCAGCGAATGGGTTAAACAATAGGCAACAAAAGAAATCCATCTTGATTATTCATGTCTCCATTTTAAACAATCAATTGATAATCCAAAGTATGTAATTGACCTTTCAACCCAGATGCCTCAATCTGAAGGTTTCACCTGAAAATATGGCTTGCAAGCTTCTAGTAACCAAGTAAGATTAAGCTTCTGTCTCCACATCAGACTGTCATCAACATCAACGTACGACCCTATTGGATACAAAGTGAATCGTGAAAGTGTGGTTCACACTCAATCAGTAGTTCTGTATGATTCCCAGCCACTCAGAACCCTACCAGATACAGTGTTTCTGCTAGCGCTTCCAGAGAAATTGAAAAATGTTGCTTGGACTCTTAGAGGCCACGTAGATTTACTGCAGCTGTCCAAATCAATCCCACAGAATCATTGTCTCATTTTCTTGGTGATAAGTAAGCCAGTGCTGGGTGCAAACACCTTTAATTATTGTATTATGTAAGCTGGTGTCTGGTGGCGATAATGTGTGACAATCATTTTTGTGCATAATTGTTGTGTGTCACTTTGTTGTGATGGTGAGGAATTGTTTTGTTTTTGTGCTCTTGTTCTTTTGTATTACATTATAGCAATGTGATGTTGTGTAGCGCTGTGATTTTTTTATTACGTTCTGTTTTGACTATTTTGTTGTGTTGTGTCCTGTTCTGGTTTAATTGTGGAGCCATGTTGCTTTGTGCATGTTATTGTGTTATGTTCTATTGCTTACTTTACATACGTCAATAAATGCTACCACATTTCCAGGCAAAAGTACCACATGCCAACTTTGAAACTGATCACAGATTTAGGGGCACTTTCCTTGTGCCCTTTAGCATCCCTCTACCCCATCATGTTTTCACCATATCTAAGATACAGCACGCCATGGCGCAGGGTAGGGGGCAATAGCATAATTTTTATTGACGCTATTGATATAATCTGCAGGAGTAGCGCCAAAATATTGGCGCTACGCCTGCAGAGTACATAGGGGCCCATTATAAATAATGGAAGCCCCTTTTTAATGCCTGCTCTGAGCAGGCGTTAAAAGTGCAGTAAAAAATTATGCAAGGAAATATGTTAGACTTCCTTGCTCCATTTGTTCAGCTCCCCTAACGGGGGAATGCCCCCTTTGCATACATTATGCCTAGAGCAGGCATAATGTAGTGCAAAGGGTTACAAAGTGGCGGAATGCATGCATTGTGCCACTTTGTAAATATGGTGCAAGGGTTTTGGCTTCGTTGGGCCACATTAGGTTAACAAAAAAATGATGTTAATGTGGCGCAAGTTGGTGCTAGGGGCTTATAAATATGTCCCTTAATCTGGTCTGGTCTGATGGAACTTTACTTCCATAATAGAAAGAGGAAGGGATGAAATCCATATTTGGTGGGAAAGAGGTTTCTCCTCCAGGGAAAATGTTTTCCCTGCAAAGAAAAATAGCTTTGCACAAAAATTCGTTCTTCCTGTGGTAAATTGTACTCCATGAATAATTCTTCAAGAGGAAATTAACATGTTTCATGTCTCATGACTTTCTTAGTCGTTTAATTGATAAGTGTTCCTGATAAAGCCAACTTTCCAAGTAAACTATTGGGAATGTTTGTGAGTAGTAAAAATGTAATACTCAATCTCGGTGGAGAGGTAATGCTCTGCCCATATTTCTACATTATTTTCCTGAAAAGGGCCCATTGTTCTTACTTAATTTTCAGCTCTTACATTGTAAGGCAGTAGAATGGGTTACTTAATGCAGGCATTTGAGAGCATGGTATATGGTCTCCTCACAGAGGACCTACAAAGTTATTTTCAGAGTTAATACAAAGCAACAGGGTTTGTCATAGGTCATGTGGTTAAGGGGATTTATCAGTTCCATGTAATGTTGATGGGGACGAGAAGGAAACCAGTTAAGAGTTAGATGGAGAGAAGCAGTTATCTTACCTAGAACTAGATGCCTATCCTTTAAGAAACACCTGGGGCTTTTGGTGGAGTTCATTTTCTATCCGACTCACACCATTAGCGGATCTTCAACATCATTACTAGCCTTCTCACTCATAATAGATGACGACACCTACTGACTCCTCCTCTCAGGCCTGTCACTCATCTAGGTTTTGTGGTTGTCACTAGCATTCCGAAGTGTGCACCTTCAAAGTTAGCAGTTCATCTTCCAAAATGACATTGGAAAGCCCAGCGATATTTCTTTGTATGCATAGGAGGGATTTTGCCCTTCCTTCTATAGTTCTCATGTGACCTTCATTTGAAGAGATCGCTATTCCTTTGGTCAATTAAGTTATTATCTGTTCGCTGCTGCAAACCTCCACAATATGCTGCAAGACCATTACACTTAAATGTGTCACACAAGGTGTGGCATATTTTTCATTACTACCTTTAAGTTCGTCACAGTGCATATTTGACACAACAAAAGCTATGTTTATTGGGCAGCACTGTATGATCTTGGCCAGTGCTGGATTATAATGGCTAAACAATGTATACAATCTTCACTCGTTGCAGCATGGAATTGGGCCAGTTCAGTGGATTTCGGGCTAGGACTGTGCAATATAGGTTACCCACTGAATAATAACAGTCCAAATGTGGTCTTGTACTATGTTATCGTAAGCCATTGTTGTGCCAGCTTTATTAAAGACTCTAGGATATATATGAGTGGATTTCACCATGCTTGCACCACATAACTTGGTAATGTGTTGCACAAACCACAAAGTCATATTTTTAAGACCATGCAAAGCCACTTTGCATGACTTTGAATGGCTTCAAATACATTGCTGTGTTGCCTTACTCGGTGCTAGGAAGGCTTTCCATGAGCTTTGCATGGGTGTTTCCACAGAAATCCCATGGTTATTTGCACTTTCCCAGATTTACCAATCCTGATAAAGCTAGGAATGTTCCAAAATCCTACGCCTCCAAAGCAGAGACGCAACAAGAAGTGGTGTCTTTATTTCTCCTCATTTTTAGAAAGAAGAAAAAGCCTATCAGAATAGTTTTTGTGCCCCTTCCTGCAAAACAACAATCCTAAATGCAATGCAGACACCATTGCACCATGGTGTAAGGATGCCTGTGTTGGTGCTAGGCAGCCAAAAAGGCATCAGAACAAGGGGAAAGGACGGGAATGTGCCATATTTGATAAATACTGTAAATTCTTGCTCTTTCCCTGTGACGCAGGTCTGTATAGCAAGATGACTTGCAGGTCAGTGTAGCAAGGTGACTTGATGCGTTGCCCCAGGTCCCAAAGCCCAGAAATCTGGGCCGCTGCCATTTGGGTTCAGCATTGCAGGTTGTTCTGCCATGAATATCAGATCACCCTAACTGCTGAGTAATCTTGTCATAGTACTTTGTGATCATGGAAAAGGACGGTGTGATTTTTTACTAGGATTTTGTGATCCTGGTCTATGGTGGTGTGATCCAGGACTGTGTAATCTTGGAGTTCAATTTTCTGTCAATCAAGAGTGGTGTGATTTAGTAGCATGCGTTTTTAGCCACTACTCATCTAACAATAAAAAATGTAAATATCATTAAGTAATTACCTTAAACTGGAACATATTTTGTGGTGCTTGCTGGATAAAAACTATAATTTGCAAATCACTTCTTCAGTTTGTTATGCAAATACATTTCCTTGGATATTTAGGAGAGATTGAGGTCGCATAGAAAAGTCACTCACAAAATGTGTTTGTCCGTATCAATTACTCGAAGTTAGTGTATTAAAGATCAACCACATCAATTATAATTGCGCCCTCCATGATATTGTTTTTGCACCAATAGAGCTCCCCGTTCTATGGTATTCATTTTTTTGACATTTTGTCTGTATTTATTCATATTTAGTTTGCTAATTTTGTCTGTATTTATCCATATTTATTTTGGGTTTTGTGAAAAGATGAAGCTGGAATGATTATGGGGGTCATTATGACCCTGGCGGAAGGCGGAGAAGAGACGGTAAGACCGCCAACAGGCTGGCGGTCTTTTTTTTTGTATTATGACCATGGCGGTTACTGACATGGTCATCCGCTGGTTCTCTGTTCTGCGTTCCAGGGTGGAGGCGACCGCCGGGCTGGAGACCCGGGTCTCCAGCCCGGCGGCCGCCACTATACCGCCGGCGGTAAAAGACCGCCGAGGTCAAAATTACCCCCTATATTTTTTCATTTATTTAACAGGGAAATGGGTACTTTTGCCTAAACGCCTACCAGGTTTCAGTGATTATAAACACACACATTATAAAATATGCTCTGATGAGAAAACATTCACATTTTAGTATCAAGGTTATGAATATCTACTGCTGTTTAAGGCTCTTTATTGAAATTCCTTTATTTTTTCTCAGTCCCCTTACCTGTCAATATGCAACAGATATTGCTTTGGCAGTCATGATTGACAGCAGTTAGAATCACTCAAAATCAACCTAATTTCCGTTCTTATCAACATTTAAAAATACATACAGGCAGGAAAATAAATGTTTTTGTAAGTATTTATCAGTAAAAATCAGTACAAATGGAAAACAGGGAGACTTAATTAAAAGAGTATGCATCAAAAATCCATATGTATTCCCTTTCATTACAGATCTAAAAACAGCACAGCTGTAAATGCAGAATGTGAAAGAGTCACATATTTTTTGGTGTTTCTGTATTTTGGGAGGGAAACTTGTTTAAGTTTGAAAAGTGTTATTTATTGTTTGAACTAAGAGTCAACTTCACAGTCATTTGCTCTCATAAGTCACAGTTGCATGCGAAGATATTATCCCAGGATTGCGAACTATGAAAGATTAAGTGTCAGACTTAGGGAAAGTGGGGCTGCACCAAGTGCAGCGGCACTTTCCTATTGCCCCTTAGCGCCACCCTACCGCCACCATGTGTGCACCACATCTAAGATACGGTGCATCATGGCACTGGATAGGGGGTAGTAGCATCAACATTTTTGATGCTATTGCTGTACTGTTCAGGGTTAGCGCCAAACTTTTGACGCTAACCCTGAACAGTACATAGGGACCCATTGAAAACAATGGTGTGCCCCCTTTTAACACCTGCTCTGAGCAGGGGTTTAAAGTGCCCAAAAAAATTACGTGAAGAAATCTCTTCTATTTCTTTGCGACATTCCCCTCCCAACAGGGGAACGCCCCCTTTGCATGCATTATGCCAGGTGCAGGTATTTTGTAGCGCAAACGGTTACAAAGTGTCGCAATGCATGCATTGCGCCACTTTGCAAATTTGGCGTGGCGATTTTGGACTCGTTGGGCCACATTCGCATAAAAAAATTATGCTAATGTGGCACAAGGAGGCGCTAGGGGCTCTTTAGATCTGCCCCTAAATCCCACATAAGTGGTGGTAGTGAACGTTCCAAGCCCTGAAAGTTCGTAAGCAATAATAAACATGAGTTTATGGATAGGCACAAGGACTTCTCCTTCCACTATGGAAATGGCAGGCGATTTCCTCATATCAAGGTAAGAAGTCGTTTCTTTTCTAGAATGGGAAGAAATTAGCACTCTTGAAAATTTGAAAGTGTAAGGGAAAGAATTTATCTCCATGCAAAAGTACTTTCCCTGTGAACAAAGAAGATGAAATAACAATTGTTTCTTTGCACAAAGGTGGCAGCTTTCTACAATGGTGGAGGCTTTTCAACATGCTGCTGCTTTTCTTTGCACAACGGCGACAGCTTTTCATGATATACAATTGCACAGTGCTTACAACAAGGCTTTGGGCAAATGCCAATACCAAAACAACTATGAATTCAAACACTTTCCCAGGGCCATGCTTGAAAAGCTTTCTGCTTTCTAGAACTAATTTTGGAAAGTCATGTGAATTCCTAAAGTATCCTTATCTCTGAGTGTTGTTTTACACATTTAATTTTTGTGAATATTGAATTTATCAGACTGCCCTTAAGACATATGTCATAAAAGTTGTATTACTGATATGTGTGTCCTGCCACTCAGTTCAAGAACATATATTTCAAATACAGGAATCTATAAAAATAAAATAAAATGAAATAATCATATGGTTCAATTCACATTAAGGGCCTGATTTAAATGTTGGTGGTAATGGTCCTGCCATCGACTTTTAGACTGAAAATACATCTATTGCCATAATAATGGTCCACCCTCCCTATATGCAAAAGACCACCAATGGTCCGCCGTCACTGCCAAGACTGTACCCGCATCAACGGCACCATAGGCTAAGGTGGCTGGTGGTGGGAAGCTAGCCCCTTTTACCACCGAGCCAATGACCATGTGCATTTCCGCTGATGCAGCTGTGGCGGCTATACCTCCCCATCTAAGAGTTGCCACCATGAACCGGGTCATACAGTCCTGCTGTTGCTGATGCTCCTGGACCAAGAACAAAATCAACCCCATTGTCACCA
Source organism: Pleurodeles waltl (assembly GCF_031143425.1). Lineage (NCBI taxonomy): Eukaryota > Metazoa > Chordata > Amphibia > Caudata > Salamandridae > Pleurodeles > Pleurodeles waltl. The sequence continues at coordinate 1,336,523,034 of NC_090447.1, read as the reverse complement.
GAACGGAAGGTAAGTCACGGTTATGCCTGTTATCCTCAGAATTGTTGCTGTACAGAACACTGGGCTCATGCATGTTCAAAATTGTTTTGGCAAACAATCTCATAATGATGGGCAATGATTATGTGTGTGTAACACACCTCAAGACATTAGTAGCACCCACCAATCCGGTATGAACTGCCTTCATCGCAATGGACACCTACACAAAAAGTCACAGTCATCACAAATAGGAATGTGTCCACACAGGTATGTGCAACAAATCCCTAATAAAATGAAAATCATTAACTGAAACAGTACACCCAATAGGAACTACTCAATCCCATGATAATGTAGCAATTCCACTACAACATGCTAAAAGTGGGTGTACACAGAATGTACTACCAATCTTACCTCTACACTGCAAACATGGCAGAGCTGTATGAAGGTTACATGTCCCCTTGGAGTATGCACTATATCACAAACATTAGTTGGAACTGAATGAAAAGTGTTCAGTTCCCTGTGTAATGCATATGTGCATATCATTGACACATCATGTCAAAATCAACATATATGCATTCACCAGTCACAATACCAGAATACATTTAATTTTGGTGTAATTGTCCAGTAACAAGATGAGTACTTGCACCAAAATAAACATGTCCATCACCAATGTACAACATTAATGTATGCACTTTAAAGACAATTACTAAAAGGCAAAAACTGTGCAGGTCACCGTCACACATGAGGGTAAGTGCATGGCACCTCCATTAGCAGAAATAACATTATCACCAAACAGTTAGGGACAATCATTTAATAAGGCCAGGGCAAAGGTATTTCTTAATGATTTATAGAAATTATATAACTCTCTTAGAAGTCCATGAACATAAACAGGGCATAAATGATAAAGGCATTAGGCCTGCAGTCCATTGTTTGGGTGCATGCTCACAATTTGCCTCCTAATGACAGTGCCAAAATAAACCTTCTCTGGAAGCGCCCTTTATGGAGCAAAGAGTAGGCACCCCAATGATGTCACTAGGAGGAGTGTCCTTGGATTTGAGAGGTGTGGGTTTAGGTTTGAGAGGGGTGAGTTTGGGTTTGGGAGGGGTGGGTGTGAGTTTAGAAGGGGTGTGTTGGGATTTGGAAGGTGTGGGTTTGGATATGGAAGGGGTGATGTGGGATTTGGAAGGGATGGAAAGACATTTGGGAGGGGTAGTTTGGGATGTGGAAGGGATCTGGGCCAGGGAAAAAAAGAAGATCTTCTTTGAGAAAATGGGTGGGATGTTTGGCAGATAGCTCGGGTTGGGAGGCAGAGTGAGTGGAAGCTTCTGATGTTCATGTGTCTTTTGAAGGTGTGGGTGCCTGATGGTCTAGGTATATGTGTTGTATGTTTCACTTTGCATTTCTTACTGGGTGTCTGTTGGGAGGATGACTGTCAGAGCTTGTTCTCAGTATGTGTGTGTATAGATGTGTCTGTTGTGGAGGTGGTTGTGTTGTGCTGTCTGTGGGGGTGCTGGTGGTGTGTGTGGGTGTTGGTGCAGTGTTGATATGGATGTGGGTGTGGTGTCTGTGGGGGTGCTGATGGAGTGTGTGGGTGTTGGTATAGTGGTGGGTTTGGTGCCTGCAGGTGGGCTAATGGTGTGTGTGGGTATTGATGTAGTGGTGGGTGTGGTGTCCACAGGTGTGCTGGGGTGAGGATGGATGTCTGTGTCATGATGGGTGCAGTGTCTGTAGATGTGCTGGTGGTGGGTGTGCGTGTTTTTGTCATGTGGGTGTGGTTTCTGTAAGCATGCTTGTGGTGGTGGGGTGTATGGTGTCTGCATGTGTGTGTCTGTGTTTATTGTTATGTTGGTGTGAGGGTATGCTGCTTGAGGTCATTGTAGTGGGGGTGTACACATGTTTGAGTGTACTTGGGATATGGCTGGGTGGAGGGAATTTAGATGGGAAAGGGGTGGTAGTCTGGGCACGAGGCTGGGGTGGGTAAGAGGCTATGCTCAAAGAGGAGAACAGACCCTGTAATGACCACTGTAGGTCAGGCAGGGCACCAGGAATGCCATCCAGGTAAGCTAGCATCTCAGTATTCTGACCGTCCAGGAACACTGGGGCAGTGGGAGATGCCTGCAGCACAGGTAATGTCACCCCTTTTAGGGGGCAGCTACAGCCAACTAGGGGGGAGCAAGAAGGAGGGTGGAGATTGGAATGTGGGTGTCAGACAATGACTCAGGTGTAACAGACGTTCCAGGGTCCGCCACCACTAGGGACTGGTCTTTATTGAAGCCCTACGAAGAAGATATAGAGTCACTCATAGCCTCTATGCCAGTCCCCTCACCCTCTGTGCCACTGGCTCCCTCAGTGTAAGTGTCCAGACCCAGGCCACAGTAGCCAGCTTCCTCCCTACCGATGTGGCCACTGTCACCTTTGCCTTGCCTAGACGATGCTCAAAAGACAGATTCAACAGTTTGAGGGTTCCTGTGCAAATACAATTGGACATGAACTTTGATCACACAACATTTGCTCAGTCTAAAATTTCCCCATGCTAGCTCCTATATGATGTACTCTTTTTTCTCTTATCCACTTGTAGTCCCCTCCATGACAAAGGACTTTGACAGCATGAATAAATACATAGGCCTTGAGACATTTCTGACCCACTGCACTACAGAGCTAAAATATATTCACATTTCCAAAACAGCCATGTGTTGGGCTGGAAATTGACTTCTCAAGATGGGATCCCACAACATCTATGTCATGTAATCTTTCATCTGCAAATGTTCTTTTAAGTATCATATTTCTCACCCTCATTGATTTCTATTCTGTTTAGAACTAAGGACATCAAAATGTTGTTTGGAGGACATGTAACTCTCTCACAGAGGCCAGTGGAGTGGACTTTCGGGCTCCTCAAGGTCAGGTTTAGGTGCCTGGACAAGACCGGTGGAGCCTTCCTCTACTCACCCGATAAGGTGTGCCAAAGCACAGTTGCCTGCTGCATGCTCCATGGCATCGTCCTGCAACAGAACCTCCCAATAATCACAGAGGAGGGAGACCGTGAATAGCTGCCAGGTGAGGATGTTGAAATTCCCAATGAAGATGACAGTGGTGAAGAAGAAGGTACTGACCGCCATCAAGATGTGAATCACCACTTCTTCACCTGAGTGCAAGTTTACCTTTAGATATTCTAAACTTCAATGTCAGTACCACTTGTGACATAGGGAACATATCAGTCTGCAATGGCAATTTGGTAGGAATGGTCATTTCAGGAAAGTACAAGACAAAGATGTTAGTGGATCAGAGTTTCCCTACATTGACTACTGTGGTTATTGACATAGATTAACTTTGCTTCTGCTATGTTCCAGCTTTTCATTTGAGTCAAATTTAATTTGTGAAATCATTAGTTATCCCTTGTGATTCTATTTCAGAGACTTCCACCGTGTCATTTTCATTTGGACATTTAAATGTTGTGACATTTGCAGTGATATGTTGCTGTCGGACAGTATAAAGTGAACATGTATTGATCCTGAGACAGACACCCACTTGGGATGGACAGATCTTGTACATTGGCAACTTGCACTGTGATAGAATGGAAGCTCAGGAAATTGTATCAGACCTGTTTTCTGTATGATGGTGCCATCAAGGCAATATTTGCCATTTAACTTACTCAGACTAGATGTGTATGTCCCCACATCAATAGCCCCTGCTCTTCCTTCATATTGGCTAAAACTTCAATTTGTGTTCAGGGGAGGTAGCTGTTGATGTGTCTCCTCACAATTGATAGAACATTTTTTAGCACACCACTCAATGGTGGTTTTCTCATTGCACCAGATACTACCACAGTGTCCTGTAATGGTCATGTGGTCTAAAATTGTGTTATTGCCATGATGTAGAATATTGGTGTTATTGATGTAGGCTTCATATTCTGAAGGCAGGATGGATTTATGGCTCCAACTGAGGTCATGCATCAGTGATAGTTTGCCTATTTAATTTGATCCCATTCAATATTCCCTTACTTCCATGGTGTGAAGGTCATGGATCGTCCATCCCTGAATGATATAGTCTAGGAGTTATGCCTGGTTTGTGAAACTCAGCTCTGATTTTGTGTAAGACTTGTTACCTACACATGTATCTTACCAATACTATTGGATTTTGCTTTGTTTTGTTTGAATGAAATAGGTTACACATTACCTCTTTGTCATTTCTAATATTCCTTTACAGATAGTTCTTCATAAGGTTTGATAAAATGGTGGTGAAAGACAGACATGAAAACTAAAATGCTACAGTAAAAGCAAAAAACGTCTTGTAATTTGTGTCCAAATAATTTATTTTCATGACACAAAGGAACAGAAAGGTGTATTAAAAAATGAGAAAATAAACTGAAAAATAAAAGTCTATCATGGTGGATGAAAAAACTGTTTGGAGTCCAATGTACTAAAAATAAAACTGTCCTAAAAGAAAGTAAATGTGTCCCTGAAATTGTCCACAGAGTGAATGCTAGACACAGACTTGAGGAAATTAGGATATGTGTCTCTTGGACATGGTGGTGGGGCTTTGCCATCCTCTCCTGGTGGTCCAGATGACTATCCCCTCTTAGGAGAGGGGTGGGGCATAGATAGAGGCCCTGGGGTGGGAGGAACAGGGTCTTCCTGTGGCAGGGCCTCCCCGTCTGTGGCTAACAGTGGTACACTTGGTCCAGATGTAGAAGGACCTCTGACAAGGGCAGATGGTAGTGGAAAAGCCTTGCACTTATGATGGTAGATATCAAAAAGCACCCCAGTCAGGGAGCTCACTTCATTGTTGTGATTACGTTTTTCGAACATGAGCTCCCTTTTCAGTTCCTTGATCTCCTGGACCTCAAAAATAACATTGCCCATCATGTCCTGGGACTGTTGTACTGCTCTCCAGACTCTGTCTATGGTGGTCCAGCTGATGAAGACACACAAGTGCCTCATATTCCTGGCTCACTGATTCCCTTCCACAATGCCTACCCCTACTGCCCTGTGTCCTGGAGGCAGTGTGCCCCATCCCACTAGGTCTTGGCACACTTAGAGATGGTGTTAGTGTTGTCTCAACAGTAGCAAGGACTGGGAGGCACAAGATTGATGTAAAGTTCCTTGATACACAGGAAGTGGAGCTATCCATTGGCTGTGATGTTGTTGCAGCTGGGTTGGGATATATAGGTGTGGGCCGAGTGACCAGATGGACCAGCTGGCTCCCAATCATCCGGACTTGCAGGAGTGGAGTCCTCACTTAAGGCTGGCTCCTGGTCTGGAGAGGTATATTGTGGCAGACAGCAGTCCACTGGCCTGGGGGTGGATTGGAAAAGAATGCAGAGAATATGTAATTTATATCTATTTTGAGCATCACATGTGTCTTTATCTACAAATGGGGCACACTGAAAAAGAAAAAACAGACTGAGAGACTGATTAGGCCTTTGTGTGATTTTCATTATTTATACATGCAGGCTGATTTACACAGATGCCAACTCCAGTGATGATGTTGCTGAGAAGTCCTGACATGCAAAAGTGTTAACTCTGAACTGTACATTGCATGTAGCAGCCATTCAACCCAACACAGTGGTGAGTAGAATAAGTACTGGACCATTCCAAGGCCTACCAGGCTGCAAAAAATTTGAAAAACTGTGGTTTCAATTAATATTGAATCTATCATTGATCATCATATGGACAGTGCAAAGTAAATTGTGTGTCCGTAATACTTCTATTCAGCATGCCGCATCACATTGGAGGAAGTCTTGGAGTCAACAGATTATGATTTATATGAGCATGTACATCACTTCAATGTAGCTATGAGAAGGTCTCAACATGCATGAGATACACAAGCAGTGACAATTTCATCCTTAGCATAACTGGTGACTGCCAAACGCACACGTTTTTGAGCACTTATGGAAGTAAAGAAAACTGGAGCAACATTGCATTGCACTACTGTTTTTAGGATACAAAAACAGGGCATCATGGTAGTTGAAGACTACTAGACAATAAGGGGGTCATTCTGACCCCGGCGGTCGGCGGGAGCACCGCCGACAGGCCGGCGGTGCCCCGCAGGGCATTCTGACCGCGGCGGTTCGGCCTCGGTCAGACAAGGAAAACCGGCGGTCTCCCGCCGGTTTTCCGCCGGTTTTCCGCCGGTTTTCCGCCGGTTTTCCGCTGCCCTTGTGAATCCTCCATGGCGGCGGAGCGCGCTCCGCCGCCATGGGGATTCTGACACCCCCTACCGCCATCCTGTTCCTGGCGGGTCTCCCGCCAGGAACAGGATGGCGGTAGGGGGTGCCGCGGGGCACCTGGGGGCCCCTGCAGTGCCCATGCCAATGGCATGGGCACTGCAGGGGCCCCCGTAAGAGGGCCCCACTTTGTATTTCAGTGTCTGCTTTGCAGACACTGAAATACGCGACGGGTGCCACTGCACCCGTCGCACCTTCCCACTCCGCCGGCTCAATTCTGAGCCGGCGTCCTCGTGGGAAGGTTGATTTGCCCTGGGCTGGCGGGCGGCCTTTTGGCGGTCGCCCGCCAGCCCAGGGCAAATCCCAAAATACCCTCAGCGGTCTTTAGACCGCGGAGCGGTATTTTGGTGGGGGAAGTCTGGCGGGCGGCCTCCGCCGCCCGCCAGACTTAGAATGACCCCCTAAGTGTTTTAAATTTGAGTTACACATATCTATTTCAATGACTATAGTGGAGATGAACACACATTTACAACATGTACACACAGATGGGTAAGATGTGAAAAGGTGAAGATACCACTTAAAAACACTATACCTTCCAATGAAAATTAATGGAGATTTGTACCTCTTTGTGGGAGAACAATATATATTGATAGAAATCAAAGGACAGAGCAAATGCAAGGGATTATCCCAGGGGAACAACACACAATCTGACGAAACATTTTACTCATTCTTAACAAGAGAGACATGACCATGATGCTAGTGATTGCTACGAAACAAGACATTTTGTGGAGTTAAGTTTAGATATATCTGTTTTGCTAAGGTTGTTAAACCATTTTAAACATCTAACTGAAGGCCAGGACTCCATTGTGATTGTTGAGAAACTGCTAAATTCAATTTATCCGACTCTACTCCTCCAGGGATTCCAGCAAAGCCTTCAGGATGTAGGATTGAGTTCATTTATGATATCAACAATGAGGATGGTAGAAAATGTATGTACTGTACGGCTCAGACATTGATAAATTATATTAGTAATTGAATGTGGCTCAGACATTGATAAATGATTTTTTAGTCACAAATACACCAAAGGTACTAAAACAAGTTACTCCAAATCACATATTCAGATTGGTAGACAAATGACATTGGTAGATTCTCTAACTTCTTTAACTATGCCAGATGTTCAGTGAATATTTCCAGTGGTTTGATCTGTAGTTAAGAGGAAAGGTGTTTGCGGGAAGCTGCTATTAACACCCTGAAATGTTTCACTGATAGTTTTAAACATCTTCATCTGTTTAGCAAACATAGGCAAACCCAAAAGGTCTAGTGCTCACTGGCAGCCTTTTATCTTTGTCAATGCTTATTTTGTTTTTTTCATGGGTTTTGTAAAATTGTATTGTTGGGCAAACTGCTAGTCCTTCACTAATATTGGCATTAGCTAAAAGCAAAATCTGTTTTGGTCTCAAAATGTACACATTGTCATAGAAGCCCATGCCACCAAAGTGACCTGCTGTGTGTGTGGATGTGCTCCTTGTGAGAAAGTAATCTGCTGTGACTCACAGCGACGTTATTCAGTGGTGAAAGTGGCCTGACCCACAGCCCCATACTGTATGATGTAGTGGGTGAAAGAAGAACACACATGACAGCACAACAACAGACCAATGGATTAGGAAGACTGGTAGCCCCTATAAGCAAATGTATTATATTTAAAATATTAGCAACATTGAAAAGATTGTGTCTAATGTCAGACCTAACAAGCATTTGCAAAGCCAAAAGATCTGACATTGGCTGCATCTCTTTTGTTTTTTTTCAATGCTTGTTTTGTTTTGTCATGATTTTTGTCAACTTTGTTGTTCAGAGACCTACCGAGCTCATGACAATGTGTATGTAAAAAATGGTCAAAGGTTAAACAAGTTTTTTGTCTCAAAAAGCACACATCGCCACAGTAATCATTGGCACTGAAGGTAATTTGTGCATAGATGTGATCAATGTCAAAGAGTAGAGTGCTATCACTCACACTGAAGTTACCCATAGTTTACCCATACTGTATGCTATAGTAGAGGGATATAAAAAAGTGAATGACACAACAACAGACTAATGGATAAGGGCTGCGTAAATGCCTCAATAAGGATAAATAATATATATGTATATAAAAATGATCTCCCAGGGACCTGAAGATTGAGATTTCTGCAGAAGCTGCAAACATTTTGTTAAAAAACAAGGTCACTGACTGATGCCCTAGCCCTACCGGGAAGAGACTCCAGGTTCCACATCATTCTGTACCATCATGCTCAGAGGAAGGGGGAGGAGGCTTGACCTCCCTTGCACTACAAAGCACTACAACTTCTCCCACAGTGAGGAATGTCACAGAGCTACTAGGAAAGGACTCCAGGTCACACAAGCACTCTGCACCATCATGCACGACACAAGGGAGAGGAGCCTTCATCCCCCTCTCGCTACAAAGTGCTGCAACTCCCATGTCGTGGGATGCCATAGCTCTACTGGGAAGGGACTCCAGATCTCAAAAGCACTTTGCACAATCATGCTTGGAGGAAAGGGGAGGAGCATTGATCTGCTCATGCTACAAAGTGCTGGAACTTCTCTCAGATTGTGAGACACCATATCACTACTGAGAAGGGACTCCAGTCACCACAAGCATTCTGCATCATCACGCTTGGAGGAAGTGGCACAAAGCGCTACAGCTTCTTCCACAGTGTGGGACACCCTAGCACTACTGGGAAGGAACTCAAGGACACACAAGTACTCTCCATCATCACACTTGGAGAAAGGGGATGAGCTTTGATCCCCCTTCTGCAACAAAGAGCTGCAACTTCTCCCATGGTGAAGAAAACAATAGCACTACTGGGAAGGGACTCCAGGTCCCACAAGCACTAGGCTTCATCACATTTAGAGGAAGCGGGAGGAGCCTTGATCCCCTTCATGCTGCAAAGCACTGCAACTTCTCTGGCAATGTGGACATGTGCAGGCTATTCCTAGGTGTAGGCCGGGCCAAGGGTGGACATGTCCTGTGCCCCTGAGTCTCAGGAAGGGGCAGGGCCAGCCCCCTTGGTTTGATTAAGAGGTGCCCACATATTTTCCTGATACTCCAGGCGGAAATCTCTCACGCACAAGGTATGTGGACAATTGCTTTTCCTGCTGCTCGTGTTTGTGCCCCTATTCGTTACTCTTATTTGGATGAACTGTGATTTAGTGACTGAGGACAGTAAGTCTGCATGCTGGACATTTCCGCCAGACTTTTCACACCTGTGCAAAGGCATATGTTCATATGGAGCTAGCTGAAGAAGGGGGCCGCTTCACTTTTCATTCCTACTACCTTTAGGGGAAGCTGTCCCGCTTGTTGTGAAAGTCTTTTTATCTTAGCATTGTTGGCCCAAAAGATGGGGAAACGAAAAGTGGCTGCCCCTAGCTCAAGGTCCCCCTTGGTTGCCACTCAAATCACCACCATTGAGGGTTTTTTGCCTCAGGTGGTGGTTGTTAGACCTCACAGCCTTACGGTGGTCACCCCTAACTTTTCGCCTGCCTCCCTCCACTTTTGAGATACTGTTTTTGCTGGTTTTTAGACTGCACACTTTGCCACTGCTAACCAGTGCTAAAGTGCATATGCTCTCTTCCTTTAAACATGGTAACATTGGATCACGCCCAATTGGGCTATTTAATTTACTTATAAGTCCCGAGTAGAGTGCACTATATGTGCCCAGGGCCAGTAGATTAAATGCTACTAGCGGGCCTGCAGCACTGATTGTGCCTCCCACTTCATTAGCCCCTTAATCTTGTCTCAGGCCTGCCATTGCAAGGCCTGTGTGTGCAGTTTCACTGCCAATTCGACTTGGCATTTAAAAGTACTTGCCAAGCCTAAAACTCCAGTTTTTCTACATATAAGTCACCCCTAAGGTGTGCCCTAGGTAACCCCTAGAGCAGGGTGCTGTGTAGGTAAAAGGCAGGACATGTACCTGTGTAGTTTATATGTCCTGGTAGTGTAAAACTCCTAAATTAGTTTTTACACTACTGTGAGGCCTGCTCCCTTCATAGGCTAACATTGGGGCTTCCCTCATACATTGTTTGAGTGGTAGCTGCTGATCTGAAAGGAGTGGGAAGGTCATATTTAGTATGGCCAGAATGGTAATACAAAATCCTGCTGACTGGTGAAGTTGGATTTAATATTACTATTTTAGAAATACCACTTTTAGAAAGTGAGCATTTCTCTGCACTTGAATCTTTCTGTGCCTTACAATCCATGTCTGGCTGGGTTTAGTTGACAGCTCCTTGTGCATTCACTCAGACACACCCCAAACACAGGATACTCAGCCTCACTTGCACACATCTGCATTTTGAATGGGTCTTCCTCGGCTGGGAGGGTGGAGGGCCTGCTCTCACACAAAGGACTGCCAAACCCCCTACTGGAACCCTGGCAGACAGCATTGAACTGGAAGGGGACCTGATGCACTTCCAAGCCACTCTTTGAAGTCTCCTCCACTTCAAAGGCCCATTGGGGAATAAAACAGGGCCTCTGCCCTACCTCCTCAGACACTTCCTGGAGAAGATACCTGAACCAGAACCTGCACCCTGACAAGAAGAACTGCCTGGCTGCCTGAAGGACTCACCTGACTGCTTTCTGAAGAGGACTGCTGCCTTGCTGTTGACCTGCTGTCTTGCTGCTCTCTTGCTCTGCTGCAGAATTGCTCTCCAAGGGCTTGGATAGAGCTTGCCTCCCGTTCCCTGAGGTCTCAGGACCAAAAAGACTTCTCTCCTGCAGCTGAAATCCCCGTGCGGTGAACATTCAACGCACCGCCTGCCAAGAACGACACACAGCCTGCTTGCGCTGAAAATTCCACTTCATGCCGAGTCCGGAACGACGCAGCCCGAATTTGCAACAGAAGATTGACGCAGCGGCAGCAACGTGACCAGAACTTCAACTCACAGCCCTACTGGATCGGCGCAAGCCAACTAAGAACGATGCTGCCCGACTTCCTGAGAGGAATCGACGCAGTGCCTGCCGTGCAGAAGAAAATTCCACGCATCACCTACCGGAATCAAGGGTGGGCACAGGATAATTTGGATTGTGCGTGCCTTACCCTGACTAGAGTGAGGGTCCTTGCTTGGACATGGGGTAACCTGACTGCCAACCAAAGACCCCATTTCTAACAGTGGTGGTTGTGTCAAAAGAGATTGAGCCTACTGAAAGAAGGCTATCCCTTGGAAGGGAAGGCTCTCCTTCTGCCTTGTCCTGTGCCCCTAGTCTACCTGTGGCTCGCACCACATTCTCAGAGCCTTGTGACTCACCTGTAACATGTTCACTGTGGGGTGCCCAAGACAAGGCCCAGGATGTTTTTACCACATTGTTGAAGGGGGGGCTCAGTGGGAGATACTCAAGGGGAAAACACACAGTCAAGCCTCATTGTAAGACCTTGGTATAAGTGTTGGAGATGTGTGGCCATCCCAAAGCTGAAAAGTGTCTCAGTTAATGTGGGTATGCAGACACATTGCTCCCAGCCAAATTGGTCATTTTGATTACCTACTGGACGCTCACATTCGGGAGCTCAATGGCACTCTGAACATCAAATTAGACACAACTATTTCAAAGCTAGTGCTGATTGAAGCCTGAGTTTCACAGATCATGGATAAGCTGAAATTCTCAGTTGCCTCACACATGGGTTGGAGTCCCTTATCTGGGGTGTGGCCTATCACCACTAGCCTAGTCTGGCCACAGAGTCTGTCAGTGCATCCTCTCAATTAATATGGTCAGGAAGATAGGGTGGTTAGGTCCTGATGTCAAGAGATGGGCAGGGTACTGTGTGCCAACCTTTGTTGATCCCAGTATGATGTGGGTCTGCTTTTTGTGGCCAAGCTACATCGGCCTTGCCGGGGTCTCCGGCTCTGTCCCTATGTAACAGATTTGTACCTTTGAGTAACCTTAAGTTCTGACTTCCTGCCCCTGAGACACTCCCCTTACCTATCCTGTCCACAACACTCCCCTTGGATATCCCATTTCTCAACCTGGACGACCAGAGGTCGCTACCTGGAACATCACAGTTCTGTCTGCTAAGTTCAGTAGATGCAATAGGGTGCCGTTTGTTAGGACATGCTATGTCTTCTGCTTGCAGGAAACCTGGGAAGTAAATAATCTATTTTTCCTAGAAGGATACAAAAGATTGTTTTCTCTTGCAGTGGCATCAGTGTCGAGAAGGGCCAAAAGGGGATTGATTATTTTTGTGTCATTGGAGTAATCTGGACATATTAAAGAGCTTAAGTGGGATTCACAACTGTTCCAGGCATTGAAGTCGCATGTCCCCAGCTCCAGACCCTTAGTATTGATCAGCTTTTATAATGCAAAACCAGGGCCACACGTGGTCTCTTATCTCCCCAGTTTATGCTGCACTATTGACTCTCTGGTGGGTCATAGCGTTGGTCAGGGTAAGCTCATACTAGCAGGTGATTTCAATTGCCATCTGTGTGCCTGCCCCATAGTTTTAGATAACATCAAACCCAAATGTATGATAGTAGATGGGCTCCATATGGTTCATATAAAGGAGGGCCTGGAGCTGAACACATTTCTGAAAACTTACAATTTTGTTTTGGCTTTGGGGAAGTTAGTAAACTCAACTAAGCCATATATTTTCCCCATGTTTAAAGGGAGGGAGTGCACACCTATGATAAATGTTATCTTTGTTACTTTCCCTTTATTTTTGCTTATTGTGGATTTAATTTAGTTCACAGCCCCTTTAGTGATCACAATCCTTTGTCTCTAGCATTTTGTGGAGCAATGGGTGGGACTAGGCAATTGGTTAAGATACATGGAGGGCCCACTCTGTCCAACAAGGGTAGACGACTGAGATGGTTGCAGAGAGAGCCAAAAATGTTAAATTGTCGCTCTTCACTGAGGCTGGCACGAGATATCCACCTACTTGGATTAGAAGTCCTCGGATGGGGTGGTCTTGTTTGCATTTGCACGCATTTCCCAGAAGGTGATGGTATTACTAATGGCCCCTGTGATAAACTCTAGTTTGCAGGAGCCAAAATGGTTTGATCGAAACTGCTCTAAGTCCCTTTGTCTCCTGAATGTTGCCTTAAAGCAGGTCACTGGAGAAAGGGAGCATGTGGCATACTGTTGGAAGGAATACAAGAAGGCCTTAGCAAATTGCAAGCTTTTATTACATAGGAGTGCTTGGGAGGGTTTAGCTGAGGCTAGCGAAGCAAGGGACAGTTCCCATTTCTGGACCAGGTTTATATCATCATATCTCGGAGCAGCAATGGGTGGATCACTTTAAAGGTGTATATAATTTTTTACTTGGTGACTGTGTGGGACATCAGGGTGGTTTAGTGTTGGACAGAGCTAATGTCTTTTTTACTGTAGAGGAAGTTTCACCGGGCATACAGGTGCTATCATGTAATAAGGCCCCAGGACCCGATGGTGTACCTCCTGACTCGCTTCGGGATAACATTGAGGTCTGGGGGATAGTTCTGATGCCAGTCCTAAATGTCATAGTGAGGGAGGGTGCTCGATATTCATTATCCACTGCTGGATTTGTTCTGATATTCAAGAAGGGGGACAAGGACAATCTCCAGTGTAATCAACCAATTGCACTCATTGGCACAGTGATGAAGGTCTTGGGGAGAGTACTTTTAAATAGGTTGAAGTTATGGGCAGACACAAACGGTCTACTTTTGGAGGTCCAATATGGTTTTAGGCCAGGCAAGTTGACAACTGATCAATGCCTAAACCTATATTTAATTATACAGTATATAACTACACCATTGCTTGGCCAGGATTACTTCATCTAGCATCTATGGACCTCGTGTCTGCAGTTGATAGGGTCAACCATATGAAGTTGTAGGATCTGCTCCTTGCAATTGGCATTGATCCAGATATAGTGATCCTTCTATTGAACCTACATGCTAACACCTCAGATGTGGTGAGGGATCACAGGGGGTGGATCTCACTGAGCATTTTACCACTGCTAGGGGAGTACGTCATGGATAAATACTTGCCCCTTTTTTGTTCACCCTTTATTTCAAGGGGCTGTAACAAGACCTTCTTTCGGTGCAGGCTGATTGGGACTGAGGGGACTGCAGTCACTTCTGCACAAGTTTGTTTCCTTTATGGACAGTTTGGGATCTTGTGGTAAACTTCACAAAATCATGCGTCATGATAGTTGGTGCCCTGTCCACCAGTTTGAAAACCATCAAGGTGGGGAATCACAATTTGGCAAAAATTCCCGCTCTCTCTTACCTCTGGTGCTATTTGATGTGAACACGAATTGAAAACCCCTGATTGAGAGAAGGAGATGTGATCTGCTCAAGGAGCTGGGTACAGTAATTAGTTTTGCCCAAAGGTTGGGCGCTGGGTCCCGGGCACTTTAGTTAAGCTTTATCAGGACAAGTGCACCTCTAAGGCTCTGTACAGTGAGAGGTACGGCGATATACAATGGTTGATAAGGTCCAACTTGCAGAAAATATATCTCTAAGACACATTCTGCAGGTTCCGCAAAGTACTTTGGCCTTTTATGTACATGAGGAGCTTGGTGTAAAATACATTGAAGGCATTGCTACTCTCAGGCCTTTGCATTGCTGTATTAACATTTGGACTGGGGAGGATACCCAGCTGAACAGACAAATTCTTTCTGACTGTTTGTCCCTAGACCACACGCATAAAATCCTTTGAAATGCTGATGTAAAGGAGCTTTTGCCAGCATGGGCAGAGCAGACATATTTCATAACCATCACTTCCTCAGCCACATGGAGCTTAAAATGATGAAGAGTTTGTATTTTGAACATGCTCTATTGCAACAAGAACACACAGAGCTGATGAAACCCATGGTACTGGGGCACATGCTGTTAAAAACTGCTCAAGGTATGGAGCCTTAGTCATCCCTTTTACCTAATGAGAGGAATAGATTTGTTATAGCGAGATTCAGGTTTAATCTGTTGCACAAACAACAAGTGATGGACGGAATGCTGAACATTGTCGAACATTCACCCCCAATCACAGATCTGGGTTTAATCCATCGTTTTTTTGCTGCCCATGCCATTCCAGTTTGGACCCAGCCATATGCAAATCAGTCTTGACCCTGTTCCCCATGGGAACAGTCCAGCCCGAACTGCTAGGCCAGGTCTTCCCTGGACTGGAAACAAGCATCCTGGGACCGGTTTCGGGGTTTCACCCCTCATCAGCCAGGCTAGCTTGAATCCAGTGGCATGGGAAGCACGGGACCCACGTCTGGGCATACCCTTCCCACTTAGGGCGAAAAATGCAAAAACAACAAGTGATGGACGGAATGCTGAACATTGTCGAACATTCACCCCCAGTCACAGATCTGGGTTTAATCCATCGTTTTTTTGCTGCCCATGCCATTCCAGTTTGGACCCAGCCACATGCAAATCAGTCTTGACCCTGTTCCCCATGGGAACAGTCCAGCCCGAACTGCTAGGCCAGGTTTTCCCTGGACTGGAAACAAGCATTCTGGGACCAGTTTCGGGGTTTCACCCCTCATCAGCCAGGCTAGCTTGAATCCAGTGGCATGGGAAGCACGGGACCCACGTCTGGGCATACCCTTCCCACTTAGGGCGAAAAATGCAAAAACAACAAGTGATGGACGGAATGCTGAACATTGTCGAACATTCACCCCCAGTCACAGATCTGGGTTTAATCCATCGTTTTTTTGCTGCCCATGCCATTCCAGTTTGGACCCAGCCATATGCAAATCAGTCTTGACCCTGTTCCCCATGGCAAAAGTCCAGCCCGAACTGCTAGGCCAGGTCTTCCCTGGACTGGAAACAAGCATCCTGGGACCGGTTTCGGGGTTTCACCCCTCATCAGCCAGGCTAGCTTGAATCCAGTGGCATGGGAAGCACGGGACCCACGTCTGGGCATACCCTTCCCACTTAGGACGAAAAATGCAAAAACAACAAGTGATGGACGGAATGCTGAACATTGTCGAACATCATCCATTGTTTTTTTGCTGCCCATGCCATTCCAGTTTGGACCCAGCCATATGCAAATCAGTCTTGACCCTGTTCCCCATGGGAACAGTCCAGCCCAAACTGCTAGGCCAGGTCTTCCCTGGACTGGAAACAAGCATCTTGGGACCAGTTTCGGGGTTTCACCCCTCATCATCCAGGCTAGCTTGAATCCAGTGGCATGGGAAGCACGGGACCCACGTCTGGGCATACCCTTCCCACTTAGGGCAAAAAATGCAAAAACAACAAGTGATGGACGGAATGCTGAACATTGTCAAACATTCACCCCCAGTCAGAGATCTGGGTTTAATCCATCATTTTTTTGCTGCCCATGCCATTCCAGTTTGGACCCAGCCATATGCAAATCAGTCTTGACCCTGTTCCCCATGGGAACAGTCCAGCCCGAACTGCTAGGCCAGGTCTTCCCTGGACTGGAAACAAGCATCCTGGGACCGGTTTCGGGGTTTCAGGGTCAAGACTGATTTGCATATGTCTGGGTCCAAACTGGGGTGGCATGGTGAGCAAAAGAACGATGGATTAAACCCAGATCTGTGACTGGGGGTGAGTGTTTGACAATATTCAGCATTCCGTCCATCACTTGTTGTTTTTGCTTTGTCGCCCTAAGTGGGAAGGGTATGCCCAGACCTGGGTCCCGTGCTTCCCATGCCACTGGATTCAAGCTAGCTTGGCTGATGAGGGGTGAAACCCCGAAACCGGTCCCAGGATGCTTGTTTCCGGTCCAGTGAGGACCTGGCTTGGCAGTTCATGCTGGAATGTTCCCATGAGAAACAGGGTCAAGACTGATTTGCATATGGCTGGGTCCAAACTGGGGTGGCATGGTGAGCAAAAGAACGATGGATTAAACCAAGATCTGTGACTGGGGGTGAGTGTTTGACAATGTTCAGCGTTCCGTCCATCACTTGTTGTTTTTGCTTTGTTGCCCTAAGTGTGAAGGGTATGCCCAGACATGGGTCCCGTGCTTCCCATGCCACTGGATTCAAGCTAGCTTGGCTGATGAGGGGTGAAACCCCGAAACCGGTCCCAGGATGCTTGTTTCCGGTCCAGTGAGGACCTGGCTTGGCAGTTCGGGTCGGACTGTTCCCATGAGGAACGGGTCAAGACTGATTTGCATATGGCTGGGTCCAAACTGGGGTGGCTTGGTGAGCAAAAGAATGATGGATTAAACCCAGATCTGTGACTGGGGGTGAGTGTTTGACAATGTTCAGCATTCCATCCATCACTTGTTGTTTTTGCTTAATCTGTTGCACATCTTTTGGCCTCCCCTAGTGGATGGAGCCATCTGGAAACTGTGGGGTGCTGTGACTGAGACAATGGGGCATATTTATACTCCGTTTGCGCCGGAATTGCGTCGTTTTTTTTTACGCAATTCCGACGCAAAACTAACTCCATATTTATACTTTGGCGTTAGACGCGTCTAGCACCAAAGTCCATGGAGTTTGCGTCATTTTTTTGCGTGGACACCTACTTTGCGTTAATGATATGCAAGGTAGGCGTTCCCGTCTAAAAAATTTACTCCGAGGCATGTGCGCCGTATTTACACTCCCGGGCAAAATTCACGCCCGGGAGAAGGCGGGTCAAAAAAAATGACGTACGGCCGCTTTTGCGCTGTTTTTTAGCGCCTGGAAAAGGCAGGCGTTAAGGGACCTGTGGGCTCTGAAGGAGCCCAGAGGTGCCCTCCCATGCCCCCAGGGACACCCCCTGTCACCCTTGCCCACCCCAGGAGGACACCCAAGGCTGGAGGGACCCATCCCAGGGACATTAAGGTAAGTTCAGGTAAGTCATTTAAAAAAAAAAAATGTGTGGCATAGGGGGGCCTGATTTGTGCCCCCCTACATGCCACTATGCCCAATGACCATGCCCAGGGGACAGAAGTCCCCTGGGCATGGCCATTGGGCAAGGGGGCATGACTCCTGTCTTTGCTAAGACAGGAGTCATTTCTATGGGGGTTGGGAGTCGGAAAAAATGGCGCAAATCGGGTTGAGGTGAAAAATTTGCCTCAACCTGACTTGCCCCATTTTTTGGCGCCCAAGCTCCATATCCCCCTACGCCGGCGCAGCCTGGTGTACGTCGTTTTTTTCCACGCACACCAGGCAGCGCCGGCGGCTAACGCTGGCTAACGTCATTGATTAAATATGGCACCCGCATGGCGCTTCAGAATGGCGTTAGCCGGCGCTAATTTTTTTGACGCAAAACTGCGTTAGCGCAGTTTTGCGGCAAAAAGTATAAATATGGCCCAATATGTCTTCACAGGCCACCTTACATTTTGTGCTGTTTTGCAAATATTTCAGCATCCTCAGGAAGTGGTTTATCCTCACGCTATTGAAAGTCCTGAATTTCACACAAGTTCATCCGGTGCTTATGTACCTGCATCTCTTACCAACTGAACATCTCGTATTTGCTGTTTCTTGCTCTTAACGTGCAGCTTTGGGACCAAAGCAGGCTAGACCTGATTAACTCTGTTGTTGTTCATGAGGACTTTTAATGTAATGCATGTAATGCATTATCAAAATATTTTTTCCTTTTTAACATTTATATTGATTTATAATAATGAATGCTAATTTGTATTTTACAGCTTTATGAAGTGCATGCTCTTCATCATCATCATATACATCTTTATTCAGTTATAGATATAGCCATGAAGCTAGCGAAGTTAGGGACAGTTCCCTTTTCTGTGCATTTATGCTTTTTTATGGCTCTTTTATGGCGCCTTTATGGCTATATCTATAAACGAATACAGATGTATAAGATGATGATGTTGGCTGTTGCCTTGGGAAAGCCAGATAACCTGATCCACTTTTGCTGGAACAACATAACTGCTGAGAGCAGGGGGAGAGACAGTGTCTCTCTTTGCGTGGAACAGCTTATTGATTGTTTTATTAAGGTTTGCAGGTGAGAGGCGAGATCACCTAATAATTCTTAATGGCTTCTTTTGGTGCTACAGCAGCTTAGCTAGCAGCAGGAAAGGTGGACTAGAGGACAAATATAGCAACATTTGAATTACATTAATGTGTTTCAATGTTTCCTTTTATTTAGCTTGTTAGGGTTATTACCACTGTTTTGATTGTTCTTATAGTTCCTGTTAGGCGTATTTGAGGCACTAGGATAGGACTTTGATCTTGGCATTTTAAATAAAGATTATGAAGAGATACACTTAGTACTGTAAGATGGATTGAAAACTAACAATAAGTACTGTGAGTCTCACAAGACTAATTGTTACACAAAATGCACCATCTACATTTAGTCTGCAGGAGGCTTCTTGGGTTTGTAGATCGTTGTGTTTAGTGTCTCATGATTGGTACATTGACTAAGTCCTTCCTACCAAAGGGTTTAGGGGGGCTCCAGCTTGGGCTCTACTCTTGATAAATCCAGAAAACATTTCAGGTTCATGTGGTTGGTATGTGGAAGTTTCCAAAGATCCGGATCTCTTGTTTGTCCATGTTGAGTTTTAGGCAGTTTCCCCCTTATCCAGTTGTCCATGTTGGTCATGTAGGTTGTGAAGTTGGTCCTGGTGATGTTGTTCTCATCGTTGAGGGAGAGAATGAGCTGTGTGTTGTCAGTGTAGGACACTATATTGATGTTGTGGGGTCTTATGATGGAGGCAAGGGGATAATTGATACAATGAAGAGGGTCAAGCTGCTTGAGGATCATTGGGGGACTCTGCAGATGAGCTTCCTGGGTTCTGAGGAGTACAGGAGGGGTCTGACTAATTGGGTTCTGTCAGAGAGGAAGGAGGGAATCCATCTCAGGGTGGGTCCATGAATTCCTGAGACATGTAGTCTTGAGATGAGGGTGCCATAAGTGGTCAATAAAGATGAGAGTGGAGGTTTCCCCTCTGTCCATGATAGTCCTGATATCATCTATTGTTGCCAAGAGGGCAATTTCCATGCTGTGGTTGCTGTGGAAACCTGACTGATTGATATCCAGGAGCTGGTGCCGCTCTAGGTGGATGGAGAGTTGCCTGTTGATCTCTTTCTCCATGCCTTTGGTCAGGAATTATAACAGTAATGGGTCTGTGGTTACTGAGTTCTTCCTGTTCTGCCAAAGGTTTCTTCAGGAGAGCTTTGACCTTGGCATGTTTCCAGTTATCTTGAAAGGGTCTGCTATGTCTGAAAGTGTTGATGATGTGGGTGGGTTTGGCACTGATCAATGTTCCTGCCAAGTTGCGGCTTTGGTATGGGAAGGGGTCAGTGGGGGGCCCTGGGCGGATTATGTGGTGAGGGGACTCTAGTCCGTTAGTTGATAGACATTCTTGTTGATGGTGGGGTATTGTCTGATGAGGTCTTCTGAGGTGGGTTGGGATTCAAAATTACTGCAGATCTTGAGTATTCTATTGTGGAAAGAGTCAGAGAGGTTGTCACAGAGGTCCTGTAATGAGGTGATGGTGTTGGTGGCTGCCGTGGGACTGGAGAATTCTCTGACAATGTTGAAGAGTTCTTTGCCAGAGATGGAGCAGAATTCTATTCTCAGTGTGAGAGCATGGTATCTGGGCCTGATATCGTCCAAGCGTGGATTTGTAGGTGTCCTTTGTAGTACTGTCTTGGATGGTTCTTCATCTCCTCTCTAGCTGCGTACAGTAACGTTTGGAGTTTCTTAGGTCTTTCATGTACCAGCACGCTTGCTGGACATTCTTCAGCGGAGCCAGTGTGTTAGCACAGCCTGATATTCAGTTATTGAATGTGGTTATGTCATTCTGTAGGTTGCCAAGTGGGATGGATCTGAGGCAGTGAGTCCAGTCCGCCTCTGCTGTCTTGTTCCAGCTGTTACCAGGGGCCAAGCAAAAGCTGTGTTATAACCTAATTAGATTGTATTTCTCAAACGTGTATGGGTGCCACTTCCCCAAATTAATACCCCAATTGTAAATTGGGTATAGATATTTATGTTCATCGACTGTCTGAGCCAGTTTTGCTGTCAGCAGCCATAGTTGTAAGAGCTTGTACTGATTTTTTACCATAATGGCACAGCCTTTTTTCTGCACTCGAACACAACTGGACTGTCCCAGCAGGATAAAAGGTAGTTTTTTTAAATTCACAGAGTTCACATAATGCAACCCGTAAAAAGCAAAAACAGACATGTTTTTCTCTTAATCTTCGCATATGGTAACATAACATGCACACCTCATACATGTTGTTGCTTTTATCCAATGGCAAATATGTATGTTTCTGTGCTGCGCAACTGAATGTACCTGAGCTCAATTAAAAGGTGTATTTAATGCACTTTAAACTACGTGCAGATGGAAGAACAGGATGTCTATCAGTTAATGAGCAATTTAGTAAGAACTGTTACATTTGCGTATATTAAAAGCGCATTTGACAACCAAGGCTGATGCAAATCAACAATTATTTATGCTTCTGTAACCTCTCCACTTCATTGAAATGTAATTTGTTGGCATTGTGTGTTCTCGGGAGCCTCGCTAAGGTATTTTGTCGACAATTAGTGTTGCTGACTGCATGCGGTACATTAATATGCAAAGACTATTCAATTCGCTTCTGGGAAGAGTAACCCCTTTCAAGGGTTTGTGTGAGGAGGGGGAGTTACCATCAGCTAGCTGCCAGAGTTAACAACAATCTCCAGTACTTCAGACCAGTACAGAAGGGAGGCATAGGAAAAAATGCGTAATTGTTTACATTGTTCCTAGCCAGTGAAATAATTATCTGAGATTATTGGTGTTATTACACATCGGGGGTTGTTGGATTCATTCCAGTCAGCTCTCAGCTAGTACACTTGCAGATAATCTGCAAATCTTAACTTGCATTAATTACTGTATGGCTTATTTTACCTGTCTTCCCATGTGTACATAGGCTGCAGTCACAATAACTCCCTAAAGTCTTTAACAAGCAGAAAGTGAAGACAAGGCATGTGGGGAAGTCTGCCCCAGCCCAGTCTGCCTTTAGGTGCCTCCTGTCAGGAAATGGAGAGATACTCTGAAAAACGCGCCTTTAAGGACTATCATGGATGAAAAGGCAATGCAGGGTTTTATTTTGCATTTAGTTAATTGCAAAGTCGTGTTGCATGTAATTGTACCTTTGAAATCAGAGCCCAAGGGAGATTTACAGATAGTACATAATATCCGCATACCTTCCTGCACACACAAAAACCATCCTTTGTCTATTTTCTCTTTGTATGGAGAGATTTCTCAAATAGGTGCATTTAGTTTCAAACTCATGTTTAAAAGTCTGTAAATATTGGTTTTCACCAGATTACATGGGTGGATGAATAGGAACGTCCATACACTACATATGCAACGTCTTTGTGACCCAAGGTATTGCAAGGCAGCGTTGCATTGCGTTGATTTTTTCACATTGCCTAGAAAATAATCCAGGCCAAACGCAGCTGGGGCGAAACATGTCTGTGACCCAGTGCAATGCAGCAAAGTAGCCACTTGGAGTGTGATGTAAGACAACAAATAAAGAACAGAACTCAATACTGTGGTCATCATGGATAACTACTGGTACAAAACTGAAAATAAACACAAGGCATTGCACTAAAAGTCAATGGAAAATACCCAGAAATATCCAATAATTTGATTTGGATCTTGGCTTCTGTCTTCTCCAGTGACAGAATCATACAGGTTTGTATGCGTTTAAAAAAGGCAACATTGCATCGTTCAAGATGTTGTCCTTCATACTTAGAATTATTTTTGGAACAGGAAAAACCCAAGCACGACCTCCCTCAAGGCTTTATGCAAAGGGTCCAAGGATTGTGTGAAAAAAATAGAATTGGAAACTCTCACTGAGCATTAGCTGTCAATGAGAAACCACTCCAAGTGGGATAAGGGGATTAAGTAAATTTGGTCAGCAAGTAATGTTGCCCATATTGGATGTAGAGGTTCATCCCAGTAATCATTTCAGCATTCTATTCAGACTTAGAGCCTGATTTGGAATTTGATCAATGGGTCACTTAAGCAAACTTCTAAGAAGGCAGACGAGATATTTGTGTTTGTGACAGATTTACCTCCCCGCCAGACTCTAAATCACACCCTTGGCCCCTTTTTGAAGGTTTAAGAGGATCTAGCAAGTATACATAGTGGAGTTGACTACACAGTTGGTAGAATGAGCTATTAATGTCTCTCTTTCTCAAAGTTTAATATTAAAAGTACAGCGGGAACTTATTTTGACAGGACGTCTCTTTCTCAATGACAAGAAGCTGCCAGTTTAGTATGGCACACAATCTATGGAAGTGGTGTCTGGAATAACAGCAAAATATGCAACATCCACAGATGCAAAGAACATAATGACTGATTCTCGATATAGTTTTAATGTCACGCTGAAAAACTGAAAAAGCAACACATATATACCTTACATTCTCAATAGGCAAAAACTCCTAATTGATAATAACTTTATCAAAAGAGTTAAAGTCATTGAAGTGATTATAGTCGGAAATCTGTCTCACTCGACAATGACAAGTTTGAAAACGTTCTTGAAACAGTTATGAGTTTGCGAACTTCAAATGATTTGTTTTTCACAAAATGTGTGAAATTTTGGAAAAATTACAGAAAATCATGCGAAATGCAGCTCTGTCAGTTTGAGCTACATTTTAGCATGAAATGTGTTCTCACATCAATTTTGGTACCAGGACGCATTTAACAAATGTACAGTGGACAGCAGGTGCTCACATTCTGTTGTTTCCATGCACTCACTGTAAATTGTACATTTTTACAGCGAATGGCCCATCTGTGATTAATGTTTTCTACCAGAGTAACGTGAAATTCCCAAAATGTTGTCAACTTCAAAGGAGTAATTTAAATATTGGGGGACCTCCTGGCAACGTCAAACCTGTGAATCCTATTATATATTTTAAAGTTGCCCCATACTCATGTAGTAGTATATGGTCTTGAATTTTATTGATTTTTTAAAAATCATGGGGACAATTTTATCCACTTTTCCCACTCAAAGTAGACGTTTTTCAGCAACATTCAAAATGCTTGTCTATTAATCTAATGATTAAGTATTAATAAATCCTTAGCTTCTTTTTGTTTGCTTTCCAAGTAATTTAAATGAAGGCGAGGGATGCCAATCTTATTTTCTTTACACTTTACTTTAATACCATATTCTCTGTTCTTCGAACCCTGTAGGAACAAATACATTCGGATAACAGCCTCTGAAAATATATAATGGGTTTGTCAAACCATTATGGGGCATTGAGTTGTAAAAAGCTGAGGATATGCAAAAATGCCTTGTTAATAAATTATCAACTTGATGATTCTTAGTGAAAACTGTTTCTCCCTTTAATTGACAACTATCTCCTTACATAGTTTATTTTCATCTGCTGTGAAATATTTTCACGATTATGTGTAACTGCAGGCAATAGGTATTAAAGTGGCTATGGGTTGATATACCTAAACAACAATGTCAACTCATCATATACATACTGTACATATTGCATTTACAGCCTGCAAATATATATAAATTCATTTTCTCAATACTTCAAACAATATGAATGGTATAGGCGTACTGCCCCAGTAGATAGTGTGCAATGCACGAAGACTGCAATAGATACAATTCCGGACAATTATCCCTCCCACTGTTTATATCCACAAGATGCCCTAATGAAGGAAATCCAGTATGTCGAACTATTCATGCAATCATGCCATTTTTTAAATCTCGTAAATCCTACAGAATCATGGATGCAGGATGTTTATTTCAAAACTAGTGACATTCAATAAGGAAGCATAAAAACAAGATAATAAAGTTAAAATAAATTAAAACAAAATAAACAATCAATATACATTCGCTCTTTAGCATTGTGTAGCTCCCTGGACTCAAGGAGAAGATGTGAGTCCTTCCACGTGGACTCCGAGTGCAGCATAGGTGTGTTTGGCTCACTTCATCAGAATTATTGTCTGCCCCGTGTAGACAAAACATAAGACAAAACATTTAAAAAACAACATTTCAGTCATAAGAGACAAGAAACATAAAACATAACATTTGTAAAACCAACATTTCATGTGGCTATCAGTCATAGGAGACAATAATTATTTGCAATTAATATTTACAACTCAAAATACCTTCTTTGACAACTGAAACCCCTCTTTCTCACATCAGTTGAAATCTTCCTCTTTGCCTGTAACCATAAAGGTCTCACACCCAGCATGAACTTAGTGACCCAAATGAATGGACATTTTCTCATCTGCGTTCAAACCTTTATTCAATCAATCAATCATAGATTTGTAGAGCATGGCTAATCACCCATAGGGTCTCAAGTTGCTGTTTGAGGGTGTGCTGCTCAGTCGAAGAGCCAGGTCTTGAGGTCCTTCCTGAACAGCTTCAGTTATGCGGTCTGCCTGAGGTTGAAAGGTAGCGTGATCCATATCCAGGCTGCCAGGTAGGAGAAGGATCATTAGGGATCTTCTTATCTAATTCATGTTGTACCTGGATTCTATTTGTCTTAATCTGCTTAAACGATTTCCACCTCTTGTAGACACAGGTATTCTGTCCAGGTCAAAATAACAGAGATCCCTATAGCCTTGATGAGTGACCTCAAAGTGCCGTGCCACTCAATACTGTTTGTTCCTATTCTGTATGGCTAGCATCTGATCCAACATATATTTCTTTACTGGGAATGTGGTGCTACCTACATATATTATTTTCACATGGTCATACTAAAACATGTATGCAGAAGTCCGAATCGCAGATTAGATGTTTATCAATGCATTTGTATGTGTTACTCACGTGGGAATGACATTACTTCACAATGCAGCAAAATGTGTAAGCTTTGCAACTCCCACACTTATAAAACCCCATTATTGCCACACCAGATTTCTTAACCTCACTAGTAATCTAATTTTTGCACAGTTTGTCTTTAAGAGAGCTGCACTTTCCAAAAGTGGTATTAGGGTGATTACTTAACAGATCTATTAATGTGCTCTTGGCTTTCAGTACTCCCCAATGTTTATTCTGTGTATTCCTTATGCCTCAGGCCTTGTCACTAAAAGTTATGATGAACCTAGGCACATTTGAGGTCTCATGCCTAGAGGCAGGTTTTGGGACCAGAGGGATGTCCTTAATAAGCCTCTGAGCTTTTTCAGGAGCATTCTTAAGGACACCTTATTTGTATCAACGCTCTCTAAACCTAGATATCCCTGATAAACAGTATCCTTTATGGTGAATTCCTATGGTTCCACAGAAATTGCAGCTCTGACTCCACCTTCTATGAGGACTGCAAAGCGATGATATTTACATCTAAATCCAGTCAAAAGTAGTTTCTGAGTGGAATTTGTACCATTTGCAATATTATTTTCATATGTGGCCAAGATTTCCAAAGGGCCTTCTAGCCGGTAGGACCAGTACTAGTAGTCATCAGTGCATGAAATAAATATTTCAGTCATGTATGTTTTTAAAACTTCATTTAGGGCAGTGATGGTATTGGATTAAATAAAAAATGTTGGCTATTGTTTGCATTTCATTTTCTTTGCAAAGAGTGTATGTGTTGTGTGGTAATAGTTAATAGCATAGAATGTTTTATAGATTAGTTTATTTTTGTGTTTGGCATTGCTGAATTACGTGTTGTGTTTCTTCCTTTTTATCACCCTGCCTCCTTATGGGCAGTGTGTGTGTGTGTGTGTATGTTAGAGTTTGTGGAGGGAAACCCAAGACAGTCACCTCCATTTTGTGAGCCTCAGCATCTTCCCTGTGTCCTAAAGGTTTGCTAAAAGACCAAGGTAAGGAGCCCCCAGACTTCTCTGGGTAAATAGTATTATTTGTTCAAAAGTATTTATTTCAGCTACTTGTGCCTGTGTTACTGTGCTAGTTGCTGCAGTACTCCTCTTGGCCCTCTCGGCTGCCTTTGATACGGTTGACCATGACACCCTAATTCAAAGACTCCATGAAGCCGGCATACAAGGGACTGCTCTCGACTGGATTAATTCCTATCTTCAAAAAAGATCTAATATCATCTACTCGCCACCTTCTCGTCCAAACCCTACCTCACAAAACCAGGGGCCCCCAATGATCGATCACCTCACATTTGCTTTTCAACATCTACTTGATATCATTACCAACAATGATTTCCAACTCACATGCTACAACTATGCAGATGACATACAAATACTACTTAAATTAGAATGCCCCAAAAACATTGAAAACTCAGAAATCTTCAGTTGCCTAAGAGCCGTTGATCAGTGGATGACCTGGAGCCATCTCAAACTAAATACCTCCAAAACAGAAATACTCATATGTGGTGACTGGAAAAGTTATGAGCCTCTGTGCGTCTGGCCTGAAGATCTCAGACCACCTCCTCAATTATCCAAGGAAGTTAAAACCTTGGAATCACAATGGATTACAAGTTAACTATGAATGCCCAAGCGGACAAATTAGCACAAACAAGCTTCATCACCTTGAAGACTCTACGACGCATCTTCCCCCACCTCGGATTTCCACACAAGGTGCAAGCTACTATCTCGCTTGTACTGTCCAAACTGGATTATGCCAATGGCCTCTACCATTGATCGTCTCTACCTATTATGAAAAAACTACAACATATTCAGAACTCTGCAGCAAGGCTTCTGTTACATGTAAAGCCGCAAGCCCACATCTCCCCTGCCTTGAGAGCACTACACTGGTTACCCGTTGCCAGAAGAAGCACTTTCAAGCTGCTTTGTATCATCCACAAAGCTATACATGGTACAGGACCGCTTTTTATCAGAAACAAAATAACCAAATACATCCAACAAAGAAACCTCTGCTCAAGATTGGCACCCCGCCTTAGAACACCACCATTCAAGAAAAAGACTATAGGTGGTACATCCTTCTCCGTTCAAGCAGCCAAACTATGGAATTCATGACCCCCAACTATAAGATCCACAGATAACTTTCTTGTCTTCAGAAAACTACTCAAGAGTTGGCTCTTTCCTTCATAACCACCATACTCAAACAACTATGGACTGAAAATGCCTATGTTGATAAAAGAAATCTGATTATGTGTCTATTTCTAGTTATGTATAGTTCTTTAGAAAATATGTATATCTACAATGTCATAACAATAAAATACACACATACTCTTTGAACCTGTTTGACTAAGTATATTTACCCATGGTTCCAATTATGTATTGTATGTACATATATGTGTGCATATATGTGTGTATTTATGTGTGTATGTATGTGTGTGTGTATGTGTGTATGTATATATATATATATATATATATATATGTATATATATGTATGTATGTGTGTATGTTGTTCTTTTTTTGGCATGTTCATGGGTCATTGCTTGGCTCCTGGGTGGGTTGTTATACTAGATATCTATGAATCCCTGTTCTAATCTTATCACACTTATCTACCCATCATCATATGTCATATCTCTATCAATCTATCCTACATTCCCACTCTGACCCATCCCAAATCCATTCTACTACTTTAATCTCCTAAATAACTCTGCCTAAGCTCTTCCCTCCATTTCCACATCTAACTCACCAAACCTCAATCTACTACCATGACCTCCCAAACAACCCTACTAAATTCTCCCTCATTTGTCTCACCCTGCTACTATGATCTCCCTAACCCTTCCACAGACTCTTCCCTCCTCCATTCCCCTTTACTCATCCTAAGCCTTTGGGATGAGTAAATGAGGGATATACTCCCAATTAACACTTCTGGATTTCTTTCCTCCTCCACCCCTCCATTACTCCAGTCAATCTAACTAACAAACTCTCATATCCGAGGCTCAAATTAACTCATAATAATACTAAAACTGTACTCATATTTCCCGATACTAATCCATCACTAATTCTTGTTGGGTTCTGGAGTAGCATGCTACTCGCCGAAAAGTGCTTCGACGCCTCGTCAGGAGTAGTAAGCGCTACATAAATACTATTACAATATTACAATATTACAATATGTTTGTCATCGTTCACCATGTCTCTTTACTCTCCATGCTGTGTGGCCAGGGGCCATTTTGTGTATTCTGTGCCCATTGGCTTGCATGTGTTCTTTGTTCTCCATGCCTCCTTGTTCCCAGTTGTTGTTTGACCATGTGGCTGGCAGCAATTTTCTGCATCCAGCCAGTGTGTCTTTGCCATAGGCTTGCATGTGTTCTTCTTTGTTCTCCTTGCTCGTTGTTGTTTGATCATGTGGCTGGCAGCCATTTTGTGCGTGCAGCCAGTGTTCCTTTGCCATAGGCTTAAACATGTTCTTTCTTTGTTCCCCATGCCTCCTTTCTCCTTGTTGTTGTTTATTGTCCATGACAATTTGTCCATTCAGCCAGTGCCCCTTTGCTAAGGCTTGCAATTGTTATTTGTTTGTCATGTCTCCTTGCTCCTTGTTGTTGTTTGACCATGAGGCTGGCAGCCATTTTGTCCATGCAGCCAGTGTTCCTTTGCCATAGACTTTCATGTGTTCTTTATTTGCCCTGCCTCCTTGCTCCTTGTAGTTGTTTAACCATGTGGCTGGCAACCAATTTGTGCATCCAGCCAGTATGTCTTTGCTCATTTTCATAGTTGTACATGCAAACGTCTTTAATTATTGATCATTTGTTTATTTTTACTTTTTTATTTTTATTGGCTATTTTTTTTCATTTTTATTCTATTACTTTTTAATGTATTTTTTTATTTTAATCTTTTATTTTATTTTTTATTGTATTTTTTCATTTTATTTTTTCATTTCTCTTTATTATTTTTATATTTTTTCTTTTGATTTTCTTTATTTTTTTAAATTTCTTGTTTTTGTATTTTTATTTTTAAGTTTTTTAACTTTGTTGACTTTACAATGTTTGATTAAATTGTTATTTAGTGCATAGGTACCCAACTGCACTAAGATTGCATTTGTCTGTACTATTTCAACCTGCATCAATGCCACGTTTCACTAACTACATGTTTTTCTTGTTTGGTTGCTTTTGGATGCACAAGAGAAGAGACGTCACTTCGCCCGCAGTACTGCCAAAGAGAAGGCCTGTTCAATTACTTTGGTCCTCAAAACTCCTCCGCTGTTACATCTTAGTACCCCTGCCAACTTAGAGCTTAAGATAGCCCTCAATAAAGTTGCTCCTAAGAAAGTGGTCAGTGAGAAGAAGCAGCTGTCTGGCAGTGGCGTCACAGCCACAAACTTTTTCAGTAGATGCGTGCCTGCCATATTGACCTCCATGGAGGAACCTGGGAGCAGCACTTATACATCAACAGCACCAACCCAACCTAAGCCCAAGACCATGTCTGTCAGTGAGGCAGCCACTGTAATCATGTTGACACCGATGAGCAGTGATGTTGAATTGGATTTGTCTCCTTCACAATGTAGTACCCAATCATTTCAGGAAACAGAGCAAAGTGGACATCAGCCACAGCCAGCAATATTAGATGTTCCCAAAGTTGGAGCAGAACAGGAAGTTGAGCTTCCTGCCAAGGAAGAACCTCCTCTTTTAGAATCAATGGCTCCTAGATTTCCAACAAGAAAAAGGAAGGGTGCCACTGTGCCTTCTTCTCCAAGAGCCACTTCTGATGATGATGATAGAGACATGGAGTGGACCCCAGAAGAGTCCAGGAGACGTCAGCAAAGACAAGGCAGAATAAAAATCCCAGAAAGTCTTTGTATCATGGAAGGGGATGATGAGCCAGTAATTGTGGAAGCTGGCACAGAGGTTTCCGGCAATGCTTTCCAACTTGCACCTGCTCCTATTTGTAAGGCACCAGCCTTATAACTGAAGAACCTCCAGTTCTTCTTCAGGCATTGGCAGTGGCCAAATAAGAAAGTACTCCTCCCCAGTTTGGGTCTTTTTTACAATTAGAAAACAGGAGGAGAACGTTGCGATATCCTCCATTTGCCACGCAAGTGTTCATCGAGGTAAGCCTGGTTCACATTTTTGTACTGGAGGCCAGATGAACAATATGAAAAAAACATCATGCAATCCCGTGGGAGAAACACCTTAAAAAAATGGCTAAACATGGTTGTGATGGTGAGTTTGAGATGAGACGGAAGCATGAGCTACAAATGGTTAAATTACAGTGCGAGGTGAAGAAGAAGAGGGTGATATCATCATGCAAAGAAGCCCTGCCCCCAGTAGGGCACCAGAATCACCCACCTCAGCGTTCCTCACAATGGCAAAGTAAGCCTCAGATGCAAATGGAGATACCACAGCATACGGTGACTGCACCATGATGCATTTTAGGCTCTATTCACAAAGGTAAACTTAGACCAAAAGTCTAAATTTACACCAAAAGTCTAACCTTACTAGTGGTAAGGTTAAACTTTAGGTCTAAGTGTAGACTTTTGGTCTAAACTTACACCAAAAGCCTAACTTTACTCAGAGTAAAGTTAGACTTTAGGTCTAAATTTAGACTTTTGGTCAAAGTTTATCTTTGTGAATCAGGCCCATTGAGCCTATCGCCAAATGTATCTCAAATGTCGCCTCCGTCAGTGGCCCACAAAAGAAGAAAATTCAATCTACAATTACGGGCATGTTTAGGCAGGAGGGGCCCTACGACCACAACCACCCAATGACACATTTGTACAGTGGAAAGCTGCC
Organism: Pleurodeles waltl; assembly: GCF_031143425.1. NCBI lineage: Eukaryota > Metazoa > Chordata > Amphibia > Caudata > Salamandridae > Pleurodeles > Pleurodeles waltl. The sequence goes on along the minus strand of NC_090447.1, from coordinate 1,336,491,461 downwards.
AAAAATGTTAGCACTAGACATTGTCCCTTTTTCTTTTGTGGAAAGAGTGGAATTCTTATAGTTTGTGGCAGCCATCTGCTCAAAATGGAAGGTTCCTTGTCAGACCTATTTTGACAGAGTTGCTGTTCCAGCGCTGCATCATGGTGTGCTGCAATTGGTTGGACAAGCTTCGGGGCAAAGTGTTGTATTGTAGTATTCCTTTAAAGAAAGACGTGATGTATTGTAGAATGTTATTGTTGGAATGTGGTGTGTGGTTCTGCGGAGCACTCTCTGACCGAGTCAGTTACTCTGTCAGGCTGGTGAGGGGATGCTGCGTGGAGCCATTGCTCTTCTGAGAGTGAACTTCAAGTTAAAAGGAAACCTCTCTGCCTTGGTGTCTTCTTCAAGGGTACATCACTTTATTTGGCAACAAGGGTCCACCAGCTGGAGCGATGGCTTGCACAGTGCAACCACGCGTTGGGCTGCTGATGTTGACGATCAGCGATCATACTGCTGCTTTCAACTACTGCAAGTGAGCTTGTCACACACAGCGTGTGTACTGTTTACATACTAAACTTTATATTTTCGGCACCGTGTTTTGGCTACCGTGTGACTCAACGAGGGTGTAGGCATTCCCCCTTCTTGTTTACGTTGGAATTTAATCAGACTGTCTCACGAGGGGCACTTGGGACAAACTCTGACAAAAAAAAGGTTGCGTGAAACTTTTTGGTGGCCTGGAATGGACGGTGATTTGGAAGAGTGAGTGAAAAGATGCACTATGGGGGTCATTACAACCATGGTGGTACAAGACCGCCAGGGCTGTTATGACGGAAGCACTGCCAACAGGCTGGCAGTGCCTCCCAGGTCATAACGACCGCAGCTGAAGCACCGCGGTCGCACCGCCGGGGCCGGCGGTTTCCCACCACAATGGCCCCAGCGGTAGTAATCTGCCAGGGCAGCGCTGCTAACAGCGCTGCCCAGGGGATTACGAGTCCCCCTACTGCCAGCCTTTTACTGGCGGATTGAACCGCCAGGAAAAGGCTGGCGGTACAGGGAGTCGCGGGCCCCTGGGGGCCCTGCACTGCACATGCCACTGGCATGGGCAATGCAGGGGCCCCCTGACAGGGCCCGTGCAGCTTTTCACTGTCTGCATAGCAGAAAGTGAAAAGCACGACGGGTGCAACTGCACCCGTCACACGCCTGCAACTGCACCCGTCGCACGGCAGCAACACCGCCGGCTCCATTTGGAGCCGGCTCCTGTGTTGCGGCCGAGATCCCCGCTGGGCCGGCGGGCAGAAACTAGGTTTCCGCCCGCCGGCCTAGTGGGGATCTCCAAATGGTCGCGGCGGGGGTCTTCTGAGAGTAAACTTCAAGTTAAAAGGAAACCTCTCTGCCTCGGTGTCTTCTTCAAGGGTACAGCACTAAGTGTTGTCCACACTATACACCTGATGATAGACATGTGGATCAATTGTCAGGCTAAAGATTACATATGAATCACTGCACACTAGATCTCTTTTGCAGGGGTGAATCAAAAGCTGATTTCAGGTTTTGCTCCTAAAGAAATTTTTAAGACCGTTCAGCGGCATGTAACAGTAGCCATGTTCTCTATGGGGAAATCACATACTTCTGTAAACATCTTGGACAAATTTCATAGCCAGGTATCTGACTGCCTATGTCTCAGAGGTCTCTGAATTGGTTTTGCTGCCACGGACAACGGCAGTGACATAGTCAAGGCCGTGGCAGACAGTGGCTATTTCAGGGTCCTGTGTTTGCACACTGCATCAAACTAGTTGTGCAAGAATTTCTCAAAAAAGAAGCCATAGTCAGCAACATACTTACCACCTGCAGATTAATCTGCACTCTTTTCAGCCATTCTTTTAAAGCCTGGAGTGGTAACAGTGTACCAGTTAAAGTTCTGATACAGGAGGTGCCAACACATTGGAACTCAACCTCTTTTATGTTGCAACATCTGTTTGAGCAGTACAGGCAGGTCAATGACTATGTCATTCGAAGAGAGGATGCAACTGTGAAAGTTATGAGCATGAATGTGAACAAGTAGGGCCTGGTCAAATGTCTGACTGAGATGCTTCTCCCTTTTGAGGTTTCCACACAAGAAGTTAGCAAGGAGGACAGTACAATGGGCCAAGCTATCTCATTGTTGCATCTCGTACAGGAGCAGCTAAAGAAGGTGTCTGAAAGGTTCACACTTGAAGGTGTGAATGAAAACCCAGAAGCACATGCCTTAGTTGGGAGCTTGATCCTTAGCTTGGCTTGTAATGCAAAGCTGCAAAATGACATTACTTAGTCTAAGGAGTACACTCTACTTGATCCATGCTACAAAATATTCTTCCCATTTCAATTCCTTTTTCTGAGTGGGATGTTTCAAAATACAAGAGGTGGATTGTTGAGCAAGCTGGAGAACTGAAAGAAGAATGGCTGAAACTTAGAAACCCATTCCATTGTGCTGGAGTACCCCCTTCAACTTCCAGAGACGGCAGTCTTGTGTCACAGCAGCCAAAACCAGCAACGGGAACACTGGCAACATCAACATCAGACGAATTGGACCCAACCTCTGAATTGGCTAGGTTTCAAATGTGTCAGGATACTTCAATTCGATTTCCTCAGAAGCAGAAGATAACTCCTCAGTCCCGACCCGAGCTACTCACAACGAATATTAATCCTTCGTGCTGAGTACCCCGGAGGGGGAAAGGGGAATGGGATGGTAGAGAGACTGCCACAGAGATGATGAACGCCAGTACTCAGTCTGCCTCTTCACATCTAAGATGGGATACAGCACCTGCAAGAGTCACAGTCGCAATTACTAGGGACATACAACATCAGTTTTTCACTTTCTACTCTCAACACTTAATTCTCTTTAATTCTATTATTTCTTCACTCACCCTGAGTTCTCTGTAGCCTTGCTTCTCTCTATAAATGATAGCTCTTCTTAAAAAAATGCTTATTACTGATTCTGGAAGAACTTCTCAACCTTTGTTAGAGATTGGTTTTATGTTGCTATATATATATATATATATAGTTGGTGATAATGCGTTCTTCAAATCAGCTGATGTTATTTCATTTCTCCTGTCTGATTGTGACTTCTGTTAATACTTGTATTTGTAAATGCTTGTTTATTAAAGTTCGTTTCTCCTTTCTTACTTCGACATTTGTTGATAACTTGTATTTGTAAATGCTTGTTTATTACAGTTAGTTTCTCCTTCCTTACTTCGACATCTGTCGATAACTTGTAGTTGTAAATGCTTGTTTATTTAAGTTTGTTTCTCTTTTAAACTCTATTTTGGTTTATTACCATTGAATTTGTAAATGCTTATTTGTTAACAGTTCGTTTCTCCTTTAAACTTGGCCTTTGTTTATAACCTTGACATTTGTAGAGACTTGCTCTTTTAAAGTTCGTTTTTTTTTCTTTGACTTTAATATCTTAAACAAGTACCTTGTAAACATAAGGTTAATTCATACATTAACTCTGTAGCCTTGCCGACTTCCACGGGAACGGTCTACTATCAAACTCTTCGAATAAACCTTGACAATATTTATCTGTTTTCTGTAATATAATCTTCAAATGTAATTTTACCTCACAGGAGTTTCTGTTCTGAAGCGCGCTCTCTCTCCACACAGCTGATTCCTGTCAGACCTCAGTTGAAGTGCAAGGCTTCCAGCTGGAGAGCTCGTAACCTAGCAACCAACCAATTGCAAGACTAGAACTGTAACTAACCTTCAGGACTCACAGCGGCCATCTTGGATCTTCTCTTCTTGATTCTTTCTTTGAAATAAGCGCAAGATTACTCTGCAAACCTTCTTCCAGTTTGGGCTTTGCTGTCTCCACTGAGGATATCTCTTTGCTTTTCTCATGCACTTCTTTGATTTGACTTGGCAAGTTTGTGTGGTCATGACAGTATGGCAGGTTGTAAGTCTAGTGCAGAGACCAAGGCAAAAGCGGTAAAGCAAGTAGCAACACTAATAACACTTCAGAGGATATTCCAGGAGTGTCTGGAAGCCCCAAAAGAGGTGTATGTGAATCAAAACCCATTTGTATTGGTATGGGAAGATGCACCAATGGGCAGAGCTCAGCAGGGTGGCAATAATGTATCTGTCTTATCCTGTAGCCAGCATGTCTGCTGAACGTGTGTTTGGTGCAACTGGTGCATTTGTAACTGAGAGAAGGACCAGTCTCTTGCCTAAAAGGGTAGAGAAATTAATCATGATCAAAATAAATCAGCATTTTATACCACCTGATTACATCATTCCCGAAACACCACAGGAGGAGGAAGCGGATGATTGGTCAGAACCATCTGAGTTTGAGGGCGAACTCTACTTCCTGGACTGAGTATGCCAGTGCCACCATAGAGCTTTATCATTATTTCTCATTGAACTTCTTTCTTTCATTGCCAAAATAATTCTAGTGGAACATTATGCTTGAGTTGGACTTATGCTGCCCCAACATTTTGTAGTCACATATTAAATGGCGGTATTGGATTTGTATGCAATGAAGAAGCCCCCACATTCCCTTCAAGACATTGGAGATGATGCCTGCCTCCCTCACACGCCATTGCCTATCCTTTTTCTTTTCATCACCTAGAAGGGCTACCCCTGAAGATTATTGATTAAAAGACTGCCAGTGTCAACACTAAATTCCAATGTTTTGCTTCTTGCTACCAATGTAGGAGCTATTTTTTTTCAACCACTATGCTTGGATTAAAAGAGGGAACTACTAAGTATTGCACCAATGAGTGTGGTGGCTGACACCGATGATGGGAGTTCAACAAATTTGTAAACTTGATTCTGATGATTTGCAATATTTGGGGGCTGATGGGTGATCATTGTTTTTCATGAAATGGATTGGTCTTTTAAACTTAGTGAAATTTACCTGCAGGGTCTACTCCTTTTTTTCTGGTCCCTCAGACCAAACCAGACCAGTCACTTTAGTTACCAAACACCAATCTATACAAAATACTAAACAGGTCTACCTTGCTGGGTTTGGGACGGGGACGGAGTTACTCAAAATCAGGAGGAGAAGGATAGAAGGACTCAGGTAGGGACTACCTCAACAGCTAGAACGAGAAAATTATTGACTTCAGAGAGAAACTATGATGATGGCGAAGACTCTGAGGCCTAGTACCCACTTATCTCTGTGGACTGGAGAGATGAGCATTGTTGGGAAATGCTGCTGAGTATGTTTTTGCTGCATTGCTGGCTCAATCATCAAACTTGCTGTGCCTTTGAGTCTTCTTGGTACACTCCTTACTCCTCATGAAGCTTACCTTGCTTTTTTTGTCCTTCTCCTTTACTCTATGATGCAGTTACTTGATTCTCAATGCGCAGGCCTTGTAGGCCTCTCCTGCATGAACAAAACTTGGTGAAAGCTCAAGACTCCAGCTTACCTACCCGACAGGTTGAGCCAGGTACCCAAGAGTTACAGACATCCTAAGAACAATAAAGATACACCACCCAATTTGGCTATAAAGTTTTTAGAACTGGATAGGTTAACTTCAATCCTCCATAATTTGTATTTTTCAAACCTAGAAGACATAACATTTTGAGAAATATGATCTTGGGTCTCTCTGGGGCAGAAGGACTATTTGCAATGCATTTAACTAAACTGTGTCATGCGTATCCCTTCATTGTTTCCTTGCACAACAGATTGATGATTGTGTGCTGCTCAGTGCCCCAATGAATATTGTCATGGTTTCTTTTGTGTAGTATTGTCTTTGTCACAACCAACTTTCCCCTAATCTGCTTTCCCCTCCATTCATGAAGCCCCTAACCCTCTTCCCCTGAGCTGTGTGATTTATTGAGTTGTAGTTTAATTTTACACCATAAATTGATCACACACATGCTGGGGCAGATGTGGTAAAAGCAACACCAACACCTTCTATTACCTGAGCAATATTCCACACCGGCCCCATCAACATCATCATTCATACCTTGTATTGTGTAAATGCTTAACCATGTGTAACCATTTTTGACTCTGAGCCCACTTCTCCTGACTCCATGATCTCAATTTCTAAGTTTAGTTTTTAAATGCTAGTTCACAACCAATGCTCAAAAGAAGTAGATATTGCTAATTTTTATTTCATATTAAGTCTACTTTGTTGTGTGTCAAATACTGTCACTGTGTTAGTCTAGTCTCAGTCTTCCTCAAGTTATGATATAAGACCCACCAACTTCCTGTTTTCTTTCAATTTAGTTGACAGTGATTAATCCTGCAGTTGGAGTTTTTATAGGTGGAAGTGGCACCTTTCCTGTTAGCATGTTAACCTGCTACTACTTTGCTACCATCCCCTTAAAGAATAAAGATGCCATCTTGGGAAAAACCAGGCAGTACATAGACTCCCTTGCTTCATCTATTCAGGTAAGAGAAGATCTATGGATTGAAGAGAACTTTTAGTTAGTAATTAACACCTACTGAGGAAGATGTTGTCTGTCTGTATCTAGGTATTTGTAGGCAAAATAGGCAATAGCAACCATCCCCTCGTGGTTAATATAGTTGCAGAGGGAGTTAGAGCAAGGGTATGAGTACATGACATACACTTTTTTTAGCAGACTTAAACTTAAAAAAACAGGCTACACTAAAAGACAGCAGTGCAAATTAAAATACCAAAATAAACATTTGAGGCATAAATCATGTCAAATAAATTAACCTCTTTTTCTAACAAATACAAAAACCCACCCTTTCCACCCACAATAGGCCCTCCCTTCTCTCCAAACAAATAGACCCATCACCAAAAACAATCTAATGAAAAGTCCAATGTGAAATCCAAGCCAAACTCCCTCCCCACACTCTACACCCAGAGCAAATCCCTCCCACCAAAACAAAAAATTAAATAAAGGGCTTTGAAGAGGGCACTGTCTATATGGGTCAGGAGCTGATCCAGGCTCTGCTTGTTCCTGATGAGCTGGCTCTCCATCCACTTCAGGATGCAATGGTGCAATGCCTTGTCAGAGCAGGAGGGGGTGGTGTTAGAAATGGGGTCTCTGGTTGACAGTCAGTTTTTATTCTGTCCAAGCAGGGACCCTCTCTCTAGTCAGGTTAAGGGAGTTACACTCCTAAGACATCCCCTGCTCACCCACTTGGTAGCTTGGCACAAGCAGTCAGGCTTATCTCAAAGGCAATGTGTAAAGTATTTCTACCAACATACAGAGTAAAACAATGAAAACACTACAAAATGAACACCACACCAGTTTAGAACATTAGGCAATATTTATCTAAATCAAACAAGACATGGAAACATTGTTGTTATGCAAAGTCCCTGGTTTGTGTAAAAAATAAAGCCACTCGGGCGAGCGTGCATTGAAAAAGTCACTGATGTGTCAATTCCTTACTCGCAAGTGAGGCCGTGGGTCATTTCTTCTCTGGTCGGGTAGTTGATGCGTTGTTTTTCTCTCCTGCAAGACAGTGATGCGTCGATTTCCACACAGGTTCATGTTGATTTTGACACCCAGTGATGATGCATGAGAAATCTGGCCCCCTCTGTGATGGAAAACTGTGCTGCATGGGGATTGCGTCACTTTCAGCAGATGCAAGTGGGTGTTGCATCATTTCCGCAGCTGCAATGCAGGTAATGCATCAATATCCCAGCCACGATGCAGGTGGTGTATCAATTTCAGCTGTGAGTTGGGTGGCCCATTGTTTTTACAGCCCTGTTGCAGGTGGTGCATGTGAGAAACTGGGGCTGATTGCAGAGGCCCCATAACTTTTTGCCCCCATTTTCCACTTTATGCTGGTGTTTTCCTGACTCTGATGGTGCCCTGGGTACTGCTAACCAGTCCCAGGGCCTGTGCTCTGTGTAAAATGGATATGCAAATTAGGCTAATTATAATTGGCTAAGTTAACCTACCTATAAGTCCCTAGTATATGGTAGGGCATGTAGGTTTAGGGACCACAGCATAGGTGGTGCACACCTAGGTGCATTGCTGAGGTGCCCAGTGTCATTTTAAAAGCAAGCCTGCCTTGCTGGCTGCTTTTAAATTAAAGTTATATGCAAATTCGACTTTGGAATTAAAGGTACTTCCAAAGTCTTAAACTACCTTATTTTTACATATAAGTCACCCCTAAGGTGTGCCCTATGTGCCCCTAGGGCTGGGTGCCATGTAACTATAAGCAGGGACTTTATAAAAATAGATTTATAAGCCCTGGTGAGGTAAAAACAGCCAAATTCGTTTTTCCCTCATTGAAGTAAATGGCCTTCATAGGCTAGAATGGGCAGACTTTATTTTACATTTTAAAGTCTCCTTAAATGTTACATACCAAGAATTTGGTATCAAATTGATTGTTATAATAAATCCCACAACTTCCAGTTGTTGGATTTAATATAACTAGTGCAGGTAAAAAGTTTAGACTTTACCTAAAAAGTTGCCAATTTCAGCTCTGCATTGTTTTTGCTGCTGTGCTCTGATTGGCCAGCCTGTAGCAGCTTCTGCCAGGCTACTTTAATGAGGTGTGAAGTGGCCTGACTTCACACAAAGGAATGTGCTTGGGGGAGAGAATCTCCCCTCAGCAGATGGTGAGGCAGGAAGGGGGAGGGCTGCCAAACTGGTCTTCAAAGGCAGAGAAGGACATTTGCAGCACCCAGCAACACCCCCACATCCTGCAACCCCAGACAGCTAGGTGCCCCCTTGATTAGATTAGGAGAGGGCAGGAGAGGGGTGTGTTTATGATTTTTAGCCACACCAGTGGGTGGGCTCAGCCAGATCTCTCCTCCAAAAATCAGATTCATCCATTTTGGATTTTTAGAGACTATTGCCTTCTGGGATGGATTTTTGCCACACTTCCCAGGAAGTGGTCATCACAGGGGGACGACCCTGTCCCTGATTGGAGGACCAGGGCCCCCCTGCTTTTCACCCAGGAGCAAGGATAAAACTGGCAGACCTGCACCCACGCCTGAGATCCCCACCAAATTTCAAGAAGAAAGAACTACAAGGAGAAGAAGGACTGCCCTGCTGGACCCCTGGCCTGCACCTGGACCCTGCACTCAGAAAGACTGCACCAGCTGCACACTTGGGCTTCACCACAAGAAGGACTTTGCCTGGCTTCCACTGGTTCAAGGAGGGACTCCCTGTTTGCTACAGGTGAAAAATTGCTAACCAGAGTCCCCTGCACCAACTCCTGAAAAAGTGACCAGCTGACCACTGCCCAGTGGCCAAAAAGGAGTTTGCGCCAGGTGCACTCTGGGAGTTGAAGTCCGCACTTCCCAAGGACCATCACAGAACTTCTGGACCCTTGGGGTGAGCTGTGGACCCCAAAAGAACCTTAAAAGAACATCTGGGTGAAGCCCCAGAAGTTTGGAAAAGATTGGAGAAATTTTTGAAAAAAAGCTCCATAAAGTGACCGACCCGACGCGGAAATTCTAGCCGGCTTGCCTCAACCGCGACCCGGCCTGACTTCGTGGTTCGTCCTGGTAAAGAAAAACATCCAAAAAAGAGACTAAGTCCGAACGTAAAAAGTTGACCGGGACCTTCCAGCCATCGTATCCGAGAAGGGCTCCACGGACGTCGGATCAAGATCCAGGTTTACCCCGGTCGAAGGATTTTCATCTCGAAAAAACGACTAAGTCCGAAGGTAGAAATCACCACCGAGGAAACCGACTTCGCGTATCCGGACAAGGGCTCCAGGAGGTCGGATCCAACTGGCAGGTTCGTCCCGGGGAAGAAAAACATCAAAAAAGAGACTAAGTCAGAAGGTAACTTTTTAACCGAGGCCTCCCGCGACTTGTAGCCGAGCAGGGCTCCATCGCGGTCGGCCTGAAATTTGACTTTGCCCCGGTCCTGGTGCAACCAGATGACCCGATTGGCGCTTTTTGTTTCTAAGCGCTAGAAAATAATAATACTTTAAAAATTCATATCTCCGGTTCCCCTGAACCGATTTTAATCGTTTTTGTGTCATTTTAAAGATAAAAATATAAGCTATTTTTATAAATTGGTTTTGGATTTTTAAACTGTTTCCTGTGTTTTATTTAATTACTGTTTTGTGATATTTGAATGCTTTACACTTTGTCTCCTAAGTTAAGCCTTGACGCTCGATGCTAAGCTACCAAGGGTAGAGCTGGGATTAATTTACTGAGACCTAACTGTACTTTTGTGGAGGTTTGTGGCTTGTTGCTAGGTGTAGGTACCTACCTGCCCTATCAATAACCCATTTTCCAACAGTGCATCAAAATGGATTTCAGTCCTTGTTCTACCAGCTTCCCCAGGGACTGGATAGGGCCCAACTTGGCAGGGCAGGAGCCTTAGCAGAGAGTCCAACCGAAGGCAAAGGAAGTCTTTGATGGCCCTGAGACTTCAAAACAGGAGGCAAGCTCAGCCCAAGTCATTGGAGATTCTTCACAAGCAGGATATACCATAAAGTCCAGTCTTTGTCCTCTTTCAGGCAGAAGCAACAACTGCAGGCCCACCCATCAAAGCAAAGGCAAAGGGTCAGTACTCCTCCTCCAGCTCTTCAGCTCTTTTCCTTGAAGGAGGCTCCTCTTGGTTCCAGAAGTAATCTGAAAATCTGAGGTTTTGCGTCCACTACTTATTCCCCTTTCTGCCTTTTTAAGTAGGCAAACTTTAAAGGAAAGTCTCTGTTGTTCACAAGATCCTGCTTTGCCCAAGCCTGGCCCCAGACACACACCAGGGGGTTGGAGACTGCCTTCTGTAAGGGCAGGCAAAGCCCATTTAGGTATTAGTAACCACTCTTCCCTCCACTCTAGCCCAGATGGTCCAATCAGGATATGAAGACTACACCCCAGTTCCCTTTGTGTCACTGTCTAGTGGAAATTCACAAACAGCCAACTGTCATTCTGACCCAGACTGGGAATTCACAAACAGGCAGAGAAAGAGCAAAAGGCCATTCAAGATTGTTTTTGTGCAGGAAGGTGTTCCTTCCTGCACAAAAACAATCTCCCCTGCAGCGCAGCCATACTTGCACCATGGAGCAAGGGTGGCTATGTTGGCGCTCGGCAGCAAATTTAGCACCAGCGCATGGGACAACACAGGGGTGCACTGAACTCTATTAAAGACGGCACATCCCTGTGTTTTAAAAATGATGGAATGCGGCACTGCCAAATTTGTTGCAGCGTCACGCTCCACAATTTTCTTGTAAATCTGGGCCAGTGTTCCCAGCATTTTCCAGGCTGATGGAAAGCTCACCTCACCAAAGTGACCTGAATGCATTTTTCACTGATTTTCTTGACGCAGACTAATATGAGAACATCGCCACCAAACAAAGAAGCAATTACTTCATAGAGTTAAGAGAAGTATCCTTGTCTGGTTGAGATTCAACTCCACTCTCTTGTCTATATAAGGATTCATTTTATCACTTATTTCTGTCTGAAGACGCTCGAGGAAAAATCACATTGATAAAATTTAATAAATGAACACAAGGTCACTGGAGACATTCTCTTGTGGTCCTTTATGCAGCTCTAGTGTACAGTGCGCACTAGACAAAACCAAAGGTTGAAGTACCATTATAGTTAAGTGTGATGAAAATATCTGTTTTTGTTTAAAAAAACCTTATAAATTCACTAAAAAAACGAAGGTTAAAGTAACGTTATAGCTAGGTGTGATAAAAAGATATGTTTTTGTTTAAAAAGAAACCTTTGAAATTCACTGAAAAAAACAAAAGTTTAAGTAACGTTATAGTTGTCATAAAAAGATCTATTTTTTTTTTAAAACACAAGAAATTCACTGAAAAAAACAAGGGTTAAAGTTATGTTATAGATGAGTGTGATAAAAGATCTGTTTTTGTTTAAAAAAAAACTTGAAAATTGACATCTCAAATGACAGAATTGGTGACATCACTGATGACATCATCCAATGAGCGTTCTAGTTAGTTTTATAGTTTAAATAGTGGCTGGTAACTACCATATTACTTTTTTACCCAAAGTAGAGCCTGTGTCCAGCTCTTGGGGTAAATACCACATTACTCTTTTACCTAATGTACTGTCTGTATCTAGCTAATTAATGGGTGTAACTTTGTATGGAAGAGTAACTATGTTTCCAGGTGACAGTTTATGAAGTGTGTTCAGCATGTTCCACACAAGCTTTTTAATTCTGCAGAAAAAAGTTTCCAACAGGGAAAATATTCTACGTAGTAGATACTAAGGGACAGATTCACAAAGGGTAAATTTAGACCAAAACTCTAAGGGACATATTTGTGTCAGGATTTGGTCGCTCTTGCATCATGTACTGTGATGCAAGTGCGACGCAAGCCCAAACTGCAATTTATAAATCAATGTAAGGCCACCTTGCATGACAATGAGTGGCTTCATATATATCGAGTAAAGCAATGCAGAGCAAATTGCTGCATTGTGGTACTTTGTCCCAGGGAAGCATTCCATGAATGTTGCATGGGTGTTCTCACGCAACATCCATGGATTCTGAAGCACTTCCAGATTTACCAGAAGTGGTACAACTGGGTATGTGCCAAAACTGCTACGCCTCCCCAGTGAGGCACAAGAAGGAGAAACATCTTTGTTTCTCTTTGTTTTTTCTTCTTTCTAATTGTGCTGCATTCCACAGCACCCATAGAAAGAGGAAAATGCCTCAGGGGATTGTTTTTGTTCAGAAAAGTGCCCCTTCCTACACAACAACAATCCTCTTTACAGCTCAGGCACCCTTTCACCATGGTGCCAAAACCACACCAGTGCAGGGACAACAGCAGGAATGCAATGTATTCATTTAGACAGGTTGCATTCCTGTCCTTTCCTTGTGACACAGCACAGCAAGGTGATTGTTAGACCTGGCAGTCTCAGGTTGGTCACCCCTAACGTTTTGCCTGCCTCCCTCCACTTTTGAGATACTGTTTTTGCTGGTTTTTAAACTCTGCGCACTTTGCCACTGCTAACCAGTGCTAAAGTGCATATGCTCTCTCACTTTAAACATGGGAACATTGGATCACACCCAAATGGGATATTTAATTAACTTATAAGTCCCTAGTAGAGTGCACTATATGTGCCCAGGGCCTGTAGGTTAAGTGGGCCTGCAGCACTGAGTGTGCCATCCATTTCAGTAGCCCCTTAACCTTGTCGCAGGCCTGCCATTACAAGGCCTGTGTGTGCAGTTTCACTGCCAATTCGACTTGGTATTTAAAAGTACTTGCCAAGCCTAAAACTCCCTTTTTTTTAATATATGTCACCCCTAAGGTGTGCCCCAGGTAACCTCTTGGGCAGGGTGCTGTGTAGGTAAAAGGCAGGACATGTACCTGTGTAGTTTACATGTCCTGGTAGTGTAAAACTCCTAAATTCATTTTTACAGTACTGTGAGGCCTGCTCCCTTCACAGGCTAACATTGGGGCTGCCCTCATACATTGTTTGAGTGGTAGCTGCTGATCTGAAAGGAGTAGGAAGGTCATATTTAGTATGGCCCGAATGGTAATACAAAATCCTGTTGACTGGTGAAGTTGGATTTAATATTACTACGTTAGAACTGCCACTTTTAGAAAGTGAGCATTTCTCTGCATTTAAATCTTTCTGTGCCTTACAATCCATGTCTGGCTGGGTTTAGTTGACAGCTCCTTGTGCATTCACTTAGAAACACCCCAAACACAAGATACTCTGCCTCACTTGCATACATCTGCATTTTGAATGGGTCTTCCTGGGCTGGGAGGGTGGAGGGCCTGCTCTCACACAAAGGACTGCCACACCCCCTACTGGGACCCTGGCAGACAGGATTGAACTGAACGGGGACCTGATGCACTTCTAAGCCACTCTTTGAAGTCTCCCCCACTTCAAAGGCACATCTGGGTTTAAAAACAGGGCCTCTGCCCTACCACCTCAGACACTTCCTGGAGAAGAAACCTGAACCAGAACCTGCACCCTGACAAGAAGAACTGCCTGGCTGGCCAAAGGACTCACCGGACTGCTTTCTGAAGAGGACTGCTGTCTTGCTGTTGTCCTGCTGTCTTGCTGCTCTCTTGCTGTGCTGCAGAAGTGCTCTCCAAGGGCTTGAATAGAGCTTTGCTCCTGTACCCTGAAGTCTCAGGACCAAAAAGACTTCTCTCCTGCAGCTGAAATCCCAGTGCGGCGAAAATTTGATGCACCGCCTGCCAAGCACAACGCATTGCTCGCGGTGAAAAATTCACTGCACGCCGAGTCCGGAACGACGCAGTCCGACTTCACAACAGAAGATCGACGCAGTGCCAGTGACGCGACCGGAACTTTGACGCACGGCCCTACTGGATCGACAAATGCCGACTCAGAACAATGCCACCCAACTTCCTGATAGGAATTGACGCAGCCCCTGTGACTTTGCTCCGCAAGCCCAGGATTCCACGCATCGTCCCCGGTGCATCTGAAAACCCTGCAACCCAAAGATGATCCAAGTCTGCGCGCCGGAAATCAACACAACGTCTTCCCCGCGTGAAAAATAACAACGCTAGTCCATGTGCAAAGGGACGAATCCAACGCACACTCACCGTTTTCCACGGATCTCTTCCTCTGTGGTCCCTTGCGAAGATTTTTCAATGCAAACCAGGTACTTTGCCCTGCAAGAGACACTTGTTGGTTTTAGGTGAACTTAAGACACTTTTTATTGCTTTTGCAGTAATATTTTAACTCTAAGACACTTGATATTACTTACAGTGATATTCCTACATTTGCTTATTTCATCTTTAATCGTTTTTGACCTGCATTTATCCAGATAAATATTATATATTTTTCTAAACAATGTGTGGTGTATTTTTGTGGTGTTATATTGTGGTATTGTATGATTTATTGCACAAATACTTTACACATTGCCTTCTAAGTTACTAAGTTAAGCCTGAATGCTTAGTGCCAAGCTACCAGAGGGTGAGGACAGGATAATTTGGATTGTGTGTGACTTACCCTGACTAGAGTGATGGTCATTGCTTGGACAGGAGGTAACCTGACTGCCAACCAAAGACCCCATTTCTAAAAGTGATGTACAGCCCTGCATGTCTTTGCCATAAATATATCCCTTTTCCCGGACAAAAGTCTAACTTTACTACTTCTTGGTTTGCACAAGGGGCCTTAAGAATAGCATCTTTATGACTACAAAGGTTCTGCACTTGAGGCAGAGGTATTTTTGTTTGGGGCAGAGAAAGTATAATTACACACACCTGCAGACAATTTATACCACCTGTAACCCATGCAGGGAAAACCACATAAAAGCAGCCCACATCCAAGGCTCTATTCTTTCCATATACCTCATCACCTGCATGCCCTGTGCCTTGCCATCTGACAAGCGTTAGTAAGCTAAATGTCAGGAGGAAGAATAACTTCACTGAGGAGAAGACCTAGATGATTGTCTGATTTGTTGGGGGAAACTACAAAAACCTACATGGTTTTCCTCCATTTCTAAGCAGTGCAACACAGATGGTAGCCCTATAGCAGCTGTTGCCTGATTATGTCAGTGTATTGGGAGAGGATGTCTGAACCATCACTGACATCAAAAAGAAGTGGCAGGATTAGAGGAGGCAGGTGAAGGAGAAGGTCACCAGGTAGAGGTGGCCAGATTACTTCCTGGTGGACAAACTAGACCACATTGCAGTCGCACACCGCTGAGAAGAACATCATCTCCACCATGCACCACCACCTTCTGCATGGACTGCCTGTGATTGACAACCATAATGTAGTGCAGGCAATATGTGATGATTTAAGCAATGTCTTTATTTGATAAATGTGTACTATAAACTGCAAATGTGAGTATGGAAGTCACTTGAAGTTTGAGCAAATAATTATGTTGATTTAGACTCTCATGTGTCTAATTTTGTCTACAAGTCCCAAAATCCTATGTACTGGAAATGTTAACTTCCATTTTGTATTTTCACAAACAGTGGCACATCTCTGCTTGTGATTACAATTTACTCTAGCATATGGCGCATGAAAATGTGCATTAATCATCACAGTAATTAAGTAAATATGTTAAATGTTGTACAAATCATTTGTTGGTATTGTCTGTTGACTTCTACATTTTGGGGGTTATTCTAACTTTGGAGGAGTGTTAATCCGTCCCAAAAGTGACGGTAAAGTGACGGATATACCACCAGCCGTATTACTTGTTCCATAGGATATAATGGACTCGTAATACGGCTGGTGGTAAATCCGTCACTTTTCCGTCACTTTTGGGACGGATTAACACCTCCTCCAAAGTTAGAATAACCCCCTTAATTTCCAAACAGCCAGAGTAGATCCACTGTTAGCAGTGAGTCCCTCAGAAGCAGTACCCTCAAATGCCCATCTTCTGGCAGCATGGAATCTGTAGGTTTAGCTACCAGAGGATCAGAGTAGCCAGACGAGGGAAGGGTGTTGGGGGGTATTGTGGGGAGGGAGACCAGGAACAGTGGTACGTGATTAGTAGAGGGTCCAATGGGTGAATAACTCACTAGCATACACATAAAGGTTACATCGGAGAATAGGCCTTATCTGTAGGAAGTGAAGGTGTGAGTAGCAAGTAAGCAACTGTCTCTTGTAATCATATCAGTTAAAATTTGACATGTCTTGAAAGGGACATTCACAAGGTTTCTATTCCACTCACTTGACAAGCAGCAATGCTCTGGCTATTTTTGTTCATTCAGTACTTTGGCACAGATCTGGTATTTGTTCAGTTCTATTTAATTTGGACTTCTTTCAGAACCATGCACCCTCAATGTTCATAAGGTTGCATTCTGTAGCGTTCACTACAATATTAATCACCAGTGTACTTATAGAGCGCCTTTATCATACCAACGAAGAACATCTTTTTTCTACAGTTATATTAACGAAAAGCTTGCGCTGCTCAAAGGTGCTCCTCGTTGTTGTGCAAAGCATAAATACTGGTGAGAAGTCTTTGCCCAACTGTATACTCTTTCAATTAGAAAGCGTTTGAGTACTGTTTATGAAATCAAAACAAGCACCAAAGCGTGCTTTCCCTCCTTGATTCAGGTGGGGGACTTGATGTTGCTCAGGAGCTGGAATTGCGCTAATCACAAGCATGTGGCTAAGGATGTGGCCCCTATTTTGTACGGCGCCCATCTGCAAGATGGTGGCTGTGAAACCCGATTGACCTGCAACAGGAAGACAAGGAAGTTATTTCTGGCATACTCCACATGACAGCACAGTGCAATCATAGTGTATTTGTCCTTGAATAGGAGCACACACTGCACATTACATTGTTTAACACAATATCCCATTTGCTGAGGCTATGAGCAACGTCCTTGTGCAGAAAGAGTAGCATGCCTGCTACGTGTATCATGCAACCAGAATTAATGTTCCTGATACTGGGCAAGTGCGTGGCGTAGAATAGCGTCCTTCCACAGAGTGTGACTATTAGCAACCGGCACATAGGGCGTTAGCACATAGTGTCTCAGTTCTAGGCTTGACAAGGTCATGGTCCTGGGACAACATGGTAGTGGCTAAGACTAAGGGGCAGATTTAAGAAAAGTGGTGCTATATCCAGTGCAGTGCCACTTTCCTTGTGCTCCTTAGCGCCCCACTACCACCACCATCTGTGCACCGTATTTAAAATATGGTTCCAAATAAACAGGGTAACCCAATATTCCCCACAGAGCTGGGTAATCTAAACTGTAAAGCGCACAATGCTCATGGAGGAA
The DNA here is from genome assembly GCF_031143425.1 of Pleurodeles waltl. NCBI lineage: Eukaryota > Metazoa > Chordata > Amphibia > Caudata > Salamandridae > Pleurodeles > Pleurodeles waltl. The sequence goes on along the minus strand of NC_090447.1, from coordinate 1,336,473,937 downwards.
TCATTTGCATACCAATATTTCAGCAATATACATACTATTAATGTAGTAATTAACCATAAATCAAATTCCATAAATGAATAAATCTTCAAACAGCGTGTAATTTGTTTCTGGGAAAATGAAGAATTTTTATATATTCACAAATAATATATTCATCAATATAGCAAAGCAACATAGAGAATTTTCAGTGGTTTTATACAAACGCATTGGTGAACCCTCTAGTCCAAATTCCTTTTACACCCAAGGGACAGAAGGAGAGCACAAACTCTCCTGACTCTCCAACCAGAACCTGAAACGAATTACATGCTGTTTAAAAGTGTATTCATTTATGGAATTTGATTTATGGTTAATTACAACAATAATAGTATTTATATCACTGAAACATTTGTATGCAAATGATTCCTCCATGAACATTGTGTGTTTTACAGTATTTAAAATAGGGTGCACCATAGGGTAGGGGAAAGTGCATCATAATTTTGTATGCTATTTATGTACTGTTCAGAGTTAGCTGCAACTTTTTGACGCTAACCCTGAACAGTACATACGGGGCCATTATAAATAATGGTGTGCCCTCTTTCAACACCTGTTCTGGACAAGCAATAAAAATGCCGAAACAAGGACACAAATCTTTTAGATTTCCTTGTGCCCTTTTTTCAGCACCCCTAATGGAGGAATGCACCCCTTGCATATATTATGACTGCCACAGGCATAATGTGGTGCAAGAGGTTACAAAGTGGCACAATGCATGTATTGTGCCACTTTGTAAATCTGGTTCAGCAATTTTGGCCTCATTGGGCCACATTAACAATTTAAAAAATGATGCTAATGTGGTGCTAGGAGGTGCTAGGGGCTCTTAAATATGCTGCTAAGCATCTTGGATGATGGCCAGATGAACCATGACATCCTCCCACTGGAGCAGAGATTCCTGTACTTCAAGGAAGGCAATGCCATTGTGCAGAACAACCAATACCACCTGGACAAACTGGCACGTAAAATGGCCAGAAGTGGGTCCCATGTACTACACTGTGATCAGACAACCCATACATAGTTTACAAATAATCCATCAATAGTCTCACACATGTGTACTGAACTAGAATATACTGTTTATAACATGTGTGATCTAGAATTTAAATTAAATTACACTCATATTATTTTAGAACCTGTAACATTGTCCAGGAAAACACCTACTACAATAGTCTTTGCTTCACGGACAAGTGCAACATATGGTCAGGATGGTAGACCCAGGTAAGTAAAGGTATAATTTATTTTATTGAAGGGCTCATAGTTTTCAGTATTGGACTATATGTTGGCAGTATGTGGTGGGTCCCAACCTTTGTGTTGAAGCAAGGGATATACTATGGAAAATACTTATGTTGCAACCTCTGTCTTTTAGGTGCTGAGAACAGTTAGTCATTTGATGAATCTGAAACATCCTCCAGTAAAGAGCAGCGGGCAATTCAAGGAGAGAACCAATCCTCCTCCAAGCAGCAATGTCAGTGGCCTGCACTGGTCAATAAGATGAGGATGAAGAGGAAGAAGATGACCAGGTGCTTATTGCAGAGGGGGACATGGATGACAAGGAGTTGGCCTATTGTCCAAAATACTGAAGCCTACATTAGGTCCAGGCAGCACTGACCCTCCTACTGCACTTCTGAGTATTTCCCAACCCCAGCAGTCAGCCAACCATCCACAGCGTCCACCTACCTCAACACAACCATCACCTCCCCACTGCCCTCAAGTTCAAGATAGATGTGTCGCTTCTCCTACACACTCCTCCCATGACTGGGCACCCCAGACCTTCTGTCAAGCATCAGAAGGACCTAACATCCATGTTGAGAAGCAGGTAGCCCCTAGACATGAATCTCCTCCCAACAGCCTCCCACATGCCAATCCTTCCCATCCAGGTATACATAAGAGTCATATCAGAGGATATCCCATGAGGAGGGGGCTGGCAGATGGGCTTGTGGGCCAGTGGGAGGAAGAGTTTTTCCAATAACAAGCTAATATGAGGCAGGACATTAGTGCCATAGGGGTTACTTTGTGTATATACAGGGGCAACCCCCGGTGCACATGCCTGCCCCTCTGTACATGCCTTCCCTGCACAGGCACACCACCCTGTCCAGGCACGTTCCCCCATATGTACAGGCATGTCCCCTGCCTCTACAGTCACCCTCTGCCCCTGTACAGGCACAAGCAACAACAGTCAGGCACTCTCCACCCAGTACAGGCACAAGCAACAACTGTGTCGGCACCCTCAGTCCCTGTACAGGCACAGGCAACAACTGTGTGGACACCCTCTACCCCTGTACAGGCACAAGCAACAACTATGCAGCACCCTCTAACCCTGTATAGGCACATGCAACAACTGTGCAGGCACCACCCTCCTCAGCTCGGCAAACTAATGCACCTGCACAGGCAGATGCACCACACCCACCCACACATTTGCACCAACACAGTAAACGTATTTTACGCGAAGAGATTCTCACTACCAGAATTAAAGTAGCAAGAGAGATAGCCCATGATCACTGTAAGATGTAAATGCTCAAAATAATTGTAAATAAAATGGTACTTGTCACAATTCGTTACTTCAATACTGAGTTGATTAATAGTTGATGATAGTCAAATGGTGACTCTGCTTGTAGGCCATATATGTGATCATAAACATGTATTAGTAAGACATGTAGATTCATAGGCCCATCAGTGTTACAAGGCAACATGTTTAAAGAAAAGCTAAACACCTACCAATGTAGACCTCCATACTTTGAATCTAGCATATATGATGAAAAATACAAGACAGAAAGATGGTGTTGAAGAAAAATGTATATATTGTAGAAAATACCAGAAAAAAATTAAGTTACATACTGTCTATTGGAAAGGGAGAAAGGACACTAAAGAACATCTTCTGGCAGAATCAGCAAGGAATTTTGGAGGGAGCTGGGTAAAATAATTAAAATATGTCAGGAAGCATAAGTGGAGCCAGTCTATGTACAAGGTGTAAAAGAAATGTCCAAGGTCAAAACATTGCCTAGTCACTGGCTAGCCTCACTCTCATCCTTGACCACAATGATCAAATCCTCTGCAACCATGGTCTCATTCTGGCTGGCTGATGCCGGACCATAAACCACACAGGAGAGGCAAACCTGAGGGGTGCGATGGGTAGCAGAAGAAACAGAGAGGGAAGATGCACTTAGGGACACATTAACAGTGATCTGGTCAGGTTGTTGGGACAATATAGAAAATATGGCTTCGCCTGGACAGTGACTCTTACAACATCCAGATCTCATCCTTCAGCTCCTGAAAGCCCTGAGGGACCACAGTCCAGATATCATCACTTGGCACCACCACATCCTTCGATGCAGCCACAGGTAATACAGCACACAGAGGGTTTTGGGTTGAAGATAAGGGCTGTGGGGTGTCGGAGGCAGATTACTCCCTCAGTCCTACTAGGTAGACACTTAGAGGGGAAGTAGTGGCAGGGGGTACAGCTGGAAGCCCAAATGACTGGGGGCCTCAAAAGTTAGGATGGGGTCAGTGGCAGGCCGAGACAGTATTTGGGGCCTGCATATGGGACACCGTCTTAATTTCAAGTACCTGTGGGCTTGTGGAAACACACATTCGTCTTCCCCCTGACTGGAGATATCACTCTCAACGTCCCCCCTTTAGTCTCCTCAGCCTCCACATGGGCTGCTGATGTAGCTGATGTTGGCTTGGTCTGGGGCGGCGACCTACCCCTGCCTGCTGCTTAGTCTCCCGGCGAGCTGAAGATCTCCTGCTCTGCCCCTGGTCCTGTCCTGATGTACCTTGGCCAGCCTGGTCCACTGAAAATGAAGACAAACAATTATGTAGTTGGTGTACAATTTATGATAAAGGTCGAGACAACATAAAGCAAGTGCTGACTTTGTACTTCTTCTATCTCACTAACGAATAATACATTGCTTGGACCCAAAAGTAGGTGTACTGTCTCTGTAATGTCCAGAAATTACCTATTTATTAACATCTTTCTCAGTTTTGTCAGTATACTCTTCAGTATTTATTAACTCTCACCTTCAGCATTGGTGCAATATGAGGTCCCTGACATTTACACATAGTTATCTTACAATGTGATTTTACAAGTCAATACTATACTCAGTCTGGATGGATATCTCCACACTTAAAAGTGGATCAAGTTTTATCTTGTAACGCCCAATCTCAACAGTCATACACTTACTATCAAGCATTTGTTGTGTAGGATAGTGAAACACAACATACATGGCAAATTTGGTGTACATATGCAAACAAGTCCTTGGATATGACCTTTGATAAGTTGTGATTCCAATGTTTGGCATATTCCTTGAAAACATCAGATACTCTACATCGCAAGGGCCACATTTTGCGTGGCAAGACGGCTTTGTTTGTGCTGTACACACTAACATTTCCTTGTTAGCACAGCTACCTATATATTTAGAATGACATACATGCCACTGTTGAAATTTTGTGGGTCATTATGAACATGGCGGTAAACACCGTCGGCAGCCATGGTGACGGTGAACAGAAGACCGCTACTGCTGGTGAAGAGAAACCCGCCATATAAAGATGCCAAAAACAAAATCCGCCAAAATTTCTGCTACCACCAGCCACCGCCAGGGCCTTGTCGGCGGAAAGGCTGCCCATCCCATCCTGCCCCCGTCAAGCACACAAATCCCCTGCCCACCTATTAATGATGCACAAATCAATGCAGCGGTTAGTGGGTGTCGAACAACCATTGTCAAGAAATGCACACATTGGCAAGTTTGAAACCCACACACCTGACACACATCCTCAACACTATAAAACACACACAGACACACCCCATAATCATTTGCATCACCAATAGGATAAGCCAGACTGACAACACGCAGACACTGAATGCAACATCACACAACTCACACACCCAACCACACAACAGCACCCTCACCAATATCCACACAACACACCACCCACAACACACACCATGGCAACCCCTAAGCACCCACGCTTCACAGAAATGGAGCTAAGAACAATGGTGGATGAGATACTCAAGTTTGAGCCACAAATCTTCGGGGCACAGGTCCCTCACACACCCATCGCCAGGAAGATGAAGTTATGGCAGACTATAGTGAACAAGGTCAACGCAGTGGGAAACCATCCACGCACAAGGGACGACATCCGCAAGAGAAGGAACGACCTGCGTGGGAAGGTGAAGTCAATGGCATCGAGGCACAACATTGCGGTCCAGAAGACTGGGGGAGGCCCCCACCTACACCCCTCAAATACACAGACTGGGAGGAAAAGGTACTGGCCATCCTGCACCCTGAGGGCCTCACTGGACTCACTGGAGGAATGGACTCGGGTAAGTCATCTACAATTACCCCATACCCACCACACTTGTAATGCATGCACCACCTCACACCTCCAACTACCACCAGGATCACACCCCACCCTGGTCTCAATCACCACATCCAGGTACCTTGCATGCCGACAAGCACACCAACAGGCCCACATCCCTCCCCCTGTGCACAGCCACCCACCCCTGCAAGCTATCACAATGGCACTACAGCATCCACAATGGACTACCACGTCCCATGCAAAATGCAACGGCAACCCCACAAAAGGTCCCTGCATGGCCCAACAGGGGAAAAAACTGCACAAAACAGGGCAGAGCTGTGCATCCTCATCCGAATTAGTAAATGTAAGATACATGTCCATTCCCCCTCACAGGAACCACCACCCATGCCACCCTGACGGAAAGGCCAAGGAGTGCCAGGGCCCCACATAGAGACAGAGGCACCACTCAGGACACTGGAGAGGGAACTGTGGACACTGAAGAATACCCTGGCCCGTCACACAGTCCTGGACTGTCACTTTCCAGCAGCCCTACCCATGACACCACTGACACCCTACCATCCAGCCACCAACATCTGCACATACCAAATGACCCCACACCAGTGTATCCAGGACACAGACTGTGCAACACAAGTACAGAGGCCACAGTCTCGACCTACCAACAGGCAGGGTGACGATGGCCCCAGTACAAGTGGTTTCTCCAGACCTGTGCAGGGCACACAGGCACAGGGGTCTAGGCCCAGTGGGAAGGTATCAGTGGCCCTGGGGGGAGGCCAAAAGATGGATGATGCAGCCCAGGAGTTGACCTCTGAGGTCCTGGGAGCATACCACTATACCCAAGACAGGATGGGCCAGATCCTGGCCACCCTGGAAGAGAGTCAAAGGCTGCAGATAGCCCAACATCAAGAGACCATGGAGCAGTGGAAACAACTCAATGCCACCATTCCACTATTGCAGGGGTGCTGCAGCACCGCCACCAAACCCAGCCTGAGACCCCCTCAAACCAGGAAGCCCCTACCACGACACAGACCAGCCATCAACCTCAGCAGCAGCAACTGGACTGGTGTCACTGTCTAATGACACACAGGAAACCAGCACCCCTACCCGTGCAGCCCAGCACCAGACACTCAAACAGTCCCTCAGACCCAGATATGGCACAGGAACACCTGCCAAGACCAAGGCACACTCAAAGAAGTGTTTTTGACATGAACTGTCTCCCAAGTGTGCCACTGTACAACCATCCTCACCGTCCAATAGCAACTCAACAACTTGCATGGTACAAATGGACCTATACCCACTGCCACCAATCGCTGAAACCATGTACCCAGTATGGACATCCACCATCAGCCCACCCCCTACCACTGTAATGTTCACCATTACATTCCTGACAACAAATAAAACCCATGTACACAAATTCCTATGTCCCCTGTCATTATGTTGAATGAATTGTAAGTATGAATGCATTTGCCAGTTAAATTCAATAATCAGACCTTTGTTGCAGGAATGGCATCCCACGCACAACATTGTGTGGAGTAAACAGAAATGTACACCATGTTGGTCATCATGGCACATGGCACCTTAAATTCATGTAACAGTGTCAATGACTACAGACCCCAAATCACCATAGTGAATTTGTCAGACTGACATTATGCAGTGCATGCAACATCATCAGTGAACAGTACCTCGTAGTCACTGGAAGTATAGTTGCATCAGTTGGTTTCTGGAGTGAAAATCTTCACCCTCTTCAACATCACCATCACTCTCATCCCCTCTCAGAGGAAGCAGGTCTGGATATACAACACCTTCCTCCTCCAGTAGGGGGATAGATTTCCTCACAGCCACGTTGTGCAGCATGCATCAGGCCACCACTATTCTACACACCTTCTCAGGTCCATAGCACAGGGATCCCCCAGAGAGATGGAGGCAATGGAAACCAGCCTTCAGGAGACCTATAGTGTGCTCTATCACCCTCCTAGCATGTCCATGGTCCTCAATATAATTCCTCTCAGCATCTGTCGTAGGATTTCTCACTGGTGTCAGGAGCCAATGCATGTTGGGGTAGCCAGAATCACATGCAAAAGTGGGCAAAACATGACTGTAACAAACTACCATCACTTGTGGACAGTCTGGCAGAAAAAGTGTCAATCACACTCACCTATGAGCTATCCTCTGTCCCCTTGTAGTTGTTCCATCATGTGTGGCACACTGCTGTTCCTCAGGACAAATGAATGATCCAGGGAACATGTGCATTCACATGTGACATGTACTGGTCTGCAAAACACTAATTGCATGTTCATTGAGTGGAGGTTCTTCCTGTTTCTGTACACCTTTTCACTCACTCATGGGGGGATGAGAGCTCTGTGGGTGCCATCAATGGCACATATCACATGGGGAATGTTAGCAAAGGCATAAAAGTCTGACTTGATGGCAGGGAGTTCAGCCCTTTGGGGAAACTTCACGTATGTCTGCAGGTGTATTACAAATGCATCCAGGAATTTGGACAGGATAAGGCTAAACATTGGCTGTGGGAACTCTGCACCCATGCCCACTGTCACCTGAAATGGAAACGGAGTACAGAGAGCACTTGCACTTCAGTAGGGATGGCATGCTGATTCCGATTTGCCGGTCTCAGGTACAGGATCCAGTAATGCACAAAGCTCATGGATAGTAGCACAAGTGACTCTGTAATTGATAATGATGTGACGTTCCACCATGGTCTCCAAATCAACAAGAGGTCTATACACAGATGGGGCCATCCCTCACCACATGGGTCTGTACCTAGGAGGAGTGGATAACACATGTGAGGGACACAAATTCATTTGCACAACCTGTTGTGCATAAAACACTGCTGTACAACATGTAAGTTACACATAAGCATTGTAGAATGTACAACTGGAGTGACATGTTTGAACTGATATGTCTGGACTGTTGTGGGCAGAAAATGGTCATTTGGGCATGCGATTGAGGACTGGGGTCCATAGGGCCTGCATGGGGCCCATGACCAGGAAACATCTGCGTAGTACTTGCAAAATGGCAGCCCCCTGCCATCCCGATTTGTAGCAATGGAAGTAACCTCATACCGGTAGTGGTTGTTGTTATGGAGTACAGAAGTTTTCACCGCTGTGCACCCATTCATTGGTTAACATGGTTGTCAATGGGGAATATGGGCCTATCATGATCTCCGCCGGCGGTGATGGTGCACACCGCCACGGAGCGTACGCCAATTCATCACCCCAGGTTCACTTTGGAAGTACTCCACTGAGTGTGCTGCTGTGTTCTGACTCTGGTTACTCAAATGGCAAGAGTCACAGGGGGAAGGGACCCGGCCTTCACCTCGGAGGAGCTGGAGAAGCCAGTGGATGGGGTCCTTTCCCAGTATGCCAAGTTATATGGGCGACCAGAGGAGCAGGTGAGTAGGTGGATGGCGTGCATGGATGTGTGTGATCTTGGTGGATGCCTGTATGCATGTGTGTACGAATAGTAACTGCACAGGCGTTGAATGTTTGACAATTAGCGTGAGTGAGGTGATGAAATGATGTTGTTAAGTGTCCATCCCATAGAGGAAGTATAGCCAGCAGTATCAAATGGGCATTGTCTGAACTCTGTGTTACTTTTCTGTGTGTCCCCTACAGGTCAGCCCCCATCAGAAGAGGTTACTCTGACAGGCCATCACCAGGGAGGTGCGGACCCTGGGTGTCTACAACCGGTGGAGCACCCACTGCAGGAAGCAGGGTTAGGACCTTGGGCGCTGGGCCAGGAAGATCTGCAAGACCCAGCTAGGGAAGTCCTCCCAACGAGGAAGGGGTGCCTGTTGGGCCCTGACCCCCCAATGCGCTGCATTCTGGCGGTGGCATATCCAGACTTGGATGGGCGCTTGAAGGTTGCACAGCAGACACAAGGGGGTGAGTACTAAGACCATTGTATGCCTCCTTGATGGATGTCTGAGGGTGCTGTAGTATGTATGCTGTCTAGTGGCAGGGACTCTAACTGGTGTCTTACAGCAATACGGCCCCAATGGGCACTGAGATGATTAGGGACAGGTCTGCAGTTCCTCAGGTCCTTCTGTCATGTGGGAGATGGTTGTATACTCGGGTTGTGGCCACTAGTCAGGGGCATAGGCATGCCTATAGCTGTAGGTGCTGCCTGTTGATGTATTAGCTGGGTGGGAGTATGAGTGAACCAAAAATGTACATCCATTCAGGTGTTAACATATTTCTCTCCTGTTTTGTCTCCCCACCCCTGTACTCTTGTGTTGTCTGTGTATATCAGCATCATCTGTCGAGGGAGCAGTGGCACCGGTGAGTGGGGATGCAGTGGCCCATGGTTCCAAGGAGGCAGAGTCTGCTGACGCGAAGCGGACCAGTTACTTGGAAGGCGAGCGGAGTACTACGGGGAGGCTACTACCACTGGTGGTAGTGACTCTGATACCTCCTCCAATGGCAGCTCCCTGGTGGTGGTGGACCTTAGTGGACCCACCTATTCTTTGCCATCTACCACCACCCCCATACCATCACCAGCCTCCCAGTTGCTCCCCACCCAGTTGTCCGTGCCGGCTAACCCATAAGTATGGGCATCTCCTTCCCCCCACACCTCATCCCTGGCCCCATTCAGCCCTGCTGCCCTCACTGAGAAGGCTATTGACATCCTGAGGACCATCTCTGTAGGGCAGACAACCATTGTGAATGCCATCCAGGGGCTAGCATCCCAGATGCCGCAGTGCAATGCATATCTGGCAGCAGCATTCACAGTGCCATGTCTGGCCTACAGAAAACTTTTCAGGCTCTGGCCTCCTCTTTGATGGCAGCCAGTGTGCATGTCCTTTCTGTCCCCCCTCCAACCACCTCTTCCCCTTCTAGCACCCCACTCCCTTCACCCATCCCAACCACACGTTCAGACAGCCATCCACACACCTCACCACACAAAAAACATACAGAGAAACGCAAGCACCGCACTTCCCACTACAGGCATACACACAGCCAACATACAAAGGCACACACGACAACATCCACTTCCCCCACTGTGTCCACCTCTTCCGACTACCTGTCTGTCACCTCTACCTGCACACTCACATGCACTGCACCGTCAGTCACTGTTGCTGGCCCCATTCTTGCAGTCACCACAACATCAGACATCCAGTCATGCACCCCATACACCACACCTGCACTCACCACGACTTTGAGTGACACTTGCAGCACACTCATCAGACTTGCAGACACACAGATACCATCCATTTACACTGGCAGCCTGTCTTGTCCCACTGTGTCGACCCACCCTCCCCAGACACCCACCCAACACACATCCACCACACCTCAGCATATTGTACAGGCACCTGCATCCATGTCAAGCACACCTACACCCGTTATGAGCACTCCCTCTACCTCCACTCCCACACCTTCCTCCATGTCCACCCTGACTGCCCCTAAATAACTTTTCCTGTCCCGTGTTGACCTTTTCGAACTCACTGGCCCACCCCTCTCTTCCCTAAACGTGCCCACCTCCTTGCCCTGTCCACTCCTTCCACGTCCAAGTCCTCTCCTGTCCGCCCTTCCCATTCTCGTGCCTCTTCCCCAGTGAGCTAGAAGCCACGAGCTGGCCCTGGTCCATCTGCCACCCCCCGGTCCAAGCCCGCTCCCCCACCTTCCAAGGCTAAAGCCTAACCCCCTCCACCTCCCAAACGTAAGGCCAAGCCCCCCTCCCAGTTGTAAGTCCCCACCCCCGCCACACCCTGCCCCTGTTCCCTGAGGTGCCTAGCTGCCCTATTGATGTCCCTTTGTGGTGGAGTACCATGTGCACATCTGGGAGTTACGTTTGGGCCTTTTGGGTCCTTCAGACTTTTTGTGTTGGACTGGCCAATGGCCTTATTTGGACATTCCGCTATTAAATTTGTTATAAAGTTTGTGTGCCCAGTGTTGGTGTTGGCACACTCTGGATACGTGGTTCATCATTTCATTGTGGGGGGTGTTGTGTACATGTGTGTACTTTGGGCAGGTTTTATTTGCCTTGTGTCGGGCAAGTACCTCTTGCTCAAGTGTGTATGGCTTGTGATGTTGTGAGGGGTTGGGGGTGTGTTGCAGGGTGGGTGGAGTGGGTGGGTATGTAACTGTGCCCTTTCTTCCCCTGTTTAGTAGGTTGAGGTACTTACCATCGTCATCTTCATTGGCGGTCACGGTCATGGAGGTATATGGCAAGGAGCAGGACTGGCATGATTTCCAATTCGCTCTCCATGGTTGCTTTGGTGTGTTGTGTGTGCTTCCGGTGAGTATTTCTGTTTATTTGGTTTGTTTCCGCCAGACTTTGCGTGGTGGTTGTTCCTGCCCCAGTACTGACGGCGGTCTTGTGCTTTATTATTTGTTGGGCAGATGGGGCCTTTCCATCAGCCTGTGGGCTGCCTCTTCTGTTGATGTTGGCACTCCTCTGCTGGCGGTTAGTGGTTTTCAGGATGCCTGTTTTTCATGCGCTTCATTATTTGGCAGTCCAGACCGCCAGCCTGTTGACGGTAGTTACCGCCACCGCCGGCGGTGCGATCTTTCCCGCCATGTTATGATAAGGGCCTCTTTGTATATTTAGTACATCTTGGATATGTTTGTATAATTTTGAGTGAGACAAGTAACACAATGTCCACCTTTACTTCATTTTATATAATAATTAACATGCAAAAAAAACACTCAAAAAGCATGCATGATACTGCATAAAACACCCAGACCCACCACAAACCAACAATAGATATTGTCCAAGCCCTTCATTCACCATAGCCTACAACAGCCATAAGGCCTTTGGTTCACTAATCATGATTATGGAAGTGCATATTTTCACAAAAATGAAAATATGACAGTACTTTACCCAGTATTAATATTGTGTTCCAGCACAACTAAGGAGTCTATGCACTGAGTGAAAGGTTTCTGCTCTCGGGGCTGAGACTCTGCACTTAGGGTGGAGATTCTGCACTTGTGCCGGAAACAAAATTAAAATACACAGGAAGTCACATGCAGGAAATAAAATACAGGAAGCTGAATACAGGAAGTTGCAGACTGCAATTTTATATCATTCCCCGCCATCACCTCTGAGGTGGAGTTATTTTTGAGGCACACCCGCCCGTGTGGGGTTATTTTTGACACGCACCAGGTACATTTTCACTCTAGCAGCGCCAGTGTGTATTTAAAACTACTCAAAGACTCTTTTTGATTTTTAATTGATAACTTGACTTTTGTATGGTGGATTTTTGTCGTTTTGGTCTTTTTTTGTTTAGATAAATATTTCCTATTTTTCTAAACCTGTGTTGTGTCATTTTGTAGTGTTTACATTAAGTTACTGTGTGTGTTGGTACAAATACTTTACACCTAGCACTCTGAAGTTAAGCCTACTTGTTGGACCTGGCTTTTTGACACGGCCATCCCCAAACTTTTTGCCTCCTTCCTCCTATTTTTTCTGACCTGTTGTTGTTGGCTTTTGAACTCTGGGCACTTTACCACTGCTAACCAGTGCTCCCAGTGCATATGCTCTCTGTGTAAATTGTACTGTTGATTGGGTTATCCATGACTGGCTATTTGATTTACTTGTAAGACCCTAGTAGAGTGCATTATATGTGCCTAGGGCCTGTAGATTAACCTGTTCTATGCCTTGGACGAGATGATCTCGTCCAAGGCTACAGTTCCCCTGTGCCTTGGACGAGATCATCTCGTCCTAGGCACAGGGGAACTTGGGGAAGCGCTAGCGCGCCCCCCCATACACCCTCTTCCCCTCCCCAGGTGGGGATGGAAGGGGAAGACCTTCCCCTTCCACCCCCGCCCCCCCACGGCAATCCAATGACGTCAGCGCACGCACAGCGCGCTGACGTCATCTAGTGTTGCCGGGCGCGCTGGAAGCCATTTGCTTCCAGCGCGTCTTCGGAGAAGGACGTCTAAGGTGAGTCCTCTCCGTTTTTGGGGGGCGGGGGGTGGTGAAAACAGACACGGGGGAAAGGAAAGGGTTTTTCCTTTCCCCCTGTGCCTGTTTTCACAAGATTCCTGCTCCACGATCGCGGGCAGGGCCCGCGATCGTGGAGCAGGAATCTCTACTAGCCACCAGGGATTTTCTTTGTTGTTTATTTTGGGGGCGACCCCTTGGGCATTTTTTTTTTGTATTTCGCCCCCCCGTGGGCAGATCCGCCGATTTTTCGGCGGAGCTGCCCCCAGGGGGGGGCGAAAACCACTAGACACCAGGGATATTGTTATTTATGTGTATTTTAGGGGCGACCCCTTGGGCAAGGGTCGCCCCCCCCGGGGCAATTTTTTTTTTTATTTCGCCCCCCCCCGGGGGCAGATCTGCTGATTTTTCGGCAGATCTGCCCCCAGGGGGGGGCGAAAACCACTAACCACTAGACACCAGGGATATTGTTATTTATGTGTATTTTGGGGGGCGACGCCTTGGGCAAGGGTCGCCCCCCCGGGGCAATTTTTTTTTGTATTTCGCCCCCCCCCGGGGGCAGATCTGCCGATTTTTCAGCAGATTAAATTGTATCTGCTGTCAGAAAGCAGTACAGGATATGTGTATAATTTCCGGGTCTACACTGGTAGGGATTCCAGTATTGACCTTCCTGGTTGTCCAGCCACTTTTGGAGTTAGCGAAAAAATTGTGTGGGAACTTGCTAGACGGCTGTTTAACAAAGGTCACCATTTGTACGTAGATAATTTCTACACTGGAGTGCAGTTGTTCAAGGAGTTGTTTAGGGTGGACACTGTTGCTTGTGGCACAATCCGTTCTAACCGGAAAGGCTATCCAAGGGAGCTTGTCTGTAAAAAACTTGAGAGGGGACAGTGCAGTGCCTTGCGGAATAATGAGCTGCTAGCTCTGAAATTTTCAGACAGGAGGGATGTGTACATGCTATCGACCATACATGATGAGAGTACTTCCCCTGTGGCTGTTTGGGGTCAGGTTGCGGAAGTGCGCAAACCTGCGAGCATTTTGGACTACAATAGGCACATGGGTGGTGTTGATAGAGTAGATCAGAGGTTGGAACCTTATACTGCTCTTCGTAAGTCTTATGTGTGGTATAAAAAGTTGGCCCTACATTTATTTCATTTGGCAACTTTTAATGCCTTTATTGTATACAAGGATTGTTCACCTGAGTCAAGGATGACATTTGTTAAATTTCAGGAGTCGGTGATAGAAAGCCTTATTGTGGTGGAACCGGCAAGAGTTCCTAGAGTAGAAGTGGTGGAGGATGTGGCTAGATTGAAAGATCAGCACTTTCCAGATCACATTCCTCCCACTCCCAAAAAAGACATGCCCACAAAGAAATGTAGAGTATGTGCCCGGAGATCAATCCGGAGGGAGAGCCGGATGTACTGCCCCGAATGCCCTTCAAAGCCTGGGCTGTGTGTGCCCAGCTGTTATAGAAGTTACCACACAGGGAAAAACTTTTGGGAAATACCGTGAGCGTAAGCTGTCTGTTTTATATTTTCATATGTTTCATGGTTGGCATCTGTCGTGTATTTAGTTAGAGCTTTTGTGTTTGTAGTTTTGTGCTTATTTTATAATTAGTAGTTTCTTTGTTGTTTATAAATAAAAAAAAGTGATTGCGGTGTGCGTGGGGTGGCGCTTAGCTGGCGGTGTGCGTGGGGTGGCGCTTGGCTGGCGGTGTGCTTGGGGTGGCGCTTGGCTGGTGGTGTGCTTGGGGTGGCGCTTGGCTGGCGGTGTGCGTGGGGTGGCGCTTGGCTGGCGGTGTGCTTGGGGTGGCGCTTGGCTGGCGGTGTGCTTGGGGTGGCGCTTGGCTGGCGGTGTGCGTGGGGTGGCGCTTGGCTGGCGGTGTGCTTGGGGTGGCGCTTGGCTGGCGGTGTGCTTGGGGTGGCGCTTGGCTGGCGGTGTGCGTGGGGTGGCGCTTGGCTGGAGGTGCCAGCCAAACGGCAGTCCACTCTCCCGTCAGCTGGTGTGATTCTTGTATCAGGCATGTGGGCGTATGTAAGTGATGGGCCCTTGAGTGGCGCGGTCTGTCGATGTGAGTGTTGTAATGTGCTGGGCCCGTGGCTGGCGGTGTGAATGGTCTTGTGCGTGTCATGTATGAAAGGTGTGTGAATGGACTGTAAAGCGGTTGGTGCCTTGCTGCGGCTTTACAGCTCACGAGCTGTGAGTCATTGGTTCACTTTTTTGCATTTCAGTTATTAGCAGTGCATTTCATTTTTGTGAAATCTCTTGTTAATAAAATTTGATCCACTGAACCATCACTCACCCTCGTGCCAAATCCAACCAGTATGTGTTGTAAAAAATGACAAAACCTGCTCCGCTGTAATCAGGTGTCGCAGCACACCTGTGACACGCTAGGTGCCTCGGGTGGGACCCCGATGATGAAGCATGCCACCAACTTGGTTGGTGGGTGAGGGGTCTTCTTCACATAACCTAAGTGTGTTTCTTTTCACAATTTTAGTGTTTGGCACATCACGGACGTATGTGCACACATCAAAATGATATATTGCAAACATATCTGTGTTTGGGGGGGAGGGCCCACCTATGTTTTTGGTCCTGGGTGCGGCCTTCATCTAGGGAAACCTACAAAACCCAGAAACTTTTTAAAACTAGACACCCCAAGGAGTCCAGGGAGGTGTGGCTTGCGTGCCTCCCCCAACATTTTCTTACCCAGACTCCTCTGTAAACCTCAAATTAGGCATAAAAAAGCATATTTTCCTGACTTTTCTTAGTAGGATCACCGCTCCAGCACAAAATTCCTACTCCCCACTTTTCCCCTCAGTCTCCCAAGTAAAATGACACTTCATTTATGTGGGTCCCCAAAGCAGAGTCCGTCTAAAGATGTATAAAAGAACATGCCCTTATAAACTCGCTGTGCTATCCCTTCTATCTCTTCAGGTTTTGGGCCTTATTCTGTTGCAGGAACCTGGCCCACCCACACAAGTGAGGTATCATTTTTATCGGGAGACTTGGGGGAATGCTGGGTGGAAGGAAATTTGTGGCTCCTCTCAGATTCCAGAACTTTCTGCCACAGAAATGTGAGGACCATGTGTTTTTTTAGCCAAATTTTGAGGTTTGCAAAGGATTCTGGGTAACAGAACCTGGTCCGAGCCCCGCAAGTCACCCCTCCTTGGATTCCCCTAGGTCTCTAGTTTTCAGAAATGCACAGGTTTGGTAGGTTTCCCTAGGTGCCGGCTGAGCTAGAGGCCAAAATCTACAGGTAGTCACTTCGCAAAAAACACCTCTGTTTTCTCCCAAAATTTTGGATGTGTCCACGTTGCGCATTGGGGTGTTTCCTGTCGCGGGCGCTAGGCCTACCCACACAAGTGAGGTATCATTTTTATCGGGAGACTTGGGGGAACGCTGGGTGGAAGGAAATTTGTGGCTCCTCTCAGATTCCAGAACTTTCTGCCACAGAAATGTGAGGAACATGTGTTTTTTTAGCCACATTTTGAGGTTTGCAAAGGATTCTGGGTAACAGAACCTGGTCCGAGCCCCGCAAGTCACCCCTCCTTGGATTCCCCTAGGTCTCTAGTTTTCAGAAATGCACAGGTTTGGTAGGTTTCCCTAGGTGCCGGCTGAGCTAGAGGCCAAAATCTACAGGTAGGCACTTCGCAAAAAACACCTCTGTTTTCTTCCAAAAATTTGGATGTGTCCACGTTGCGCTTTGGGGCGTTTCCTGTCGCGGGCGCTAGGCCTACCCACACAAGTGAGGTATCATTTTTATCGGGAGACTTGGGGGAACGCTGGGTGGAAGGAAATTTGTGGATCCTCTTAGATGCCAGAACTTTCTGCCACAGAAATGTGAGGAACATGTGTTTTTTTAGCCAAATTTTGAGGTTTGCAAAGGATTCTGGGTAACAGAACCTGGTCCGAGCCCCGCAAGTCACCCCATCTTGGATTCCCCTAGGTCTCTAGTTTTCAGAAATGCACAGGTTTTGTAGGTTTCCCTAGGTGCCGGCTGAGCTAGAGGCCAAAATCTACAGGTAGGCACTTTGCAAAAAACACCTCTGTTTTCTTCCAAAATTTTGGATGTCTCCACGTTGCGCTTTGGGGTTTTTCCTGTCACGGGCGCTAGGCCTACCCACACAAGTGAGGTATCATTTTTATCGGGAGACTTGGGGGAACGCTGGGTGGAAGGAAATTTGTGGCTCCTCACAGATTCCAGAACTTTCTGCCACAGAAATGTGAGGACCATGTGTTTTTTTAGCCAAATTTTGAGGTTTGCAAAGGATTCTGGGTAACAGAACCTGGTCCGAGCCCCGCAAGTCACCCCTCCTTGGATTCCCCTAGGTCTCTAGTTTTCAGAAATGCACAGGTTTGGTAGGTTTCCCTAGGTGCCGGCTGAGTTAGAGGCCAAAATCTACAGGTAGGCACTTCGCAAGTTTTCTTAAAAAAATGTGGATGTGTCCACATTGCGCTTTGGGGCGTTTCCTGTCGCGGGCGCTAGGCCTACCCTCACAAGTGAGGTATCATTTTTATCGGGAGACTTGGGGAACGCTGAGTGGAAGGAAATTTGTGCTCCTCTCAGATTCCAGAACTTTCTGCCACAGAAATGTGAGGAACATGTGTTTTTTTAGCCAAATTTTGAGGTTTGCAAAGGATTCTGGGTAACAGAACCTGGTCCGAGCCCCGCAAGTCACCCCATCTTGGATTCCCCTAGGTCTCTAGTTTTCAGAAATGCACAGGTTTGGTAGGTTTCCCTAGGTGCCGGCTGAGCTAGAGGCCAAAATCTACAGGTAGGCACTTCGCAAAAAACACCTCTGTTCTCTTCCAAAATTTTGGATGTGTCCACGTTGCGCTTTGGGGCATTTCCTGTCGCGGGCGATAGGCCTACCCACACAAGTGAGGTATCATTTTTATCAGGAGACTTGGGGGAACGCTGGGTGGAAGGAAATTTGTTTCTCCTCTCAGATTCCAGAACTTTCTGCCACAGAAATGTGAGGACCATGTGTTTTTTTAGCCAAATTTTGAGGTTTGCAAAGGATTCTGGGTAACAGAACCTGGTCCGAGCCCCGCAAGTCACCCCTCCTTGGATTCCCCTAGGTCTCTAGTTTTTAGAAATGCACAGGTTTGGTAGGTTTCCCTAGGTGCCGGCTGAGCTAGAGGCCAAAATCTACAGGTAGGCACTTCGCAAGTTTTCTTCCAAAAATGTGGATGTGTCCACGTTGCGCTTTGGGGCGTTTCCTGTCGCGGGCGCTAGGCCTACCCACACAAGTGAGGTATCATTTTTATCGGGAGACTTGGGGGAACGCTGGGTGGAAGGAAATTTGTGCTCCTCTCAGATCCCAGAACTTTCTGCCACAGAAATGTGAGGAACATGTGTTTTTTTAGCCAAATTTTGAGGTTTGCAAAGGATTCTGGGTAACAGAACCTGGTCCGAGCCCCGCAAGTCACCCCATCTTGGATTCCCCTAGGTCTCTAGTTTTCAGAAATGCACAGGTTTGGTAGGTTTCCCTAGGTGCCGGCTGAGCTTGAGGCCAAAATCTACAGGTAGGCACTTCGCAAAAAACACCTCTGTTCTCTTCCAAAATTTTGGATGTGTCCACGTTGCGCTTTGGGGCATTTCCTGTCGCGGGCGATAGGCCTACCCACACAAGTGAGGTATCATTTTTATCGGGAGACTTGGGGGAACGCTGGGTGGAAGGAAATTTGTTTCTCCTCTCAGATTCCAGAACTTTCTGCCACAGAAATGTGAGGAACATGTGTTTTTTTAGCCAAATTTTGAGGTTTGCAAAGGATTCTGGGTAACAGAACCTGGTCCGAGCCCCGCAAGTCACCTCTCCTTGGATTCCCCTAGGTCTCTAGTTTTCATAAATGCACAGGTTTGGTAGGTTTCCCTAGGTGCCGGCTGAGCTAGAGGCCAAAATCTACAGGTAGGCACTTCGCAAAAAACACCTCTATTTTCTTTAAAAAAAATGGGATGTGTCCACGTTGCGTTTTGGGGCGTTTCCTGTCGCGGGCGCTAGGCCTACCCACACAAATGTGGTATAATTTTTATCGGGAGACTTGGGGGAACATAGAATAGCAAAACAAGTGCTATTGCCCCTTGTCTTTCTCTACATTTTTTCCTTCCAAATATAGGAGAGTGTGTAAAAAAGACATCTATTTGAGAAATGCCCTGTAATTCACATGCTAGTATGGTCACCCCGGAATTCAGAGATGTGCAAATAACCACTGCTCCTCAACACCTTATCTTGTGCCCTTTTTGAAAATACAAAGGTTTTCTTGATAGCAATTTTTTACTCTTTATATTTCAGCAAATGAATTGCTGTATACCCGGTATAGAATGAAAACGCACTGGAGGGTGCAGCTCATTTATTGGCTCTGTGTTCCTCGGGTTCTTGATGAACCTACAAGCCCTATATATCCCCGCAACCAGAGGAGTCCAGCAGACGTAACGGTATATTGCTTTCGATAATCTGACATTGCAGGGAAAAGTTACAGAGTAAAACGTAGAGAAAAATTGATGGTTTTTTCACCTCAATTTCAATATTTTTCTTTTTCAGCTGATATTTTCTGTAGGAAACCCTTGTAGGATCTACACAAATGACCCCTTGCTGAATTCAGAATTTTGTCTACTTTTCAGAAATGTTTCGGTTTCTGGGATCCAGCATTGGTTTCATGCCCATTTCTGTCACTGACTGGAAGTAGGCTGAAAACACAAAAAATTGCAAAAATGGGGAATGCCCCAGTAAAATGCCACAATTGTGTTGCAAATTGGGTTTTCTGATTCAAGTCTGCCTGTTCCTGAAAGCTGGGAAGCTGCTGAGTTTAGCACTGCAAACCCTTTGTTGATGCCATTTTCAGGGGAAAAACCACAAGCCTTCTTCTGCAGCCACTTTTTCCAATTTTCACTGTATTTTGGCCAATTTCTTGGCCTCCTTCAGGGGAACCCACAAAGTCTGGGTACCTCTAGAATCCCTAGGATGTTGGAAAAAAAGGACGCAAATTTGGCTTGGTTAGCTTATGTGGACAAAAAGTTATGAGGGCCTAAGCGCGAACTGCCCCAAATAGGCAAAAAAAGGCCTGGCACAGGAGGGGGAAAAGGCCTGGCAGCGAAGGGGTTAAATGCTACTAGTGGGCCTGCAGCACTGGTTGTGCCACCCACTTCAGTAGCCCCTTAACCTTGTCTCAGGCCTGCCATTGGAAGGCCTGTGTGTGCAGTTTCACTGCCACTTCGACTTGGCATTTAAAAGTACTTGCCAAGCCTAAAACTCCCCTTTTTCTACATATGTCACCCCTAATGTGTGCCCTAGGTAACTCCTAGAGCAGGGTGCTGTGTGGGTAAAAGGCAGGACATGTACCTGTGTAGTTTATATGTCCTGGTTGCGTAAAGCTCCTAAATTCGTTTTTACACTACTGTGAGGCCTGCTCCCTTCATAGGCTAACATTGGAGCTGCCCTCATACATTGTTGAAGTGGCAGCTGCTGATCTGAAAGGAGCAGGAAGGTCATATTTAGTATGGCCAGAATGGTAATACAAAATCCTGCTGACTGGTGAAGTCGGATTTAATATTACTATTCTAGAAATGCCACTTTTAGAAAGTGAGCATTTCTTTGCACTTAAATCTTTCTGTGCTTTACAAACCACGTCTGGCTAGGTTTAGTTGACAGCTCCTTGTGCATTCACTCAGTCACACCCCAAACACAGGGTACTCAGCCTCACTTGCATACATCTGCATTTTGAATGGGTCTTCCTGGGCTGGGAGGGTGGAGGGCCTGCCCTCACACAAAGGACTGCCACAACCCCTACTGGGACCCTTGCAGACAGGATTGAACTGAAAGGGGACTGGTGCACTTCTTAACCACTCTTTGAAGTCACCCCCACTTCAAAGGCACAATTTAGTATAAAACGGGGCCTCTGCCCTACCACCTCAGACACTTGCTGGAGAAGAAACCTGAACCAGAAACTGCATCCTGCCAAGAAGAACTGCCTGGCTGCTCAAATGACTCACCTGTCTGCTTTCTACAAAGGACTGCTGCCTTGCTGTTGGCCTGCTGCCTTGCTGAACTCTTGTCTGGCTGCAAAAGTGCTCTCCAAGGGCTTGGATAGAGCTTGCCTCCTGTTCCCTGAAGTCGCAGGACCAAAAAGACTTCTCTTTTTCATTTGGACTCCTCGTGCGGTGAAAAATTTGACGCACAGCTTGCTCTGCGGTGAGAAATTCACTGCACACCGATCCGGAAAGACGCCGCTCAACGCGACGCCTGCGGTGTGACCGGAACTTCAACGCAGGGCCTCGCATGGACAACGCCGCCCGACTTCCAGAGAGGAAGTCGACGCGACACCTGTCGTGAGAAAGAAAATTCCACGCACAGCCCCCCGGAACGACGCGCAGCCAGTTAACAAGCCTTGGATTCCACGCACAGACCCTGGGACATGTGGTAATGCCGTGACCCACAGAAGGAGTCGGCCCGCGTGCTGGAAAACAAAGCACATCTTCCCCGAGTGAAAAATAACTACGCAAGTCCGTGTGTGAAGGGGCGAAACCGACACACACACCATTTTTCTTCCCACAGAATGACGCACGTCTCCCCGCATGAAAAATAACTATGCAAGTCCTTGTGTGAAGGAGTGAAACCGACGCACACACCATTTTTCCACGCATCTCCTCCTCTGCGGCCCTCTGCGGAGATTTTCCACTCCAAACCTGGTACTTTGTGCTTGAAAGAGACTTTGTTTGCTTTTTAAAGACTTAAGACACTTTATATCACCTTTCAGTAATATCTCTACAAATTCTGATTGCATCTTTTATTGTGTTGATCTACAAATATCCAGATAAATATTATATATTTTTCTAAACACTGTGTGGTGTATTTTTGTGGTGCTATATTGTGTTATTATATGATTCATTGCACAAATACTTTACACATTGCCTTCTAAGTTAAGCCTGACTGCTCGTGCCAAGCTACCAGAGGGTGGGCACAGGATAATTTGGATTGTGTGTGACTAGAGTGAGGGTTCTTGCTTGGAGAGAGGATAACCTGACTGCCAACCAAAAACCCAATTTCTAACACTACTGCTCTGCCAAGCTACCAAGGGGGTAAGCAGGGGTTAGCTGAGGGTGATTCTCTTTTACCCTTACTAGAGTGAGGGTCCTTGCTTGAACAGGGGGTAACCTGACTATCAACCAAAGACCCCATTTCTAACAGACCCACTTTTCTACTCATATCAACTTCATTTCTCAATGTATGTTCTCTGACTGAGAGCTTTGCTACAGATAAAAGCTGACAGCAGTAGATGTTGAGTAACTTGAGGAACTTGTCTTTCTCTGAACAGTTGCATACAGATTGAACACCATATGAAATAAGGGTTTTCCATATATCTCTGGTAATTTGCTACAGGGTCAATGCTGCACAAAACACATAGGGCCAGATGTAGGAAAAAAAAATTTGTGACTTGCAAATTGCGAGTCATACCGACTTGCAAATTGCAACTCGCAAAATAGTATGCAGAAAGGTGTCTCAGACACCTTTTGCGACTCGCTATGGGGTCGCAAAGACCCACCTCATGAATATTAATGAGGTGGGTCGCAAATTGCGACCCCATAGCGAGTCCCTGCACTCACAGCGATGGTGGCCTGCTGGAGACAGCAGACCTCCATGTCTGTGACTGCTTTTTTTAATAAAGCAGTTTTTTTTTTTTATTGCAGGAAAACGAGTTGCAATTCAAAAAAAATAATGAAACCATTTGGTTTCCTTTTTTCAGAGTAGGCAGTGGTCCATTGGACCACTGCCTGCTCTGAAAAAATATTTTCTGCGACATTCACAAAGGGGAAGGGGCCCCATGGGGACCCCTTTCTGTTTGCGAATGCGTTACCACCCACTTCAAGTGGGTGGTAACTGAGAGTTGGTTTGCGACCGCTTTCGTGGTCACAAAGCAACTCAGCTTGGCGATGCGGTCGCAAATAGGAAGGGAACACCCCTTCCTATTTGCGAGTCAGATTCACATTTTGCGAGTCGGTACCGACTCACAAAATGTGAATCTGCATCGCGATGGCCGTTTTGCATGTCGCAAACTGCGCTTTTCGCAGTTTGCATCATGCAAATCGGTTGCTACATCTGGCCCATAGTTGTAGGAGATCTATATGTGATGGCATTATTGATGCTTCATATTAGTCTGAGCTACTTTGTTCAAATTTTCAGGCCTCTAAGGCATATATAGAGCAATGTGTGCAAAAGAAGTTTGGATGATGTCATCAATAATGTCATTTGAAATCATCAGTGATGTAATAAATTATGTCATAGAACATGTTTTGAGTGATGTAATATGTGAGGTCATAAGCAGTGCATGGCGAGAGTGCAAGGTATAGTTAGATCTGCTAACTATAACTGGTGAATTGCTGTCTTTTTATTAGTTCAAAACGTTAATTTTGTCACTGACTTATTCATCTAACTTTAACATTATTTCAACCATTGGCTTTTCTGTTTGTTTAAACAAAAACAGACTTTTGTATCACACATAACTATAACGTTACCCTAATCTTTTTTTTTCAGTGTCAACCTAAGGGTGGTTTTCCCCCAAACCTTTTGCCATCGACCCTACTTTTTTTTGCCTTAGGACTCTGTGCACTTTACTACTGGTAACCAGTGCTAAAGTGTTTCTGCCCTCTCCTTTAAATATGGTAGGACCGGCTGATATCCAGTTGCGATATTTAGTTTACTTTGAAGTTCCTAGTAAAGTGGTACTACATGTATCCAGGGCCTGTAAATTAAATGCTACTAGTGACCCTGAGAAACCTATTGTGCAACCAACTTAAGTAACAAACTCATCTCAGGGCTGCCACTGCACCCTGCATGTGCAGTTTTAAACTGCCTTATTGACCTGGAAAAATAAACCTTTTGTCAGGGCCAAATCTTACATATCAATACATATAGGTCAACCCTAGGGTAGGCGCTGAACAGAAAAATAGAGTTATCTCAAGTAACTTTTTTTTTTTTTAATGTGTTTTTATTGTTATATCACACAGCAGAATTGCACAAATAAAACATAACAGGGGGAATAACATTTTGCAAGAGGGAGTATTCATCGAGTCGCGCAAGGCGGTTAACTTTACCATGCCCGAGCTATTGTGCTCTACGCCTACGCCTGTACTGCTGCCGTGAAATCCGAGCCGCTGCAAGCCGGGGCAGGGGGACACGGCTCGGGCAGATCATCTTACTACTGCACCCAATTGCACTAACAGACAGCTAATGGGGGAAGGGGATAGAGAAAAGATACAGAGGGGGAGTGTGGGGTGCGGGGGAGGCCCAAGGGGACGGGGAGGCAGGGGCAGAGAGCAGAGAAGGGGGAGCGCAAGAGCGGAGTGGCGGGGGTCACCGGAGGGTCTGGTGTTACTTTGGGGGGGGGTTCCCCTGTAAGGTTGTACTATCTTATTGCAATTGCTATGAGTCCCTGTCTCCGTTTAGGGGGAATGCTGTTATTTGGGGGTATATGGTACAGATGTCGCGTGACTTTTAGTGCTTTGAGAGAGCATTCAGGGCGGGCGCTCGTCGTCTTTGCTTTCTATTATTGCAATGAAAGAGTTCCAGGTGTCAAGGCCTTTGACCGGAATGCCTTTTACTGTTAAGAGCTGCAGCGTCCCGGCCTCGGCTCTGGCCCACCGCAGCAGTTCAGTACGCCATTGTCCGATGCTCGGTGCAACTGGGGCCTTCCAGTGCATAGCTATGAGGCGCCTGTACAGCACCAACGCTAGCGCTATGCATCTGAGTGTTTGTTTCCGATTTTCAAGGCTTGTGCCTATACCCAGCAAGCATAACTCTGGGGTAGGGGACAGTGTGACAGCTGTCCAGTCGGCCAGCAATTCTATTATGTCGCACCATATTTTCCGGATTGAAAGACATTCCCATGCCATATGATAAAAGGTGGCTTCAGGAGTGGCGCATCTAGGGCATGCTTGCATCGATTGGGGGAACATGCGGGTTATTCGATAAGGTGATAGGTATGTTTGATGTAAATAATTGAACTGGGTGTATCGAAAGCGCGGGTTGCGTGATACCTCTTTTATCATTTTCAAAGCCTGGTTCCAAGCTGGTTGCGACAAGGGTTCAGCTAGTACTGCATCCCAACTGTTCTTTGCTTGTTCTTGTTTATTATCCAGGCAGGAAGTTAAGATTTTATATGCTCTTGATGCATTTATTGGGACTTCTATGCTTCCTAGCAGCTCGTGCAATCTGGGGGAAATATTTGGTTCAGAGTTTCCACTATTCCAGTGGGACCATAGTATCTGTCGCACTGCTCCGAATGCTATAAAGCCTCCACGACCCAGGTTATACTTATCAATTAGGGCATTAAAGGAAAGGAGGCGGCCTTCGTTATAGATGTCACCGATGGTACTTATTCCGCGTTCCAGCCACCCCCTCAGGCCAACCCCAGCTGTTATATTGACAAGTTTCGGAATGGCTAGGAGTGGCAATCTGGGGGAATACTGCATCTCAAGTAACTATAACTCGTGCTCTAAGGTAACTATAAGTATATGTGTGGCAGGGGGTTGGCCACTGTGGCCAACCCCCTCAAAGGCAATCAACCTGGGTGAGGGGCAGGCAGCTCCCATCCCTGGGCTGATTCAGACACGGGAGACCAATCCTCCATGGCCTGCCATCTTTGTTTAGGTGAGGGAGCATGTGACCTCCTTCTCTGGGCTATATTTAGCATGGGGAACCCCATCCCCCTGGGCCCATCCCTTAAATTATGCAGGAGGGGGCATGCAGCCGCTCCTCAGTCCTATTTTGGCCCAGCGACTCAATCTCCTGAGACCTGGCCTTATTGTATAGGGAGGAGGCACACAGCTCCCTTTCCCAGGCCAATGAATAGTGGGAGCCCTAGTGCCCACCCAGGGTCCCAACTTCATATTTAAAAGGGGGAGGGGGCATGCGGGCCCCGTCCCTGGCCCGATATCTGCCCTGGGGACCACATGTTCTAGGGTCCAGCCTTATTCTTAAAGAGGAGGGGGAGCATGCAGCCCCCCTCACTTGGCCAATATTGCCAAAGGGGGCCCCTTACCCCGCGGCATGGCCTGTAACTAAAGAGAGAGAGGGAAATGCAGCCCCCCTCACCAGGCCAATATTGGCTCCAGGGACCCTATCCCCTGAGGCCGGCCAGACACAAAAGGGGAAGAGGAACGCAGCCCCCTCCCCAAGGAACCATTATGTCCCATGGCTGAGTACCTCAGTACATAGCAGGATCTTGCCTTGGGGAGTGCCAGACCATGGCCACTAATAGCTCCAGGAGGGGTCCGAGCAGCCCTCCTCCTTTTCTTTGTGCATGACCAGGTGATGGGGGATAGGGTCCCTGGGCCTCAAAACAAACCAACGAGGAGGCTGCGCAGGAGGGGGTTGGCTGCAGTAGATAATATGCTACTAGTCCAGCCGAAGAGCTGTCAGCTCTTACCAAGTCAAGCAAATAGCTATGACCCTGGGATGGGCATCCCGGAACATAGCAGAAGATGGTGCTAGGGCATGGCAGTCTCCAGGGCCATCAGAGGCTCCTCAAAGGGTGCCACGCAGCTCCCCTCCATTATTAGTAGCCCAGGGGAGGTGGTGGTCCCCGGGGATCCACAAAAGACCCCCTATGTCTTTTTATGTAAGCTTCGGAGAGGTGGTGGTCCTCAGGGCTGTAGGGGGATAGTCACCCCCCTGCATTTTATTTATTTAAAGCCCCAGGGAGGTGTTGGTCCCTGGGACTGCAGGGGAGCGGGCATCACTCCAAGTGTCATTTCTTTGAAGCACTGGGGAGGTGGGAGTCCCCAGGGCTGGGGGGCTGGGTGGCCCCCCTGCATTGTACTTATTAGTCTGGGGAGGTGGCAGTCCAGGAGTTAGGATCATTTGTCCTTTCCAGAAGTGAAGCTTTAACTAGGGCACCTGCTACGTTTATATGTATAAGTGCTTTCTGTTGAGGTTTAATTTCCAGAAGCTCATCTTTTTATCCAACAAGAGTTTTGCACAAAATGTCCATTTTACTGGCTAGTTAGTAAGTGCTACCGTTGAGTGAATGGCCACTGTGGCGGAGGGGAGCAGTGCGCCCCCCTAGCCTGGCTGATTTTAGCCTTGGGGACCACATCCCCAGGGCCCACTACAATTCAGTGGATCTCGACCTCAGAATCCCCATCCCCCAGGGCCTAGCCTTCAGTAAATGTAGGAGAGGACCACATGGCCCCCCTCCGATAACCAATTTCAGCCCCTGGGATCTCATCCCCTGGTGTCCGGCCTTATAATATATATATATATATTTTTTTTTGCGGGGTGGGGAGCTGTGCGTTCCCCCGCCTTGGGCCAATTTCAACCCCGGGGACCCCATCCTCCAGGGCCCGGCCATCTGTCCTGGGTGCCCTGCAGGGCAATTAGGGGCATATTTAAGAGCCCCTAGAACCGTCTACTGACACATTAGTGTCATTTTTTTTTACCCTAATGTTTCATTAGATGGCCAAAATCCTGACACCATATTTACCAGGCATAATGTATTCAAAGGGGGTGTCCCCCGTTAGAGGAGGGGCTGACAAAATGGCACAATAAAATCTGACAGATTTCCTTGCTTCATTTGTTTCGACACTTTTAACGCTTGCTCAGAGAAGGAGTTAAAAGGGGGCACACCATTGTTTACAACGGGCCCCTATGTACTCTGCAGGAGTAGTGCCAACATTTTTGTGCTACTACTGCAGAGTACATCAATAGCATAATAATGATGCTGTTCCCTTCTACCCTGCACCATGGTGCACCGTAATTTAAATACGCACACACATTGTGGTGGGAGGGTGTGGTAAAGGATGCAAGAAAAGTGCCGCTGCACTATGTGCAGTGCCACTTTTCTTAAATATGTCCCTGAGTGTGCAATGGGACTGTGGGGGGAGCCTGAAGGTCCCCATGGTCCCAGCTGGCTCCCCTCCTCCTGTGGGAGCCAACATTGCTGTCATAGACAGAGAGCTGCTAAACATGCAGCTCCCTGTCTGTGAGAGCAATCATTTAATTTGATTCCTCTGTTTCCCTACCTGCATCTCTTTGGGAAGGGAAACAGAGGAAACCTCTGCTCCCAGCAGGAACCAGAGTGTTTGCTCTAACTTGGTGGGAGCTGTCAAAACTCCTGCCAAGTCAGAGTAAAAAATTATGTCCCCAGGACCCCCGGGACATAGCAGGAGCTGGCCCTGGTGGTTGGTGGCCCCCAGGGCCATTATTGGATCCACAAGGGGGGTGCACAGAGAGGTGGAGGTCCCCAGGGACTTGGGTGGGCACATGGCCCACTCTGCGCTCATTTAATCTTTTGCCCCTTGGAGGTGCGAGCAGGGACCGCATACTTGTTCAGTAAAGCCCCAGGGGGATGGTGGTCCCTGCGGCTTCAAGAGCCTGAGAAGGTATGCCCTCCTCCTTTATATATATATATATATATATATATATATATATATATATATATATATATTCTCCATTAAAATGTCCACAATAACACTCACAAACAGCCTGATGATGCCGGTGCCTGTGAAACTTGCTGGCCTCCGTTGAATATCTTAAAGTAATTTTAGTTGTCACACATCATCAATGATGTCATTTGAGATGTCATCAGTGATGTCATAAATTATATCATAGAATGTCATGAGTGATGTCATATGTGAGTACATAAGCAGTGCATGAAGAGCGTGTAACTTTTAGTTAGTGCTGTCAACTAAAACTGGAGAATTTATGTTTTTTAATTTCCAAACGTTAACATTGTCACAGAGAAATTCATGTAACTATTACGTTACTTTAACCTTTGACTTTTTCAGTTAATTTCTACTTTTTTTTAAATATTTTTTTTTACACTCCTAGTGGGAGACAGGTGGCAGTATTGTCTCTGGCTTGTGATCGAGCCAGCGGCAATGCTGCCTCCGTAGGGGAAACCAGCACCTTTGCAATGTTCACTGTCTCCACAGCCGACAGTGAACATTGCAATGGTGCTGGACTGGGGGACCCCTGCACTGCCAGTGCCATGTACATGGGCAGTGCAGGGGCCCCCATGTGGCCCCATACACCTGTTCTCTGCCAGCCTTTTCATAGCGGTGAAACTGCCAAAAAAGGCTGGCAGAGAACGAACTCGTAATCCGCAGGGCAGCACTGCTCTGACGGATTGTGACCTCCACCCTCCGTCAACCGGTCTGGATCGCTGATCCCAGCAACGACAGCAGAACCGTGGCGGTCTGACCCTATGTGTTTTCCTGAGGAATGTCAATTTGTAAGGTGTGTGCTAGCACTTGCGAGAGTGGCACAATCCACTGCATGGACCTACGAGTCGGCTGTTCTTCCTGTCCGGCTCTCACCATCTGCTTGCGAGATCGTACATTTGGAATTAAGTTGATACTAGTGTATTTTGTCATTTTGAAGAAAGTAAGATATGAGAAGTATTGTTTAATGTACAAAAACTGTGGATGTATTATTGCATTTGAGATATTTAGAAAGGTCTCTGTATTTTACGATCTCACAGCCCTCTTGCCAGACACCCATGAGACGCCTGGGAGAAGAAAGACATCCCAGAGAAGGATTATGATTGGATCAAATAGATGTCTTTTTTAGCAAAGAAAGATTCCTTCTTTGTTGCAGCATTTGCCTATTGTTTTTTTTGCTCTGATTACACCTTTTTGGCAACGTTTTTGACTTTGCTGATTTTCTGTGATCAAAATGTCATCATCTGATTCAGATAAAAAACATACTCCTGTACCTTCAATTCAGCTACCTCAGCCAACTAGGGAGTCTTTGGCCTGGCAATTATTTCAGATGAAGCCTGGTGAGCAGAATGTGTCTGCCAAATATGTAATTTGCAACTTATGCCACAGAGAGTTCAGCAGGGGCAGCCGGTACAAGCAACATTCAATGAGTACCCCTGGGATATGGTGACATTTGAAAGTTATGCACCCTTAGGCCCTCATTACAAGCCTGGCGGTAAATGCCGCTTACCGCCGTGCAGAAGTCCGCAAACATACGCTGCGCCCGCAGAATTCCACTACAGCTATTACGACCCACAGCTCGGAATCCGCCATAATACAGACACCCACACAAGTCCGCCACACCAAAGGTCAGTGATAAACTGGCGATACCAAAACCGACACCGTCACGCCAACAGGTATACGCCCACACTATCACGACCCACAAATCCACGCAGTACACACCGCCGCGCTGAAAATACACACACATTTACAAAACACAACCACATTGGACAATTCAAAATACACACACCTGACACACATACACACACACACCCACACACCCAATCCAATATAAAACACACCCGCAAACCCTTACTACGAGAATTCTGATACCACGCCAGAGAGAGACACCACCATAAACAACACCAGCATCCACATACACACAACACTATCACTTACACAACATCCACGGACCTCAAACAACACACACAAACACATCCCCTCACACATCACAACACACACCAACTCACACATCACCCACACTACATCATGGCACCTTAACAACACCCCAGGTTCTCTGAGGAGGAGCTCAGGGTCATGGTGGAGGAAATCGTCCGGGTAGAGCCACAGCTATTCGGATCACAGGTGCAGCACACCTGCATTGCAAGGAAGATGGAGCTATGGCGCAGAATCATCAACAGGGTCAACGCAGTGGGACAGCACCCCAGAACACGGGATGACATCAGGAAGAGGTGGAACGACCTACGGGCAAGGTGCGTTCCTTGGTCTCCAGACACAAGATTGCTGTACAGAGGACTGGCGGTGGACCCCCACCTCCTCCCCCGGAACTAACAACATAGGAGGAGCAGGTCTTGGCAATACTGCATCCTGAGGGCCTCGCAGGAGTAGCAGGAGGACTGGACTCTGGTAAGGCAAAGCTTTACTATTATATCCCCCACCCTACCTGCATGACATCACATACTGCCCCCCTCACCCTCATCCCCATCACTCCAACACCTCACATATGCCCCACTATCACAACCCACCCATCCCAACACCAAGCCCTGCATGCCAAAGCATGGACGCCGGCGGTGCGATCTTTCCCGCCATGTTATGATAAGGGCCTCTTTGTATATTTAGTACATCTTGGATATGTTTGTATAATTTTGAGTGAGACAAGTAACACAATGTCCACCTTTACTTCATTTTATATAATAATTAACATGCAAAAAAAACACTCAAAAAGCATGCATGATACTGCATAAAACACCCAGACCCACCACAAACCAACAATAGATATTGTCCAAGCCCTTCATTCACCATAGCCTACAACAGCCATAAGGCCTTTGGTTCACTAATCATGATTATGGAAGTGCATATTTTCCCAAAAATGAAAATATGACAGTACTTTACCCAGTATTAATATTGTGTTCCAGCACAACTAAGGAGTCTATGCACTGAGTGAAAGGTTTCTGCTCTCGGGGCTGAGACTCTGCACTTAGGGTGGAGATTCTGCACTTGTGCCGGAAACAAAATTAAAATACACAGGAAGTCACATGCAGGAAATAAAATACAGGAAGCTGAATACAGGAAGTTGCAGACCGCAATTTTATATCATTCCCCGCCATCACCTCTGAGGTGGAGTTATTTTTGAGGCACACCCGCCCGTGCGGGGTTATTTTTGACACGCACCAGGTACATTTTCACTCTAGCAGCGCCAGTGTGTATTTAAAACTACTCAAAGACTCTTTTTGATTTTTAATTGATAACTTGACTTTTGTATGGTGGATTTTTGTCGTTTTGGTCTTTTTTTGTTTAGATAAATATTTCCTATTTTTCTAAACCTGTGTTGTGTCATTTTGTAGTGTTTACATTAAGTTACTGTGTGTGTTGGTACAAATTCAGCACTCTGAAGTTAAGCCTACTTGTTGGACCTGGCTTTTTGACACGGCCATCCCCAAACTTTTTGCCTCCTTCCTCCTATTTTTTCTGACCTGTTGTTGTTGGCTTTTGAACTCTGGGCACTTTACCACTGCTAACCAGTGCTCCCAGTGCATATGCTCTCTGTGTAAATTGTACTGTTGATTGGGTTATCCATGACTGGCTATTTGATTTACTTGTAAGACCCTAGTAGAGTGCATTATATGTGCCTAGGGCCTGTAGATTAACCTGTTCTATGCCTTGGACGAGATGATCTCGTCCAAGGCTACAGTTCCCCTGTGCCTTGGACGAGATCATCTCGTCCTAGGCACAGGGGAACTTGGGGAAGCGCTAGCGCGCCCCCCCATACACCCTCTTCCCCTCCCCAGGTGGGGATGGAAGGGGAAGACCTTCCCCTTCCACGCCCGCCCCCCCACGGCAATCCAATGACGTCAGCGCACGCACAGCGCGCTGACGTCATCTAGTGTTGCCGGGCGCGCTGGAAGCCATTTGCTTCCAGCGCGTCTTTGGAGAAGGACGTCTAAGGTGAGTCCTCTCCGTTTTTGGGGGGCGGGGGGTGGTGAAAACAGACACGGGGGAAAGGAAAGGGTTTTTCCTTTCCCCCTGTGCCTGTTTTCACAAGATTCCTGCTCCACGATCGCGGGCAGGGCCCGCGATCGTGGAGCAGGAATCTCTACTAGCCACCAGGGATTTTCTTTGTTGTTTATTTTGGGGGCGACCCCTTGGGCATTTTTTTTTTGTATTTCGCCCCCCCGTGGGCAGATCCGCCGATTTTTCGGCGGAGCTGCCCCCAGGGGGGGGGCGAAAACCACTAGACACCAGGGATATTGTTATTTATGTGTATTTTAGGGGCGACCCCTTGGGCAAGGGTGGCCCCCCCCGGGGGCAATTTTTTTTGTATTTCGCCCCCCCCCTGGGGGCAGATCTGCTGATTTTTCGGCAGATCTGCCCCCAGGGGGGGCGAAAACCACTAACCACTAGACACCAGGGATATTGTTATTTATGTGTATTTTGGGGGGCGACGCCTTGGGCAAGGGTCGCCCCCCCGGGGCAATTTTTTTTTGTATTTCGCCCCCACCCCGGGGGCAGATCTGCCGATTTTTCAGCGGATCTGCCCCCTGGTGGGGGGGCGAAAACCACTAGACACCAGTGATATTGTTATTTATGTGTATTTTGGGGGCGACCCCTTGGGCAAGGGTCAGACACCCCGGGGGCAATTATTTTTTGTATTTCGCCCCCCCCCCCCCTGGGGGCAGATCTGCTGATTTTTCGGCGGATCTGCCCCCAGGGGGGGCAAAAACCACTAACCACTAGACACCAGGGATATTGTTATTTATGTGTATTTTGGGGGGCGACGCCTTGGGCAAGGGTCGCCCCCCCCGGGGGATTTTTTTTTTGGTATTTTGCCCCCCCCTGGGGGCAGGTCTGCCAATTTTTCAACGGATCTACCCCCGGGGGGGCGAAAACCACTAGACAACAGGGATTTTATTATTTGTGTGTATTTTGGGGGCGACCCTTTGGGCAAGGGTCGTCCACCCCGGGGGCAATTTTTTTTTGTATTTCGCCCCCCCCCCCACCCCGGGGGCAGGTCTGCCGATTTTTTGGCGGATCTGCCCCCGGGGGGGGGGGCAAAACCACTAGACACCAGGGATTTTGTTTTTATTGTTTATTTTGGGGGCAACCCCTTGGGCAAGGGTCGCTCCCCTGGGGAGCTATTTTTTTTTTCTGTTTCGGCCCCCCCAATGGCAGACCAGCCATTTTTTGGACGATCTAGCCCCGGGGGGGTGGAAGCACACTAGGTGCCAGGGATTGTGTTGTGTGTGTGTGTGTGTGGTGTGTGTTTGGGGGCACCCTTTGGGCAACGGTCGCCCCCCTAAGGTGGGGAAAATTCGTATTGGCCATCTCTGCCCCCAATTTTGTAGGCCCATCTGCCCCCAAGGAGGGCAGAAACCACCAATACGGCAGGGATTTTTTTGTTTTGTTTTGTGTTGTGCTGGGGGTGCCCCCTTTGGGAAGGGTCGCCCCCTGAAAGGGGGCACAGAGGTGTTGCCCATTTCTGCCCCCCTTGGGGGCAGATTGGCCAATTTGTTTACGCCCATCTACCCCCGAGGGGGGCAGGATCCACTTAGGTACCAGGGACAACTTCTAAGTTCTTGGTGGTAGGGTGTTTGTCAACTGTATTTGTATTTGTGATTATAACAATTTATTTCTTCTTTTTCTTCTAGTTCAACACTTTTGCTTCCTTTACTGTGGATCTTTGCGGTTTTGACAGTAGTTGTCCTGTGGTTTGAATAGTTGCATGTTTTAGGTAAGTGAAAGCAATTTACTCCAAAGGAGTATTGTTGACATGCATGAATGACATGTTTGTAGGTGGTGTACTAAATGCAGTATTGTGTGTTTGACATTGTCCTTAGATTTGAGCACAGTGATGTTTGTGTTGTCATATGTCTAATTAGCTTTTTTCTTTTTTCTTTTTAGTAGGATATCATTGGTGATTGCTGTGTCTGTGCAGAGTAGTTGCTTGGTGAGTAGCTATTTATGGCAACTGAGTGGTATAATTTTTTGTAGTACATAACTCTTTGTGATAAAGCTACACTTTGTTTATTACTTATTTTAGTGCTAGTTGTTGTTGGCAATCCATTTGTTGTTAGGATCATGGCTAGCCGCAAAGTGACCACTCAGCAGGTTGTTCGCATGCTCTTTGAATCGTCTTCAGACCATGATTACGACACTGACTCTGCATCTGAGGCAGAGGAGGAAGCAGGAGATTTTGGAAGTGAGTTTTCTGTCCGAGAGTATTCTTCTGATGAGGAAGCTACTCTCAGTGCAGATGAAGGGCCTGTGTTAGAGGAGGACATTGATGTGCCAAGAGTGCAGCAGCCTGGGGCTGAAGGGTTTCCCATTGGAAGACCTGACACCTGGATTGCCCCAAACATAGAGCAGCCACAGTTACCTGCATTTACTGGTCTCCCAGGGTGTAGAGTTAATACGGAAAACTTTCTGCCTGTCCATTTCTTTCACTTGTTTATGGACGATGTATTTTTGGAAGAGATTGTGGAGCAGACAAATGTGTATGCAGAGCAATATTTGCGGGACAACGCTGCCAGACTTAAGCCTCAGTCTAGAGCTACTCATTGGGTTCCCACATATCTGGAAGAGATGAAAAGGTTTTTAGGTTTGTCTTTTTTGATGGGGTTGATCAGGAAGCCGTCACTGGCTTCTTATTGGTCTACTAGTCCCTTGATGGCAACTGCTATATTTCCTGCAACTATGACACGTAATCGGTATTTGCTTCTTCTTCGTATGCTGCATTTTGTAGACAATGCTTTAGCCTTGCCACGAGATCACCCTGATTGTGACCGCCTTTTTAAGATTAGGCCTGTCCTTGATCATTTTGTGGATCGGTTTTCAGAGGTCTATGTTCCAGGCAAAGAGATAAGTGTGGACGAGTCTTTGGTCCTTTTCAAGGGGCGTTTAGTTTTTAAGCAGTACATTCCTAGTAAGAGGGCACGGTATGGGATTAAATTGTATCTGCTGTCAGAAAGCAGTACAGGATATGTGTGTAATTTCCGGGTCTACACTGGTAGGGATTCCAGTATTGACCTTCCTGGTTGTCCAGCCACTTTTGGAGTTAGCGAAAAAATTGTGTGGGAACTTGCTAGACGGCTGTTTAACAAAGGTCACCATTTGTACGTAGATAATTTCTACACTGGAGTGCAGTTGTTCAAGGAGTTGTTTAGGGTGGACACTGTTGCTTGTGGCACAATCCGTTCTAACCGGAAAGGCTATCCAAGGGAGCTTGTCTGTAAAAAACTTGAGAGGGGACAGTGCAGTGCCTTGCGGAATAATGAGCTGCTAGCTCTGAAATTTTCAGACAGGAGGGATGTGTACATGCTATCGACCATACATGATGAGAGTACTTCCCCTGTGGCTGTTTGGGGTCAGGTTGCGGAAGTGCGCAAACCTGCGAGCATTTTGGACTACAATAGGCACATGGGTGGTGTTGATAGAGTAGATCAGAGGTTGGAACCTTATACTGCTCTTCGTAAGTCTTATGTGTGGTATAAAAAGTTGGCCCTACATTTATTTCATTTGGCAACTTTTAATGCCTTTATTGTATACAAGGATTGTTCACCTGAGTCAAGGATGACATTTGTTAAATTTCAGGAGTCGGTGATAGAAAGCCTTATTGTGGTGGAACCGGCAAGAGTTCCTAGAGTAGAAGTGGTGGAGGATGTGGCTAGATTGAAAGATCAGCACTTTCCAGATCACATTCCTCCCACTCCCAAAAAAGACATGCCCACAAAGAAATGTAGAGTATGTGCCCGGAGATCAATCCGGAGGGAGAGCCGGATGTACTGCCCCGAATGCCCTTCAAAGCCTGGGCTGTGTGTGCCCAGCTGTTATAGAAGTTACCACACAGGGAAAAACTTTTGGGAAATACCGTGAGCGTAAGCTGTCTGTTTTATATTTTCATATGTTTCATGGTTGGCATCTGTCGTGTATTTAGTTAGAGCTTTTGTGTTTGTAGTTTTGTGCTTATTTTATAATTAGTAGTTTCTTTGTTGTTTATAAATAAAAAAAAGTGATTGCGGTGTGCGTGGGGTGGCGCTTAGCTGGCGGTGTGCGTGGGGTGGCGCTTGGCTGGCGGTGTGCTTGGGGTGGCGCTTGGCTGGTGGTGTGCTTGGGGTGGCGCTTGGCTGGCGGTGTGCGTGGGGTGGCGCTTGGCTGGCGGTGTGCTTGGGGTGGCGCTTGGCTGGCGGTGTGCTTGGGGTGGCGCTTGGCTGGCGGTGTGCGTGGGGTGGCGCTTGGCTGGCGGTGTGCTTGGGGTGGCACTTGGCTGGCGGTGTGCTTGGGGTGGCGCTTGGCTGGCGGTGTGCTTGGGGTGGCGCTTGGCTGGCGGTGTGCGTGGGGTGGCGCTTGGCTGGAGGTGCCAGCCAAACGGCAGTCCACTCTCCCATCAGCTGGTGTGATTCTTGTATCAGGCATGTGGGCGTATGTAAGTGATGGGCCCTTGAGTGGCGCGGTCTGTCGATGTGAGTGTTGTAATGTGCTGGGCCCGTGGCTGGCGGTGTGAATGGTCTTGTGCGTGTCATGTATGAAAGGTGTGTGAATGGACTGTAAAGCGGTTGGTGCCTTGCCGCGGCTTTACAGCTCACGAGCTGTGAGTCATTGGTTCACTTTTTTGCATTTCAGTTATTAGCAGTGCATTTCATTTTTGTGAAATCTCTTGTTAATAAAATTTGATCCACTGAACCATCACTCACCCTCGTGCCAAATCCAACCAGTATGTGTTGTAAAAAATTACAAAACCTGCTCCGCTGTAATCAGGTGTCGCAGCACACCTGTGACACGCTAGGTGCCTCGGGTGGGACCCCGATGATGAAGCATGCCACCAACTTGGTTGGTGGGTGAGGGGTCTTCTTCACATAACCTAAGTGTGTTTCTTTTCACAATTTTAGTGTTTGGCACATCACGGACGTATGTGCACACATCAAAATGATATATTGCAAAAATATCTGTGTTTGGGGGGGAGGGCCCACCTATGTTTTTGGTCCTGGGTGCGGCCTTCATCTAGGGAAACCTACAAAACCCAGAAACTTTTTAAAACTAGACACCCCAAGGAGTCCAGGGAGGTGTGGCTTGCGTGGCTCCCCCAACATTTTCTTACCCAGACTCCTCTGTAAACCTCAAATTAGGCATAAAAAAGCATATTTTCCTGACTTTTCTTAGTAGGATCCCCGCTCCAGCACAAAATTCCTACTCCCCACTTTTCCCCTCAGTCTCCCAAGTAAAATGACACTTCACTTATGTGGGTCCCCAAAGCAGAGTCCGTCTAAAGATGTATAAAAGAACATGCCCTTATAAACTCGCTGTGCTATCCCTTCTATCTCTTCAGGTTTTGGGCCTTATTCTGTTGCAGGAACCTGGCCCACCCACACAAGTGAGCTATAATTTTTATCGGGACACTTGGGGGAATGCTGGGTGGAAGGAAATTTGTGGCTCCTCTCAGATTCCAGAACTTTCTGCCACAGAAATGTGAGGACCATGTGTTTTTTTAGCCAAATTTTGAGGTTTGCAAAGGATTCTGGGTAACAGAACCTGGTCCGAGCCCCGCAAGTCACCCCTCCTTGGATTCCCCTAGGTCTCTAGTTTTCAGAAATGCACAGGTTTGGTAGGTTTCCCTAGGTGCCGGCTGAGCTAGACGCCAAAATCTACAGGTAGGCACTTCGCAAAAAACACCTCTGTTTTCTCCCAAAATTTTGGATGTGTCCACGTTGCGCATTGGGGTGTTTCCTGTCGCGGGCGCTAGGCCTACCCACACAAGTGAGGTATCATTTTTATCGGGAGACTTGGGGGAACGCTGGGTGGAAGGAAATTTGTGGCTCCTCTCAGATTCCAGAACTTTCTGCCACAGAAATGTGAGGAACATGTGTTTTTTTAGCCACATTTTGAGGTTTGCAAAGGATTCTGGGTAACAGAACCTGGTCCGAGCCCCGCAAGTCACCCCTCCTTGGATTCCCCTAGGTCTCTAGTTTTCAGAAATGCACAGGTTTGGTAGGTTTCCCTAGGTGCCGGCTGAGCTAGAGGCCAAAATCTACAGGTAGGCACTTCGCAAAAAACACCTCTGTTTTCTTCCAAAAATTTGGATGTGTCCACGTTGCGCTTTGGGGCGTTTCCTGTCGCGGGCGCTAGGCCTACACACACAAGTGACGTATCATTTTTATCGGGAGACTTGGGGGAACGGTGGGTGGAAGGAAATTTGTGGCTCCTCTCAGATTCCAGAACTTTCTGCCACAGAAATGTGAGGAACATGTGTTTTTTTAGCCAAATTTTGAGGTTTGCAAAGGATTCTGGGTAACAGAACCTGGTCCGAGCCCCGCAAGTCACCCCTCCTTGGATTCCCCTAGGTCTCTAGTTTTCAGAAATGCACAGGTTTGGTAGGTTTCCCTAGGTGCCGGCTGAGCTAGAGGCTAAAATCTACAGGTAGGCACTTCGCAAAAAACACCTCTGTTTTCTTCCAAAAATTTGGATGTGTCCACGTTGCGCTTTGGGGCGTTTCCTGCTGCGGGCGCTAGGCCTACCCACACAAGTGAGGTATCATTTTTATCGGGAGACTTGGGGGAACGCTGGGTGGAAGGAAATTTGTGGATCCTCTTAGATGCCAGAACTTTTTGCCACAGAAATGTGAGGAACATGTGTTTTTTTAGCCAAATTTTGAGGTTTGCAAAGGATTCTGGGTAACAGAACCTGGTCCGAGCCCCGCAAGTCACCCCATCTTGGATTCCCCTAGGTCTCTAGTTTTCAGAAATGTACAGGTTTTGTAGGTTTCCCTAGGTGCCGGCTGAGCTAGAGGCCAAAATCTACAGGTAGGCACTTTGCAAAAAACACCTCTGTTTTCTTCCAAAATTTTGGATGTCTCCACGTTGCGCTTTGGGGTGTTTCCTGTCACGGGCGCTAGGCCTACCCACACAAGTGAGGTATCATTTATATCGGGAGACTTGGGGGAACGCTGGGTGGAAGGAAATTTGTGGCTCCTCACAGATT
This sequence comes from Pleurodeles waltl, assembly GCF_031143425.1. Classification (NCBI taxonomy): domain Eukaryota; kingdom Metazoa; phylum Chordata; class Amphibia; order Caudata; family Salamandridae; genus Pleurodeles; species Pleurodeles waltl. The sequence continues at coordinate 1,336,434,291 of NC_090447.1, read as the reverse complement.
CCAGAACTTTCTGCCACAGAAATGTGAGGACCATGTGTTTTTTTAGCCAAATTTTGAGGTTTGCAAAGGATTCTGGGTAACAGAACCTGGTCCGAGCCCCGCAAGTCACCCCTCCTTGGATTCCCCTAGGTCTCTAGTTTTCAGAAATGCACAGGTTTGGTAGGTTTCCCTAGGTGCCGGCTGAGCTAGAGGCCAAAATCTACAGGTAGGCACTTCGCAAGTTTTCTTAAAAAAATGTGGATGTGTCCACATTGCGCTTTGGGGCGTTTCCTGTCGCGGGCGCTAGGCCTACCCACACAAGTGAGGTATCATTTTTATCGGGAGACTTGGGGGAACGCTGAGTGGAAGGAAATTTGTGCTCCTCTCAGATTCCAGAACTTTCTGCCACAGAAATGTGAGGAACATGTGTTTTTTTAGCCAAATTTTGAGGTTTGCAAAGGATTCTGGGTAACAGAACCTGGTCCGAGCCCCGCAAGTCACCCCATCTTGGATTCCCCTAGGTCTCTAGTTTTCAGAAATGCACAGGTTTGGTAGGTTTCCCTAGGTGCCGGCTGAGCTAGAAGCCAAAATCTACAGGTAGGCACTTCGCAAAAAACACCTCTGTTCTCTTCCAAAATTTTGGATGTGTCCACGTTGCGCTTTGGGGCATTTCCTGTCGCGGGCGATAGGCCTACCCACACAAGTGAGGTATCATTTTTATCGGGAGACTTGGGGGAACGCTGGGTGGAAGGAAATTTGTTTCTCCTCTCAGATTCCAGAACTTTCTGCCACAGAAATGTGAGGACCATGTGTTTTTTTAGCCAAATTTTGAGGTTTGCAAAGGATTCTGGGTAACAGAACCTGGTCCGAGCCCCGCAAGTCACCCCTCCTTGGATTCCCCTAGGTCTCTAGTTTTTAGAAATGCACAGGTTTGGTAGGTTTCCCTAGGTGCCGGCTGAGCTAGAGGCCAAAATCTACAGGTAGGCACTTCGCAAGTTTTCTTCCAAAAATGTGGATGTGTCCACGTTGCGCTTTGGGGCGTTTCCTGTCGCGGGCGCTAGGCCTACCCACACAAGTGAGGTATAATTTTTATCGGGAGACTTGGGGGAACGCTGGGTGGAAGGAAATTTGTGCTCCTCTCAGATCCCAGAACTTTCTGCCACAGAAATGTGAGGAACATGTGTTTTTTTAGCCAAATTTTGAGGTTTGCAAAGGATTCTGGGTAACAGAACCTGGTCCGAGCCCCGCAAGTCACCCCATCTTGGATTCCCCTAGGTCTCTAGTTTTCAGAAATGCACAGGTTTGGTAGGTTTCCCTAGGTGCCGGCTGAGCTTGAGGCCAAAATCTACAGGTAGGCACTTCGCAAAAAACACCTCTGTTCTCTTCCAAAATTTTGGATGTGTCCACGTTGCGCTTTGGGGCATTTCCTGTCGCGGGCGATAGGCCTACCCACACAAGTGAGGTATCATTTTTATCGGGAGACTTGGGGGAACGCTGGGTGGATGGAAATTTGTTTCTCCTCTCAGATTCCAGAACTTTCTGCCACAGAAATGTGAGGAACATGTGTTTTTTTAGCCAAATTTTGAGGTTTGCAAAGGATTCTGGGTAACAGAACCTGATCCGAGCCCCGCAAGTCACCTCTCCTTGGATTCCCCTAGGTCTCTAGTTTTCATAAATGCACAGGTTTGGTAGGTTTCCCTAGGTGCCGGCTGAGCTAGAGGCCAAAATCTACAGGTAGGCACTTCGCAAAAAACACCTCTATTTTCTTTAAAAAAAATGGGATGTGTCCACGTTGCGTTTTGGGGCGTTTCCTGTCGCGGGCGCTAGGCCTACCCACACAAATGTGGTATAATTTTTATCGGGAGACTTGGGGGAACATAGAATAGCAAAACAAGTGCTATTGCCCCTTGTCTTTCTCTACATTTTTTCCTTCCAAATATAGGAGAGTGTGTAAAAAAGACATCTATTTGAGAAATGCCCTGTAATTCACATGCTAGTATGGTCACCCCGGAATTCAGAGATGTGCAAATAACCACTGCTCCTCAACACCTTATCTTGTGCCCTTTTTGAAAATACAAAGGTTTTCTTGATAGCAATTTTTTACTCTTTATATTTCAGCAAATGAATTGCTGTATACCCGGTATAGAATGAAAACGCACTGGAGGGTGCAGCTCATTTATTGGCTCTGTGTTCCTCGGGTTCTTGATGAACCTACAAGCCCTATATATCCCCGCAACCAGAGGAGTCCAGCAGACGTAACGGTATATTGCTTTCGATAATCTGACATTGCAGGGAAAAGTTACAGAGTAAAACGTAGAGAAAAATTGATGGTTTTTTCACCTCAATTTCAATATTTTTCTTTTTCAGCTGATATTTTCTGTAGGAAACCCTTGTAGGATCTACACAAATGACCCCTTGCTGAATTCAGAATTTTGTCTACTTTTCAGAAATGTTTCGGTTTCTGGGATCCAGCATTGGTTTCATGCCCATTTCTGTCACTGACTGGAAGTAGGCTGAAAACACAAAAAATTGCAAAAATGGGGAATGCCCCAGTAAAATGCCACAATTGTGTTGCAAATTGGGTTTTCTGATTCAAGTCTGCCTGTTCCTGAAAGCTGGGAAGCTGCTGAGTTTAGCACTGCAAACCCTTTGTTGATGCCATTTTCAGGGGAAAAACCACAAGCCTTCTTCTGCAGCCACTTTTTCCAATTTTCACTGTATTTTGGCCAATTTCTTGGCCTCCTTCAGGGGAACCCACAAAGTCTGGGTACCTCTAGAATCCCTAGGATGTTGGAAAAAAAGGACGCAAATTTGGCTTGGTTAGCTTATGTGGACAAAAAGTTATGAGGGCCTAAGCGCGAACTGCCCCAAATAGGCAAAAAAAGGCCTGGCACAGGAGGGGGAAAAGGCCTGGCAGCGAAGGGGTTAAATGCTACTAGTGGGCCTGCAGCACTGGTTGTGCCACCCACTTCAGTAGCCCCTTAACCTTGTCTCAGGCCTGCCATTGGAAGGCCTGTGTGTGCAGTTTCACTGCCACTTCGACTTGGCATTTAAAAGTACTTGCCAAGCCTAAAACTCCCCTTTTTCTACATATGTCACCCCTAATGTGTGCCCTAGGTAACTCCTAGAGCAGGGTGCTGTGTGGGTAAAAGGCAGGACATGTACCTGTGTAGTTTATATGTCCTGGTTGCGTAAAGCTCCTAAATTCGTTTTTACACTACTGTGAGGCCTGCTCCCTTCATAGGCTAACATTGGAGCTGCCCTCATACATTGTTGAAGTGGCAGCTGCTGATCTGAAAGGAGCAGGAAGGTCATATTTAGTATGGCCAGAATGGTAATACAAAATCCTGCTGACTGGTGAAGTCGGATTTAATATTACTATTCTAGAAATGCCACTTTTAGAAAGTGAGCATTTCTTTGCACTTAAATCTTTCTGTGCTTTACAAACCACGTCTGGCTAGGTTTAGTTGACAGCTCCTTGTGCATTCACTCAGTCACACCCCAAACACAGGGTACTCAGCCTCACTTGCATACATCTGCATTTTGAATGGGTCTTCCTGGGCTGGGAGGGTGGAGGGCCTGCCCTCACACAAAGGACTGCCACAACCCCTACTGGGACCCTTGCAGACAGGATTGAACTGAAAGGGGACTGGTGCACTTCTTAACCACTCTTTGAAGTCACCCCCACTTCAAAGGCACAATTTAGTATAAAACGGGGCCTCTGCCCTACCACCTCAGACACTTGCTGGAGAAGAAACCTGAACCAGAAACTGCATCCTGCCAAGAAGAACTGCCTGGCTGCTCAAATGACTCACCTGTCTGCTTTCTACAAAGGACTGCTGCCTTGCTGTTGGCCTGCTGCCTTGCTGAACTCTTGTCTGGCTGCAAAAGTGCTCTCCAAGGGCTTGGATAGAGCTTGCCTCCTGTTCCCTGAAGTCGCAGGACCAAAAAGACTTCTCTTTTTCATTTGGACTCCTCGTGCGGTGAAAAATTTGACGCACAGCTTGCTCTGCGGTGAGAAATTCACTGCACACCGATCCGGAAAGACGCCGCTCAACGCGACGCCTGCGGTGTGACCGGAACTTCAACGCAGGGCCTCGCATGGACAACGCCGCCCGACTTCCAGAGAGGAAGTCGACGCGACACCTGTCGTGAGAAAGAAAATTCCACGCACAGCCCCCCGGAACGACGCGCAGCCAGTTAACAAGCCTTGGATTCCACGCACAGACCCTGGGACATGTGGTGATGCCGTGACCCACAGAAGGAGTCGGCCCGCGTGCTGGAAAACAAAGCACGTCTTCCCCGAGTGAAAAATAACTACGCAAGTCCGTGTGTGAAGGGGCGAAACCGACACACACACCATTTTTCTTCCCACAGAATGACGCACGTCTCCCCGCATGAAAAATAACTATGCAAGTCCTTGTGTGAAGGAGTGAAACCGACGCACACACCATTTTTCCACGCATCTCCTCCTCTGCGGCCCTCTGCGGAGATTTTCCACTCCAAACCTGGTACTTTGTGCTTGAAAGAGACTTTGTTTGGTTTTTAAAGACTTAAGACACTTTATATCACCTTTCAGTAATATCTCTACAAATTCTGATTGCATCTTTTATTGTGTTGATCTACAAATATCCAGATAAATATTATATATTTTTCTAAACACTGTGTGGTGTATTTTTGTGGTGCTATATTGTGTTATTATATGATTTATTGCACAAATACTTTACACATTGCCTTCTAAGTTAAGCCTGACTGCTCGTGCCAAGCTACCAGAGGGTGGGCACAGGATAATTTGGATTGTGTGTGACTAGAGTGAGGGTTCTTGCTTGGAGAGAGGATAACCTGACTGCCAACCAAAAACCCAATTTCTAACACTACTGCTCTGCCAAGCTACCAAGGGGGTAAGCAGGGGTTAGCTGAGGGTGATTCTCTTTTACCCTTACTAGAGTGAGGGTCCTTGCTTGAACAGGGGGTAACCTGACTATCAACCAAAGACCCCATTTCTAACACACCCACTTTTCTACTCATATCAACTTCATTTCTCAATGTATGTTCTCTGACTGAGAGCTTTGCTACAGATAAAAGCTGACAGCAGTAGATGTTGAGTAACTTGAGGAACTTGTCTTTCTCTGAACAGTTGCATACAGATTGAACACCATATGAAATAAGGGTTTTCCATATATCTCTGGTAATTTGCTACAGGGTCAATGCTGCACAAAACACATAGGGCCAGATGTAGGAAAAAAAAATTGTGACTTGCAAATTGCGAGTCATACCGACTTGCAAATTGCAACTCGCAAAATAGTATGCAGAAAGGTGTCTCAGACACCTTTTGCGACTCGCTATGGGGTCGCAAAGACCCACCTCATGAATATTAATGAGGTGGGTCGCAAATTGCGACCCCATAGCGAGTCCCTGCACTCACAGCGATGGTGGCCTGCTGGAGACAGCAGACCTCCATGTCTGTGACTGCTTTTTTTAATAAAGCAGTTTTTTTTTTAATTGCAGGAAAACGAGTTGCAATTCAAAAAAAATAATGAAACCATTTGGTTTCCTTTTTTCAGAGTAGGCAGTGGTCCATTGGACCACTGCCTGCTCTGAAAAAATATTTTCTGCGACATTCACAAAGGGGAAGGGGCCCCATGGGGACCCCTTTCTGTTTGCGAATGCGTTACCACCCACTTCAAGTGGGTGGTAACTGAGAGTTGGTTTGCGACCGCTTTCGTGGTCACAAAGCAACTCAGCTTGGCGATGCGGTCGCAAATAGGAAGGGAACACCCCTTCCTATTTGCGAGTCAGATTCACATTTTGCAAGTCGGTACCGACTCACAAAATGTGAATCTGCATCGCGATGGCCGTTTTGCATGTCGCAAACTGCGCTTTTCGCAGTTTGCATCATGCAAATCGGTTGCTACATCTGGCCCATAGTTGTAGGAGATCTATATGTGATGGCATTATTGATGCTTCATATTAGTCTGAGCTACTTTGTTCAAATTTTCAGGCCTCTAAGGCATATATAGAGCAATGTGTGCAAAAGAAGTTTGGATGATGTCATCAATAATGTCATTTGAAATCATCAGTGATGTAATAAATTATGTCATAGAACATGTTTTGAGTGATGTAATATGTGAGGTCATAAGCAGTGCATGGCGAGAGTGCAAGGTATAGTTAGATCTGCTAACTATAACTGGTGAATTGCTGTCTTTTTATTAGTTCAAAACGTTAATTTTGTCACTGACTTATTCATCTAACTTTAACATTATTTCAACCATTGGCTTTTCTGTTTGTTTAAACAAAAACAGACTTTTGTATCACAAATAACTATAACGTTACCCTAATCTTTTTTTTTCAGTGTCAACCTAAGGGTGGTTTTCCCCCAAACCTTTTGCCATCGACCCTACTTTTTTTTGCCTTAGGACTCTGTGCACTTTACTACTGGTAACCAGTGCTAAAGTGTTTCTGCCCTCTCCTTTAAATATGGTAGGACCGGCTGATATCCAGTTGCGATATTTAGTTTACTTTGAAGTTCCTAGTAAAGTGGTACTACATGTATCCAGGGCCTGTAAATTAAATGCTACTAGTGACCCTGAGAAACCTATTGTGCAACCAACTTAAGTAACAAACTCATCTCAGGGCTGCCACTGCACCCTGCATGTGCAGTTTTAAACTGCCTTATTGACCTGGAAAAATAAACCTTTTGTCAGGGCCAAATCTTACATATCAATACATATAGGTCAACCCTAGGGTAGGCGCTGAACAGAAAAATAGAGTTATCTCAAGTAACTTTTTTTTTTTTTAATGTGTTTTTATTGTTATATCACACAGCAGAATTGCACAAATAAAACATAACAGGGGGAATAACATTTTGCAAGAGGGAGTATTCATCGAGTCGCGCAAGGCGGTTAACTTTACCATGCCCGAGCTATTGTGCTCTACGCCTACGCCTGTACTGCTGCCGTGAAATCCGAGCCGCTGCAAGCCGGGGCAGGGGGACACGGCTCGGGCAGATCATCTTACTACTGCACTCAATTGCACTAACAGACAGCTAATGGGGGAAGGGGATAGAGAAAAGATACAGAGGGGGAGTGTGGGGTGCGGGGGAGGCCCAAGGGGACGGGGAGGCAGGGGCAGAGAGCAGAGAAGGGGGAGCGCAAGAGCGGAGTGGCGGGGGTCACCGGAGGGTCTGGTGTTACTATTGGGGGGGGTTCCCCTGTAAGGTTGTACTATCTTATTGCAATTGCTATGAGTCCCTGTCTCCGTTTAGGGGGAATGCTGTTATTTGGGGGTATATGGTACAGATGTCGCATGACTTTTAGTGCTTTGAGAGAGCATTCAGGGCGGGCGCTCGTCGTCTTTGCTTTCTATTATTGCAATGAAAGAGTTCCAGGTGTCAAGGCCTTTGACCGGAATGCCTTTTACTGTTAAGAGCTGCAGCGTCCCGGCCCTCTGGCCCACCGCAGCAGTTCAGTACGCCATTGTCCGATGCTCGGTGCAACTGGGGCCTTCCAGTGCATAGCTATGAGGCGCCTGTACAGCACCAACGCTAGCGCTATGCATCTGAGTGTTTGTTTCCGATTTTCAAGGCTTGTGCCTATACCCAGCAAGCATAACTCTGGGGTAGGGGACAGTGTGACAGCTGTCCAGTCGGCCAGCAATTCTATTATGTCGCACCATATTTTCCGGATTGAAAGACATTCCCATGCCATATGATAAAAGGTGGCTTCAGGAGTGGCGCATCTAGGGCATGCTTGCATCGATTGGGGGAACATGCGGGTTATTCGATAAGGTGATAGGTATGTTTGATGTAAATAATTGAACTGGGTGTATCGAAAGCGCGGGTTGCGTGATACCTCTTTTATCATTTTCAAAGCCTGGTTCCAAGCTGGTTGCGACAAGGGTTCAGCTAGTACTGCATCCCAACTGTTCTTTGCTTGTTCTTGTTTATTATCCAGGCAGGAAGTTAAGATTTTATATGCTCTTGATACATTTATTGGGTCTTCTATGCTTCCTAGCAGCTCGTGCAATCTGGGGGAAATATTTGGTTCAGAGTTTCCACTATTCCAGTGGGACCATAGTATCTGTCGCACTGCTCCGAATGCTATAAAGCCTCCACGACCCAGGTTATACTTATCAATTAGGGCATTAAAGGAAAGGAGGCGGCCTTCGTTATAGATGTCACCGATGGTACTTATTCCGCGTTCCAGCCACCCCCTCAGGCCAACCCCAGCTGTTATATTGACAAGTTTCGGAATGGCTAGGAGTGGCAATCTGGGGGAATACTGCATCTCAAGTAACTATAACTCGTGCTCTAAGGTAACTATAAGTATATGTGTGGCAGGGGGTTGGCCACTGTGGCCAACCCCCTCAAAGGCTATCAACCTGGGTGAGGGGCAGGCAGCTCCCATCCCTGGGCTGATTCAGACACGGGAGACCAATCCTCCATGGCCTGCCATCTTTGTTTAGGTGAGGGAGCATGTGACCTCCTTCTCTGGGCTATATTTAGCATGGGGAACCCCATCCCCCTGGGCCCATCCCTTAAATTATGCAGGAGGGGGCATGCAGCCCCTCCTCAGTCCTATTTTGGCCCAGCGACTCAATCTCCTGAGACCTGGCCTTATTGTATAGGGAGGAGGCACACAGCTCCCTTTCCCAGGCCAATGAATAGTGGGAGCCCTAGTGCCCACCCAGGGTCCCAACTTCATATTTAAAAGGGGGAGGGGGCATGCGGGCCCCGTCCCTGGCCCGATATCTGCCCTGGGGACCACATGTTCTAGGGTCCAGCCTTATTCTTAAAGAGGAGGGGGAGCATGCAGCCCCCCTCACTTGGACAATATTGCCAAAGGGGGCCCCTTACCCCGCGGCATGGCCTGTAACTAAAGAGAGAGAGGGAAATGCAGCCCCCCTCACCAGGCCAATATTGGCTCCAGGGACCCTATCCCCTGAGGCCGGCCAGACACAAAAGGGGAAGAGGAACGCAGCCCCCTCCCCAAGGAACCATTATGTCCCATGGCTGAGTACCTCAGTACATAGCAGGATCTTGCCTTGGGGAGTGCCAGACCATGGCCACTAATAGCTCCAGGAGGGGTCCGAGCAGCCCTCCTCCTTTTCTTTGTGCATGACCAGGTGATGGGGGATAGGGTCCCTGGGCTTCAAAACAAACCAACGAGGAGGCTGCGCAGGAGGGGGTTGGCTGCAGTAGATAATATGCTACTGGTCCAGCCGAAGAGCTGTCAGCTCTTACCAAGTCAAGCAAATAGCTATGACCCTGGGATGGGCATCCCGGAACATAGCAGAAGATGGTGCTAGGGCATGGCAGTCTCCAGGGCCATCAGAGGCTCCTCAAAGGGTGCCACGCAGCTCCCCTCCATTATTAGTAGCCCAGGGGAGGTGGTGGTCCCCGGGGATCCACAAAAGACCCCCTATGTCTTTTTATGTAAGCTTCGGAGAGGTGGTGGTCCTCAGGGCTGTAGGGGGATAGTCACCCCCCTGCATTTTATTTATTTAAAGCCCCAGGGAGGTGTTGGTCCCTGGGACTTCAGGGGAGCGGGCATCACTCCAAGTGTCATTTCTTTGAAGCACTGGGGAGGTGGGAGTCCCCAGGGCTGGGGGGCTGGGTGGCCCCCCTGCATTGTACTTATTAGTCTGGGGAGGTGGCAGTCCAGGAGTTAGGATCATTTGTCCTTTCCAGAAGTGAAGCTTTAACTAGGGCACCTGCTACGTTTATATGTATAAGTGCTTTCTGTTGAGGTTTAATTTCCAGAAGCTCATCTTTTTATCCAACAAGAGTTTTGCACAAAATGTCCATTTTACTGGCTAGTTAGTAAGTGCTACCGTTGAGTGAATGGCCACTGTGGCGGAGGGGAGCAGCGCGCCCCCCTAGCCTGGCTGATTTTAGCCTTGGGGACCACATCCCCAGGGCCCACTACAATTCAGTGGATCTCGACCTCAGAATCCCCATCCCCCAGGGCCTAGCCTTCAGTAAATGTAGGAGAGGACCACATGGCCCCTCTCCGATAACCAATTTCAGCCCCTGGGATCTCATCCCCTGGTGTCCGGCCTTATAATATATATATATATATTTTTTTTTGCGGGGTGGGGAGCTGTGCGTTCCCCCGCCTTGGGCCAATTTCAACCCCGGGGACCCCATCCTCCAGGGCCCGGCCATCTGTCCTGGGTGCCCTGCAGGGCAATTAGGGGCATATTTAAGAGCCCCTAGAACCGTCTACTGACACATTAGTGTCATTTTTTTTTACCCTAATGTTTCATTAGATGGCCAAAATCCTGACACCATATTTACCAGGCATAATGTATTCAAAGGGGGTGTCCCCCGTTAGAGGGGGGGCTGACAAAATGGCACAATGAAATCTGACAGATTTCCTTGCTTCATTTGTTTCGACACTTTTAACGCTTGCTCAGAGAAGGAGTTAAAAGGGGGCACACCATTGTTTACAACGGGCCCCTATGTACTCTGCAGGAGTAGTGCCAACATTTTTGTGCTACTACTGCAGAGTACATCAATAGCATAATAATGATGCTGTTCCCTTCTACCCTGCGCCATGGTGCACCGTAATTTAAATACGCACACACATTGTGGTGGGAGGGTGTGGTAAAGGATGCAAGAAAAGTGCCGCTGCACTATGTGCAGTGCCACTTTTCTTAAATATGTCCCTGAGTGTGCAATGGGACTGTGGGGGGAGCCTGAAGGTCCCCATGGTCCCAGCTGGCTCCCCTCCTCCTGTGGGAGCCAACATTGCTGTCATAGACAGAGAGCTGCTAAACATGCAGCTCCCTGTCTGTGAGAGCAATCATTTAATTTGATTCCTCTGTTTCCCTACCTGCATCTCTTTGGGAAGGGAAACAGAGGAAACCTCTGCTCCCAGCAGGAACCAGAGTGTTTGCTCTAACTTGGTGGGAGCTGTCAAAACTCCTGCCAAGTCAGAGTAAAAAATTATGTCCCCAGGACCCCCGGGACATAGCAGGAGCTGGCCCTGGTGGTTGGTGGCCCCCAGGGCCATTATTGGATCCACAAGGGGGGTGCACAGAGAGGTGGAGGTCCCCAGGGACTTGGGTGGGCACATGGCCCACTCTGCGCTCATTTAATCTTTTGCCCCTTGGAGGTGCGAGCAGGGACCGCATACTTGTTCAGTAAAGCCCCAGGGGGATGGTGGTCCCTGCGGCTTCAAGAGCCTGAGAAGGTATGCCCTCCTCCTTTATATATATATATATATATATATATATATATATATATATATATATATATTCTCCATTAAAATGTCCACAATAACACTCACAAACAGCCTGATGATGCCGGTGCCTGTGAAACTTGCTGGCCTCCGTTGAATATCTTAAAGTAATTTTAGTTGTCACACATCATCAATGATGTCATTTGAGATGTCATCAGTGATGTCATAAATTATATCATAGAATGTCATGAGTGATGTCATATGTGAGTACATAAGCAGTGCATGAAGAGCGTGTAACTTTTAGTTAGTGCTGTCAACTAAAACTGGAGAATTTATGTTTTTTAATTTCCAAACGTTAACATTGTCACAGAGAAATTCATGTAACTATTACGTTACTTTAACCTTTGGCTTTTTCAGTTAATTTCTACTTTTTTTTAAATATTTTTTTTTACACTCCTAGTGGGAGACAGGTGGCAGTATTGTCTCTGGCTTGTGATCGAGCCAGCGGCAATGCTGCCTCCGTAGGGGAAACCAGCACCTTTGCAATGTTCACTGTCTCCACAGCCGACAGTGAACATTGCAATGGTGCTGGACTGGGGGACCCCTGCACTGCCAGTGCCATGTACATGGGCAGTGCAGGGGCCCCCATGTGGTCCCATACACCTGTTCTCTGCCAGCCTTTTCATAGCGGTGAAACTGCCAAAAAAGGCTGGCAGAGAACGAACTCGTAATCCGCAGGGCAGCGCTGCTCTGACGGATTGTGACCTCCACCCTCCGTCAACCGGTCTGGATCGCTGATCCCAGCAACGACAGCAGAACCGTGGCGGTCTGACCCTATGTGTTTTCCTGAGGAATGTCAATTTGTAAGGTGTGTGCTAGCACTTGCGAGAGTGGCACAATCCACTGCATGGACCTACGAGTCGGCTGTTCTTCCTGTCCGGCTCTCACCATCTGCTTGCGAGATCGTACATTTGGAATTAAGTTGATACTAGTGTATTTTGTCATTTTGAAGAAAGTAAGATATGAGAAGTATTGTTTAATGTACAAAAACTGTGGATGTATTATTGCATTTGAGATATTTAGAAAGGTCTCTGTATTTTACGATCTCACAGCCCTCTTGCCAGACACCCATGAGACGCCTGGGAGAAGAAAGACATCCCAGAGAAGGATTATGATTGGATCAAATAGATGTCTTTTTTAGCAAAGAAAGATTCCTTCTTTGTTGCAGCATTTGCCTATTGTTTTTTTTGCTCTGATTACACCTTTTTGGCAACGTTTTTGACTTTGCTGATTTTCTGTGATCAAAATGTCATCATCTGATTCAGATAAAAAACATACTTCTGTACCTTCAATTCAGCTACCTCAGCCAACTAGGGAGTCTTTGGCCTGGCAATTATTTCAGATGAAGCCTGGTGAGCAGAATGTGTCTGCCAAATATGTAATTTGCAACTTATGCCACAGAGAGTTCAGCAGGGGCAGCCGGTACAAGCAACATTCAATGAGTACCCCTGGGATATGGTGACATTTGAAAGTTATGCACCCTTAGGCCCTCATTACAAGCCTGGCGGTAAATGCCGCTTACCGCCGTGCAGAAGTCCGCAAACATACGCTGCGCCCGCAGAATTCCACTACAGCTATTACGACCCACAGCTCGGAATCCGCCATAATACAGACACCCACACAAGTCCGCCACACCAAAGGTCAGTGATAAACTGGCGATACCAAAACCGACACCGTCACGCCAACAGGAATACGCCCACACTATCACGACCCACAAATCCACGCAGTACACACCGCCGCGCTGAAAATACACACACATTTACAAAACACAACCACATTGGACAATTCAAAATACACACACCTGACACACATACACACACACACCCACACACCCAATCCAATATAAAACACACCCGCAAACCCTTACTACGAGAATTCTGATACCACGCCAGAGAGAGACACCACCATAAACAACACCAGCATCCACATACACACAACACTATCACTTACACAACATCCACGGACCTCAAACAACACACACAAACACATCCCCTCACACATCACAACACACACCAACTCACACATCACCCACACTACATCATGGCACCTTAACAACACCCCAGGTTCTCTGAGGAGGAGCTCAGGGTCATGGTGGAGGAAATCGTCCGGGTAGAGCCACAGCTATTCGGATCACAGGTGCAGCACACCTGCATTGCAAGGAAGATGGAGCTATGGCGCAGAATCATCAACAGGGTCAACGCAGTGGGACAGCACCCCAGAACACGGGATGACATCAGGAAGAGGTGGAACGACCTACGGGCAAGGTGCGTTCCTTGGTCTCCAGACACAAGATTGCTGTACAGAGGACTGGCGGTGGACCCCCACCTCCTCCCCCGGAACTAACAACATAGGAGGAGCAGGTCTTGGCAATACTGCATCCTGAGGGCCTCGCAGGAGTAGCAGGAGGACTGGACTCTGGTAAGGCAAAGCTTTACTATTATATCCCCCACCCTACCTGCATGACATCACATACTGCCCCCCTCACCCTCATCCCCATCACTCCAACACCTCACATATGCCCCACTATCACAACCCACCCATCCCAACACCAAGCCCTGCATGCAACACCAAAGCATGGACACCCATCACCAAAGCATGTCCACTACAGATACCCACACAAACCCCAAACCAAATATCACACAAGGACCAAGACAAGAATGTAAGCACTGGAGTACAGGGTCACTCACCCATTGCACACGATGGCACACACAGATGCAATAATCATGCCTATACACCCCTACAGGCCACCAACCCAACGTCATCGGACAGGAGGTACCAGACATATCCAGTCCCCCCACAGAAGAGACCCACAGTGATGACAGAAGCTCTGCACAACTGGATCAAGATGACCAGCCCGGCCAATCAGGGACCTCAGGACAGTCGGTTCCCCTGACACTGACACAAGCCACCACAGACCCTCCCCCCTCAGGAAACACCACCACAGCACCCACCCCTCTGTCCCCGGGACACGTCAAGCAGCAGTGTGTCCACCACTACAGGGAACCCAGGCAAATCCACCAACACAAGAAAATCAGGGACCTGGGGGCAGTGGCAGTGGGCACACGGTTCAGGGGACAGAGGCTCAGGAAAACAGGGTAACTGGGAGGACTGCTGTACGACAGGGGGAGGACAGGCCCAGGGAACCCACTCTCCACGAGGCACTCTCCAACATCATGGGAGCTTACCATCATTCCCAGGAGACGATGGCAACGGTACTGGCCAAGTTTCAGGAGACCCAGCGGCTGCAGGAGGAACACTATCTGGGGATCAGAGTGGACCTGCAGTCCATAAACAACACCCTGGTCACCATTGCGGGGGTGCTGCAAGACCTTGTCAACACCAGGAGGGACACTGTGGCACAACAAGGGGCCCCTGACACTAGCCTGGACAATGAACAGCCCTCCACCACCGCCGGCACTGGTGGACAGGAGGCACCGCCACAGAAACAACAGGACACCAGCACCCCACCCCCTGCAGATCAAGGACCACCCCGCAAATGGTCCCTGAGATCCAGGAACAAGATAGAGAACATTGCCAAGACTCCCGCCAGAAAATGAGACCCCCCTGAATGTCACCCTTCTGTCCCACTTTGTTACCCTGTACATCCTTAAACTGCCATTGCTCCACTTCCTATGCCCCTTTGGACAATGCACCTGTGAAACAAATAGACTGGACTCTGCCATGGACATTCCTCCGTCATCACGCCTGCCCATTTTATATCCCCCTCCACTTATTTGCACAGAAATAAACACACTTCAATCACAAAACAATCGGGAGTCAGTCTGTGATTTCACAAACGTGTAATTGCAATAACCATGGAATAAAGCAATGTCAATTTAATTGTTCACATACCGATGTAACACAGCTGTAGGGCTGGAGGAAATATAGAAGAGGGCAAAAAGTGGGACCCACATCTGTGAAATGGAAAGGCAAAGTGACAAGTCAGGGTACATACACTGAGTGAAAATGACAGACTCATGCTAGCTCCAACAATAGTATGAGATGTGGGAGGCAGTGACATCTTCTTCCCTGTGTCTCACTGGAAGTATTGCATGATTATGTTGTTTCTGTTGTCGATATCCTCTTCTTCTGCCTCCTCTTCTTCACCATCCACAGGCTCCACAGCTGCCACAAGACCACCAGCTGGACCATCCTCCTGCAGAAAAGGCACCTGCTGTCGCAAAGCCAGGATGTGCAGCATAAAGCAGGCCACTGTGATCTGGCACACCTTCTTTGGTGAGTAGTAGAGAGAACCACCTGTCATATGGAGGCACCGGAACCTGGCCTTTAGGAGGCCGAAGGTGCGTTCAATCATCCTCCTAGTTCATTGTAGCATTCCTCTGCCCTTGTCCTGGGATTTCTCACTGGGGGCAGCAGCCATGACAGGTTGGGGTAACCAGAGTCACCTGCAAATGTCGAGGGACAACTGTTAGACACACACTAACCCGTAGGGACAACCCCATACCCATACTACTATTCACACTGTATAGGGTCCTTGTCCTCACCTATTAGCCACACACGGTGCCTCTGGAGTTGCCCCATCACATAAGGGATGCTGCTATTCCTCAGAATGTAAGTGTCATGCACTGAGCCAGGAAATTTGGCATTCACATGGGAGATGTACTGGTCGGCCAAACACACCATCTGCACATTCATAGAATGGTAGCTCTTCCAGTTTCTGTACACCTGTTCACTCCTGCGGGGTTACCAAGGCCACATGTCTTCCCATCATGGCACCTATGATGTTGGGGATATGTCCCAGGGCATAGAAGTCACCTTTCACTGTGGGCAAATCCTCCATCTGAGGGAACACGATGTAGCTGCGCATGTGTTTCAGCAGGGCAGACAACACTCTGGACAACACGTTAGAGTACATTGGCTGGGACATCCCTGATTCAATGGCCACTGTTGTTTAAAAGGAACCACTTGCCAGGAAATGGAGTACTGACAGGACCTGCACTAGAGGGGGGATTCCTGTGGGATGGTGGATAGCTGACATCAGGTCTGGCTCCAACTGGGCACACAGTTGATGGATTGTTGCACGATCAAGTAGGTGACTATTACGTGGCTCTCTTCCATTGTCGACAGGTCCACCAGCGGTCTGTACATCGGAGGGTGCCGCCATCTCATCACCTGCCCCAATAGACGTGCCCTATGGACGAGAACAGCGAGCAGAGAGTCAGCCATCACTGAGGTATCACAAAATGTCATTTGCACACATTTATTAATCTGCAATGTGCCTCTTACTGTGTGTATTCAAGGCCTACATTGGTGTGACGCAGTTAATATTAATGCCATGTGGCCCCCTGAAATGGCAGCTGCCTGACCTGTAAGTTGGAACAAGGGGATATGAGGTAACTGCGCTGGTGTTGTACACCGTCGCGGTAGGCGGTCGAAGACCGCAGCGCAATCCTGCATTGGTTAACATTGGACCCCATGGGTCTGAGGAGCCAATGACGATGTATGCCGGCGGTGACAGTACGCACCGCCGCGGACGTGACTGCCATTTTCTGTATGTTCACTCACTTGATACCTGACCTTCAACAGGAGAGGACCTACACTGCAAGTGCTGCTGTGACCTCAATCTGGAAGCGACAATAGCTCATGTGTTTGGGGAAAGGGCCCCTGCCTTCACTTTGGCGGAGTTGGAGAAACTAGTGGATCGGGGCCTCCCCCAGTACACACAACTGTACGGTCCTCCAGACAAACAGGTGAGTACACTGTGAGCATGCAGCATGGGCAATGCCTGTTTGGAGTGGTGTGGATGGAAGATAAATGGTGGGGGGGACTGAGGCTTGCATGTGTGGACGGTGAGTGTATGTGGGTCAGGGCAAGGGTGGGAGCGTGGGCCAATGAGTATGATCGTCCGGATGGGTAAAGATTTTCCTTTTCCCCAGTACTATGCCTCTAGGTCAGCGTCCACCAGAAGAATGCTATTTGGCGTGCCATCACCAAGGACGTCTGGACCCTGGGGGTCCACCACAGATGGAGCACCCACTGCCGTAAAAGATGGGAGGACCTTCGCCACTGGAGCAAGAAGACGGCAGAGGCCCAGCTGGGGATGGCCTCCCAACGTGGGAGGAGGTGACCATCGCACCATGACCGCCCTGATGTTCCGGATCCTGGCAGTGGCGTATCTGGAGTTGGATGGGCGCTTGAGGGCATCACAGCAGCCACAAGGGGGTGAGTACGCTCTCATTCAGCTGAATCTGCACGCATTACGAGGTGTCTGGGTGGGGGAGGTGGGCAGTGGGTTCCACTATGCCAGAGCGATCTTGGTAGGCAAGGTCCCTTGTGAGGCAGGCTCTGTGGCACCCCACCCCCACTAGTGGTTAGTGGCATCTACACCTAGTCAGGCTCTTGTGACTTCCATGTGTGCAGCAATCGGGCTTAGGCCTTGTACCCCATGGGCATGTGATTAATCTAGGAACTATAAGTGCATGGCGTAGTGCAGAGGGCTGCTGTGTCTGAAGTGTCCGCCAACGGTTGTGGTGTTGCATGCACTGATCATGTCTTTCTTCTGTCTTCCCCCCCTTTTTGTGGTGTCCTTGTTCTTGTGTGCAATAGCATCATCAGACGGAGGAGCATTGGCACCGGAGCAGGAGGGAGCTGCATCCCACTTGGCCCTGGAGGGCGAAACAACAGAGCCTGAAGCCACCAGTGGGACGGAGGGCGAGGGGAGCTCCACGTCGGGGACAGGAGCTGACAGCAGTGACAGCGACTCCTCCTCTGATGGGAGCTCCCTTGTGGTGGCAGGCCCCTCTGTGCCCACCGCATCAACAGGTACAGCCGCCATCCCCCCTACCAGTACCGCCCTCCCAGCCCCTCAGGGTGTGACCCGTGCCCGCTCACCCAGGAGGGTGGGCATGTCCTTCGCCCCAGGCACCTCAGGCCCTGCCCCAGTCAGCCCTGCTGCCCTCAGTGAGGAGGCTATTGACTTCCTGAGATCCCTCACTGTTGGGCAGTCTACCATTCTGAATGCCATCCAGGGTGTTGAGAGGCATTTGCAGCAAACAAATGCATACCTGGAGGGCAGTCATTCTGGCCAGGCAGCCCAAAAGAGAGCATTTCAGGCTCTGGCCTCAGCACTGATGGCAGCCATTGTCCCTGTGTCCAGCCTCCCCCCTCCAACTTCCTCCACCCAGACCCAATCCCCTGTACCTCAGCCTATCCCAAGCACACCATCAGACCAGCATGCACACACATCAACACACAAGGGTAGCTCAGTCAAACATAAGCATCACACATCCCACAAGCATCATACCCATGCACACATACCAACATCAACTGCCTCCACTGTGCCCTCCTCCTCCACGTCTCCCTCCTCCCTCCCATTCTCGTCTCCACTCACACCTGCATGCATTACATCCTCAGCCACTACCTCCATCACCAGCACGCCCATCACCACATACTGCTCATGTGCACTCACCACCCACACTACCATTCACACATCCCCTGTGTCCTCTCCCAGTGTGTCTGTGAGCTCTCCTCCCAAAGTACACAAACGCAGGCACACACCCACCCAACAGCCATCCACCTCACAACAGCCTCCAGCCCATGCACCTTCACCCAAATTCAGCAGACGTACACCTCCTACAACCACTACCTCTACCTCCACTCCCAAACCCCCTCCATCTACCCCTCCCAGTGTGTCTAAAAAACTTTTCCTGGCTAATATTGACCTCTTCCCTACACCTCCCCCCGTCCTTCCCCTAGGGCCAGGCTTTCCAGGTCCCAGCCCAGCACCTCAGCCACCGCATCCCCAGGCACAGTGGTGCCAGCAACTGCGGGGTCATGGATTTCGCCAACCATCAGGGCTGCCAGTGTGCGACAGAGCGAGGGCAAGGACATTCTGCCACCTGCCACGGTGAAAATGGTGCCCACATCCCGGAGGGAGAAGACGAAAACACCTGCTACCAAGGGGTCAGGGAAAACTAAAGGGGATAGTGGTAAGACAGCTGCGCCACCATCAAAGGTGGGGAAGGGCTAAAAACTGAAGGTCAGGTCAGGAGAGGGCATGGCGGCACCAACTGAGGGACCAGTGTCACACCTTATGTCCACATCGACGCCAACCTGTACGGTGCAGAACACCAGCACCGCCGCCACAGACCCCGCAGCCACAGACCCCGCAGCCAGCACCGCCGCCACAGACCCCGCAGCCAGCAATGCCACCACAGACCCTGCCGCCAGCACTGCCGACACAGACCCCGCAGCCAGCACCGCCGCGACTGACACCGACGCAAGCACCGCCGCGACTGACACCGCAGCCAACATATCCACGACTGACACCGCCGCAAGCACTGCTGCGACTGACACAGCCGCAAGCACCGCCAGCGGCCCCCGACATCCTCAGACAGTGGCACCACTGCAGACATGGCTACCATCCCCAGTGGTCAGTCGTCCGAGGCTGGTGGTGAGTTCCAGGACCCTGGGCAGCTTCCATGAAGCATCACTGTCATCAAAGTTGTCACCTGCATATGGAGTGTGAAGCCGCAGCAGTGTGGGAATGTCTCTGCATCCATGGCGTATCATCCTACCTGTACCTCGGCAATCTCATGGCACACACACCCAGGCGAGTGTATTGTTTCAGCCACAATGCACGTGGAGCACTCTGGGCACAAAGCCCCCTCCAGAACCAGTGAAGAAAGGCATCCACTACCTCAGTCCTTGGCAGGATGAAGCACTCTGGGCACAAAGCCCCCTCCAGAACCAGTGGAGAAATGCATCCACTAACACAGTCCTTGGCAGGATGAAGCACTCTGGGCACAAAGCCCCCTCCAGAACCAGTGGAGTATCACATCCACTACCTCAGTCCTTGGCAGGATGAAGCACTCTAGGCACAAAGCCCCCTCCAGAACCAGTGGAGAAAGGCATCCACTAACATAGTCCTTGGAAGGATGAAGCACTCTGGGCACAAAGCCCCCTCCAGAACCAGTGAAGTATCACATCCACTACCTCAGTCCTTGGCAGGATGAAGCACTCTGGGCACAAAGCCCCCTCAAGAACCAGTGGAGAATGACAACCACTTGAGAGACTGTGGCTTTGCACTCCTCAGGATACAGCAGTGGGCAAACCACCCACTGAAAAGACTTGAGAGACTGTGGCTTTGCACTCCCCAGGATAGAGCAGTGGGCAAACCACCCACTGAAAAGACTTGAGAGACTGTGGCTTTGGACTCCCCGGATAAAGCAGTGGGCAAACCACCCACTGAAAGGACTTGAGAGACTGTGGCTTTGCACTCCCCAGGATACATCAATGAGCATGGAGCCCCATCGTGGAGCAGTGGCGTAGTGTGTTCATCAGGCTGAGGTGCCCCCCCTCCCCTTCCCCCTGAGGTGCCTGTATATTTTCGATGTGATGCCCATCCAGTGTTCTCTCCATTTGGAGTCAGGTCTCATGTGTGGGCCTCGCCCATGCATTTTGGGCCCAGTGGTCCACGGACAATGATTGGTGCACTATCCGGATTTGTGTAGTTGGTGTACATAATTGTATATACTGGATTTTGACTTTTGACTAATGGATTTTTATTGATTACAATCGTGACAATCATTTCCTTTTTTCCTTGCATTATTCAAGGGTGGGGGGTGTATATGTAATGTTGCAGCATGTATTTGTGTGTATGGTGTTGTGGGTGAGGGTGGGGGTGGGGGTTTTGCGTGTTGCGTGTGTTTGTCACTCTCTTTTCCCTCCCCCCTCCCCTGTGTTGTAGGTGCAGTATTCACCATGGTCGTCGCCGCCGTCGTTGGAGCTCCTGATAGAGGAGCAGGAAGACCATCGCCGGCAGTATCTGCAATTCGGGCTCCATGGCATCCTGGTTCCTCGTGGGGTGTGGAGAGGTGAGTGTTTCCCCTTCTGTGTACTGTTTCCGTCGTGTTTTTATTCGCGTTGGT
Organism: Pleurodeles waltl; assembly: GCF_031143425.1. Classification (NCBI taxonomy): domain Eukaryota; kingdom Metazoa; phylum Chordata; class Amphibia; order Caudata; family Salamandridae; genus Pleurodeles; species Pleurodeles waltl. Next base: position 1,336,413,179 of record NC_090447.1, on the reverse strand, counting down.
TCCACCCTGGAAAAGGTGGCGGATAGCCGTGCTGTGATAGGGTGGGCGGTACATCGTCTCCCGACTGTCTGTTGTTGGTGTCCGCCGCACTGTTTGTTTGTACCGCTGTGTCGGTCAGAGTGTTACACTGGCTGTCTATGTTGGCGGTTTCCGCCACGGTCGTAATCCCATTTTTTTTCCGCCGGCCTGTTGGCGGTATTACTGCCGCTTTAACACCGACCGCCAAGGTTGGAATGAGGGCCTTAATGTCTTGCTTGTGCTGAGTTAGCCCATGCTGTAGACCTTGATAAGTCCTCAGGAGAGTCCACATCTTTCTAACATGATGACAGTGTGCCTGCTGAGGTAGTCCTCTAGCAAGCAGATGGCAATGAGGCACATTGGAATAAAGCCCCTTTTTCCTGTTTATACAAGGAGATTTTTTTTCCTTCTGAGACAAGCAGGGGAGCCTCGGACAGCCTTTTCCCAGATCATAAATTCCCACCGTTAGTTTTATTTAACTTTTTTTTGTAAATTTTTCTCCTCTCTAGTTTTTCTTCCAGTTTCTTGTTTATGCTCTATCCCTTTTAAAGAAAAATACAGAATTTTTTTAAAATGATGAACAAATACAGTGTTGAAAATGATACTTGATAAAATAATTTTCAGGGCTACCCTATACTTACATTATGTATGTTGTTTGTACTATGTACCTCTTTTTATTTCTTCCTGATGACTCTTGGGAGACACTCACAAGAGCCATGATCCTATAATACACAGCGTGGTTGAGTCTCATGAGTCTCTCACAACAGTCAGGCACATAGTCCTCCCCATCTACTCCAAGGGGACAGTGTTTGCTAAATATACACTGTTGTAATAGGTATAATTTATATGAATCAGATTTTTGCTCCCCCTTTTTATTTTATATGTTCCCACAAGACTCCCTCTCTTGAGGTCGTAAAAATACTTTAGAGGAAGAATTTACATTTCCCTTCATTACTATACTTACCTCTTCCTATCCCCACTACTAGACTATGGGAAGACACTGCTCTCTCTACTAAGACCTTGCATGAGGATAACTGGTGTGTAGAGTAGGGTGTAAAGAGACACTGCCTCACCATTCACACCTTTTCAAGGCTCAGTAGTATGAATAGTTGAGTGGGGATGATATTCACCTCACATGTAAGACCTCACTATTTTATACTAAGTATAAAAAGTAATGGACTCTCCACTGAGACCTCTCTTCAAGGAAATAACCTTATTTATTAGAGTGTGGGAATGGGTTTCCATGTCCACCCACAGCTCTTCCCAGAGTGCAGTAGTATGTAAGGAAACTTTGTCTTCTGCACTAATTTCTATCTCTAAGACAACGTGGCTACACAGTATAGTGTAGTGAATCAGTGGCATGTTCTCATACCTTTCCTTAGAACAATAGCAATATGTAATGCTGTCTGGGAAGGAAGTCATCTCTCTGCTAATACATTTTACCAGGGGTAAGAGGTGTCTCTAGTAGGGTTTGCGAGAAAGGTATCTCTTTATTCTTACTGTTTCTCATGGTGACAGGTATGCATAGTAAGCTGCTGGGAGAAACTGCCCTGTGTCCTAAGACAAGCCCTTTGCATGATAACTCTACATAGTGTGGGGTGTAGACACTGGTGTCTCTCCTGTGATGTGTCTCTTGGATAATGCTTTTGTAAATTACGGTGTGAGAAGTATCTTTTTGATCACACCTCTCCCCATTATGAAAGAAGTACAAGTAAAGAATGCAGATGAATGTACCTTGATATTTTTAAGTATGTCCTGCATAACAATTATAGAGACTACGGGGTGAAAATACACTGCCCTCTCAGCTGAGACATCTCCCCAGAGTATCACATGTGCAAAATACAATGTGGGTAGAGACTGTTATTTCTGCTTCTGCCTCTCTTCATGATAATGATTGTCATTAGTAGGGCATACAATGGAGTATATTCCCTGTTGACGACTGTGTCTTGCACAACCAGTGTGCAGATTTGAATGTAAGTACACACTCACCTCTCTCTCAAACATCTCCTTATCGGAAAAGGCAAGTGTAGTATGGTGTACACAAAGACAGATCTCTGCATGGAACCTTATCTCCAAAGTGGCAAGTATATATACTAAGATGTGCAGAAGAACTGCAGACAGCAGTGCATAGTGTAATATAGGAATGCATTTGCTCTGTACTAAAACCTGCCTCTGTATAAATGTGAGAAGAAGCACTCATTTCTCTATATTACCTTAAATGTACATACACGGGCAGAACAGTTACAGTCTTTGAAGAATGAACTGCCACCTTAAGTCAACATTAGAAGACTGTATTAATTTTTAAATCTTTAAAAGCCATTAAGGAAATAAGTCAGTAGTAACTTAAAACATTTTAGTTTAAAAGAACAATTTAACAACATAACAGACAACAATAGCACTAATAAACAACAAATATTTATCTTTGCTGATTTATAAAATATACAAAGTGTTAAGTAGGGGTAGCAAGAACAACAATACAGCATGATTACCAGTGGAATGTGGGGACATTTGAAGGCTATGCACCCTCAATGCCTTTCTGAGACTGAATTAACCCATGCTGCAGAGCTTGATATTTCCTCAGGGGTATACTTACATTTTGAACCTGGTGACACTGTGCCTGCCCAGGTATCCAATGCTTAAGCAGATATAAATGTTCTTTATATAATTAAAACACGTTTTTGTTGCTTAGGTAAGCAGATAACTTTCTCATCAAAAACAAGTACAGTAGATCTACACAGAACAGTTTTTCCAAGAATATAAATATTTCCATAAGCAGTAAGAACAAAATCAGTTGTGCAATTTATTTTTTCAGCTGCCTTTCCACACAGTTACTGTCCCAAAGTAAAAAAATGTTGTTTTACTCCTCCATGTATTGTGTGACATGATACTTCTGTCCCTCGTGGATTCTGCTTTCAATTTGCTCCCTAAAAAAGACAAAGTAACAAAAAAATACAAAGTTACATACTTATCAGTAATTGATCCTAATTATACATCACTACATTCTCTGAAGAGTTCCACATTGTTCATTCACAATCACATATTTATATGTACTGCACCGCTTATTTAATGTACCATTCTGTGAAAAAATATACACAGCCTCAAACACTGCATTTTTTCCACGTTTAGGTTATTACATGCCTTCAAAGATGGTTCCACAACAATTTTAAAGTAACTAATTCCTCTTTACACACCTTTCCTAACAATTAGCATAGCATTTTACTTTAGAAATGACAATATCTCCACTCAAACATCTCATAAAGGGAAAATATGTGAACAGTAAGGTTCAGAAAATCCAAGGTCTTCACTTATCAGATTGCAGATGCTTTGGGCATATTTACAGGAAAGTGGCACATCACAGATGATGCACCACTTTTCTTGCGCCCACTGACTGGCACCTAACAACACCATGGTTGCACCATATTTACAATATGGTGCACCATGGCAGTCGTTAAGACAATAGCGTCAAAATTCTTGATGCTATTGTGGCTCTCTGCTACACTAGCGTCAAAAATGTTGACACTAGTGCAGCAAAGCACAGGGAGGCCCATTGAGTAAAAAGGGGTGTGTCATTTCAATGCCTGCTCTGAGCAGGCATGACTAATGACAGAAAAATGTTGCAGTGAAATGTAAATTTCACTGTGCCATTTTTTCAGGCCTCCCTGTGCCAGAAAGCCCCCCTTGCATATATTATGCCTGATGCAAGCATTGCACCACCTGTAAATATTACCCAGCTGAAAAGCTACCTTAGCCTAAAAGAAATGACGCTATGGCAGTGCTAAGGTGGCGCAAAGGGCTTGTAATGTGCCCCTTTGTTTTATAATTTGAGAAACACTGCCTCTTTTACTTACACTACATACAGATCGAACATTTCATTCAATACGGCAGTGGGCTGTGCAGGAGAGGAGTGGACTAGAAGAATGCCTGCATATTAAAAAATCAATAACTGTATTAAAGAGTAAAGAAGAAGGACAAAAGGAAGCAAGGTAAGCTTTATGATGAGTCAGAAGTGTACCAAGAAGACTCAGAGGTAGAACAAAAACATATAGGGGAAATTCATGCTTTGAGCCAGCAATGCAGCAAACATACACTCAGCAGCATCTCCCAATTCAACACACCTCTCTCCAGTCCACAGAGCTGAGTCAGTACTAAGCCTCAGAGTCTTCACCATCATCATGGCTTCTCTTTGAAGTTCACAACTTTCTCCTTCTAACTGTTGAGGTAGTCCTGCCATGAGTCCTTACTCCATCCTCCTCCTCCTGTTTCTGAGTAACTCTATCCCATTCCGAAACCGAGCGAGGTAGACCTGTGCGGTGCACTGCTGTGGAAGCACAAATAGAGAAACAGATTTGGATTATTTTGTGTAGATTTGTATTTGGGAAGTAAAGTGACTCACCTGGTCTCTGAGGAACCAGTATAAAGGAGTGGACACTCCAGATTAGTTTCGCTAACTTTGAAATGCCAATCACAGGAAATAATGATCACCCATCAGCCCCCCAAATATTACAAATCGCAATCAAGTTTACAAATTTGTTGAACTCCCTTCTTCACTCTCATCCATCCACAACATACACCATCATTCATCACTCACAATCATTCAATATATCACAACTTATTGGTGCAATAGTTAGTTGTTACCTCTTCGAAATCGAAGCACGGTGATTGAAGATACATAATTTTATCTCCTCTTTGATTGAAGCAACAGTTGGAATTAGGCATTGGCACTGGCAGTTTTTGAATTGATGATCTTCTGGGGCAGCTCTGCTGGGTGATGTGAAAAAGAGGATAGGCAATGGTATGTGAGGGAGGCATGCATTGTCTCCAATGTCCTGGAGGGAATTTGGAGGCTTCTTCACTGCACACGGCTCCAACTGAAATCTGGGCATGTATGTGAGTGTGACTAAATGGTAGGACAGTATAACTCTGACACAAACATAATGTTGCACTCACTATTTTTTTGTTTTTGGGAAGAAAGAAAGAAAGGAAATAAGAAAAAGAAAGAAAGAAAGAAAGAAAGAAAGAAAGAAAGAAAGAAAGAAAGAAAGAAAGAAAGAAAGAAAGAAAGAAGAAATTGTATGAGAAAAAAATAAAAAGTTGTATGGTGGCACTGGAATACTCAGTCCGGGAAATAGAGTTTGTCTCAAACCAAAATCAGGTGGTTTACCCAGAAGTTGGTTAGCTAACATACGTGATTCTGACCAATCATCCTCTTCTTCCTCCTTTGGTGTTACAGGAATGGTTTAAGCAGGTGGTATAAAAGGCTGGTTCTTTTTGATCATGTTTAATCTCACCACGTTTTGAGGTGAGAGACTGGTCCTTCTCACTGTAACAACTGCATCAGCTGCACTGAAAACATGCTCAGCAGACATGATGGCTACAGGACAAGCCAGATACTTCAAGGCTAGCCTGCTGAGCTATGGCTATACAAATACATCAATGGGTTTTGATTCACATACAACTCTTTTGGGTCATCCAGATACTCCTGGAACATCTTCTGAATGGTCATCAGTACTGACACTTGCTTGACCACCTTTGTCTTCACCTCTGCACTGGACTTAAGACCTGCCACTTGAAACAAAGCCAATGCTGAGGTTGGGTCTGATTCTTCTGTTGCTGTTGTTACTGGTTTTCTTGTTGCTGATGTTGGCTTCTGTGAGACAAGACTTCCCTCACTGGAAGTTGAAGGTGGCCCCCCAGGACTGTGGAGTGGGACTCGAACTTCCAGCCGTTCTTCCTCCAGTTTTTCTGCTTGCTCAACAATCAACTTCTTGTATTTTGAAACATCCCCTTCAGAAAAGGGAATGAAAGTAGGAAGAATGTTTTTACAGTGTGGATCAACTAGGGTGGCACATATGTACTCTATGAATAAGATAATGTCGTTTTGCAGCGTTACGTTACAAATCAAGCATTCGCTTAGCCTCTCAACCAAGGCACGCATTTCTGGGTTTTTCCTTCACACCTCCAAGTGAGAACCTTTCAAACATCTTCTTTAGCTGCTCCTGTAGCAGATGCAACATCGGGAAAGCTTGGCCCTTCATACTGTCCTCCTTGCTAACTTCCCACTTGAAAACCTCAAAAGGGAGCAGCATCTCTGTCAGGCATTTGACTAGGCCCTATTTTTCTGCATCCATGGACATTGCTTTCCCAATTGCATCAGCTCCTCTTCAAATGACATAGTCATTGATCTGTCTGTACTGCTCAAACAGACATTGCAACATATATTAGGTTGAGTTCTACCTCCTTTATCGGGACTTAAACTGCTACTCTACTGGCATGCTGAATAATCTGCAACTGCTTCCGGGCTTTAAAAGAATGGCTGAAATGAGTACAGATTCATCTGTAGGTGGTCAGTATGTTGCTATGTCTTCTTTCTTGAGAAATTCTTTAACAACCAGGTTGATGCAGCCTGCCAAACACAGAACCCTGAAATAGCCACCGTCTGACATGGCCTTGACTATGTTACTGCCATTGTCCATGGCAATAAATCCACTTCGGAGAACTATAAGTCACAGCCATTCAGACACCTTGCTATTAAGTTTGTCCAAGATGTTTGCAGCTGTATATGATTTCTCCCTGGCGAAAATGGCTACTGTTGCATGGCGCCCAAAGCTCTTAAAAGTTTATTCAGGGCAAAAACCTGTTGATAGCTTTTGCTTTCTCCCAGCAAAAGAGATCCAGTATGCAGTAATGCACATATAATCAGTCACCTGACAATTGGCCCATATGTCTGTCATCAGGTGGATAGTGTGGAAAACACTTTGCTGAAAAGTTTGTCCAACCAATTGCAGCACATTGTGATTTATCGCTAGCAAAATAGGTTCGGCTTGGAACCTTCCATTTTGGGCAGATGGCTGCCACAAATTCTAAGAATCCCACTCTTTCTACAAAAGAAAAAGGGAGGAAGTTCCGTGCTAACAGTTTTGCCAGCTTCCCTTTGTACAAACGTGCCACTGGGTGGTTGCGGTCAAAGGGTTGCTCCTGCCTAAAATGCCCGTAATAGTAGCCTAGAATATCTTTTTTTCTAGGGCCACTGACAAAGGTGGCTTTCAAGAAGTAGGTGGTAGTAGACTCAATGTGAATTGTGGAGCACTTACTGTATGCTGTGGTGTCTCCATCTGACTCTGAGCCTTCTGGCGCACTGTTGGGGTCAGGGATGCTTTGTGTGAGGTTGTCACCCTCTCATTCCTCACCTTCCACTGAGATTGGACCAGCTGTGGCGGATGTTTACTGGCTGTCCTTACTTTCACAACCACAACTACGTTCAGCAATTATTTAAGGTGCTCCTCCCACTGGATTGCATGATGTTTTTTCATATGGATCATCTGGCCTCCAGTACCATAATGTGAACCAGGCTTACGTCGACAAACACTTGTGTGGCAAATTGAGCATTTTGCAATGTTTTCCTCCTGTTTGCTAATCATAAAAAAGTTCCAAAGTGGGGAGAAGTACTTTCTTACTGGGACGCTGCCAATGCCTGAAGAAGAACTGGAGGTAGGTGGGTGTGTCAATTGCCTCTCTGTAGTGCATACTTCTACTAACATAGTGGTTGGATCAGGTCTAGGCTGAGTCCTTACAAAAAAGGGAGCAGGTGGTTCTGCCTGTGCCACATTCCTCAGAGCAGGTTATTTAGTAATGTCCGAGTCCTCTGTACCAGATTCCACAATGACTGGTTCATCATCGTCATCCTCATCATCATCAGCCCCTTCCATGATTCTAAGTAAGTGGTTCCCAACCTTTTGACTCCTGAGGCCCCCCACTGAATCACTACTAAAAGCGGTAGAACCCCCAAGCAATTTGTGCAACTTAAATTTCAAACATTAAAACAGTAATTCACAAAAAATACACAAACAAGTACACACCAAACAAATACTGGAATTACTAAGTATATAATTATTTTATATTTAAAAAATAGGCAAAAGTAAAAAAAAATGTATGGGAAGGTTAATGCTGAATTTCAGCAACTAACTTTTCGAATTTTAGTTTTATTAAGAATCTGATCTGATCTGAGAAAGCTTTTTCACTAAATATGTGGTTGGGAAAGGAAGGGCCTCTCATCTCTCCATAGCCTCGCTGTCACATGTATTTCATTTGTTTCATAGCATCTCTCATACAAGTATTGGGTGTTAGGATACTTTACAGGGGACTGCAAGGTTTAGGATTCACGTGTCATCCACACTGATAGGCATTTTCTAGACTTGCTTGGTCTAGAGAAGCACAAACATATGATTCAGAACATACCAGAGTGGTTAGCATTGGCTTTAATAATAAGAACGTATTTCTATGCAAGTAAACCTTTTTTAGAAGCATAAGCAAAATGAAAGACTGGGGAAAAAACACAACTTTCTAATTTGTGCCATGGGATTGCATGCAGCTCTTTGTTGGCAGATCAAAGATCATTGTGCTAGATTACGGTTGTAACTTATGAACTGCACAGTAACAAAAGAATCTCTGTGATAAAAGTAGTAATCGACTGTGCTATGCACATAACATTCTGCTCTTTGCATGATACATGTTCTTTGCAGCAGGCATATTAACCATCTGTACTACCTTAGATGAGTAAAAAATGCCATTAGACAAAACTCCCTTCTCTCGCCAGCAGAAACATTAATACCCAGATTTATCTTAATGCTTTTATTTTTTCCCAAAATGGTGCTGGATGTACAAGGAACTTTGCAGTGCTTTTAAAACTGCTGCACAAAGGAAGTAATAAATATAAAAACATACCTGTTTCAAGAGGCCCCAGCTAGAGAAGTACCTCCAGCTGGCCCATGCCTGCTGACTGTCTGGGAAGGTGTCACAGACCCCAGGACGGGGCCATGGACCAGGGGTTGGGAACCACTGTTCTAAGTCTTTATGGAAACCTTCTTTTCCCTTGCCTCTCCAGACATCTTGTGGACTCTGCTCCATGTCCCTAGCTTGGTCATCAGAAGTAGTGCTTAGAGAAGATGGTGGAGCAGTACCCTTCCTTGTTCTTTCTGGATATCTGTGAGCCATTGATTCTAAAAGAGAAGGTTCTTGCTCGGTGGAAAGCTCGACCTCCTGTTTTGTTCCAATTTCGGGAAGATTTACCATCTTTTGGCTGCTGTCCACTTTACTCTGTTTCCTAAAATGATTGGGTACTACTTTGCGAAAGGGACAAATCAGTTCCACGTCACTGCTTGTCAGCATGGCCATGATTGCAGTGGATACCTCACTGATAGGCATAGTCTTGCACTTAGATTGGGATGGTGCTGTTGATGCAGGAATGCTGCTCTCAGGTTCCTCCTCAGAGGTCAGCTCACGTCTCCCAAAAAAGGTTGTGGTCGGCACGCCACTGGTAGAAAGCTCTTTCTTCTCACTAACTGCTTTCTTAAGAGCACGTTTCTTGAGGCCATCTTAAAGCTCAGTTGGCAGTGGAACTAAGCTGCACAAGTGGAAGAGATTTGAGGACTGAAAACTGACTGTACAGGTCTTCTCTTTGGCAATACTGTGGGTGATGTGACATCTCTTCTCTTGTGCACCTAAAAGCAACCAAGCAAGAAAAACATTTAGTTGGTGAAATGTGGCATGGCATTGTTGCAGGTTGTAATAGTACAGACAAATGTAATATTAGTGTGATTGGCTTTTTTATGTAATAAATACCAATTTAATCAAACATTGTAAAGTCAAACCACACCACAAACATTTATTTAAAACCAGGCAACACAACATGTAGATATAGCTCTTTGCTTTATCTCCATCTGTTTCAAATGAGACACCTGTGGTAGTCAGAGAGCAAATGGGTAAATGGAATAATCCTTAAAAATCTATGGCAGCAAGGTGGTCCATGAAAAAATAATTTATGCTGCTGATGCGTCTGCAGTGCACCACAGCCAGGGTATCATAGGAGGAAATGGAATTATTATGCACCTAAAGAAACCAAATGCTGTAGCGCGGCTGTGCGCCTATGGTGGATTGATGGATGGAGGTACGGATAAATGGATGGATGGATCAAGGCAAAATGCAGAATTAAATACATTGAAAAAGTACAAAATTAAAAATTGAAAAAACAGAAAAATTGAAAACTTAAATTAAGAACATTTAATAGAAATAAAAATATGACATTAATTAAAAATAGGAAATTAAAAAAAAATTGAAATTAAAAACTAAAATAAAAAAGTAGAAAAATAAATGAAAAAATTAAAATAAAAACTTAAATTAAACAAATGATCAATAATTGCTGATGTTTGTCTGGGAGGACAAGAAGAAAAAACGTATTGTGAGGAAAGGACAAAGGAGGCGCAAAATAAAAATGCAAAAAAAGAAAGGAAATAATGTAAACAATGTTCATCAGAATCATATTCTTTTAGTATACATACACTACAATGATCCCCAAGCATATCAACATTAAACTGGTATCACATTAATCCATGCAAGCCTACAGCAAAGTCATACTGGCTGCATGCACAGAATGGCTGCCTTCCGCATGGTCAAACAACAACAAGGAGCAAGAAGGCATGACAAATAAGGAACACATGCAAGGCTATGGCAAAGCCACACTGGATGCATGCACAAAATGGCTGCCAGCCACATGGTCAAACAAGAATGAGCAAGAAGACATGACAAATAAGGAACGCATGCAGGGCTATGGCATAGCCACACTGGATTCATGCACAAAATAGCTGCCAGCCACATGGTCAAACAACAACAACAAGGAGCAAGGAGGCATGGGGAAAAAAGAACACATGCAAACCTATGGCAGAGGCACACTGGCTGGCAGCACAAAATGGCTGCCACCCTCAGAGTCAAACAACAAGGAGAACAAAGAACACATGCAATTCTATGGCAAAGACACACTGGCAGGATGCATAGAATTGCTGCCAGCCACGTGGTCAAACAACAACAGCAAGGAGAACAAAGAACACTTGCAAGCCTGTTAAAAAACACAGGATGCACACAATGGCTACCAGCCACATGGTCAAACAACAACAAGGAGCAAGTAGGCATGGGGAACAAAGAACACATGCAGGCCTATGACAAAGACACACTGGATGGATGCACAAAATGGCTGCAAGCCACATGGTCAAACACTGGCTGGATGCACAACATTGCCATCAGCTGCATTGTCAAACAACAACTGGGAACAAGGAGGCATGGAGAACAAAGAATACATGCAAGTCTATGGACATAGACTACACAAAATGGCCCCTGGATACACGGCATGGAAAGCAAAGACAAATGGTGAACTGTGACAAACACACACATGCACACACACACTGGCCATAAGGTGGCTTGGTGGTAACACTGAAGAAAACACTAATATTAATATAGCAATGCAAAACACGAAAATAAACTGAACTATAAAAATTTCACAACACACATCCTCCTATGCCATCAAATATTACCCCACGACATATACACTTTTTGCAAAAAAACTGAAATGTAAACAATAGCCAACATTTCTAATTTAACCCAATGCCTTCCCTGCCCTAAATAAAGTGTTAAAAACAGATACCACTGAAACATTAATTTCATTCACTGATGACAACTAGTACTGGGCCTACTGGCTATATGGCCCTTTGGAAATCTAGGCCACACAGTAAAAGAATATTGCAAATATTACAAACCTGTAGAAAAGGTACTCAGTTGTGCAATAATTTTCCTTAACAAAAGGTGAAAAATCAATAAAATGCAAAATAAATAATAACTAGGCCCATACTTAAACTCCAGGTCACCATAAAATTTTAAAATCAAATTAAAGTATAAAGAAATACTGGTGCATGCCCAAGCAAAAATATAATAGTATAATAGTTTTTAAACTTACTTGTGTGATTTCACAAAAAAAGTCCTTAAATCCAAATGCATATCCAGGAGACAAAGATACTGATCCTTCCACCTCGAAATCTAAATGAAAAGTGACCAGAAGGTGGACAAAGCACTAGGAGTAGCCTGCCAGAAAGCAACAGGATTTGAAGTCTCTGGTGCACGTCTTTCCTGTTTGAAAAAAAGGCTTGTCACACTAACAAACAACTTTAAGGGTCTATTGAAGAATAAAATCCAGTCACAAATCTCTTTTTTATAGAGTTAGAAGCATCTTGATTAGAAAAGCTACTCCCTAATGTGTTCCCGCTCGTGAGCAGCACTGTTTTGGCCGCTGCCTCAGCTGGAAGCAGTGTGAGCAAAAGAGAAGTCTCACGTGTTTTCGCTAGCACCCCAAGAGTATTATGGCACTAGTGAGTGAGCACCACAAACAAATCTAGTGCCCGTATGAACTCTGATCCACACCGGAAGGTAGAATTTGGGAACTCCGCACTACTCCGTGTAGCGCAAAGTGACCAAATTCCGAAAACTCAGCTGGCGGAGTGGAATTCTGCATCAGGGCCTAGTTGTTAGATGCCACAGCAAAAATGTTGCCAAGCATTTATTGAAATATTTTTCCAATTGGGTTTTCAAAAACATTCTAACCGTCAAACCGTCAAGTTTTCTTTCCCACGGTCCAGCTCTCAATAGAATAATTTAAAAAGTAGGGAAGGAAAATCTCTACAAGTTAAAGCAAGACAACTATTTGTGTGTTTCATTGCTCATTCATCAGCATTCAACAGAGTTGATAGGAAGTTACTCTGGGCAAAACTGCATACGTCGAGACTTGATAAAACTCTACTCCAGCTTATAATGGAATTACATACAGATATGTGGGTTCAAATAAAGCTCTGCGGCAGAGAAGATTTAAACCACCGAATCAAAACAAACAACGGCCTTACGCAGGAATGCATTTTTTTCTTGTTATATATGGCAGATCTCTTTAAAGCTCTAGAAGAAAATGATGGTGACAAACGTAAACTGGGCTATATTCCTTTCAATTTGCTTAGCATACACAGATGATTTGGTCGTTTTATCAACAACCCAGAATGGGCCTCAATGTCAATTAATTTGTCTGGACAATGTCAACAAATTTAACTAATTGAACATTGATTATGAAAAAACTAAACAGAATAATTTAGGAGTTAGGATTTCATACACATCTGTTGATTAGATAGCAAGTGAATAAATAGTGTAGATAACTTACATTATCTTGGAGTGGAAATACACAAGATGTGACATACAACCAAACATAAAGTCAATGAAACCAACAAAAGTTATAAAACCACCTATGTACTTAAAGGATTTCTGAGAAATATGGCATGGGTGCCTTTAGTCCAACGTGTACTGTATTCTATGGAAAGTTGATTCCAATTATATGCTTTGGTGTAATTACTACTAAAAAAACAGGTCATCAAAAAAATAAGACACATTGTTTACAAATTACATTGGATGAGTTTTGCATGGAGGTTGACTAGTAGGAGATATATTAAAGAGGTTATTTGCCAGGTTTATGAATAACAGTGATTACACCTTCTCCCCATGGCCCAGGAGCCACTGATTCTTTGACACAGCTGTTAAAGGTAAAGTGCTTTGTTAAATAAAGAGCCAGGTAATCAATCTACAAATGTATTTACAACTTTATCTAAAGGCTAGTGTACCGGAACCACACAGAAGTGTAAAATCTTAAAGCACAGCAACTTAGATCAGGTATCACAGGATATCAAGGCACTGAACAGCAGCACAAATAGGGTACAGTTTGTAGGTTAGTGCTAAAAAGTTGCAGAAAGTCCACAGATTGAATATCTCTAGTGGACATCACCAAGAAGAGCTTTGGTGACTTGAGACTATGTTGATGTATGGCCTCTCAGTGCTCATATCATAGCGGACAATTATGCTCTTCCAATAATTAATGACCTAGTAAACATGCTAGATGGTGCCGCAGTGCTTATCATCAATTGGATTTGGTGGAGACTTCCAGACACTTCACTGCATTTATTATACAATTTGGAGTGTTCAGATATAGGTGGATGGCTTTTGAACTGCCTTCTGTGGAATTCATTTTTAGATGGTTATGTCTCATATGTTCAAGAACATCGAAGAAAAAATAAGATGCTTTCAGGATGACATTTTGTTTCTTTCTAGAGATATGAACAGCATGACAAAATTATGTGATCTCAAAAAGACTGTTGGTGCTAAGCATAGACAAGTTCAAACAGTGTTGTTCCCAAGTCGACTATTTAGGATGCACTATATCAGCACAGGATATGCCACCTATGGAGTCCCTGGTGGATACTAATAATATAGCTCCTGTACCTGATGACAATGATAAGCCACAGTCATTTCCAGGGCTCTGTAGGGACTACAGTAAATTTGTAAAAAAATTTACTTTTCAAATGGAGCCACTGAAAAAGCTGTTGATAACACATGCAAGTTTCATCTGGGGCAATGAACAACAAGTAGCATTTGTTTCCATTAAAAAATAAATTGCAAATGCACCCACATTGCAACTTTTCTTAAGCAGCAAGTACTGCACCATCTTCATTGATACCAGTATTCAAGGGATAGAAGTTAGTAAGCAAATACTGCTGACTGAGAATTTAAAAGATGAGGAACTTAAAATAGTCAGAATGTATGTTAGTAAGTGGTGGCCTAATGCAAAAGGGTTTAAAGGTAGTCTTCAAACATTCTTTCAAGTTTATCAGAATAGATTGTCATGGGGGAACTGATATTCCAAAATAACAAATGTGTGCCCCTTCTAGCCATACTGGAAATACTTATCAGTTAAGGTTACCAAAGACACATGGGTATGTCCTCTTTGTTGTTGTTGAGACAATACTTTTGGTGGCTTTCAATGGACTCTGAAATTGTGCGTTGGGTAAAGCAGTTTGAAAATTGTTTGACCACTAGCAAAAGTTGTAAAACTAAACATAGTCCCACACATGATGTGCCAATGCACGACTTTGTCTGGCAAAAATTAGGTCTTGATATTTTAGGACCATTTACGAGCTCACCTTAGAACATGCAATATGCTATTATCAATGTTGATTATCTCTCTAAATGGCCTGAGATATTGTTGACAGAAAGAGTCACCTAAGCTCTGGTGTTAAAACTCCTCATGGAGCTCTTCGGTTGTGAAGGGTTCCCTGAAACCATTGTTAGTGACAAGGGGGTATAATTTCTCAACAGACATGACAGAATTCCTTAAATCCCACAAGGTTAAACATATCAGAACTGTACTATATGATCACCAATATAATGGTCAAGTAGAGAGATGTAACAAGTATTTCAAGAACAGTGCCCACCTGCAATGACAAGTAGACCTACTCCCTCTTTGAAGAAACAGCTTGTGGACTTATGGAATCATACCCAACACAGTCACTGGAGTGTCACCTTTCTTGTTATTAAAATAGATAAAACCCCACCTCCTCCATTGACAATAGTGGATTAATTCTTGATTGCCTTCCTCAAGCACAAAAAATATTGCTGAGCTCTCTAATGAAGGCTGTATTTAAGTCCACCAGCATCAGACAAGGTCTAACACTCACTAAGATGTGTTACATAAAGCAATGGGATCTGACATCAATGCTGGTGATGTGGTCATTGTTTGCTTTCCTAGGCAAGTGGAGAAAGGTAGACGTCAGCCATCAAGGCCAATTAAAATTGTCAAGGTCAGCAAGGGGAGTGCCATAAACTAGGATGTGGGACGCTGGAGCCTAAAAAGAGTGTCTACGGGTGCTAATGGTTCACACTCCCATCAATCCTGAAATGTGTAATGATGTTGATGATGGTCATTATATACTTGTATATGAATGAGCCATGCAAATGCACAAGCATTCTGTTACTGCAGAAGCATGCACCTCGACAAGAGAGTGCTTTATTCCAGTAGATCCTTATGACCAATAGGCTATGCCTACTTAGGTTAGCTCACAGCACAACTTTGACTTTATGGCAAAAAGAGTACAAACTTGTCTACAACTTAGAGTTACATCAAGGAAGACATTGGAATATTTGAGTAATGTTTGCATGAGAAAATGAGATGATTCACATACTCTTTTAGTATTATGCTTTGTGCAATGGTTTGCTCTCTGTCTGTATTTTCCCTCTCCCCACTCCCTTTTGCGTTGCTTTGTTTGCTCTTAGAACGTTCATCCCTGATGTCCTAAGGGAACAGTTTTCCGGCATTCCGATGCCAGTCTCCATGGTTGTATCACTGGAATAAAGTTGGCTGCTTCAACTTACTTGTTTGTCTATCATCATTTTATGACAGTCAGGGGGTTATTCTAACTTTGGAGGAGTGTTAATCCGTCCCAAAAGTGACGGTAAAGTGACGGATATACCACCAGCCGTATTACGAGTTCCATAGGATATAATGGACTCGTAATACGGCTGGTGGTAAATCCGTCACTTTTCAGTCACTTTTGGGACGGATTAACACCTCCTCCAAAGTTAGAATAACCCCCTCAGTCTCTTACTGTTGTTGTAAATTTTCCATCCACCAGAGGTTATAACTGGGAAGTCAGAAGGCATGCATTTGAGAGCTCAGTAATAACAAGGAAACAATGCAGGGAGACCATTGTCTTCAGCATCTCCTAATAGGACTCAGAGTTGGTCTCTTGTTAAATTATAAGTATGTAATTTCTTTGATGAGTGGCAAAACCACATCCCAAAAACCTCCAGTGACATCACATTTCCACTACATATGAAGATTTGAGCTCACCACATTGCACCCTCTCCAGAACATATCAGTACTATTAACATTCTTCTTAATCCCTCTAGAGGATGGCACCATCTTCACATTGCTTTGTATCCATTTCATTTGTACTGTATACAGATACAGAACATGTTTCTACATGCCATATAAATGACCATGAGTTCGGAGAAGTTTTTATCTGAAGTTCTGAACTTGTGTGAGTGTTTGCCACGGTTGTCTTACGTCAGTGTATGATGGAGTCTTTAAATAGTACAACATGCTACCATGCTTCAATATTGGTATGGACTGTGATCCTCATTTTTGAGGTGTCCCTGCTTGTGCTGAAACCCACTTTCGCCTGTCTTAACAAGTGAAACAACTGAGTAAATATGTAAACACCTCTTGGACCTAGTTGGAAGTCACATCAACATTGTTCTCTTCTCTCTAGAGAGCCATTAACTAATAATGTTTCCAGAATAGCAGAACAAACATCCTAACACTGTAAATATCTATTATTATTGATACTTGTAAAACAAACTGGGTTAATGTCAGTGAACGACTGGCATAAGAGTAAAAGATAACTAGAATTATATGAACTTCTCCATCCCAATACCTCTAAGTAATTTCAATAGAGAGTAGAAGTCACTAATGTTTATGCATTCTGAAGGACAACCACAAGAGGTAACTCAAAAGTATTTTGCTCATTTCCAGTTCAGTTTCAACCAGGATTTAGTATTAGTTTATCAGGAATAGGCCAAAGCTGGCTCAAACTGTATTGCAAAAATTAATTTGCTAACTTTGGTTACTCTCAGAATGCCTTCCTGAAGCATTTTAAACAGCACAGTTTTAGCCGCTCTGGATGTTTTTTCATTCCAGAAAGCTTGCAGCCAAGTTTCTTCTGAATGAGTGTTCATTGAAAACAAGATTGGCAGGTTCCTGAACACATTTATTAAGGGATAAAGTTAAGTTTTATGTAGTTTCTCCTGCCAATCAAGGAAAATTCCAATTTATTCCTCCTGGAGAGGTATTTAAATAAGACATCACGTCAGAGTAGTATTTTCATGGAACCTAGCTAGAGCCCAGGTGAGAACTGCTCTTAAACAGTCAATTCCTGAACTCGCCCCACCAAACCATGCTCTGCCAGTATTTCAGCACATTCTGCCTGACTTGTCAATATTCCCATATCCCTGGGTTTGTGATCAACACTGAGGTATTCAAAAAAGAATTTATTGCATCTGTTGTCAATCCGCAATGTGCCTGTCACTGTGTGTATGCAAGGCCTAGATAGGTGTGACGCATTTAAAAATAATGCCATGTGGCCCCCTGAAATGGCGGCTGCCTGACCTGTAATGTGGGACAAGGGGACATGAGGTAACTGCGCTGGGGTTGTACACCGTCGCAGTAGGCGGCCGAAGACCGCGGCGCAATCCTGCATTGGTTAACGTTGGATCCTATGGGTCTGAGGAGCCAATGACCATGTACGCCAGCGGTGACGGTACGCACCGTCGTGGACGTAACCGCCACTTTCTGTCTGTTCACTCACTTGATACCTGACCTTCGATAGGAGAGGAACTACACTGCAAGTGCTGCTGTGACCTCAGTCTGGAAGCGACGATGGCTCATGTGTTTGGGGAAAGGGCCCCTGCATTCACTTCGGAGGAGTTGGAGAAGTTAGTGGATGGGGTTCTCCCCCAGTACACGCTACTCTACGGTCCTCCAGACAAACAGGTGAGTACACTGTGAGCATGCTGTATGGGCAATGCCTGTTTGGAGTGGTGTGGATGGAAGATAAATGGGGGGGGACTGGGGCCTGCATGAGCAGACGGCGAGTGTATGTGCGTCAGGGCAAGGGTGGGAAAGTGGGCCAGTGATGGTCCGGACGGGTAGAGATCACCCTTTTCTCCTGTGCTGTTCCTCTAGGTCAGCGCACACCAGAAGAAGGATATTTGGCGTGCCATCGCCAAGGACGTCCGGACCCTGGGGGTCAACCACAGACGGAGCAGCCACTACTGTAAAAGATGGGAGGATATTCGCCGCTGGAGCAAGAAGATGGTGGAGGCCCAGCTGGGGATGGCCGACCAACATGGGAGGGGTGCCCGTCGCACCATGACCCCCCTGATGTTCTGCATCCTGGCGGTGGCGTATCCGGAGTTGGATGGGCGCTTGAGGACATCACAGAAGCCACAAGGGGGTGAGTACACTATCATTCTGCTGACTCTGCGCATATTACGAGGTGTCAGGGTGGGGGAGGTGGGCTGTGGGTTCCCTTAGGCCACGTCGAGTTTTGTAGGCAAGGTCCCTTCGTGAGGCTGGCTATGTGGCACCCCAACCCCACCAGTGGTAAGAGCCATCTACACCTAGTCAGGCCCCTGTGACTTCCATGTGTGCAGCAATGGGGCATAAGCCTTGTACCCCATGTCCCTGTGATTAATTAGGGAACTCTAAGTGCATGGCGTAGTGCAGAGGGCTGCTGTGTCTGTAGTGTCCGCCAACGGTAGCGGTATTGCATGTACTGAACATGTCTTTCTGCTTTCTTCCCCCCCTTTTTGTGGTCTCCCTGATCTTGTGTGCATTAGCATCATCAGGCGGAGGAGCAGTGCCACCGGAGCAGGAGAAGCTGCATCCCACATGGTCCTGGAGGGCAACTCAACGGAGTCTGAAGTCACCAGTGGGACAGAGGGCGAGAGGAGCTCCACGGTGGGGACAGGAGCAAAGACCAGCGACACCGACTCCTCCTCTGATGGGAGCTCCCTTGCAGTGGCGGGCCCCTCTGGGCCCCTGCATCAACAGGTACAGCCGCCACCCCCCCTACCAGCACCGCCCTCCCAACAGCCCCTCAGCATGTGTCCCGTGGCCGCTCACCCAGGAGGGTGGGCATCTCCTTCGCCCCAGGCACCTCAGGCACTGCCCCAGTCAGCCCTGCTACCCTCATTGAGGAGGCTATTGACCTCCTGAGATCCCTCACTGTCAGGCAGTCTACCATTATGAATGCCATCCAGGGTGTAGAGAGGCAGTTGCAACAAACAAGTGCATACCTGGAGGGCATTCATTCTGGCCAGGCAGCCCAACAGAGAGCATTTCAGGCTCTGGCCTCTGCACTGATGGCAGCCATTGTCTCTGTGTCCAGCCTCCCCGCTCCAACTTCCTCCACCCAGACCCAATCCCCTGTACCTCAGCCTATCCCAAGCACATCATCAGACCAGCAATCACACACCTCAACACACAAGGGTGGCTCAGGCAAACATAAGCACCACACATCCCACAGGCACTCACAGAAGCATCATACCCATGCAGACACAGCAACATCCACTGCCTCCACTGTGTCCCCCTCCTCCACGTCCTCCTCCTCCCTCCCTGTCTCGTCTCCACTCACCCCTGCATGCACTACATCCTCAGCCACTACCTCCATCACCAGCACACCCATCACCACACACCGCTCATGTGCACTCACCACCCCCACTACCATTCACACATCCCCTGTGTCCTCTCCCAGTGTGTCTGTGAGCCCTCCTCCCAAAATACACAAACGCAGTCACACACCCACCCAACAGCCATCCACATCACAACAGCCTCCAGCTCATGCACCTTCACCCAAAGTCAGCAAACGTACACCTCCTACAACCACTACCTCTTCCTCCATTCCCAAACCCCCTCCATCTACCGGTTCCAGTGTGTTGAAAAAGCTTTTCCTATCAAATCTTGACCTCTTCCCTACACCCCCCCTCCGTCCACTAGGGCCCACCATTCCCAGTCCCAACCCAGCACCTCAGCCACCACATCACTGGGCACAGTGGTGCATGCAATATGTGGATTTTGGAGTGCGCCGAGCAACAGGGCTGCCAGTGTCCTACGGAGCGAGGGAAAGGACATTCCGCCACCTCCAAAAGTCAAGAAGTTGCCCACATCCTGGAGGGAGAAGGCGAAGACACCTGCCACCAAGGGCTCAGGAAAAACAACAGTGGAAAGTGGCAAGACAGCTGCGCCACCATCCAAGGTGGGGAAGGGCCAGAAGAGCAAGGGCAAGTCCACGTCGACGCCAACCTGCATGGCGGACAAAACCACCACCAGCACCGCCACCACGGACACCGCCCCCAGCACCGCAGACACAGAGCCCGCCACCAGCAAAGCAGTCAGTGAGGCCGCCACCAGCACCGCCGACATGGACACCCCCACCAGCACCACAGTCACTGAGCCCACCACCAGCACCGCAGTCAGTGAGGCCACCACCAGCACTGGCGCCACTGACACCGCCACCAGCACTGCAGTCAGTGAGGCCGCCACCAGCACCGCCGCCACAAAGACCGCCACCAGCACCGATTCCACAGAGGCCGCCACAAGCACTGATGCCACAGAGTCCGCCGCAAACACTGCCAGCGGTCCGTGACATCCTGAGCCAGTGGCACCACCGCAGACATGGCTGCCATCCCCAGTGGTCAGTCGTACGTAGCTGGTGGTCAATTCCAGGAGCCTGGCCAGCTTGCATGTTGCACCACCGTCAGTGGAGTGTCACATCCACTACCCCAGTCCTTGGCAGGATGAAGCACTGTGGGCACAAAGCCCCCTCCAGAACCAGTGGAGCACTGCATCCACTACCTCAGTCCGTGGCAGGATGAAGCACTCTGGGCACAAAGCCCCCTCCAGAACCAGTGGAGATTGACATCCACTACCTCAGTCCTTGGCAGGATGAAATACTCTGGGCACAAAGCCCCCTCCAGAACCAGTGGAGAACTGCATCCACTACCTCAGTCCTTGGCAGGATGAAGCACTCTGGGCACAAAGCCCCCTCCAGAACCAGTGGAGATTCACATCCACTACCTCATTCCTTGGCAGGATGAAGCACTCTGGGCACAAAGCCCCCTCCAGAACCAGTGGCGATTCACATCCACTACCTCAGTCTTTGGCAGGATGAAGCACTCTGGGCACCAAGCCTCCTCCAGAACCAGTGGAGATTCACATCCACTACCTCAGTCCTTGGCAGGATGAAGCACTCTGGGCACAAAGACCCCTCCAAAACCAGTGGAGATTCACATCCACTGCCTCAGTCCTTGGCAGGATGAAGCACTCTGTGCACAAAGTCCCCTCCAGAACCAGTGAACTGCATCCACTACCTCAGTCCTTGGCCGGATGAAGCACTCTGGGCACAAAGCCCCCTCCAGAACCAGTGGGGATTCACATCCACTACCTCAGTCCTTGGCAGGATGAAGCACTCTGGGCACAAAGCCTCCTCCAGAACCAGTGGAGAACTGCATCCACTACCTCAGTCCTTGGTAGGATGAAGCACTCTGGGCACAAAGCTCCCTCCCGAACCAGTGGAGAAAGGCATCCACTTGAGAGACTGTGGCTTTGCACTCCCCAGGGTAAAGCAGTGGGCAACCCACCCACTGGAGAGACTTGAGAGACTGTGGCTTTGCACTCCCCAGGATACATCAATGGGCATGGAGCCCCCTCGTGGAGCTGGTGTCGTTCCATCATCCGGCTGAGGTGCCCCCCCTTTCCTTTCCCCTGAGGTGCCTGTTTCATTTTGATCTGATGCCCCAGCAGTGTTCTCTCCGTTGGAAGTGTGGTATTGAGTGTGGGCCTTGCCAATGTATTTTGGGCCCAGTGGTCCACGGACTATGAATAGTGCACTATCCGGACTTGTATAGTTGTTGTACATAATTGTATATAGTGTATTTAAAGTTTTGAATCATGGATTTTTATTGATTACAATTGTTACAATCATTTCCTTTTGTCATAGCGTTCTTCTAGGGGGGTGTAAATGTAATGTTGCAGCATTTATTTGTGTGTATGTTGTTGTGGGTGAGGGTGGGGGTGGGGGTGTTGTGTGTTGCGTGTGTGTCACTCTCTTCCCCCCCCTGTGTTGTAGGTTCAGTACTCACCGTGGTCATCACTGCCGTCGTTCGTGCTATTGGTAGAGGAGCAGGAATACTATATCAGGGAGGATTTGGAGTTCAGGCTCCATGGCACCCTGGTTCCTCGTGGATTGTTTTCCCTTCCAAGTCCTGTTTCCGCTGTGTTTTTGTTTGCGGTGGTTCTGCCCCGGAAAAGTTGGCAGATTGGCCTCTCATAATAGTGTGGGCGGTACATTGTCTTCCGCCTGTCTGTTGGAGGTGACCGCCATGCTGTTTGTTTGTACCACCGTGGCGGTCGGAGTGTTAAAGTGGCTGTCTATTTTGGCGGTTTCCGCCATAGTCGTGATTAAATTTTTTTTCCACCGGCATATTGGTGGTCTTACTGCCGCTTTAACACCGACCGCCAGGGTTGTAATGAGGGCCCATGTCTCCTCCTTTCATGAAAACTTCAGGGATGCCAGATCAAGCAGGGAGCCTGATTTTATAGTTTTAGCTAGATTTACAATTTCTTCCTTTTTCATCGGCGGGAAAGATGATAGTTTCTTTTTTAGAGGACAAGCCTGCAAGGTGCAGATTGCTATGCTCTTGAGTTCTGTATCCCCTGCCAAAGTTGAATAGATGCTGCTAACTTTTCCAAGAAAGTAGTTTGCTAGCATGTTACAGCGGATCTCAGAAGGTGGTGGACCAGAGCCCCAGAGGCTAGTATCATAAAAGAGTGAACTATTTTGTATAACTCCTTAAGTGAGATGGGAGAACTCTGCTTTTTATAGTTTGTTTGCTACTAGCATCATAGCTTCTCCACTTCCTTTGCATTCTTTTGTATTCATTTTTTTGTTCAACTAATTCTGTGGAGCTACTCGTATGAAATCTCACAGGTGCTAATTTGTACAGGGAGTCTTTTATCCATTCATTGAATTTTATATTTATCTCTGAAACTTCTCTGCACAAGTCAGGAGTGATATGGAGTTAAGTGGTTTTTCAGCTGACTTTATTAAATTTTGACCAGCAGGGGCTAAAATTTGACTGCTGAACTAGAGAAGCTTTCTTTCCTACTTTTGGGAGATAAAACAGAACAGAATTGTGTTCTGACCAGAAAACTGGGAGAGGATCTTCCGATCTCATGCTAGAAACATTAGTGAAAATTGGATCAAGAAGATGCCCTATTTTATGTGTGGGGATGTCACTAATTGTGAGAGATGTATGGTGGAGACATTGTGTAATATGTTTGTTGCACATTCACAATAATTGTCGCTTAGATGTATATTTAAATCACCCAGCAAAGTGAACTTGCCTTTCTGAAGGTTTTGTACACCGAAAATGTCCAGCAAGGCATTAATAAACAGATTAGCTGGACCTCGGGTAGAATACCAATAGCCCAGAGAGGGTAAAGGTTGGCGAAAGCACAATCCCAAAGAAGAGACTTTCACACCCTGGAATAATAATAGGGACAAAGTTCCCTTTTATAGCATCCCCACCTCCTACTTTGTGTTGTCTGTCATACCTGGCTATATAGTAACCCTGTGGGAATGTAACAGCTACATCGCACAGACAATTTTCTCCAAGGCAGGATTATGTGAAGAATAATACCTCAGAATGATTGTCTTCAAGGAAAGCAAACTGCTCAAATGTATGTTTAGGGAGAGTCCTTCAGTTGATCAAAAACATATGCCAGTTATTGATGTTAATGTCTGAAGAATTTATAGGCTCCCATTGCATCGCTGATTCTAGATGCCATATATTCTGCTTGCATGACCTACATATGTAGGGAAAGCACATAGAATCCAAAGAGTGGTAGCAGTTATTACCCAGTGGCCTATTTAATTAAATAAGTTCTTCTGAGGAGTAGCTTAACCTCTTTTTAGGCAAACAGCAGGGCTTCTGGCCCCTGGCCCCTACTGGATGCAGACGGGCACAGAGGGGCTTGCCTTTGGCGCCCCAGTGACACGTCTGCTGGGCATGTCCTTGCCCCAGTACTCGTTAAATACCGAGGCTGATGTGACAACTGGAGCAGTAACAAAAAGGGTCCCTCCTGTCGTCCTTACAGTAGCTTCTGGCACTAAAAATTGCCAGAAAGTAGAGTGGTGTGCTTTGTTCTCCTATGTCATGCCCCACACCCTGGTTCTATCAGAATTCTAAGCTAAACATATATCAGAGTAAATTAAACATTGCAGGTAGCAGTCAAACAGTATCAAACAACATACAAGGACTGATAAAAAATGCAAGCCCAAAAGACTGCGCGTCTGTGCCTCGGTGCTCATCAAATAACAAGGTCAACTTTACAACTGGAGCACTAATACAAACAGGGGCAGCTACTCCGCAATGGCAGAGGAGTATCGCCCCACTGGCAGAACCAGCAGATGAAAAATAAAACAACAGTTGCACCATTGTTTTATTTTTCATCTGCTGGCTCAGCCAGCCTTACTGGGGGGACAGGCCAGGGCCAAGGGAGATGGTAAGGGGAAGAAGGAGAGACTGTGCACCTAAGTGCACATGTGTGTTTGGCCAGCCATCTCAGGCTGGCCAAACACACAAGCCCGGCTGTGTTTAACAGACTGGCTGGAGAAAATGCACAGACCCCAAAGCTGTGGTTGAGTGGTAGTCCCTGCTGCTCAGACCAATCCTGATGCTGCTTTCATGTTAGGTTTAGCATGAAAGCAGTGGCAGAATTGCTGGGGAGCATGTGCTGGGGTCCCAGTGAATGCTGGAACACCACAAGAAGAGCGACGCAGTTGAAGGCAGCGGGAGACGAGTGGCGCGACGAAAACAGTAAGTGTTTTTTTTTAAACGTTCTTTCCTCCATTGTCCCCCGGCCACCATTTGACATTTGCGGCGGCCACCGCTGAATACAATGGTGCCTCTGGTTCTCCTGACAATGGCTTCTGGCACTAAACACAGGCAGTAAGTAAAGCGTGGTGCATTGTTCTCACTTGATGCCCCACACTCTGTTGCCCAACAAAATTCCAAGCTGAAAATACATCAGAGCAAATAAAATATTGCAGGGAACAGTTAAAACTTCATCAAACAACATGTAAGGAACAATTTAAAATGAGAGCTTGAAAGCTTTTTTGGGGTTCAATGTTCCTGTTTCCGTCAGGGAACCTACAATGTCATCTGTGAAAAGGTTTATTTATCCAGAATCTTACATACAAAGTTATATTCTACTTTGTCAAATATATTCTCTGTGTTAATCGAGGGAATGAGCATCTGAATCTGATCATGGGTGGCTGTGTCCGTCGTGTTCAAGACTAGCTGAGAATTTTCATCAGTTTCCCAGATTTTGGCCAGGTGGAAAATAGTCCACAAATGAGGAATAACATGCAAGAATTGTTATGGAAAATGTGGGCCAGATTTACAAGGCCCTAGGGTCACCGGAGAGTCACCTTTTTTTCGCTTCCTCCGGTGGGGTTGTGCAGTGTGTTGCATTTACAAGGTGGCGCTAAGCCACTTTTTGTGGCTTAACACTAGCTTGTAAATATGGGCCCATCTCATGCAGTTTTCTGCATCAGAGGGGCATGCAATGGGTGTTGCTGTGGGCGTTCCACCTCAATCGCCCTTACTTTTGACACTGCCCCAGATTTACAAGAAAGCCCAAATCTGTGTCAGCCCCAAAAACTAACACTACCCAAGGGGTGGGGTTAGCATGGCACATCGAGGAGGAATCATTGTATTCCTCCTTGCTTTTGCCTTTTCCACATGTGCTGCATTCTGCAGCACACTTTGAAAGAGCAAAAGGTCATGAATGAATGCTGATGTGTAGGAAGGTGTCCCTTACTGTACATAAACAATCATTCAAAAATGGCAATTTGCTACTTCTATGTGTGCTGCATTTTACATCACACATAGAAGTGACAAATTGCCATTGTAGATTGTTTATGTGCAGGAAGGTACACCTTCCTGCACATGTACAATCGACCCCCTCAATGCAGACAACCTTGCACTATGGTGCAAGGGTGCCTGTGTTGGTGCTGGCAGCTAAATTTAGTGCCGGCACAGGGGGAAAACACTTTAGGGGGAGGAAACACTCTAGGAGAATCATTTTAGTAAATATGGTGCATCTCTGCATTTCTAAAGTGATGCGGTGCTGCAAATTGTAGCGCAGCACCACTCTGTGCCACTTTTTAGTGACTGCTGCAAGTCATTATGAAGCTTTCGGGGGGCGGTATTACCGTCATTTACAGGTGCCCTGTAATTACGCATGCAGAATACGTATACTCTCTTCCCAGTACTCATTATGGAGTCTTAATTAGTAAAATGCTCTCTCCAATGAGCCCTAAGATAATACCACATTGATGGGTCAGGGGAATTCACGAAGTGGAGTTAGTTATTTTCATGATAATTGTTGGCCTTTGTGGACTGGAGTCAAGCTATACCTGAAATAGTTGTTTATTGATAGTGGGTAGACAGTATGGATTTGAGTTTTCTCACAGTGAGGGGTAAGTTCAAACACTAGAGAAAATAATGATATCATGGTAACAAACGTGGTTATGGTTACAAATAACAATCAAGATAGAAACCAAGCTTACAATAGCTATTTACAACCTTCATTGTTTTATGACACAAAGATACTCCAACATTTTACAGATTCAAAAAAATATTTCACCAAAAGCTTTTTATTAAAACTAGTTAAACAAGAAAAATGATTAATGCTAATAACATTTCTATTATTACATAACTGTCAGTAAACTAATAAAGTATGAACCCTTTTAAGCAGCATAATTCTTTCCACGTCTTAAGTGTTTCGAATATTTCTTAAAATTTCCCCAGGAATACACTAATTCAAGCAGATGCCATTCCTCATACAATGGAGAAAGTAATTAATTGCTCCATGCAACAGCATGCCTCATTAATGGTCTTCACAAACTTGGTAAGTCACACTGTCATACTAACACTCAGCGAGCATCATTGGCCTTCACCACCTGTCTACATCACATTCAAGACTTACTCCATTGTCAACAAGGCATTTAAATCTAGTACCCAACCACACCGAGTGCAGAGCCTATTTCCCTGCTCTCCCCTACCGCCACCGTGCACCGGTGGCTCAGGGTAGGGGGCAAAAGCGTAATTTTTTATTGGTGCTACTCCTGCAGAGTACATAGGGGCCGATTATAAATAATAGAAACTTCTTTTAATGCCTGCTCTGAGCAGGCGTTAAAGGTGCCATACAAAATAGCACAAGGAAATCTCTTACATTTCCTTGCTCCATTTTTTCAGCCCCCCTAATGGAGGAACCCCCCCTTTGCATACATTATGCCTGGCATAAACAAGAGAGACTTTCCTTTGAAGTAAGCCTACTTCAAAGACCAAAATAGGTATAAGAAGGGCACTCAAAATCACAGACTTTAGATCACTTCTGGAAATCAAGAGGAACGTCTGCCTGGAGAAGAGCTGAGGAGACGTGCTGCCCTGCCTGTGACTGTGCTTTGTGGAGCTATCCTGCAGTTGCTGCTTCTGCCTGGTGAAAGGGGACAAAGACTGGACTTTGTTGTGCATTCCTGCATGTGAAGAAACCTGCAAGGGCTTGTCCTGAGCTTGCCTCCTGTTGTTGAAGTCTCAGGGCCATCAAAGACTTCCCCTGCCAGCACCTGTATTCTCTGCTGAGACTCTTGCCCTGCCAAGTGGTGCCCTATCCAGTTCCTGGGGCCTTGACAGGTGAAGCTGGCAGACCAAGATTGAAAATCCATGCACGACCGCCGTGCGGGGAATTTCTGATGCAACCTCCGAGACGCAGCTGAAGAAACGACGCACCTCCCGCTCGGCGGCTTAAATTGCAGCACCACCTGCAGCGCAGCTGGAAGATCGACACACACGGCTTGAGAAACGATGTGCCACACCGCTAACGGAGACTTGTAGCATCGCAACCCATAGAGCGCAGGATTTTCGAGGCAAACCTTGCTGGGCGCAAAAAAATGACGCAATGCCTGCCCGGACCAGAGTGCTGGCCGGATCGATGCATCGCTGTCCTGCAGAGAGGAAAACCAACGCACGCCAACCCGACCGGAGAAGGAGAAACTACACACGGTCTTGCTTGCGGGTGAGAAATCGACGCATCGCTAACCTTTTTCAACACACACTCACCCGTGCATGTTATTTTGATACTAACAGGTACTTTTCAACGCTAACAGTGTTTTACCTGTTTACAAAAGGATTTAAGACTCCTTTTCTTTTAAGATTAATAAATTGACTTTTGTATGTTGGATTTTTGTAGTTTTGGTCTTGTTTTGTTTAGATTAATATTTCCTATTCTTCTAAACCTGTGTTGTGTCATTTTGTAGTGTTGTCACTGAGTTACTGTGTGTGTTGATACAAATACTTTACACTTAGACACTGAAGTCAAGCCTGCCTGCTTGTGCCAAGCTACCAAGGGGGTGAGCGGGGGTTAACTGAGGGTGATTCTCCTTTACCCTGACTAGAGTGAGTGTCCTTGCTTGGACAGGGGGTAACCTGACTGTCAACCAAAGACACCATTTCTAACAGCAAAGTTGGATTATAAATTACAATTTTGAAAATGGCACTTTTAGAAAGTTGGAATTTTCCTAACCTAACTATTTGGTGTCTTCAGCCTGCTCCTGGGTCACATGATTGGGTGTAACTGACAGTTGGACTTTGTTTATTCCTCCTAGACAACCACACAATTGGAGGTTTGGGTGTGCCTAAATGGGCCTTCCACTGGCAGGATGGGCACTAGAGCTGGGCACAGCCCCATTTGCAGCTGATTAGGCTGTGCACTACATTCACACAAAGAAATTGTCACCACTGCATTGTTCATGGAGCCAGGGCAGGAAAGTCAGGAAACTTCAAGCAGTTCAAAGGAAAGTTTTCAGAGACTTCTGCTCCAAAGAAGACGCCGTCTATAAACAGGGGACACTCAGACCCATTCTTCAGTTCAATTTCTGGACCGACAGAAGGACTCTCAGAGGACTGTCTGCTGCTGTTGCCTGCTGTGTATTGCCTTGCTGCATCTGGAAGGACTGTTTTTATGCCTGCAGTCTGCCTTGAACTCCCAGAGGCCTGCCATTCTATTTGAGCCTTGTTCTATTGCTGAACACAGGACTACTAGAGTGACTCCAAGGGCTAGGTGGCTGGCCTCCTCAGAAGAGCCTCAGGGACAGAACTGATTCCAACTATCTTGAGCCTGCACATGGTCCCAGCCTAAGTGAGCCCTAACCCCCCACAAGGGTTGCCCCGCCAATCCTGGACTCTTGATGGTAGCACTTAAGGGACCCAGATAGTTAAAATAGAAAACTTAGGACTTAAACCATATTTGACTAAAACACTACTCTGAGGACCGGGGGAAGACCGGAACAAACCCGCTCGTCTATTCACCCAAGGTGCATTGTCGATAATCCATAATTTGTACCAACTCCCACAATGTTCTTCTCCACAGCAGCAAATCATGTTCAGTGATTCTTCGGAAAAGGTTTATCCAACGTCCTGGAACTCTTGTTGGCATCAGCTTTGAGCTTTGTCCCACTTGAGATTTTTGACCTCCAAAAAAGTTCAATCTTCGAAATCTTCACCGCAAGTTTGTCGTCCTCAGACATTGCCTGCAACATTACCCCACTGAACTGTACCTTCTCAGAAAATGTTCCAGTCCACTCTTTGTATCTGGCCAGCACTCCATCTCGGTCAGCCATAGTTTTAGACTTTGACCCTATCTCACATCACTAGATATATGTGATTAGTGCTTTGATCTTCTAGGCTCCAGTCTTTACTTTAAACTTTAAAAATTAATGAATCCTGCTACACTAATTGGATTTCTGCTGTTTTGGTGTCAAATAAAAATGTACTCTATTCTATTGACTGTTTGTGTGATGCACTTTATACATTGCCTCTAAGTTAAGCCTGACTACCTTTGAACCAAGCTACTAGAGTTTTAGGCACAGGTTAATTTAGTGATATTTTCTGGTTCACCCTGACAGGAAATGTAGTTGTTGCTTAAATATAGGTCATTCCTCATTCAACCAACAACTCAACTTCCCACAAACTTTTAAGCATTTAAGTCATAAAAGCACCAAGAAAATAAAAGTGCAAAATATACGTCATTGTCCGGTTAGACCGGGACCAAGGTGCAAATACAGTGCAACAGAGATGGAGCCTAGGTCAGATAGACTATGTAGATTGGTCAAGGTGAACATTTGGAGGTCAAAATGTTTTTAAATGTTTGTAAGTCATACTTCAGAAACTCACTTTCTTGAAGGAAAACTTTAATATTTCTTGTAAGTCCCAACACATAATCAGATTGTCAGTTTTTTAAAAGACAAAGGCCCTCATTCTGAGTCTGACGGGCGGCGGAGGCCGCCCGCCAGACTTCCCCCCTCCGAAATACCGCTCCGCGGTCGAAAGACCGCGGAGGGTATTCCGAGTTTTCCCCTGGGCTGGCGGGCGGTCTTCGCAAGACCGCCCGCCAGCCCAGGGGAAAACTCCCTTCCCACGATGACGCCGGCTCGTAATAGAGCCGGCGGAGTGGGAAGGTGCGACGGGTGCAGTTGCACCCGTCGCGTATTTCAGTGTCTGCTTTGCAGACACTGAAATACTTTTAGGGGCCCTCTTACGGGGGCCCCTGCCGTGCCCATGCCATAGGCATGGGCACGGCAGGGGCCCCCAGGGGCCCCGTGACTCCCCCTCCCGCCATCCGTTTCCCGGCGGGAGAACCGCCAGGAACTGGATGGCGGGAGGGGGAGTCGGAATCCTCCATGGCTGCGGAGCGCGCTCCGCAGCCATGGAGGATTCCTACGAGCGGCGGAAAGTCAGCGGGAGACCGCTGGCTTTCCGCGTCTGACCGCGGCTAAACCGCCGCGGTCAGAATGCTCGTAGGAGCACCGCCAGCCTGTTGGCGGTGCTCCCGTGGTCGGTGGCCCTGGCGGCCACCGACCGCCAGGGTCGGAATGACCCGCAAATTCTCCACGTGCAGGTCAGCACGGAAATGTAAAAACCAACATGGAACTGAAGGCCAGATACCTGAAGTAGGTTGGTCCTGCTAGGGCTCTGAATCTTTGGAGATTGTTCACTGGAAATATTCAAAGCCCTAATGCAGAATAGAACTCAGTAATTTTTTGGGAGGTACTGGGATCTCTGCTGTGGTACTGTGGGTCAGAGCCTTCTTCCAATGGTTCTTGCTAAAGCACTGGAACTATGAAGGGAAAGTGTTTAAAACTTTCCATGCTTTCTTCTGTTGTCCAAACAACCGCAGAAATACACTTCTAATGCCACCAGTACCTTAGAGGAAGGAAGGCAGTTAGAGACTCCCAGGGTGTCAGAAGGAAATCAACAGCAGGGTTCAGTCCAGGTCCAGTCAATGCTGGTCAGATGGCCACTTCAGGAACAAAGCCTCTTGCAGCTTGTTGTGTCCCTTTAGTCAGAAAGAAGGTCAGCCAACTGACATTTGGGGTCTACTTCCTGTCCTAGGTACAATTGGGAACAGGTCGAGCCCTTCATGTCCCCTTGTAGGTCTTAAACAACAGTGCATCCCTTCTTCTGTTTTTTCAGTGGTCCATAGAGTGTTCTAAAGATGGTGCCCTGGTGTGCCATAATTATGCCTGGCACCAACTACTGGGTGAGGGTTACTCCTGGCTCTTCCTTGACCAAAGGTGTACAAGTGTTCAAGGGCAATCCTACCCACTATTGCAGAAGTTCCTGTTGCCCTGCTGCAAACAATCCCACAGTGTACCTTTTTCGCAAAATCTAACATGGGAAAATCTCCCTCGTCCCTTGTGGAGAGCCTATGTGCCCACCCAGAGCTGTGGCCAGAGTAATGAGTAGTCCCTGCCTCTAAACTGCATACCGGTTCTGGGGGTAGCTCTCCTTCCATTGGGTTTGGTGCCAGGGTGACTATGAGGTCAAAGGATGTGCGTTTCTAGGTGTCACATTTTCTAGTTAGTTCAGTTCCTGGATGAACCCAAAATTAATCTTACCACATGAGTAAGAAAACACCCCCTCCTCTCAGTCCACTGTCTCTGCTCTAGGAGCAGTTTTCATATCTCATGAAGACTTTATTAAAGTCAAAAACTGATTGACAGATCTTGGAGAGCTAATGCAAAGTAGCCTCAAGGCAGAAAACGTTAACATTCTAAAAGTACTTTTCCTAAACATGTATTAAAAATTAATCTTCACCATTTGCTTAGGTTTTTAATCAAAATTAATAAAAGAGTAGTTAATTATGTTTCTAGATGGTCCCAAGCCCAAGATACAGTATTAGGATTTAAATATATGCTCTGGTTTTCTACGCAGGACAGCTAGGCCTGCCACAGTGAAAACATTTTTTTGGTATTCACTGTAAGGACATGAAAACACTTTGGCCCTCATTACAACCCTGGCGGTCGGTGTTAAAGCGGCGGTAATACTGCCAACAGGCCAGCGGAAAAAAAAATAGAATCACAACCATGGCGGAAACCGCCAATATAGATAGCCACTTTAACACTGCCACCGCCACGGCGGTAGAAAAAACAACGCAGCGGTAACCGCCAACAGACAGGCGGAAGACAAAGTACTGCCCACCGTATCACAACAGGCCTATCCGGCACCTTTTCCGGGGCAAAACCAACGCTCTCGAAAGCACAGCGGAAACAGTACACAGAAGGGAAAACACTCACCTCTTGACACCCAACGAGGAACCAGGACGCCATGGAACCCGAACTACAGGTGTTACCAATGTTGGTCTTCCTCCTGCTCTATCAGGAGCAGGACAGACGCCGTTGACGACCACGGTGAGTAATGCACCTACAACACAGGGGAGGGGGGAGGGAAAAGAGAGTGACACACACACGCAACATGCAATACCCCCACCCCCCTCTCTCACCCACAACAACATACACACAAATGCATGCAGCAACATTACATATACACCCCCCGACCCCCTGGAAGAATGCAAGGACAAACGGAAATGAGTGTACAATTGTAATCATGAAAAATCTGACAGTGAAAGTTCAAAATTCAGTATATACAAATGTGTACACCAACTACACAAGTCCGGATAGTGTACCAATCATTGTCCGTGGACCAGTGGTCCCAAAATGCATGGGCGAAGCCCACACAAGGTACCTGACTCAAAACAGAGAGAACGCTGCTGGGGCATCTGATCGAAAATAAACAGGCACCTCAGGGGGAAGGGAAGGGGGGGCACCTCAGCCGGATGAACACACGATGCCACTGCTGCACAAGGGGGCTCCATGCCCATTGCTGTATTCTGGGGAGTGCAAAGCCACAGTCTCTCAAGTCTTTACAGTGGGTGGTTTGCTCACTGCTTTACCCTGGGGAGTGCAAAGCCACAGTCTCTCAAGTCTTTCCAGTGGCTGGTTTGGCCACTGCTTTATCCCGGGGAGTACAAAGCCACAGTCTCTCAAGTCTTTACAGTGGGTGGTTTGCCCACTGCTTTATCCCGGGGAGTGCAAAGCCACAGTCTCTCAAGTCTTTACAGTGGGTGGTTTGCCCACTGCTTTATCCTGGGGAGTGCAAAGCCACAGTCTCTCAAGTCTTTACAGTGGGTGGTTTGCCCACTGCTTTATCCTGGGGAGTGCAAAGCCACAGTCTCTCAAGTCACAGAAGTGGGTGGTTTGCCCATTGCTTTATCCTGGGGAGTGCAAAGCCACAGTCTCTCAAGTGGATAACAGTCTCCACTGGTTCTGGAGGGGGCTTTGTGCCCAGAGTGCTTCATCCTGCCAAGGACTGAGGTAGTGTATGTCAACCTCCACTGGTTCTGGAGGGGGCATGGTGCCCAGAGTGCTCCACATGCAGTGTGGCCGGTCCCATTACCTCACCTGGGTGTGTGTGCCACGAGATTGCTAGGAACAGGTAGCATAATACACCATGGAGGCAGATACATACCCCACACTGCTGCGGCTTCGCCTTCCACCTGCAGGTGCAAACAGTGATGGAAGTCATGCCTCATGGAAGCTGGGCAGGGTCCAGGAAGTTTCCTCCAGCCTCGGATGACTGACCACTAGGGATGGTAGCCATGTCAGCGGTTGTGCCACTGTCCGAACACGTCTCGGGGCTGGTAGCGGTGCTTGCGGCGGTGTCTGTGGCGGCGGTGCAGGCGGTGGTGCATGGGTCAGCACCTGTTGAGGGACAAAGCAGGATGTCTCCTGCAGCCTCAGATGGCTGCCCACTGGGGAAGATGCTGGGGACTGTTGCTGAGGCTGCAGATGTGCTGGTGGCTGTGCAGGTGGCGGTGCAGGTGGCGGTGCAGGTGGCGGTGCAGGTTGTGGTGTTCGCTGCCGTACAGGTTGGTGGAGTCGTAGACAGAAGGGGTGACACTAGTCCCTCAGTCGGTGCCACAGTGCCCTGTCCTGACCT
This sequence comes from Pleurodeles waltl, assembly GCF_031143425.1. NCBI lineage: Eukaryota > Metazoa > Chordata > Amphibia > Caudata > Salamandridae > Pleurodeles > Pleurodeles waltl. Next base: position 1,336,378,511 of record NC_090447.1, on the reverse strand, counting down.
GCTCTTCTGCTTTTGTCCCTTCCCCACCTTTGATGGTGCCGCAGGTCTCTTGCTACTGTCCCCTTTTGTTTTGGCAGAGCCCTTGGTGGCTGGTAGGTGCGGCTTCTACCTCCGGGATGTGGGCACCTTCTTCACCTGGTAGGTAGCGGAATGTCCTTGCCCTCGCTACATGGCACATTGGCAGCCCTAATGGGTGGCGCACTCGATGACCCCGCAGTTGCTGGCACCACTGTGCCTGGGGATTTGGTATCTGATGTGCTGGGCCTGGACCTGGAAAGCCTGGCTCTAGGGGAAGGCCAGGGGCGGGGTGCAGGTGAAGGGAAGAGGTCAAGGTTTGCTGGGAAAAGTTTTTTAGACACACTGGGACCGGAAGATGGAGGGGGTTTGGGAGTGGAGGAAGAGGTAGTGGTTGTAGGAGGTGTACGTTTGCTGAATTTGGGTGAAGGTGCATGGGCTGGAGGCTGTTGTGAGGTGGATGGCTGTTGGGTGGGTGTGTGCCTGCGTTTGTGTACTTTGGAAGGAGGGCTCACAGACACACTGGGAGAGGACACTAGGGATGTGCGCATGGTAGTTGGGGTGGTGATTGCTCGTGAGCGGTGTGCGGTGATGGGCGTGCTGGTGATGGAGGTAGTGGCTGAGGATGTAATGCATGCAGGTGTGAGTGGAGACGAGACAGGGAGGGAGGAGGAGGATGTGGAGGAGGGGGACTGTAGGAAAGTCCTTTTTTTTTGCCTGATCACCCCCACTCTTTCTGGATAGGTACTGGTGGTTACTGACTCTTGGCTGTGTCCTGGGTACTGCTTACCAGTCCCAGGGCCAGTGCTCTGTGTAAAATGGATATGCAAATTAGGCTAATTATAATTGGCTAAGTTAACCTACCTATAAGTCCCTAGTATATGGTTGGGCATGTAGGTTTAGGGACCACAGCATAGGTGGTGCACACCTAGGTGCATTGCTGAGGTGCCCAGTGTCATTTTAAAAGCAAGCCTGCCTTGCTGGCTGCTTTTAAATTAAAGTTATATGCAAATTCGACTTTGGAATTAAAGGTACTTCCAAAGTCTTAAACTACCTTATTTTTACATATAAGTCACCCCTAAGGTGTGCCCTATGTGCCCCTAGGACTGGGTGCCATGTAACTATAAGCAGGGACTTTATAAAAATAGATTTATAAGCCCTGGTGAGGTAAAAACAGCCAAATTTGTTTTTCCCTCATTGAAGTAAATGGCCTTCATAGGCTAGAATGGGCAGACTTTATTTTAAATTTTAAAGTCTCCTTAAATGTTACATACCAAGAATGTGGTATCAAATTGATTGTTATAATAAATCCCACAACTTCCAGTTGTTGGATTTAATATAACCAGTCCAGGTAAAAAGTTTAGACTTTACCTAAAAAGTTGCCAATTTCAGCTCTGCATTGTTTTTGCTGCTGTGCTCTGATTGGCCAGCCTGCAGCAGCTTCTGCCAGGCTACTTTAATGAGGTGTGAAGTGGCCTGGCTTCACACAAAGGAATGTGCTTGGGGGAGAGAATCTCCCCTCAGCAGATGGTGAGGCAGGAAGGGGGAGGGCTGCCAAACTGGTCTTCAAAGGCAGAGAAGGACATCTGGAGCACCCAGCAACACCCCCACATCCTGCAACCCCAGACAGCTAGGTGCCCCCTTGATTAGATTAGGAGAGGGCAGGAGAGGGGTGTGTTTATGATTTTTAGCCACACCAGTGGGTGGGCTCAGCCAGATCTCTCCTCCAAAAATCAGATTCATCCATTTTGGATTTTTAGAGACTGTTGCCTTCTGGGATGGATTTTTGCCACACTTCCCAGGAAGTGGTCATCACAGGGGGACGACCCTGTCCCTGATTGGAGAACCAGGGCCCCCCTGCTTTTCACCCAGGAGCAAGGATAAAACTGGCAGACCTGCACCCACGCCTCAGATCCCCACCAAATTTCAAGAAGAAGGAACTACAAGGAGAAGAAGGACTGCCCTGCTGGACCCCTGGCCTGCATCTGGACCCTTGGGGTGAGCTGTGGACCCCAAAAGAACCTTAAAAGAACATCTGGGTGAAGCCCCAGAAGTTTGGAAAAGATTGGAGAATTTTTGAAAAAAAGCTCCATAAAGTGACCGACCCGACGCGGAAATTCTAGCCGGCTTGCCTCAACCGCGACCCGGCCTGACTTCGTGGTTCGTCCCGGTAAAGAAAAACATCCAAAAAAGAGACTAAGGCCCTCATTCTGACCCTGGCGGTCGGCGGAGAGACGGCGGTCGGACCGCGAACAGACCGGCGGTATTAAAAATGGCATTCTGACCGCGGCGGTCCCCGCCGCGACCGACCGCTACTTCTCCGCTCCGACCGCCGCGGCGGTCATGACCGCGGGGCTGGAGTTTGCGCACTCCGGCCCCGCGGTCGTCCCAAGACCGCCAAGGGTATTATGACCCTGCCTACCGCCGCGGTTTCTTGCGGGCGGGAACCGCCGTGCGAACCATGGCGGTAAGCACTATCGGGGCCAGGGAATTCCTTCCCTGGCACTGATAGGGGTCTCCCCCACCCCCCACTACCCACCCGAGTCCTCCCCCCACACCCTCCACCCCCCTGCCACCCCCCAGAGGTGGTACGAACCCCCTCCCCACCCCCACCCCGACATGCACATACATGTACCCCGACATGCACACACCCCCAACATGCACATATACACACCCCCTACACACACATACACAACGGGGACACATACCCGCACACATACATGCCGACATGCGCACCTGCCGAACAGCACACATTACCCATAGACACAACAGCACCCCTCTACACAACCACACGCACACCCCCATGCACGCACACATCACACAACACCCCCCCACCCCCTCCCCTCACGGACGATCAACTTACCTTGTGCGTTGGTCCTCCGGGAGGCGACGGGAGCCATAGGGACGTGACCGCCAACAGAAGACCGCCAACAGAAGACCGCCACACAGAAATGTGGGTCGTAATTCTGGGGGCGGTGTTCTGCTGGCGCGGCGGTGGAGGTTGACCAGTCTCCACTTTCCCGCCGACCGCCAGTGTGGCTGCTGGCGGTTTTCCGGCGGAACGCTCCCAGCGGTCAGAATGCGCACAGCGGCACACCGCCGCGGTCGGCGGTCTTCACCGCGGCGGTAACTCGGCGGTCTTGCGAAAAGACCGCCAAGGTCAGAATGAGGGCCTAAGTCCGAATGTAAAAAGTTGACCGGGACCTTCCAGCCATCGTATCCGAGAAGGGCTCCACGGACGTCGGATCAAGATCCAGGTTTACCCCGGTCGAAGGATTTTCATCTCGAAAAAACGACTAAGTCCGAAGGTAAAAATCACCACCGAGGAAACCGACTTCGCGTATCCGGACAAGGGCTCCAGGAGGTCGGATCCAACTGGCAGGTTCATCCCGGGGAAGAAAAACATCAAAAAAGAGACTAAGGGCCTGATTCTAACTTTGGAGGACGGTGTTAAACCGTCCCAAAAGTGGCGGATATACCACCTACCGTATTACAAGTTCCATAGGATATAATGGACTCGTAATACGGTAGGTGGTATATCCGCCACTTTTGGGACGGTTTAACACCGTCCTCCAAAGTTAGAATCAGGCCCTAAGTCAGAAGGTAACTTTTTAACCGAGGCCTCCCGCGACTTGTAGCCGAGCAGGGCTCCATCGCGGTCGGCCTGAAAGTTTGACTGTGCCCCGGTCCTGGTGCAACCAGATGACCCGATTGGCGCTTTTTGTTTCTAAGCGCTAGAAAATAATAATACTTTAAAAATTCATATCTCCGGTTCCCCTGAACAGATTTTAATCGTTTTTGTGTCATTTTAAAGATAAAAATATAAGCTATTTTTATAAATTGGTTTTGGATTTTCAAACTGTTTCCTGTGTTTTATTTAATTACTGTTTTGTGATATTCGAATGCTTTACACTTTGTCTCCTAAGTTAAGCCTTGACGCTCGATGCCAAGCTACCAAGGGTAGAGCTGGGATTAATTTACTGAGACCTAACTGTACTTATGTGGAGGTTTGTGGCTTGTTGCTAGGTGTAGGTACCTACCTGCCCTACCAATAACCCATTTTCCAACATAATTGGAGGCAGCGACGGGATCCTGTACTTGTGTTCAATATCACGTTACAGTTTTAGGTAAAACAAATTAAAAATCCTTTAAATTGTCCTAGTGCAAAAATTGTTTTTAATTTTTAATTTGGATTAATTTCAATTATTGAATTTTTGTAATTTTTCTAAATTCTTGTTTCCAATTTTTGCAAAAAGTTTTTGTTGACACAAAACAAGGGAACCATGGAGCTTGATCTGGCTAGCCTACCCACACTGACAGTAGTCCAGCTTAGGGGGTTGTGTATTGAGAGAGGGTTGCCTGCAACCACTGATCTCAGGAAGCAAATCCTGATTAAATCCCTGACAGTATGGGCTGAGGCCCAAGAGGTAGAGACAGAGGAAGCTCCAGAGGAGGAAGAAAAAGAGGAAGATGCTAACTCTAACCACTCAGGGGAGGGAAGGCATCCGAGCCTAAGTGTGGAAGAGGAGGAACGGTCCTCAGTGGATACAGTCACTAGGGGCAGACCCAAAGCTAGTGGTAGGAAGGGGGTCCTTTCAGGAGGAGAGAACCCATCCATCAGAGAAAGAGAGCTGGAAGCCCAGCTAGCCTACATAGCTTTGGAAGCAGATAAGCTTGCCCTAGAAAAGAAAAAGTGGGCAAGCAAAGAAAAAAAAAATGGAGGCAGCGAGAAAGAAACTGAGGTGTCCCTGGGTGGGGGTTTTGCCCCCAGATTACCCAAAGGGGTGGTTCCTGCCTATGTAGAGGGGGATGACATAGATAAGTGGCTGGGGGCCTTTGAGAGGGCCCTCCAGATGAGGAAAGTCAAGCCTCAGTACTGGGGTTCACTCCTTTGGGAGTTAGTTCCCAACTCTGGGAGGGATAGGCTCCTAACCATGAGTGGGGAGGATGCAGACTCATACCCCAGTATGAAGAGTTGCTTGACTAAAAAGTTTGGTCTAACCCCAGAGCAGTATAGGCTTAAGTGTAGGGACACCCAAAAGACAAGCACCCAGTCCTGGGTGGACTTGGTGGACATTTCAGTAAAAGCACTGGAGGGCTGGATACAGGGCAACAGGGTAAGTACCTTTGAGGGGCTGTACAATTTGTTTATGAGGGAGCACCTTCTAACTAATTGTGTCCAAGAGAGGCTCCGCCAGTATCTAGTAGACTCTAGGTTGACCAACCCCAGAGAGCTGGGGGAGGCAGCAGATGACTGGTTAAGAACTAGGGTTAACCAGAAACCCCCAGGGGGTGATCAGAAAAAGGGAGGACATGGTTCTTCTCAGGGGAAGAACCAGGGGAAAGATGACAAAAAACCCAAAGAGTCCTCACAAGAGTCCCCAAAAACTTCTCAGGGAGGGGGAGCCCCGAGCCAATTCACTTTTAAAGGGAAAGGGTATCAGGGAAAGAATTATGATCCTGCTAAAGCAGGAAAGTTTCAGGAGCTTGCTAAGGCCGGCAAGTGTTTTGACTGTCATCAGCCAGGACATAAAAGAGGAGATGCTATCTGCACCAAGAAGCCCCCCACTGGTGGGCAATCCCAGGGGATTGCTAGTGTAGGGTTGGGGGTGGAAGTTGGCCCAGGGGTGGAATCAGGGTACACTGAGGTCACCTTAGTATCCGTGGGTGGGGTGGACATTGCAACTATGGCCACCTTACCTCCCATCATGGAGAGGTATAGGCAGAGGCCTAAAGTCAATGGGACTGAAGTGGAAGCTCTGAGAGATACAGGAGCCAGTGTGACAATGGTCGCAGAAAAGCTGGTTTCACCAGAGCAGGTCTTACCTGGTGTCTTCCACCAGGTGACTTATGCAGATACCAGAACCAAACTCCATCCCATGGCTATGGTGAGTCTGGAATGGGGAGGTGTGACTGGCCCTAAAAAAGTAGCTGTAGCTCCTGCCCTCCCAGTAGAGTGTCTACTGGGGAATGATCTTGAAGCATCTGAGTGGTCAGAAGTGGAAAGAAGGGTCCATGCACAGATGCTGGACCTCCCTGAATGGGTGTGTGCTGTGACCAGGTCACAGGCGGCACAACAGGGGAATGCTGGACACTTGGACCCTGGAACAATGGGCCAAGCCTCCAAGAAAAAGAGAAAAGGCACTGGGTCTGGCTTGCCAGCCCCAACAAGTACAGAGGGTCAGGAATAATCCAACCCTGAGGGGGAGGATCTGAACTCTGAGGGAGGGACACCTTCCCTGCAAACTCTGCCTGACTTGGCAGAACTGCAAGGGGCAGGTGGGCCCACCAGAGAAGATTTGTGCCAGGGACAAAGAGAGTGTCCCACTCTTGAGGGCCTGAGGCAGACTGCTGCCAGGCAAGAACAAGGGGATACCAGTGGTACCCACAAGGTTTACTGGGAGGATGGAGTTCTCTACACTGAGGCAAGGGCCCTTAAAGAAGGGGCTACTAGGAGAGTAGTGGTCCCCCAAAAGTATAGAGAATTCCTCCTTACCTTAAGCCATGATATCCCCTTAGCTGGTCATTTGGGACAGACCAAGACCTGGAGCAGGCTGGTCAACCATTTTTATTGGCCCGAAATGTCAGAAAAAGTCAGGGAGTTTTGCAGCTCCTGTGTCACCTGTAAAGCCAGTGGCAAGACAGGGGGCAAGCCAAAGGCTCCCTTGATTCCACTGCCAGTGGTTGGGACTCCCTTTGAGAGGGTGGGGATTGACATTGTTGGTCCCTTAGACCCACCAACTGCTTCAGGTAACAGGTACATTGTGGTGGTAGTGGACCATGCCACCAGGTACCCTGAGGCAATACCCCTCCGGACAGTCACTGCTCCCACAGTGGCTAGGGCCCTACTTGGTGTGTTCACCAGAGTGGGATTCCCAAAGGAGGTGGTCTCAGATAGGGGCACAAACTTTATGTCAGCCTATCTGAAAGCCATGTGGGAGGAGTGTGGTGTTACTTATAAGTTCAGCACACCCTACCATCCACAGACCAATGGTCTGGTGGAAAGATTCAATAAGACCCTGAAGGGCATGATCATGGGTTTGTCTGACAAACTCAGGAGGAGATGGGATGTCCTCCTCCCATGCCTGCTGTTTGCCTACAGGGAGGTGCCACAGAAGGGGGTTGGATTCAGCCCCTTTGAGTTACTGTTTGGGCACCCTGTAAGAGGCCCATTGTGCTTTGTGAGAGAGTCTTGGGAAAAGCCTCTCAAGGAATCCAAGGAGAATGTGCTGGATTATGTACTAGGCCTGCGGTCTCGCATGGCTGAGTATATGAAGAAGGCAAGCAGAAACCTGGAGGCCAGTCAGGAGCTCATGAAGCTCTGGCATGATCAAAAGGCTACCATGCCTGAGTATCACCCAGGACAGCTGGTGTGGGTTTTGGAGCCCATGGCTCCTAGGGCACTACAGGCCAAATGGACTGGGCCCTATCCAATCCTAGAGAAAAAAGGTGAGGTCACCTACTTGGTGGACCTTGGCACCCCCAGGAATCCTCACAGGATCCTACATGTAAACAGGATGAAACCCCACCAGGACAGGGCAGACATGACCATGCTGATGGTCACTGATGAAGGGAAGGAGGAGGAGGGTGAACCTCTGCCAGACCTCCTGTCCTCAAAGGCAAAAGATGGGTCAGTGGAGGGAGTGGTACTCTCTCCCAAATTGACAGATCAGCAACAACAAGACTGTAAGCAAGTCTTGGGACAGTTTGCTAGTCTGTTCTCCCTGACCCCTGGACTCACCAATTGGTGTGTCCATGATGTTGACACTGGTGACAGCTTGCCTGTCAAGAACAAGCTATACAGGCTGTCTGACCAGATCAAGGCCAACATCAAAGCTGAAGTGGCTAAGATGTTGGATCTGAAGGTAATTGAGCCCTCTGATAGTCCTTGGTCCAGTCCAGTGGTACTGGTGCCCAAAGCTAATCCCCAAGGTGGGAAGAAAGAATTAAGATTCTGTGTGGACTACAGAGGTCTAAATGCAGTCACTAGGACTGATGCTCACCCCATACCTAGAGCTGATGAGCTCATTGACAGGTTGGGGGCTGCCAAATTCCTGAGCACATTTGATCTGACCTCAGGATATTGGCAGATTGCCTTAAGTCCAAGAGCTAAGGAGAGGTCAGCATTTTTCACACCAGAGGGCCACTTTCAGTTCAAGGTGATGCCCTTTGGCATGAAAAATGCTCCTGCCACCTTCCAACGGTTGGTGAACAGAGTCATATCTGGGTTGGAATCTTTTAGTGCAGCTTATCTGGATGATATAGCTGTATTTAGTTCCACCTGGAGGGACCACCTGGTCCACCTGAAGGAAGTGCTTCAGGCCCTGCTTCAAGCAGGCCTGACTATCAAGGCAAGCAAGTGCCAGATAGGGCAAAGTTCTGTTGTGTACCTGGGCCACCTTGTTGGTGGAGGCCATGTACAACCTCTCCAGCCCAAGATCCAGACTATCCTGGATTGGGAGGCTCCAAAAACCCAGACTCAGGTCAGGGCCTTTCTTGGCCTGACTGGGTATTACAGGAGGTTTGTTCAGAATTTTGGGACCATAGTGGCCCCTCTGACTGAGCTTACCTCCAAGAAACAACCCAAGAAGGTCATTTGGACCCCAGAGTGTCAGAAAGCTTTTGACACCCTAAAACAGGCTATGTGTTCAGCACCAGTGTTACTGGCCCCTGACTATAGCAAGGAGTTCGTAGTGCAAACAGATGCTTCAGAGGAAGGGATTGGGGCAGTGTTAGCACAAGTTAATGAAGAGGGCCATGATCACCCAGTTGCCTTCATCAGCAGGCGACTACTCCCCAGAGAGAAAAAATGGAGTGCCATTGAGAGGGAGGCCTTTGCTGTGGTTTGGTCCCTGAGGAAGTTGAGGCCTTACTTGTTTGGCACTCACTTCCGTGTACAAACTGACCACAGACCTCTCAGATGGTTGATGCAGATGAGGGGGGAGAACCCAAAACTGTTAAGGTGGTCCATTTCCCTACAGGGGATGGACTTCACAGTGGAGCACAGACCTGGGACTGCTCATGCCAATGCAGATGGCCTTTCCAGGTTTTTCCACTTAGCTGATGAGGACTACCAGGGTGTAGGTTAGTACCCATCACCTTTCATCTGGGGGGGGCAGTGTAGGAAAGTCCTTTTTTTTTGCCTGATCACCCCCACTCTTTCTGGATAGGTACTGGTGGTTACTGACTCTTGGCTGTGCCCTGGGTACTGCTTACCAGTCCCAGGGCCAGTGCTCTGTGTAAAATGGATATGCAAATTAGGCTAATTATAATTGGCTAAGTTAACCTACCTATAAGTCCCTAGTATATGGTAGGGCATGTAGGTTTAGGGACCACAGCATAGGTGGTGCACACCTAGGTGCATTGCTGAGGTGCCCAGTGTCATTTTAAAAGCAAGCCTGCCTTGCTGGCTGCTTTTAAATTAAAGTTATATGCAAATTCGACTTTGGAATTAAAGGTACTTCCAAAGTCTTAAACTACCTTATTTTTACATATAAGTCACCCCTAAGGTGTGCCCTATGTGCCCCTAGGGCTGGGTGCCATGTAACTATAAGCAGGGACTTTATAAAAATAGATTTATAAGCCCTGGTGAGGTAAAAACAGCCAAATTCGTTTTTCGCTCATTGAAGTAAATGGCCTTCATAGGCTAGAATGGGCAGACTTTATTTTAAATTTTAAAGTCTCCTTAAATGTTACATACCAAGAATTTGGTATCAAATTGATTGTTATAATAAATCCCACAACTTCCAGTTGTTGGATTTAATATAACCAGTCCAGGTAAAAAGTTTAGACTTTACCTAAAAAGTTGCCAATTTCAGCTCTGCATTGTTTTTGCTGCTGTGCTCTGATTGGCCAGCCTGCAGCAGCTTCTGCCAGGCTACTTTAATGAGGTGTGAAGTGGCCTGGCTTCACACAAAGGAATGTGCTTGGGGGAGAGAATCTCCCCTCAGCAGATGGTGAGGCAGGAAGGGGGAGGGCTGCCAAACTGGTCTTCAAAGGCAGAGAAGGACATCTGGAGCACCCAGCAACACCCCCACATCCTGCAACCCCAGACAGCTAGGTGCCCCCTTGATTAGATTAGAAGAGGGCAGGAGAGGGGTGTGTTTATGATTTTTAGCCACACCAGTGGGTGGGCTCAGCCAGTACTCTCCTCCAAAAATCAGATTCATCCATTTTGGATTTTTAGAGACTGTTGCCTTCTGGGATGGATTTTTGCCACACTTCCCAGGAAGTGGTCATCACAGGGGGACGACCCTGTCCCTGATTGGAGAACCAGGGCCCCCCTGCTTTTCACCCAGGAGCAAGGATAAAACTGGCAGACCTGCACCCACGCCTCAGATCCCCACCAAATTTCAAGAAGAAGGAACTACAAGGAGAAGAAGGACTGCCCTGCTGGACCCCTGGCCTGCATCTGGACCCTTGGGGTGAGCTGTGGACACCAAAAGAACCTTAAAAGAACATCTGGGTGAAGCCCCAGAAGTTTGGAAAAGATTGGAGATTTTTTTTAAAAAAGCTCCATAAAGTGACCGACCCGACGCGGAAATTCTAGCCGGCTTGCCTCAACCGCAACCCGGCCTGACTTCGTGGTTCGTCCCGGTAAAGAAAAACATCCAAAAAAGAGACTAAGTCCGAATGTAAAAAGTTGACCGGGACCTTCCAGCCATCGTATCCGAGAAGGGCTCCACGGACGTCGGATCAAGATCCAGGTTTACCCCGGTCGAAGGATTTTCATCTCGAAAAAACGACTAAGTCCGAAGGTAAAAATCACCACCGAGGAAACCGACTTCGCGTATCCGGACAAGGGCTCCAGGAGGTCGGATCCAACTGGCAGGTTCGTCCCGGGGAAGAAAAACATAAAAAAAGAGACTAAGGCCCTCATTCTGACCTTGGCGGGCGGCGGAGGCCGACCGCCAAAGTCCCGCCGTCAAGTTACCGTTCCGCGGTCGAAAGACCGCGGCGGTAATTCTGACTTTCCCGCTGGGCTGGCTGGCGGTCGCCTTCAGACCGCCAGCCAGCCCAGCGGGAAAGAGGCTTCCACGATGAAGCCGGCTCGGAATCGAGCCGGCGGAGTGGAAGCTGTGCGACGGGTGCAGTTGCACCCGTCGCGTATTTCACTGTCTGCGCAGCAGACAGTGAAATACTTGTAGGGGCCCTCTTACGGGGGCCCCTGCAATGCCCATGCCAGTGGCATGGGCACTGCAGGGGCCCCCAGGGGCCCCGCGACCCCCCCTACCGCCATCCGGATCTCGGCGGTCCGACCGCCGGGATCTGGATGGTGGTAGGGGGGGTCGGAATCCCCGCGGCGGTGCAGCAAGCTGCGCCGCCGCGGAGGATTCAATGGGGCCGCGGTACACTGGCGGGACCCCGCCAGTGGTGCCGGTCCGACCGCGGCTTTACCGCCGCGGTCGGAATCCCCATTGGAGCACCGCCGGCTTGTCGGCGGTGCTCCCGCGGTCCTCCGCCCTGGCGGTCAAAGACCGCCAGGGTCAGAATGAGGGCCTAAGTCAGAAGGTAACTTTTTAACCGAGGCCTCCCGCGACTTGTAGCCGAGCAAGGCTCCATCACGGTCGGCCTGAAAGTTTGACTTTGCCCCGGTCCTGGTGCAACCAGATGACCCGATTGGCACTTTTTGTTTCTAAGCGCTAGAAAATAATAATACTTTAAAAATTCATATCTCCGGTTCCCCTGAACCGATTTTAATCGTTTTTGTGTCATTTTAAAGATAAAAATATAAGCTATTTTTATAAATTGGTTTTGGATTTTCAAACTGTTTCCTGTGTTTTATTTAATTATTGTTTTGTGATATTTGAATGCTTTACACTTTGTCTCCTAAGTTAAGCCTTGACGCTCGATGCCAAGCTACCAAGGGTAGAGCTGGGATTAATTTACTGAGACCTAACTGTACTTATGTGGAGGTTTGTGGCTTGTTGCTAGGTGTAGGTACCTACCTGCCCTACCAATAACCCATTTTCCAACAGGGACACAGTGGAGGTAGTGGATGTTGCTGTGTCTGCATGGGGATGGTGCTTGTGTGAGTGCTTGTGGGATGAGTGGTGCTTATGTTTGCCATGTCCACTCTTGTGTGTTGATGAGTGTGCATGCTGGTCTGATGGTGTGCTTGGGATAGGCTGAGGTACAGGGGATTGGGTCAGGGTGGAGGAAGTTGGAGGGGGCTGCTGGACACAGGGACAATGACTGCCAGAGCCTGAAATGCTCTCTGTTGGTCCGCCTGCCCAGAATGAATGCCCTCCAGGTATGCATTTGTTTGTTGCAAATGCCTCTCAACACCCTGGATGGCATTCAAAATGGTGGATTGCCCAACAGTGAGGGATCTCAGGAGGTCAATGGCCTCCTCACTGAGGGCAGCAGGGCTGACTGGGGCAGGGCCTGAGGTGCCTGGAGCAAAGGAGATGCCCACCCTCCTGGGTGAGCGGGCACAGGACACATGCTGGGGGGCTGCTGGGAGGGAGGTGCTGGTAGGGTGGGTGGTGGCTGTACCTGTTGATGCGGTGGGCACAGAGGTTCCCGCCACCGTAAGGGAGCTCCCATCAGAGGAGGAGTCGCTGTCACTGGTGTATGCTCCTGTCCCCGTCATGGAGCTCCCCTCGCCCTCCATCCCACTGGTGGCTTCAAACTCCGTTGCTTCACCCTCCAGGGCCAAGTGGGTTGCAGATCCCTCCTGCTCCGGTGCCACTGCTCCTCTGCCAAATGATGCTATTACACACAAGAACAGGGAGACAAAAAAAAAGGGGGCGGAAAGACAGAAGAAAAACATGTTCAGTGCATGCAACACTCCTACCATTGGTGGACACAACACACAGTTCTCAGCCCTCTCCACTACGTGATGCACTAACAGTTTCTGGCAAATTCACATGCCCATGGGGTACGAGGCCTAAGCCCAATTGCTGCACACCTGGAAGTCACAGGAGCCTGACTAGGTGTAGATGGCTATTACCACTAGTGGGGTTGGGGTGCCACAGAGCCTGCCAACAAGGGACCTTGCCTACCAAGTCCGCCCTGGCCTAGGGGAACCCACTACCCACCTCCCCCACCCAGACACCTCATAATGCGCACTGAGACAGCTGAATGAGAGTGTACTCACCCCCTTGTGGCTGCTGTGATGCCCTCAAGCGCCCATCCAACTCCGGATAGGCCACGACAAGGATCCGTTACATGAGGGGGGTCATGGTGCGATGGGCAGGCCATCTCCAGCTGGGCCTCCACCTCTTCTTGCTCCAGCGGCGCAGGTCCTCCCATCTTTTATGGCAGTGGGTGCTCTGTCTGTGGTAGACCCCCAGGGTCCTGCCATCCTTGGCGATGGCACGCCAAATACCCTTCTTCTGGTCGGCGCTGATTTAGAGGAAAGGTACAGGAGGAAAGGAAATTACTCACCCGTCCGGACTGTCATGCTTATTGCCCACCAGTTCCCACCCATGCCCTGACACACATACACTCACCATCTTCACATGCAGGCCTCAGCCCCCCCATGTATCTTCCATCCACACCACTCAAAACAGGCATTGCCCACGCAGCATGCTCACAGTGTACTCACCTGTTTGTCTGGAGGACCGTACAGTTGCGTGTACTGGGGGAGGACCCCATCCACTAGTTTCTCCAACTCCTCCGAAGTGAAAGCAGGGGCCCTTTCCCCAGACACTGTAGCCATCGTTGCTTCCAGATAAAGTGTAGGTCCTCTCCTGTTGAAGGTCAGGTATCAAGTGAGGGAACAGATAGAAAATGGCGGTCACGTCCACGACGGTGCGTACCGTCACTACCGGCGTACATTGTCATTGGCTCCTGGGACCCATAGGGCCCAATGTTAACCAATGCTGAATTGTGCTGCGGTCTTCGACTGGCCACCACGACGCCATACAACGCCAGCACAGTTACCTCATTTCCCCTTGTCCCACCTTATAGGTCAGGCAGCTGCCATTTCAGGAGGCCACATGGGATGGAGAAAAAAACTGTGTCACACCTATCTAGGCCAGGAATACAGACAGATATCGGCACATTGTGAATTACCAACGTTTCAGCAAATAACACATTGTGATACCTCTGTATTGGATGACCCTCTGCTCGCTGTTCTCCTCCATAGGGCACGTCTGCTGGGGCAGGTGATGAGATGGCAGCATCCTCAGGTGTACAGACCCATGGTGGACCTGTCGACAATGGAAGAGAGACACATCATGATCACATACAGACTTGATCGTGCAACAATCCTGGAACTGTGTGCCCAGTTGGAGCCAGACCTGATTTCAGCTATCCGCCATCCCACAGGAATCCCGCCTCTAGTGCAGGTTCTGTCTGTACTCCATTTCCTGGCCAGTGGGTCTTTTCAAACAACAGTGGCCATGGCATCAGGGATGTCCCAGCCAATGTTCTCTAATGTGTTGTCCAGAGTGTTATCTGCCCTGCTGAAACACATGCGCAGCTACATCGTTTTCCCTCAGGTGGAGGATTTGCCTACAGTGAAAGGTGACTTCTATGCCCTGGGACATATCTCCAACATAATTGGTGCCGTTGATGGTGCACATGTGGCATTTGCCCCCCCCCGCAGGAATGAACAGGTGCACAGAAACTGGAAAAGCTACCATTCGATGAATGTGCAGATGGTGTGTTTGGCAGACCAGTACATCTCCCATGTCAATGCCAAGTATCCTGGCTCAGTGCATGACGCTTACATTTTGAGGAATAGCAGCATCCCTTATCTGATGGGCCAACTCCAGAGGCACCGTGTCTGGCTAATAGGTGAGGCCAAGGTCCCAACACAGTTGGGCATAGGTGTCTGGGTATGGGGTTGTCCCTAAGGGTTAGTGTGTGTCTAACAATTGTCCCTCGACATTTGCAGTTGACTCTGGTTACCCCAACCTGTCATGGCTACTGACCCCAGTGAGGAATCCAAGGACAAGGGCAGAGGAACGCTACAATGAGGCACATGGGCGGACTAGGAGGATTACAGAATGCACCTTCGGCCTCCTGAAGGCCAGATTCCGGTGCCTCCATCTGACAGGTGGATCCCTATACTACTCACCGAAGAAGGTGTGCCAGCTAATCGTGGCCTGCTGTATGCTGCACAACCTGGCTTTGCGATGGCAGGTGCCTTTTCTGCAGGAGGATGGGTCAGATGGTGGTCTTGTGGCAGCTGTGGAGCCTGTGGACAGTGAAGAAGAGGAGGCAGAAGAAGAAGATATCGACAACCGAAACAACATCATCATGCAAAACTTTCAATGAGACACAGGTAAGAAGATGTAACTGCTTCCCACATCTCATACTATTGTTGGAGCTAGCATAAGTCTGTCATTTTCACTCAGTGTATGGACCCTGACTTGTTACTTTGGCTTTCCATTTCACAGATCTGGCTCCCACTTTGTGCCCTGTGCTACGATTACTGCTGGCCTACAGCTGTGTTACATTGGTATGTGAACAAGTATATTGACATTGCTATATTCCAGAGATTTAGCAATTACACATTTGTGAAAGCACAGACTGACTCCAGCTTGTTTTGTGATTCAAGTGTGTTTATTTGTGTGCAAAGAAGTGGAGGGGGGTGTAAATTAGGGTGGGGTGATGGTGGAGGAATGTCCATGGCAGAGTCCAGTCTATTTGCTTCACAGGTGCATTGTCCAATGGGGCATAGGAAGTGGAGCAATGGCAGTTTCAGGTGGACAGGGAGTCCAAGTGGGACAGAAGGGTGACATTCAGGGGGGTCATATTTCCTGGTGGGGGTCTTGGCAATGTTCTCTGTCTTGTTCCTGGACCTCAGGTACTGTTTGCAGGGTGGTTCTCCATCTGCAGGGGGTGGGGTGCTGGTGTCCTGTTGTTCCTGTGGCGGTGCCTCCTGTCCACTAGCGCCGGCAGAGGTGGAGGGCTGTTCATCGTCCAGGCTAGTGTCAGGGGCCTGTTGGTGGACCACTGTGTCCCTCCTGGTGTTGAGAAGGTCTGCCAGCACCCCTGCAATGGTGACCAGGGTGGTGTTGATGGACTTCAAATCCTCCCTGATCCCCAGGTAGTGTTCCTCCTGCAGCTGCTGGGTCTCCTGAAACTTGGCCAGTACCGTGCCCATGGTCTCCTGGGAATGGTGGTAAGCTCCCATGATGTTGGAGAGTGCCTCGTGGGGTGTCGGTTCCCTGGGCCTGTCCTCCCCCTGTCCACAGCAGTCCTCACAGCTTCCCTGTTATCCTGTGCCTCTGTCCCCTGAACCGTGTGCCCACTACCCCCAGGTCCCTGATCGTCCTGTGTTAGTGGGATTGCCTGGGTTCCCTGTAGTGGTGGACACACTGCTGATTGACGGGTCCTGGGGACAGAAGTGTGGGCCCGCTGGGTGGGTGCGGTGGTGGTGTTTCCTGAGGGGGGAGGTTGAGTGGTGGTTTGTGACTGTGTTAGGGGAACCGACTGTCCCGAGGTCCCTGATGGGCCGGGCTGGTCATCTTGATCCAGGCGTGCAGAGCTGCTGTCGTCACTGTGGGCCTCTTCTGTGGGGGGACTGGATATGTCTGGCACCTCCTGTCTGGTGACGTTGAGTAGGGGTCCTGTTGGGGTGTAAATGCATAGTTATTGTATCTGTGTGTGCCATCTTGTGCAATGGATGAATTACCCTCTACTCCTGTGCTTGCATTATTGGCTTGGCCCTTGTGTGACTGGTGATTTTGGGGCATGAGTGAGTCTTTCTACTGGACATGCTTTGGTGATGGGTGTCCATGCATTGGTGTTACATGCAGGGCTTGGTTTTGGGATGTGTGGGATGTGTTAGTGGGGTATCTGTGGGTTGTGGGGGTGATGGGTGTGAGGGTTAGGGTGGGAGAATATGAAGGCATGCAGGTGGGGTGGGGGGGATAAAGTAGTAAAGATTTGCCTTACCAGAGTCCAGTCCTCCGGCTACTCCTGCCAGACCCTCATGATGCATAATTGCCAAGACTTGTTCCTCCCATGTTGTTAGTTGTGGGGGAGGAGGTGGGGGTCCACCGCCAGTCCTCTGTACAGCAATCTGGTGTCTGGATACCACGGAGCGTACCTTCCCCCGTAGGTTGTTCCACCTCTTCCTTATGTCATCACGTGTTCTTGGATGCTGTCCCACTGCGTTAACCCTGTCGACAATTGTGCACCATAGTTCCATCTTCCTTGCAATGGATGTCTGCTGCACCTGTGATCCGAATAGCTGTGGCTCTACCCGGACAATTTCCTCCACCATGACCCTGAGCTCCTCCTCTGAAAACCTGGGGTGTCTTTGGGGTGCCATGATGTGGTGTGGGTGATGTGTGAGGTGGTGTCTGTTGTGATGTGTTAGAGGATGTGTTGGTGCGTGTTGTTTGAGGTGCATGGATATTGTATGAGTGATGGTGTTGTGTGTCTGTGGATGCTGGTGTTGTGTTAGGTAGTCTCTCTCTCTGGCCTTCTTTCAAATTTATGGTTGTAAGGGTTTGTGGGTAATGTGGGTGTGTGCTTTATATTGGATTGGGTGTGTGGGTGTGGTGTGGGTATGTGTATCAGGTGTGTGTATTTTGAATTGTTCAATGTGGTTGTGTTTTGTTAGTGTGTGTGTATTTTGAGCGCAGCGGTGTGTACCGCCAAT
This sequence comes from Pleurodeles waltl, assembly GCF_031143425.1. Taxonomy (NCBI): domain Eukaryota; kingdom Metazoa; phylum Chordata; class Amphibia; order Caudata; family Salamandridae; genus Pleurodeles; species Pleurodeles waltl. The sequence goes on along the minus strand of NC_090447.1, from coordinate 1,336,360,927 downwards.
GGTTTACCGCGGTTGAAAGACCGCCACGTTGATTCGTGGGTAGTGATACTATGGGCATATTCCTGTTGGTGTGATGGTATAGGTTTTGGTATCGCCAGTTTATCACTGACCTTTGGTGTGGCGGACTTGTGTGGGTGTCTGTATTGTGGCGGATTCCGAGCTGTGGGTCGTAATATCTATAGCGGATTTCCGCTGCCGCAACAGTGTGTTGGCGGTCTTCTGCACGGCGGAAATCAGGATTTACCACCAGGGTTGTAATGAGGGCCCGATATTTCTATATGCCCTACTTTTTAATATCATGCACCATGCTTTGTCGATTACATAGGGATGACTTTTTAATATATAGGAGGGAGTTTTTTATATCTCAAAAGTCTTTATTATTTCAACAGGTTGAATTGCTGCTACGATCAGGCTATACTCATAGGCCTGAAGACATGTTTGCGGTGCTACTGTAGTAAATGGCACAATAAGGGATGTAGTCCACTAGTGGCATTTAACTTCCAGGCCCTGAATATATTCTGTACCATATGATAAGTACTTATTCGAAAAAAATCATTATAACAATTAGGGATATGCCAATTTGACTATGTTTAAATGGGGAGAACATGCCCTTTTTGCCACTGCTTAGCAGGGACAAAATGCACTGAGTTCTAAAGACAGCAAAATATAGGCCCTCATTACAATCCTGGCAGTCAGTGATAAAGTGGCAGTAATACCGCCAACAGGCTGGTGGTAAATACCGCCAAATTATGACCATAGCGGAAAGAGCTCAAACAGACAGCCACTTTACCACACTGACGGCCAGGGCGGAAACAACAGGCACCATGGCGGTAGCCGCCTACAGCCAGGCAGAAGTCAATGTTCTGCCCACCATATTAAGACACATCAATCTGCCACCTTTTCCGGGGCGATACCAACGACATCAAAAGCCTGGCGGAAACACTGCACAGATGGGAAACAACTCACCTGTGGAGACTCAATGAAGAACCACGCCGCCATGGAGCCTGAACTGCATATATTCCCAATGCTGTTCTACGTCCTGCTTCACCACAAACACCAACAACAGCGAAGATGACCACGGTGAGTACAGCCACCTAGCACACAGGGGAGGGAGGGAGGAAAAAGAGAGTGACACACACATGCACAACACACACCCCACACAACCGCACTATACACACAACCAGATGCAGTAAACAAGCATATATACCCCGTACCCCTCTGGAAAAATGCAAGGACAACACAAATAAATAAAAGTGAGTGTAATAAGATAAACAAAGTAGTAATACGTGCATCCAATGTAAAACTATATACATATTTACAAATCAAGGGACACTGCCCAGTCCTCAATGTTCGTGGGTCACAGGGCCACATCACAAAGTCCAAGGCCCCACTTGACTCCTGCAACAACACAGAGAGAACACTGCAGGGGCATCAGTTGGAAAATAGGCAGACACCTCAGAGGGATGGGAACGGGGGCACCTCAGCCGCCAGATGGAACAACACCACTGGTCCTGGAGGGTGCAACATACCCTGTGCTTGGTCCTGGGGAGTGCAAGGCCACAGTCTCTCAAGTGGGTGACTTGCCCAATGGCTCTGGAGGGGGCAACATGCCCTGTGCTTGGTCCTGGGGAGTGCAAGGCCACAGTTTCTCGAGTGGGTGACTTGCCCACTGGCTCTGGAGGGGGCAACATGCCCTGTGCTTGGTCCTGGGGAGTGCACGGCAACAGCTTCTCCACTGTTTCTGGAGGGGACATCGTGCCCTGTGATCTTCATCCTGTGGAGGATGGGGTGAGTGGATGGCTTCTCCACTGGTTCTGGAGGGGGCATCGTGCCCTGTGATCTTCATCCTGGGGACGATGGGGTGAGTGGATGGCATCTCCACTGGTTCTGGAGGGGGCATTTGGCCCTGTGATCCTCATCCTGGGAGGATAGGGTGAGTGGGTGGCTTCTCCACTGGTTCTGGAGGGGACATTGTGCCCTATGATGCAGGTCTTGGGGAGTGCAAGGTCACAGTCTCTTAGCTGGGTGTTAATCCCACAGGATATGCAGCGGCAGCCCACACAACTGCCCATGGACGGAGGACTACACACTGTCTGCCGGCGGAGATGGCTGTCAAGTGGTGGTGAGTTGCCGTTGGTGGTGGGGGGAAGCTCCTGTCCATCCCCAGCAGCCTCAGACGGCTGCCCACTGCTGGTGGTGGTTGTGGGGGGAAGCTCCTGCCCATCCCCTGCAGCCTCGGACGGCTGCTCACTTCTGGTGGTGGTGGTGGTGCTGCTGCTGCTGGTGGTGGTTGTGGGGGAAAGCTCCTGCCCATCCCCTGCAGCCTCGGATGGCTGCCCACTGCTGGTGGTGGTGGCTGTGCTGCTGCTGGTGGTGGTTGTGGGGGGAAGCTCCTGCCCATCCCCTGCAGCCTCCGATGGCTGCACCACCATGGTTGGTGGTGGGGGCTCCGACTGAGTCCCAGCACCAGGCCCCTTGTCCTTTCTGCTTGCCAATGCAGGCCCCCTGCCCTTCCTGGCAGCTGGTGATGGCTCCTTGCTCCTCTTGGCAGCAGCTGGGGATGGCTCCTTGAGCCTCTTGGCAGCAGCTGGGGATGGCTCCTTGCTCCACTTGGCATCAGCTGGGAATGGCTCCTTGTTCCTCTTGGCAGCAGCTGGGGGTGGCACCTTGACCTTCCTGGGAGCACTTGAGGCAGGCACTCTTTCCGTGTGGCTGGTTAATACCCAGGATCCGTTCCCACCACGAGTTGATGGGGACACTACTGAGCCCGTGGACTGGGTGGCTGAGGCTCTTGTCTAGGTTTTACACACCCTGGCCAGATGTGAAGGACTGGGGGTGGAGGGGTAGGGAAGAGGTCAATGGTGGAGAGGAAAAGCTGCGTAGGGACTTTGGGGCTTGAAGAGGGAGAAGGTCTGGTAGTGGAGGAAGAGAAAGTGGTTGTAGGAGGTGTCTGTCTGCTGTGTTTTGGGTGCATGGGCTGGATGCTGTTGTGAGGTGGATGGCTGTTGGGTGCCTGTGTGCTTGCGTTTGTGTTCTTTATGAGGGGGCACAGACACAGTGGGAGAGGACACAGGGGACGTGTGCATGGATGTTGCGGTGGTGACTGCCAGTGAGGTGTGTGTTCTGATAGGTGTGCTGGTGATGGAGTTAGTGGATGAGGATGTAGTGCATGCAGGTGTGTCAACACAACTGGGAGGGAAGCGGAGGACGATGGGGAGGGGCCCACAGTGGAGGCGGTGTATATATGTATGTCTGCATCTGGATGGTATTTGGTTAGGGCAGAGGAGGTTGGAGGGGGGGTGGAAACAGGGACAATGGCTGCCACCAGAGAGGAGGCCAGAGCCGGCATTTATCTCTGTTGGGCCGCCAAGCCAGTGTGAATGCCCTCCTGAAATGCATTGGACTGTTCCATTTGGGCTGCCAACCCCTGGATGGCATTCACAATGGTTGACTGCCCAACAGTGATGGATCACAGGAGGTCAATAGCCTCCTCATTCAGAGCAGCAGGGCTAACTGGGGCAGGGTCTGAGGTGCCTGGGGTGAGCAGGCACGGGCAACTCGCTGATGGGCTGCTGGGAGGGCGGTGCTAGTATGGGGGTGGTGGCTGTACCTGTAGCTGGGGTGGGCACAGAGGTGTCTGCCACCACCAGGGAACTTCCATCGGAGGAGGTATCAGTGTCCGAACTGTCCCCTCCAGCCTCGCCATGGTGCTCCCCTCGCCCTCCGTCTCACTGGTGCCCTCAGCATCAGTGGATTCTGCCTCCTGGGTCCTGTGGGATGCAGCTCCGTCCATCACCGGTGCCTCTGCTCCTCCGCCAGATGATGCTAATGCACATAAGGACAGGATGACAAAACCAAAAGTGGGGGAGAGACAAAGGAAACACTTGGTCAGTGGCTCCACCAACACCACCTTTGGCGTACACAGCAACCTCACACACGGTAAATAGCCCTACACACTATGCAGTGCACTACCAGTAACAATGCTAGTCACCAGGGCATGGGGAGGGACACATACCGCCAACTGTAGCATACCTGGGACCCACACAGCCCTGCTCAGTAGTGGGTGCCTACTAGCTAGGTTGGAGGAATATCACATAAGAACCCTGCCCAACATGGGACCTACACTGCAAGGTCAGCCCTGGCCTAGGGGCACCCACAAGCACACTTCCCCTACCCGGATACCACCCCAACAGGCATAAGTAGTAATGATGGGCACTGTACTCACCCCCTTGTTGCTTTTGTGATGCCACCAAATGCCCATCCAGCTCCAGATAGGCCACCACCAGTATGTGGGCCATCAGGGGGGTCGGGGTTCGACGAACACCCCTTCCTCATTGGGAGGCCATCCCCAGCTGGGCCTTCGCCGTCTTCCATGCCCAGCGTCTCAGGTCCTCCCACCGTTTCCAACAGTGGGTGCTCCGCCTGCCGGAGACCCCCAGGGTCTGCATGTCCTTGGCAATGGCAAGCCATATACCCTTCTTTTGATGGGCGCTGAATTGCAGAGGAAATATACACAGGGAAAGTTGTTATTTAGACCGTCCTGCCTGTTACACTCATGGTCCACCATAGCCCTCCCATCCCCTTATGCACAGACATGGCCCAGCATACACGCTGCCCAGGGCCCATCCACCAACCCCCCTTACACAAGGCCTTCACACACCACACTCCATGCATTCATGCCCAATGCATCGTGTTCACAGTGTACTCACCTGTTGGTCTGGAGGCCCATGCAGCAGTCCACACTGGGATAGGACCCCATCCACTAGTCTCTTCAACTCAGCTGAGGTGAAGGCAGTGGCCCTTTCCCAGTCACACGAGCCATGGTAGGTTCCAGACACAGGTCACAGCAGCACATGCAGTGTAGGTCCTCTCCTGCTGAAGGTCAAGTAGCAAGTGAGTGAACAGATAGAAAATGGCGGTGACGTCCATTGCGGTGCATACCGTCACCGCCGACGTAGATCACCATTGGCCACTGTACCCCATAGGGCCCAATAATAACCAATGATGAGTTTCTTGGAGGTTCCCGTCAGCGGAATTGCCTCACTTCAACCTGTCCCTCCATACAGGACAGGCGGACACCATTTCAGGAAGGGGGTAGACCATGGATCATAACTGCGTCACAGATCACATTTGTACATTCAAGACATATGCCACTAATACATTACAAAATCACATCATGCATTAAACTGTTGTGGCTACAATGTACAGAATACGACCAGCTCATCACTCTTTTGCCCCATAGATTGCAACCGCTGCGGATGAATATGAGATGGAGACATCCCCCATGTACAGACCCCTGGTGGACTGGGCAACAATGGAGGACAGGCACATTATCCTCACCTACAGACTTGACAGGGCCGCAATCACGGAGCTGTGTGTCCAATTGAAGCCTGACCTGATATCTGCTATCCGTCACCCCACTGGGATCCCCCCTCTTGTGCAAGTACTATCAGTGTTCCATTTCTTGGCAACTGGTTCTTTCCAAGTGACAGTGGGCTTGGCAGCAGGAATGTCACAGCCAATGTTCTCAATAGTGCTTACCAGAGTTTTGTCTGCCCTGATTAAACACATATGCAGCTACATTGTTTTTCCCCAAGTGGAGGATTTGTCCACAGTGAAAGCTGACTTCTATGCAATGGGACAACATAATTGGGGCGATTGATGGAACACATACTGCATTTGTGACCCCCGCCAGAATGAACAGGTCTTCAGAAATCAAATACGTTTTCACTCTATGAATGTGTAGATGCTGTGTTTGGCGGACCAGTACATCTCCCATATCAATGCTAAGTATCCTGGGTCAGTGCATGATGCTTTTATCCTGAGGAATAGCAGCATCCTAAATGTGATGGCCCAACTACAGAGGCATGGGGTGTGGATAATAGGTGAGCCTTGGTTCACACCCAGTGTATGGTGGTGTATGGGTATGGTGTGGCCCATATGGGATAGTCTGTGGCTAACAGTTGTCCCTCGATATTTTCAGTTGACTCTGGTTACCCCAACCTGTCATGGCTACTGACCCCTGTGAGGAATGCCAGGACAAGGGCAGAGGAACATTACAATGAGGCACATGGGCAAACAAGAAGGATAATAGAACGTACCTTTGGCCTCCTGAAGGCCAGGTTTCGGTGCCTCTATCTAACAGGTGGATCCCTGTGCTACTCATCCAAGAAGGTCTGCCAGATAATCGTGGCATGCTGCATGTTGCACAACCTTGCCTTAAGACGCCATGTGCCTTTTCTGCAGGAAGAGGAGGCTGGAGATGGCCGTGTGGCAGCTTTCGACCCTGTGGGCACTAAAGATGAGGAGGCAGAGGATGAGGATGAGGATACCAGAACTGCAGTGATTAGACGATACTTCCAATGACACACAGGTAAGACAGTGTAACTTCACATTTCATTGATAGTTCTATGTTTGACATTGTCACTGGCAGGCTGTGAATTCCCACTTCTATGCCCACTCACTGAACCCATTGGAAACTCTTTTTGCAGATATTGGTGCTTCACTATCGCTCCTGGTGTGTTCACTGCAGCCAACTACAGGTCTTTCCTATGTATACATTACTGTACAGTTTAATTGCAATGTTTAAACCTTGTTAAACAGATACATAATTAAATCATTTGACATACTCCATACTTATTTTTTCAAAGTGTGTTTACTGCAGTGCTCTGACGAAAAGTGGGAAGTGCAATAGGCTGGGTTGATGATGGAGGAAAGTCCAGGGTAGAGTCCAGTCTATTGGTAGCACAGGTGCTTTGTCCAAGGGGGCATAGGAAGGGGAGCAATGACAGTTGAGGGTGGACAGGGTGACAGAGTGGGACACAAGGTTGACAATCAGGAGAGTCTTATTTCCTGGCGCGGGACTTGGCAATAGTCTCTTGCTTCTGCCTGAATTGCAGGGAACATTTGCAGAGTGGTTCTCCTTCTGCGGGGAGGGGTTCTGGTGGCCTGTTGGACCCGTGGCAGGGCCTCCTGTCCACTAGTGGCAGCAGAGGTGGAGGGCTGTTCAGTAGTCTGGCTAGTAGCAGGGTCCCGCTGGTGTGATACTGCCTCCCTCATAATGATGTCCATGTCAGCCAGATCCCCTGCAATGGAGACCAGGGTGGTGTTAATGACCTTCAAGTCCTCCCTGACCCCCTGGTACTGTCCCTCCTGCAGCCACCTGTTCTCCTGCACTTTGTCTAGGATCTGGCCCAGCATATCTTGGAAATGTTCGTATGTTCCCAGGATTGCAGTGAGTGCCTCCTGGAGAGTCAGTTACCTGGGCCTGTCCTCCCCCTGGCGCACAGCAGTCCTCTCAGCTTCCCTGTTGTTCTGTACCTCTGTCCCCTGAACTGTGTGCCCACTGCCACTGCCCCCAGGTCCCTAATTGTCTTGTGTTTGTGGTGTGCCCTGGGGTCCCTGTGATGGTGGACACACTGCTGATTGAAGTGTCCTGGGGACAGTGGTATGCACATGCTGGGTGGGTGCTGTGGTGGTGTTTCCTGAGGGGGGAGGCTCTGTGGTGGTGTGGGATTGTGCCTGGGTAACTGACTGTCCGGAGGTCCATGGTGGGCCAGGTTGGTCATCCAGATCCAGGCGAGCAGAGTTGCTGTTATCACTACGGGCCTCTTCTGTGGGGGACTGGTTGTTGCTGGCACCTCTTCTCTAGTAACATTGGCTGGGATACCTGTGGGGATGTATATGCAGTGTTATTATTTCTTTGTGTGACATATTGTGCATGGGTGGGCTGTCCTTTATGGTTGTTATTGCCCTGACAGCTTTTACTTGTGTGAGTTGTTATGTGGTGGGCTAGGTCATTCTCTAGTGTGCATGCTTCAGTGATAGGTGTCCATGTAGGTCTGTGAGTGGTGTCCATGCATTGGTGGTGCATGCTGGGCTTGGCATTGGGATGGGTGGGGTGTGTGGGAGGTGGTGGAGTGATGGGAGGTAGGGTGGGGTCGGGTATGTGATGTCATGCAGGTAGGAGGGTGATAGCAATAGATAGTTGACTTCCAGTCCTCCTGCTACTCCTGCCAGGCCCCTCAGGATGCATGATTGCCAAGACTTGCTCCTCCCAAGTTGTTAGTTGTGGGGGAGGAGGTGGGGGTCCACCGCCAGTCCTCTGTACTGTGAGCTGATGTCTGCTGCTATGGAACGCACCTCCCCTATAGGTCATTCCACCTCTTCCTGATGTCGTCCCTTGTTGGGGTGCTGTCCCACAGCGTTGAACCTGTCCACGATTCTCTGCCATAGCTCCATCTTCCTAGCAATATATATCTGCTGCACCTGTGATCCAATTAACTGTGGCTCTACCCGGATGATTTCCTCCAACATGACCCTTAGCTCCTCCTCAGAGAATCTGAGGTGTTGTTGTGGTGCCATGGGTGTAGTGTGAGTGGTGTGGGTGAAGGTGTGTAGGGTAATGTGTTGGGATGTGTGATGTAAGGTACGTGGGTGGTGTATAAGTGATGGTGGTATGTTGGTCTGGTTGTGTGAGTGCTCTTGCTGTCTCTCTCTGTTGGCAATGGTTTGTAGTGGTAAAAGGTTTTGGGTAATGTGGGTGGGTGTTTTTTAGAGGTGTGGATGTGTGGGTGTGGTGTGTATGAGTGTCAGGTGCGTGTAGTTTCAATTGTCCAATGTGGTATTGTTTTATATGTGTGTGTGTATTTTGAGCGCGGTGGTATGTACCGCCAATGGTTTACCACCATTGAATGTCCGCCGTGGTGATTTATGGGTCATAATGTTGAGGGTGTTGTTCTGTTGGCATAACGATGTGGGTTTTGATACCGCCAGTTTATCACTGCCCTTTGGTGTGGCGGAGTTGTGTCTTTGGCTGTATAGTGACGGATTGGTGTGTGTGTGTCATAATATGGTGAATGGATGTGCTCTACAGCGGCGGTAGGTTGGCCGCAGTCAGCATGGTGGTAAGTGGGATTTACTGCCAGTGTCATAATGAGGGCCTTAGGGTCCAATTAAAGGAAAAAAAAACTGAATATCTGATCACCTACAGAGAAAACGGGAATACTGATCTCCACAGTGTCGAGCTCATGTTTGGCATGAGTCTGCGAACAAGTGGGTTAGTAATTGGGTTCCAACCGGAATTCCACTATTGTATGAAATTACAGATTCACTGGACCTTCCAAAGTGTCTCTGTGTTTTGGATTATTGTATTATTAGTATGGGAATGTACTGCTGGATGACGGGTGTTATGTAACTTTGTTGTACTTAATAATAAATTAGGCAAATGTGCATCTTCTTGCTGTATAGAGGAAGAGGATGTGTAAATGGTGATGCTGATACAAAAATACTCAAAGATACTCATTGATAAATTGCAATGGAGGAAGTAATCACAGATTACTTATTTTTCCCTGATTTCAAGCAGTGTTTATTATTTATCAAAACCTAATGCAAAGAAAATATGTGCACATGCTTTTCTTGTTACCTTTCCTTTTCAGTTGTTCATTCTTCTTTCAGAAATTATCTTCTTGTCTAAAGAGAGAACACATTTTGCATTGTTATTTCACCAATATTCTGCTTGTTCCACTCAAATCCTGACCTTGTCTGGAAACTGGAAATGCTCTAGGGGAATTTATCTAGTGAGTATTTCTAGTACTGTCTCCTAAACAGCAGTTGCCACCAAATTAAACTGACTGAGAATTTTGGTTAAAAGATAAACTGTCAGACACGTGCTGCACCCATGGAAATGCAACAAGGTTCAACATACTGAAAGGGAAGACAGCTACCCTTGAACAGGCTAAGCTTGGTGATTTCATTTCTTTTTTATTCGGGGTGATTTTGTTAAGCACTACTAACCACTCAATTAGTGGCCTCAGAGTGCTTTAGGAATTGAAGTAAAATGAGCGAGCAGACAAGTCACGATGAAGAAGTGCTAAAGCTGGTAATGATTCACGATCAGCCCTTTTGCTATGGTAAAGTCCCACTAAATAAATTCATAAAGATGTGAAAGCCTTGGTCTTGCAAGAATCTAGACCCTGAATATATAAATTTGGCTGGCATTAGGCATCTGACTGGCACAATTAAGATGATGGATTTTACAAACTAATAGAAGCTTCCATTAGAAAAGTAAAATCTAACCTTGAATGAGTGGACACAGACAATAATATTTAATATAATGAAGGAACATAGAGTGATCTTTTCCACTAACATGTTTTTACTCACAGAATAAGTGTACACATGTACATTTACTCATGTATAAATTTACTATGACACCTAGGAGTAACTTTACTACTGTTTGCTATTCCCCATTCTCAAGTGCAAAGTTACTCCTAGATGTATATGTCCACCCTCTTATTTCAGGATGTGGAGTGTGCTATCACGTAATCTACAACTTTAAACTTTCTACAAACATATTTTTGGCTGTATTTCATGTTCCTCATACTTGGTGGAGACGTTTGCAACAACGGCCGAGACCTCAGCATGTAAAAGAAAAACTCTGTATGCAGATGGTAGACTACCACAGGAAAGAGAATAGGACAATTCTACAAACCCAACCCAAATCGCACAAACCTGAGAACCACTCATTTTCAACCACATAAATATTGCCCACACAATAGACTAAGGCCACATGTACGAACGTTTGGTATTGTGAGCTCCTAATTCCGATTTTAAGCAAATCACAATTGGGAAATCTCAACTTCAAATGTTCAAAACTCTATTGAGTTTCATTTGTGATTCCCAGTGGGTCACAAATAGACCTACCTCATTAATATTCATAAGGTAGGTCTCACTTTGGAACCCACTGGGAATTGCAAAAAATCACAGGGATTGTGGCCTGCTGTGGTCAACAGACCGCCATGTCTGTGATTGCTTTTAAACAAAGCATTTTTTTTAATGCAGCCCGTTTTAAATAAAGGAAAATTGGATGCGTTCAAAAAAGAAAATGAAAAGTTATCTTTTCATTTTTTAAGAGTAGGCAGTGGTCCCAAGAACTCTGCTTTTAAAAATGATTTTACAGACATTCATAAACGGGAAAGTGTCCCTAGGGGATCCCTTCCCATTTGTGAAATGGGTTAACACCAATTTGGAATTGGTGGTAACCTTCTAATGTTTTGTGACGGCCTTTTGGTTGCAAAAACTTCAGACCATGTTGATTCGGTTTTAGGATGGCACGCCCGAAACATGCCTCTTCCTAATACCAAATTGCGATGTCAAATTGCAATTCGGTAATAGGTCACTGAATCACAATTCTGTATTCGAACATACCAAAAAGCTTTTTAGCAGTTGCAAATGGCCTGATTTTGTGAATTGGACCATTTGCGACAGCTGAAAAGCTTTGAACATCTAGCCCCTAGATTGTTTTAGTTCTTCCTTTTTGAGATCCTGCAGTCACCACATTCTGACCGAAGGATGCAGATCTTAGTTCTGAAGAATAGGAGACATTTCACAGAGGAGGAGCCAAATTTGAGACACTACAAACAACTACATTGGCTGCTTCCATTCACCCTCCGTTGACCATAGAAAGCAGCTTTGTCACAGGATGTGACAGACTCTGCCAATGTATTGGGGAACAAGTGTCAAAACTGTGGGACACATTAAAAAACACATAGCTAGATGGGAAGAGGTGAATGAAGGAGAAATTCTCCAGGACTCAGCTGGTGCATCCTCTTCCTAGAGGATTACCTGGGTCCTGTCCCCATCGTATTCCCTTGAAGAGGCTGTCATTTCCACAATGCACTATCAAGTGCTATATGGGCTGTCTTTTAATGACAGCCTTTATGTGGTACCAGGAGGTAACACTTTAACCCACTCTCTGTCAATACAAAGTACTGTACAATCACTGACCCAACTCTGCACTTCCCCATACCTACATTGTTAAGCATACATCACATGCATACTCCTCCAGCACAGTCTCTTACACATACCCATTACATACGTTGATGTTTACATTCATTTTATTTTAATCTTTGTTCAGTTCATACAGTCACTATTCAGAGTGAGCTGGTTTCTTCAGCTAGGAAAGGAGTATTTCCAACTGCTCCAGGGAAGCAATACAAGAGCACACACAGCTATGCCTGTATGCTAAATATCTCAATGTCACATTATAAGGGATTTTTATAATCCTGTTTCTTACACCCAAACACTAGTTTTTAAATGTTTTTTCTTAATGAATATTAACTATACTCTAATATGACATTGAGATTTTTTTTATTCTTAGACAAAATATACTCGTACAGTACAGTTTCTATTCTCAGTTTTAAGGCCCTGTGTTGTCCCATCCACCGTGTGCCACAATATCTACTTCTGCCGCTAGAGCAGCAACAAACCAAGGCTGCCATGGCAGAGATTGATGAGTACATGTCCTCTCTTTTTGCTATGGATCTCACTTATCTTTTCTTTTGTAAGTGACAGGCTAGGTATATGTGTAGTATCACATGCACTTACATCCACCCTGGACAATATTTAATTCAATTGTTGAATAAGTTATATTTTATTATTTTAAATTACCCTCAGACCTGTTATGGTATGTGAAATACTAAAATATCTTTCAAAACCTATGTTAAATTCCATAAGAGAGATCTGTCTAGCTTCCATCATTTATATTAAAACCATAACATAACATCATCATGTATGACCTTAGACGTATCACACATCCATACACCCACCCTGGGCAATATGTAATGCAATTGCTGACTAAGGTAAACTTTGTTTTTTTAATTACTTGTTATTATTAGTGACTTGCTATAATAACTTTTACAACCTGTATTACATTTCGGGTAAGGAATTGGATTTCATAATTTGTATTAAAACCATAACATATTCCCATCATGTATTACTTAAGAGGGCCTACCTCCCTAGCTTCTGTTATACATTGGCTGCTGTTATCCACTTCGTGGATAACAGCATAAATGATATAAGGGCACATCCCGGTAGCTGCAACCAGTCCCTCTGCCACCCGTTAGTCTGGTAAGACTGTGAGCATCTGATCTGTTTTTTATACTTCTTTATTAAAACATTCACAGTATTTCTTGTATGTTATTTTTATGATTTCTTCAAACATTAAATGGTTTTTATTGGAGTTTAATATTTTCTTTTCATGTGTTTACCAATAAAATGTCAGTATGTGTGATAAAGGTCACCTTTTAAGAGTGCCATAAATATATTATTTATCATTTTACATTATTCCTCTCTCTGTAACTGCTGGGTCAGGAGATGATAGCCTTTGAAAACAGACTAAAAAGACACTGGTTCAGCAACTGACATCACATGTTATTTATGTTGTATTCTTTGTTGACATTCAAAAGTGTTATGGATTTAAAATTGTGTTGGTTACTTCAGAAATGGTCTGAATAACTAGGCAGTTTGTTCTCATGAAATAACATGTATTAATATGAGGGTTGTCTAAAGAAATACCAAGGACATTATTGATTAAAAACAGTTTTTCATATGAAGTAATGAAATAGAAAATATTTTTTAACACAAATTGAAACTGTCCTTGTCCTTTTCCAGAGTGGAAATCCAAACCTGGAGGGGGAATAATAAAAACACACCAGGAAATGTAAGGTAACTCAGCTCCATACAAAGGGGAATACATTTAAAACAATGAGCAGAAAACAATGTCCAGCAGAATCAGTCCACATATTACATTTCAAAGACATCCAAAGGGTCCAAATCCCCAAATAAAATCCTAATCAATAATAAAGTCATTCCCAAAGCCCTTGAATGGATTTAAGCCTTGCTATTAAGGAGGTCATTGTGCTACTTAAAGTTTGCAGTGGTTTAATTTCTGATATCAGAGAGTATTCAGGTCTCTCCTACCAAGTCCCAGGTATCCCTGGAAATTGATCCCTTAAACTCTTTCATTGGACTCAGGACCTCTTTAAGAGCAGACAGACAATATGACATAATCTGGCAAAGCAAGAGGACTCTGGAGTGTTGGTAAAAAAATGTCCCTCACCTCATTTTGTTCTTCTAGGTGTGCAGAAGGAGGCGAAGTCTGTGCAGGAGGTACAGCTGGAGACCGCAATGGTACGGGGGCCTCTGGAGTTAAGGAAGAGTTGAATGCTAGCCCAGACAACTTTGAGGCATGCTTTTTGGACACCACTGGCAGATCTTCAACGGGGCTGAGAGGAATCCCCAATATTTTCCTCTTCTTGGCTAACATCCAAATCCACCACCCCAGCAGATGGCTAAAGAGTCTCCACCAGGAATCTGTTTGTTTCCTGTTGGTCACATTCTTTCTGTTAATGTCAGCTTCCTCCTCCCCATGCTGGTGGACAGCTGTTGTGCCCCTGCAGCCAAGTATGTTCTTCTGCAACCTGGGTCCTGTGGTAAACATTGAGGGCATATATTACATAATCTATTCTTTCTTATTTTAAAGGGTTATAATATCCCTAACTATAACACAATACGTTGTTTATACTTGACCTAACTTTGACAATGTTAATGTATATATAAAAGATTAAAACATTTTTGTTTGAAATTTTATGAAATGGTTTTTGTTTCATATGAGACATTCAATGGACAACAAATGTTTGTGCATAGAGGAATAATATAATTACTTTATCATGTCTCAAAGTTTTTAAAAAGTCTTTACCACATTGCCTAGCTTATACATGAGTGTTTTTACAGGAAAATAGCTCATTTTTAAAATGATATGTGTTCATAAAAACTATTTACATTTTTTTTAAAAGGTGTTACTTATTGTATAAACAAAAGGGAAGTTTGATAGTAATATAACAGTACACAATATCAGCCTTATATACACACACACAATCTGAAATCCAGCATATAAACTAAATGATATGATGTATTATTATCATCATGTAATATAATGAATATGTTTTGTAAACCTATAGGTTGATGAGATTTAATACCGGACATGATTTGGTTTTTATAGACAACTTGTCCCTCAAATTTTTAAAACATACTGTAACCCAAATGGTGTTCTAATCTGCTGATCATAAGTCTCATTTAAGATAATGTACATCATCCAGAAAGAGGGTTTAGAGACTTAGGATTATGATGACAAATTAATTGCACCTACCACATGAAAGAGGTAGTGTTGGACTTAGCCCTATCTGCAGGGTCATCACAAAACTTTTTACCTTCACCCTCCAGTTTTCTAAATCCATTTTTGTTGTTTTTTAGGACTTTCCTCCCTTTATCACTGCTAACAAGTTCTAAAGTGCTTGATCGCTCTCATTTAAACATGGGGAAATTGGCTTACACCCAACTGACACATTTAATTTACTTGTAAGTCCCTAGTAAACTGGTACCACACTCTGCAATGATACTAGTGTGTTATGGATTGTGTTACCCATTTGATTAGCCCTTTAAACATGTCTCAGGACTGCCAATCCAAACTGTGTATGTAATGAAAACTACCAGTCGTTTTAATGCATATGTCACCCCTAGGGTAGGCTCTGAACAGCCCAGACGACAAGGTTCAGTGCACTTAAAAAGCTGAACATTCACTTTTCAGTTTGACATGTCCTGGTAGTGAAAAACTCTTAAATGCATTTTTCGCTACTGCAAGGCCTGCCTCTCCCATGCAATAACATTGGGTTAACTTCTTACATTTAGTAAGTGCTGGCTTTCATTTAGGAGCAGTTGGGAATGTCCAGTTTGGTGTCTAAAGAATTGTAACTTAAAGCCCTATTTAATGGTAAATGTGAGCAATTGAGCTGTTGGTTGACTGGGGTATGAACCCTGGTCAAGCAACAGCCACAGTCCTTGGCAGGGTGAACCACAAATAGTCACTAAACTAATTTGTGCTTAACCCTTGGTAGCTTGGCACAAAAAGCAGTCAGGCATAACTTAGAGGGATGGTGTAAAGTATTTATGTGCACACAAACAGTGTTAAAGTGATAACACAATACAAGAAAAGTCCAACACCAATTTAGAAAAATAGAGTCAATTCTAATAAACTATTTGACACCAAAATGACAAACATCCAGTCAGTAAAACCAGCATAATGTTTTTTTCAAGATCTTAGTAAAAACTATTGACTAAAAGATCAAAGCCCCAACCTTTGACATCTAGTCGTGCCAAGTACTCCACAGCAGTTTAGAAAAATTGATAATATTTATCTGAATAAAACAAGACCAAAACAACAAAAATCCACTATACATAAGTCAAGATAACACTTTTTAGAAGTTTAAATAAATCGTAATCCATAGGAATCAAAGGATGCAGCTCTTTAGCACAAAGTCCCTGGGATGCGTCGCAAATAATGACACTGAGGGACTCAGAGGAGTTGATGCATCGCAAAGTAAAGTGATGCATCAATTTTTCCAGCACTGCAGAGGTGATGCATTGATTCTTTCATTACAGGCTAGGTGACGTGTCGACTTCTGGAACCATAGCTTTGGTTCCTTACTGCAGTGAGGGGATATTTGGACGCCCTTGGATGATGCCTGGAAAATCCAAATACACTGCAATGATGAAACAGGTGCTGCATCAATTTGGTAGGCACTGTAGTAATTTTTCAACCGCGAGACAGATGCTGAGTAGATTCTGCAGGCGTTGCTCAGTTCAAGCCCTTGGAGGTCATTTGTGGGGAAAGGCAATGTCCTACCAGCAGAGTCAGGGAGCAGCAGACAGAAGGGCAACAAGGAGGAGAGCAGTCCTTCCAGAAAAGCATTCTAGATTAGTTATTTGACAGCACAGCAGTCCTTCTGACAGGTTCCAGTTGTAGGCCCAGAAGTGTCTGATTTGAGGGGGTTGCAGACCTAGCATATATGCCCAAATGTGCCTTTGAAGTCTGGAAACTTTTGAAGAGTAGTTTTTAAGTGCAGCTATTCCCCTTATAACCCAGTCCTGTCTGCCAGGAGATCTGTGGGCGTTATTTGTCCTTTGTGTGGGGTTAGTCTACTAGCCTTTAAAGTGTTATTGAGAGACCCTCCAGCCTTCCTGCTGAGGAAGAGCCGTCAGTATGCAGATGAATGCAGATGCAGCTGGGTGTCCTGTGTTTATAGCTGTCTGGGTGTAATACACCAGGGTAGCTGTCATCCAGTACAGACCAGACATGGATTGGAGACAGGCTGTAAGGCACAGAGAGCAGTAACAGCAGAGAAATGCCTACTTTCTAAAAGTCTAATTTCAAAAATAGTAATGGTGAATCCAACTTCATCGGAAAGTAGGATTTCTCACTACTATTCCAACCATACCAAACATGACAAGTCTATTCCTTTCAGATCAGAAATTACCACTAAAGGCATATAAGGGAATTTCTAATGCTGGCCTATGAGATGAGCAGGTTTCACCATAGTGGAAAACGACTTTGGGAGTTTTTCACTAGCAGGACATGTAAAACCTATAAGTATATGTCCTGCCTTTTACTTACATAGCATCCTGCTCTATGGGTTACCTAGGGCCTACCTTAGTGTTGACTTATATGTAATAAAAGGGGAATTTAAGGCTTGGCAAGTAGTTTTAAATTCCAAGTCGAAGTGGTAGTAAAACTGCACACACAGGCCTTGAAATGGCAGGCCAGACACATAGTTAAGGGGCTACTTATGTGGGTGGCACAATCAGTGCTGCAGGCCCACTATTAGCATTTAATTATTTATAGGCCCTGGGTACATTTAGTGCACTTTACTAGGAACTTATAGGTAAATTAATTATGCCTCTTGGGTAGGAGCCAATGTTACCATGTTTATGGGAGAGACCACAAGCACTTTAGTACTGGTCAGCAGTGGTAAAGGGCGCAGAGTCCTAAAACCAGCAAAAACAAGATTAGAAAAATGGAGGGAGGCAAGCAAAATGTTGGTGGAAGTCTACCCTAAGGCTCTCAGGTCTGACAATCGCTGAACAGGATATGTTCCGCTCTACAAGGGACTTATAAGTAAATTAAATATGCCAATCAGGTGTACATTCAGAAAGTAATAAAGATGAAACGTATGGATTTCAACAAAAGGAAAATGTCAACTATGCAACTATGGATATGGGTTTGATGCTCCCTGCACACATTTACCTCATGATTTGTAAATATATGTGATAGTACTAAAATAAATGGTAAGCTATTGTGAATAACAATGCAGAATTTAGAGAACAATAAGAGTGGAATTCATATTTTTTATGACTATTGGAAAATGTACATAATATATTGATTTATGAATATGTAAATGAAGGTCTCCCACTATTTTCTCATAAGTTACAACTATACGAGGAGTAGTAGGCATATGAATCATGACTTTTTGGAAAAAGTATAGAATTCTGACAATATACTGCAATATTGATTTAAGGGTAGATGTTTTGGATATACTTGTATATACGATGGTGTTTACATGAATATAGTGAAATGATTGGAACCCAAGTATTGTAAGAACTGGTTATATTTCCCAATATGGAATATGGTAATTATCATGTTAAAAAGATGTTTTAAAGAAATTGTGTTTTTAATAGTGGGTGTGGCATTAGCACATATTTCTTTGGCATTCGCAGCCTTGAGGAAATCACAATAGGAACGAAACAGCTGCTAAAAAACAAAGATGAAAATTGAAAGGACACTTTGGGGGTCATTCTGACCGTGGCGGCCGGTGGCCGCCAGGGCCACCGACCACGGGAGCACCGCCAACAGGCTGGCGGTGCTCCCACGAGCATTCTGACCGCGGCGGTTCAGCCGCGGTCAGAAGCGGCAAGTCGGCGGGCTCCCGCCGACTTACCGCTGCTCGGGGGAATCCTTCATGGCGGCGGAGCGCGCTCCGCCGCCATGAGGATTCTGACAGCCCCTACCGCCATCCTGTTCATGGCGGGAAACCCGCCATGAACAGGATGGCGGTAGGGGGTGCCGCGGGGCCCCGCTAAGAGGGCCCCGCTAAGTATTTCAGTGTCTGCCTTGCAGACACTGAAATACGCGACGGGTGCAACTGCACCCGTCGCACCCCTGCAACTACGCCGGCTCAATTCTGAGCCGGCGTCCTCGTTGCAGGGGCATTTCCTCTGGGCCGGCGGGCGCTCTTTTGGAGAGCGCCCGCCGGCCCAGAGGAAATGTCTGAATGGCCGCCGCGGTCTTTTGACCGCGGTGCGGTCATTTGGCGGCGGTACTATGGCGGACGGCCTCCGCCGTCCGCCATAGTCTGAATCACCCCCTTTGACTTAAAAAGGATTTGTAAGCTGCACTATATTGTATGATGAATGAACTTGAGAGACAACAGTACTTTGATTACTGGATGCAAACTAGCATTAAATTGAAAGGTATAACAATCTCTTGCAACCCTTTGGCTTTCCTCCATTGAGTGTGGCATTTAATAAATGGGTACACTCTTCCGTTGCTTTATCTCAGTACCTAATGAAAGCATTGAGGCTGCCTAGCCTGTGAGATACGTATGTTGTCAGAGATGACCCTCTAAAAGGATCCAATAGCCATGAAATGGAGTGCGACCAGTGTAGGTGAATCAATCCCCTGCTCTCAGTCTTCGACCATGTCAAGGGTCCACTTCAGATGAGAAGCTTTAGCTGGCAATGACATGGACAAGCTAAAAATATTGATATTTTGCATGAAAGACACTCCCTCCCCTTCAAATAATTATTCTTCAAATTGAGGAATAAAGAAACAACGTAAGAACATTCACCAATATAGTGAAGTCAGAAAGAGTGTTTGGGTGTGTGAGTTAATTTATTATGTGGTCAGTCTGTAACTGATTTGTTAGCATTATAATGTGTTTTACCTGTAGAAGGATGCTGGAGTCCGAACCCAACGCTCCTTGCCTTATTACATGAGATGTGCATGTGTTGTAAGCCTTGTTTAAACATTTTAAAAAAATATTAAAATGTTGAAGAAATAAACAAAAAATAAAACAATAATTTTCCATTATTTTCCATAGCATTTCCATTGGCATTTCGGATCTCCACATGGAGTATGTTGCAGTACCTGTGAGTGCCATGTATTGTGCTTGACTTACTCCAAGACTTAGCTGGAGCATAATTACTGTTTTGTGCCCTTTCTGGCTGTACATGTGTGGAGATTTTTGGACACATGGTGGAGATCTCTCCACAGAAAAGATAGGAGAGGGCTTTAGAGTGGCCACTAGGAGTGCTCCAGCTTCTCAGGGGAACATGGTGGCCAGACAAAGAGTTGATCAGGAGCCTGGCGGAGTGCGGAGGTGTGAACAGTATGACGATGCATTAGGGCTTACCTGTCTACTTGCCTCCACGTCGGTAAACATTTGATTCCTTCTCCTCAGCCTCTTTTCTTTTATTCTGCAGACCTAATGTGTGGGCCTTGGCGGTGGCAGCAGACACGCTGCAAAGCATTAGTGTGACCCAGCGCATCCTGCAGATACACAAAAGCAATCCCAACATCGGCTGCATTGGCAGAGCCAGCAGGAGCATTAGGAGGCATATGGGAGCTAGGAGCTCGGGAAGAAGCCTGTGTCAAGTGTACAAGTTGCCCAACAATGTGTTTGGGACTGAGGAAAAAGGTTTGCTGGCGCTGAGTTAAATGTTGTGGCCCAGTGTATGAGGGAAAGCCTGATATTGTCTCAAGAAAGCTAGGAGAGAGCTGCATGAATGGGAGGTGGCAGCCTTCGGGAGAAGCACCAGTAAATAGATACAAACTACGGTCCCAGATCTTTCAGCAGGCTGAGTTGGATGTTTAATCAACTGATGGTAGTGGTAGGGGACGGACCAGGTCTAAGCAATTAACAGGGGTGAGCCCTGGTAATTCTAGGTAACCCTGCTTCAGAATATACCCAAGAAAAGTCCCCTGCTATTGGAGATAGGCTGAGTGACACTGTTAACAGTCCCCCTACGATAATGCCTTCCTTAAGATCTTACTTTAAAATTAATACCTTGAGCAATGCTGCTAGTAGGGCAGTGTGCGAGGTGGGGCTGCAGGGCAATTGGAATGTATTGAAGGAAGGGAAGAGTGGGGGGATGGGAGGATGCATGAGTAGGCAGGAATGGCAGCTGGGGTAGACCCCCTCAAAGTTCTGTCACAATCTGCTTTTCACTTACCACCCTGGTCAGATAAGGCTGGAGCACGTCCTTGGTTCTTGTATGTTCTGCTCTGGCTTAGATAGGGGCGACCAGTCTGGTAGCCATGATGCTGCTGACAAAGGAATGCCATTGCAGTCCGTGCCCTCCAAAAGGAGTCCCAGAGGAAAAACCAAAAGGGAAAAAACCTTTTTAGCAGGAACTCCCTGGAACAGAAAAAAGTCCCCTGCTATTGGAGATAGGCTGAGTGACACTGTTAACAGTCCCCCTACGATAATGCCTTCCTTAAGATCTTACTTTAAAATTAATACCATGAGCAATGCTGCTAGTAGGGCAGTGTGCGAGGTGGGGCTGCAGGGCAGTTGGAATGTATTGAAGGAAGGGAAGAGTGGGGGGGATGGGAGGATGCAAGAGTAGGCAGGAATGGCAGCTGGGGTAGACCCCCTCAAAGTTCTGTCACGATCTGCTTTTCACTTACCACCCTGGTCAGATAAGGCTGGAGCGCGTCCTTGGTTCTTGTATGTTCTGCTCTGGCTTAGATAGGGGCGACCAGTCTAGTAGCCATGATGCTGCTGACAAAGGAATGCCATTGCAGTCCGTGCCCTCCAGAAGGAGTCCCAGAGGAAAAACCGAAAGGGAAAAAACCTTTTTAGCAGGAACTCCCTGGAACAGAAAAAGGACACGTCAAGAAAACAGGACTTGAAGAGCTGGTAAACAGGAAGCAGGCTGTAGTTGAAGCAAACAGGAGCAGGGTTGGACTCAGCAAGGATAGCAAGCTGGAGCGAGGACCACCACCAAAGGGAAGAGTTGTAACGCAAGGAGAGCAAGAATCTGGCTCCTTATATACTACTAAACATAAAGTGACATGCGGGAAGAAGGAATAACGTCATCTTGAATTGGGAAGAAGCCATAGGAAAAAGCAGGAAAAGGCACCATGTTAGAAAGGGAAGAAAAAAGGAAACTGGTGCATGGAGGGAGAAAGAACTGAATCCTGGGAAGAAGAAAACATGGCTCCCCAGCAGAAGAAAAGAAGAGGAGGAAACCCTCAGGACTGGACACCAGGTAAGTAAATGGCCGAGGGGGGTGCAGAAGCCCCGGGGTGATCATCCATGCCACGCATTAAACAGGGTGAGGCCCGACACCCAGCCCTGGGCCTCCGACCCCCGCCGCAGGCAAACAAATGTACCACGGTCAGGAAAAAAGACTGCAGCGGGCCCAACGGCCCAAAAAATGGACTGCTGACCCCACTGCTGCCCCAACAAGAAATGCCACGGGTGCCTGCGGCATACCAGTAGGTTCCCCCTCCCTAAGGCCTGGGTTTGTCCACAGGAGACATGAAAAAACAACAAACCAAGAGAGGAGCGTGAACAGAAAAGGCGCCTTCCCAAGAACACTCACTAAGGGGATAACCTTTCCAATGAATGAGGAACTTGAGATGGTTTCGAAAAAATCATGAATCACAAATTTCCAGCATCTTCTATTCAGGTTCATCATCAACCAAGAGAGGAGGGGGGCAGAAGAACCGTCTTTGAAAAAGATCAGGTACATAGGGTTTCAAGTAGGGCATATGAAACACTGGATGTATCTTCCAAGTCTGAGGTAAACGGAGACAAAAGGGCACTGGATTAATTACTTGAAGAATCTGCAATGGTCGATAGTAACAGGGTTTGAATTAGATATTAGATATTTAGAGGAAAGCCAGAATTTGTCTCGTACTTGATATGACGGTGCCATGCACCATCTACTGTCTGCCATCTTCTTCATACTTTTTTTCGTGGATAGGAGATTGGAATGTTTGATTCGTCGAGCAAACGACGTGATAGCAGGAAGTGTAGATGATTTGCGGATGGCAATAGAAAAGGTTTTTGGATGAAAATCATAAGAACAAAGGAGTAACTTTTGAGGCACTATGTACTGCATTGTTATATGAAAATTTAGCCAATGGTAGGTACATAGAACTAGTTACTCTGTGTAGCATTGCAAAAACAGCGGAAATATTGTTCAAGCCCTTGATTTAGGCATTCTGGTTGTCCTTTGGTTTGAGGATGGAATCGAGGATGACAAGGCCACATCTATGTGCAAAATTTTTCAAAAATGCTTCCAAAAATGTGAAATATATTGAGGGCCACGATCAGAGATAATAACTTGAGGAACACCATGAAGGCGAAAGATGTCCTGTATAAAGAGTTTACTCAGTTCTTTAGCATTAGGTAATTCCTTTAGTGCAGTAAAATGGGCCATCTTAGCAAATTAATCGACTGTGACCATTGTAAGTCGATTTCCTGTAGAGGATGGTAATGAACACCGGAAATCAGTAGACACAGTATGCCAAGGAACTGGAGGAAAGGTAACGGCTGTAGCAGTCCTACTGCTTTGGTATGACGTATCTTGGTGTCTGCACATACGGGACAGGAAGCCACATAGATATTGGTATCCTTTTTAATTGTGGGCCAACACAAAGAGCAAAGGAGTAATTATTTAGTGGCCTTAACACCGCAATGACCAGCGATGGGAGAATCATGACACATCTGTGGTGCTTCTGTTTGAACCTTTTTAGTTGGGAGGAACATTGCATCCTTATGATTTTAATATCCCTTATCCTCATATAGGTGCAGACGTAAGTCATTCATTTCATCTCTGGAGAGTGACATGTACTCAGATTTCACTTTATCAAGGAAGGATTGCACTACCCCGATGATTCTATCGGGTTGTATTTTATTTTGTGAAGGAAGAATGGCACTTTCAGGATAAAATTGTGATAAAGCATCTGCCAAAATGTTCTGAGAGCCAGGGATGTAAGTTATATAGAAGTCGAATTGACTGAAAAAGGAGGCCCACCAGGCTTGACAACTGTTTCAGCATTGTAAATTACAAAGACACTGTAAATTTCGATGATCTTTTCTCACTTCAAATGTTTCTCTGGTACCCATTAGGAATTGTCTCTATTAGTTACAGGCTGCTTATAAGGTGAGAAGTTGTTGTTCCAATACTTAGTAATTGCATTCTGAGTCAGTTTATATATGGGACAGATAAAAAAATTGATTTTCTAATCCATCGTCATCCTGTCTTTGTAATAGTGTGGCTCCAACTGCCCTCTCTGAGGCATCAGTGATGACTATGAATTTCTTGGTGGCATCAGGATGCCATAGAATTGGGGTTTGAGTGAAAGTGTGTTTCAAGTCCTGAAATGCTGTTTCTGTGGTCTCTGTCCAAAAGAAACCATTTCACACACTCTCTTTCTTGAGAGTTTGTGTTATATGACTGGTTTGCTGAGCAAAACCCACTATGAATAAAAGTTGTCCAGTCCCAAAATGCATTGAGTTTCTATGATAGAAGAAGGAGATGGCTAGTCTAGTATGGCTTGAACCTTATAGAAATCCATGACAATACCGGTTTGGTTGATATGATAACCTAAGTACTTCACCTCAGACTTGTCAAATTCACATTTCTCTGGTTTGCAATATAGTTGATGTTGTCGGAGTCTTTCTAAGACTTGAATTACATGTGTGGTAAGATGTTCTGGATGAGAGGAATATACTAAGATGTCATCTAGTTATACAAAGACTGTTTGTTTTGAAAGATCAGAAAACAGTGATTCCATGATCCTTTGAAAAATAGATGGGGCGTTGGTTAGGCCAAAAGGCATTACACATATTCGTAAAGGAGTTTGAAAGGCAGATTTCCACTCATCACCTTCAATAATTCAATTACTCATAGAAGATAGGCTCCTCTGAGATCCAACTTGGTAAACTTCTTTGCTCCTCTCACACTTTCTAGGATATCTTTTATTAGGGGTAAAGGATACCAGTCTTTTATGGTAATTGTATTTAGCCTGTGAAAGTCCATACAGAGATGTAGATTAATTGTCTTCTTGGGCACAAAAAATAGATGAGCCCCAGGAGGTGAGGAAGAAGGAGTAATCAACCCACTCTGTAAGTTTTCTTCCAGATAATCCTTAAGTGTCTTCCTTTTGGGCTCAGAAAGCGAGTACATTCTCCCAAAAGGTACCACTGTACGAGGTTTCAAAGGAATGGCACACTCATATTCTCTATGTGATGGCAGAACTGGCTTTTAGGGTTTTCAAAAGACATCTGCATATTCCAGGTAATGACTGGGTACCCCTTCAACGGAGTTAATGGAACAACCCACCTCCTCATTTGTTAAAGTAATGCTCTTTGGGGACCAATACGTTTCTGACAGGAAGCAATGATGTTTACAAAATTGAGAAGAAAGTGAGACAGTTCTGGTTTCCCAATCAATATAGGGATTGTGTTGTGTTAACCAAGGTATGCCTCGGATGATCGTATGATTTGTCGACAAAATCAAATCAAAAGAAATATATTCCTGATGTTTCCTAAATTGTAAACATAAGGTAGGAGTGATATCTGTGACAGGTCCTGAGACAAGAAGGGATCCATCAACTATATGAACCTACTCTGGTATATCCTTAGGTATCCGAGGGATTCCCTTCCCCTTAGTCCAGGCCTCATCAAGGTATATTCAGCTGTCTCCACAATCTAACAATGCTAATACTCTTTCTTCCTGGCTGTCTGGTAGCTGCAATGTAACAGGCAAAAGAAAGAGGGCTGTTGTATTTTCAAATAGCAAATAGAAGGTATGTCCGTACATCCTATCCTCTCCCTTCTTACATAGGATGGGAGTCAGCGTTTCCCAAAGACTTCGAAGAATAACTCGGGCATGCGCGGATCAGGTGAACAGAAGCGCCACAATAAAGACACAGCTCCTTCTGTCATCTATTTTCATGTTCTGTGACGGTTAATGGTCCACAAGCCATGTCGATTTGCATAGATTGCTCTTCAGGAGCCCCTCAGTCTCTTCGGGATGATGAGTGACTGTATGTGTGGTTCCTGTCTGTGGTTGTACACAACTCTTTCTCTTCTTTAACCTACGTTCACGAAGGCAATGTTCTATGGATAGCGCTAAGCACATTAGGCCTTCCACGTCTTCCACCCGAGAGGAATGTACTAATTCATCCTTTATCTCATCCCGAACCCCCCCTTCGAAAAAGGGTGACAAGGGTGCATTCCACCCAAGTAGTTTTAGCTGCCAGTTGCCTAAAACGTGTGATGTATTGTAAGACATCCTGGTTACCCTGATGGATGTCACATAAAGCTTCTTATGCAGAAGACTCCAATCTAGGACTCTCAAACATTTGTTCAAAGGCATAAATGAAGGTGGTATAGGTATGTAACTAAGGATTGTTGGGGATACCAAAGGAGTCACCCCGGCTAAGGCCAGACCAGATAAGGCATTGATTATATATCCCACTTTGGTTTTGCCTTGAGCAAATTGAGAAAGTTGAAACACAAAATAAACAGTCAAGGCATCAAGTAATTCACGTAATTTGTTAGAATCCCCAGAAAAACGAGGTGTAGTTACAGAGACCGTGGGGAAATACGTGATTCTGGAGGCCAGGGATTGTCGTAAAGCTGCATTTTCAGCAAGTAGTTATTGCAGTTCCTGGGCTTGTTGTTGGATTGTAAGGAGTAGTGATTGGCTCGTCTCCTCAACTTCTGCCGATGGATCTTCTATAGTCCTAGTCCAAAACTGGGGTTTTGGGCGTTGCAATCTGTCACCTTCTGCTTTTTGCTTACAGCCCTGGTCAGATGAAGCTGGCGTATGACCTCTTTCTTGTATGTTCTGCTCTGGCCGAGATAGGGGCGACCCCTTCCGGTAGCCACTGTCCTGCTGGCAAAGGAACGCCACAGCAGTCCGTGCCCTCCAGAAAGAGTCCCAGTGGAAAAACCCAAAGGGAAAAAAACTCTTTAGCAGGAACTCCCTGGAACAGAAAAAAGACACATCAAGAAACCAGGACTTCAAAAGATGGAAAACAGGAAGCAGGCTGTAGCTGAAGAACACAGGAACAGGATTGGACTCAGCAAAGATAGCAAGCCGGAGCGAGGACCACCACCAAAGGGAAGTGTTGAAATGCAAGGAGAGCAAGAATCTGACTCCTTATATACTACTAAACACAAAGTGACATGCAGGAAGAAGGAAGAAGGCCATCTTGAATTGGGAAGAAGCCACAGGAAAAAGCAACATATTTGAAAGGGAAGATAATAGAAAACTGGTGTATGCAGGGAAAAGTAACTGAATCCTGGGAAGAAGAAACCATGGCCCTGCAGCAGATGAAAAGAAGAGGAAGAAACCCTCAGGACCAGACACAAGGTGAGTAAAGGGCCGGGGGCCACAGTGATCATCCACGCCGCATGTTGAATGTGGCGTGGTCCGACCCGCAGCACTGGGCCTCCGACCTCGTTGTGGGCAACAATTTGCACCACAGTCAAGAAAAAAGGCAGCGGCAGGCCCAGCGGCCTGAAAAACGGACCAGCGACCCCACTGCGGCCTGAGCAGAAGATGCCGTGGGTGCCCACACCGTAACAAGTTAATTCGGATGTTCCTACCATAAATAGATTACACCATTTGAGGCAAAGGAACGTTTCTCAATCTCAGAGATGAATCAGAAGGAGATACAAGCCACATGCCTAACCCTAGAGGACAAACTGTCTAACCTGACCCAGCCTGCAGATATATTAGAGACTAGGACTCAGGAGCTTAGCCTAGCAGTGGATTGAAATGCACAAGAGGTAACCAAGCTTAGGCTTCGGGAGAAGGAGCTGGAAGAGAAGTTGGAAAAAATGGAAAACAAAAGGTGTAATAATATTAGAATCCTAGATGTTTAGGAGGGGGCGGAGTGGAGTGATATAAAAACATTTGTGGTAGATCTTCTTACCAAGGATTTCCCTCAAGTGACCTCCTCTTTAGACCTAGAAGCAGAAATTTAAAGGGTGCTTAGAGATCCATTCAAATTGAACCCGTAATAGGCCCTGGAAGATCTTAGTTAATTTCTTGACATATGCAGTGAAGGAGAAAATCCTGGGAGTAGCTTTGAGGGAGAAATCATTACAGGTTCAAGAGATCTCATTTAAAATCAGGTCTGATATCTCTAAATCCACTGAAGATAGGCAGTGGGAGCTGGGCAAGTGTATTAAGACCCTCAGAAGTATGGGGGTGGTGGTGCAGTTAAGGTTCCCAGCAATCCTGAAGGGCAGACGGCCCAATAAGATGTATCATTTACTAGTCCCAGAGGAGGCTGATGACTTTATAGCTAAGAACTCTACTCAGAATGATGTTGGGGCAAATGAGAGGGTAGCTCAATGACACAGATGAGTTACATTTAGTAAATGAGAGTGAAGAGTAAGCAGCTCCTGTGGGAAGCAGCTCAAATAGGCAGAATATGCCAGGTGGAAGGTATGGGAGAGTTCCTGGGGAGGGGAGGGTCACATGGTGGGGAGCATAGGGAAAAATAAATGATAATTCCTCAGTAAGGGCATCAAAGGGATCAAGTAAGAGAGCACCGGTGTGGCAGGGATTTATGGCAGGGGGCGATGACCCGCTAAGGGGGGATTGACTCTCTTTTCAATGCTGTGATGTGAATGGATTATGGCTCAGGAGGAGACGTGTGGTAATACAATATCTGAGAGATAGTTCTACCCAGGTTATCATGTTATAGGATACCCACTTATTTTGGTCGGAATGCATGAGTCTTTTTAAGCAGCATCAACGGGTGGAGAAGGTGTTTGCTACGGACCAGTCATGCTGTACAAGGGTACATGAGACGGCCATTTGTTGGCTGGGACACATTCACCTTACCAGTGGTTGTGCTTGCCAGGCTGTTAAAAGAATTCCCTGGTCTTACTAGATGCTAGCAGGGTGTATATTTGTTTCCAGTACTCCTGCAGGTGTTTTTGTTTCAACACCCAGAATACATTTTTATGTTTTTTTCCTTGCTTCTTTTTTTAGCTTGCTTTCCATATAGGGGTTTTCCCTCTTCTATGAAGATCCTTTGCAATGTGGCACTTCCTTTTGCTCTCCTTGAACTCTTTGTTCTTGAAATGTGGGGACAGCCTTCTTCTTGTGGGCACTTTTTTTTTATTAGTGTGTTAGGGCAGCGTGTAACTTATTTATTATTGCTTTCCAGTGTTTCTCAACAAGATAAAATTCATGTTCAAGGGCTGGGGCAGTGTGCTGATTTCCAACATGAGTACCTGGCCATGCAGGCCGGGCCCCATTTGACTCTTAGTGTGTGGGCTGACATTAGTTGGACGGGCCAGACAGCGGGTTTGTATCTCCCGTGTGTCATCACCCTCACATTGACAGCAATAAAAAATGGGTTGTGGTCACTTTCGGTTCTATGGTGAACTTGGTAACTTTTTTTTGCATCTGCTTAGAAAGTTCCTATTTAGGAAGATGTAGTCCAATTTCAAAACATTTCCTGGATGATCGTAAAGGAGAGTCTTCCTGGTTGGTGTCATTTCTGGTATTCATTGTTTTCACGTCTCTGTGCAGCT
Source organism: Pleurodeles waltl (assembly GCF_031143425.1). Taxonomy (NCBI): domain Eukaryota; kingdom Metazoa; phylum Chordata; class Amphibia; order Caudata; family Salamandridae; genus Pleurodeles; species Pleurodeles waltl. The sequence continues at coordinate 1,336,331,675 of NC_090447.1, read as the reverse complement.
TTAAGTACAGGTTTACCACTACAATGGGAGTGGATGTTCCATCCATTCCCAGGCTCTTAATTTCAAGAGGAAGGGTGACTCCATTGGTGTGCTTTCACCTGCAAGTCCAATATCACGTAAATGGAGAGATCACCTATCGATCTCTCAAGGAGATTTTTGTTTTGAGCTTTTGTGTGACTTGCCTCTGGGATCACTGCAGCCTGCACTCCCCACTGCTGCTGTATGGCCTATCAGGTAGGTTTCAGTGGATAGATTCTGATAGTTTCAGGTGGGTTCAGGTAGGTGTGACTTTGGTTTGGATTTAGCCCCAGGAGTGAGCAAAGGTAGCAGCAGACGCAGGCTGCAAATACCAGCACAGGCAGGGCATAGGTGGGGCATGGATAGGGCTCCATGCAAATGTGTGGGCCTCCCGGCTCCTCAGCGGGGCGCAAATGGCACCAGCCTACCACCGCCCACCTCAACACCTCCGTCGCGGAAGCAGAAGCCTAGTGCCTGACCACTCATTGTTGTTCTTGAACCCCAGACCAATGCTTACTCACTAGTGGGTGGATGGCCCACCTTCTCCGTTGCACTGCTGTGCCTTCTATGGAGGGCCAGAAAAGTTGGGTAGTTCGGGGAGTCAGAGCGATGCAATGATGCCGAAAATGGCCAGCTGGGGATGACTGCCCAGGGCGCCTGTATGCCTATGTTCCTGTGCTCCTAGCCACCTCTGCAGCCCAGCCCGGCCCAGCACCACACTGTTCTGCTCTCCACTCAAAGTGCTGCACTCCATGTGCACCATGAGCTCCTTGCTCCCTACTCCCTATTCCTCTCTGCAGCTTGTTATGCCATGCTTGCTCAATATCTTCCACATAAATCTTGGAGGAATTTGTGCAACCAAATCAGTGTTCAAGTAAAGGGCCTCATGAAGAGACTAGCGGTCTTGAGACCACCAGCTTTGCAGTGGTGGTAAGGACTGCCGCTGCTGTGAAGTTCTGACCGTCACATTAAGATCCTGATGGTTAGACCACCAGGGTACCTCCATCACTGCAGGGATCCATGATCTTGACTGGCTGGCGGTAGCCAAAACCAGCGCTGCCCTGCTAATTTTATGGCAAGACCAGAGGCTCCTATTATGCTTAAGTCTTTTCTTCATTTTTAATAGCAGCTGCAGTCAAGAACGAACTACTGATCCCATGAGGCCAATGAAAGCGGCCAATGAGGATCAAAAGGTAGTTCTAAGTAAAGCACTAATCACTGACAATCACTACTAATAATACCTATCTTGACTGGGAACAGCCCTCTTTTCTTGCTGCTCGCAGTCAAGATAAGTATTATTTCCTTTTAAGTACATTCAATAATGTGTGTTTAACCTTGGTGTACATTTTGAGGTATGTTTTGTGTGATATTGCCTTTTTTGCCTTTATTGTAGCATTGTAGTTTCTCCTCAGTCGGCTTGTAGCCGCATTCTATTTGGGACAGTTGCAGCACGCGCCGCTCTCTCCGTTGTGTAAATATTGATTCTCTTCTAACCGCCCGCTGAGGAGAAGTGTCGGTGCCCAGCAGGAGCGCTTTGAGCACGCGTCTCCTCACTGCTGAGCAGCGTCTGTCTTTTGTTGGCTTTGTGCGTTTAAGGGTTCCTTAACCCATTTTCACAGCGTGTTTTTCTACACACTTTATCTATTTTTTACTTACCGCCTCAAGCGGTCTTCTTGCCTTCTGCTTTCACCGGACTCCGTGTGTTTCTGGAGGTTCCGTTTTTTTCTTCCCCTTTCCTTGTTACTCCACCTTGGGTGAGATTTATTAACTCTTCACTAACCCTGTTTTTTACGGGTCTAACATTTTATACAACTGGTACCATGGACAGCTCTGCTCACCCACTTTTGTCACAAGAGGAGGAGGAAGACGTCCTCAAAGACAATCTTAATGACTTTATACAGTCTTCTGTTGAACAAGCCATGGCAGTTTCTTGGCAGAAATTATCAAAACATTTAGAAAATTCAGTCATCAATCTTGTGCCAAAAACCATGCTGGCCCAATCTGCGGGGGAAGGTAGAAAGCGTCAAAACTCTTCAAAAAATGTTAAAGCGACGCTAATAGCAAGTGACAAAAGTTCACATGTGGTGGGGGACGTGGCTCCTCAAAGGCCTCCTTTAAAGGAGGGGTTAACGGCTAGACCGTCCAAAAAATGCATGGTAAACACTAGACACATCTCCTCTCCTATATCCATAACAAAAATTTTGGACACGGACGACGAGGTGCAAGACCCAAACTCGGACTCGGATACTTCCGACAAGGACGTTGGAGATATTATCTCCCCTCCTCCTCTCAAAAAAGTTAAAATTGGGTCACAAGACTTCAAGGGTTCTTGCACAATACTGGACGCTGAACGGGTGCCTATTTTTGATCCGGCTAACATCCAGCATCCAAATTCGACTGAGTGGTTCCCTACGGACCACGTTGCGGAATATGTGACAGCCAGGTTGCGCACCCCCCTAGATAAACAGGTGTGAGCGAAGCTCAGGTCTGAGTGTCCCCGCCCTTTCCTCCAAAATCACGGCAACCCCGTCCATTGACACTTCCCTAATTACCTTCTTTACTAAATACGGCATGGACCCGCGGAACGGTGTTGACAAAGCTTGGTCATCTTGCCAAGATAAGCTGTTGGACATAGTAGGTCCCCTGACCCATATTTTTGACCTTGCAGAAACTGCTCGTTTGGAACAAGCTTCAGTAGACCCAGCTGAACTATCCTTGTGGGCCCAACGGGCCATCTGCTTGTTAGGGAATGCAAATTCCTCCATCATGCATGAGTGTAGAAAGGGTCTTCTCTTGGAGCTGGATCCCAAGCTTGTCAACCTGGCAGGCACCTACCCCGGGGTCAAAGCGGAGGGTCTGCTTTTTGGCAACTTCTTTATCAAGGAGTTGAGCAAGCATGTAGCAACTTTTTCATCCCTGGATAAAGCGCAGCAATCTTTAAAGAAGATGCTTTCAGCGCGTGTTTTTGCCTGGGCCGGCAGAGGTAGGAACCGCTTTGCCGGCCGCTCCTATGCCAACCAAGGTTCCCGCGGCTTCTATGGCAACACCTCAACACAAGACTACAGGCCGCAATGTTATCCCCAATGGAGCAGGGGGTTCAGGAACAAGGGGAACCGTTGTTCCAGATTCTCTTCGCAAGCCGGTAAGTCATCAGATTTTCTAGCCTATTCTTGGGGGTCGTATTGCAATGTGCCTGTCAAAATGGAAGGAACTCACAGTAGATCCCTGGATCCTAAATACCATTCAGGAATATGCTATAGAGCTCTTTTCAGAGCCTTTTCAAGTGAAATTTCCTTACGGTACCAATACACCCGGATTATCAAAAATATCTGCAATTCCAATGGGCCGGTCAGACATTCTGTTTCACTTCCCTTCCTTTCGGTCTGTCTTCCGCCCCATGGTGTTTCACGAAACTAATGAAACTAGTAGCAGCCTTTCTCAGGGCTCGAGGAGTCAGATTAATCATCTATCTGGACGATATTCTGATCATGAATCAGAACTGCTCTTCTCTTCTTTCTCAGGCGCACTTGGCATGCAATCTTCTTTCAGATCTATGTTTTATCATAAACTATGAAAAATCTTCCTTAGACCCGATCCAAAAGATCGAATTCTTGGGTTTCCTGGTAGATTCAGTTTCGGCTACTCTTCTTCTCCCATCGTCAAAGATCAAATCTATCAAGTCAGAAATTCTGTTAATTCTACGCAACTCTCGCCTTTCCCTCAGATCCCTTGCAAGAGTGGTAGGTCTTCTCTCCTCTTCAATCCAAGCTATACTTCTGGGTCCTCTTCACTACCGAGCATTGCAGAGACAAAAAATTTGTCATCTCCAGAGAGGGCTGGCCTATTCAGATTCCATAGTTCTAGACCAGGACTCGCGTTCAGAACTGCAATGGTGGATCGACCATTTAGATGCCTGGAATGGCAGGACTATCTTCACATCAGCCCCAGGTCTTGTATTGGAATCCGATGCAAGTCTTCTGGGCTGGGGGGCCCGTTGTGGTCCAATCTCAACTGGAGGCTTATGGTCACAAGAGGAGTCAAAACTGCACATAAACTGTTTAGAGATGCTTGCCGGCTCCTTTGCAATCAGAAGCCTCGCAAGAGACAGAGTTTCCTGTTCGGTCCTTCTCAGAATGGACAATATTTCTGCGGTTAGTTACATTAACTGTTTGGGAGGCACAAAATCCAAACCTTTAGCGGAATTGGCAAAAGGGTTCTGGGAATTCTGTCTCCAAAACAGGATCTCTGTCCAAGCGGAGTACTTACCAGGCAATCTCAACTTCGTAGAGGATTGGTACTCGCGCCATTTCCAGGACGCCAGCGACTGGATGCTCAATGTGCAGGTTTTCAACACCATCTTTCACAAATGGGGTCCCTTCAACATAGATCTTTTTGCTTCACGTCTCAACAAGCAGCTTCTGAAGTTCTTCAGCTGGCATCCAGATCCTCTTGCTCTCGCTTTTGATGCTTTTTCTCAAGACTGGTCATCCTCCCTCAATTACGCTTTTCCTCCCTTCATTTTGATTCCCAGAGTACTGGCACAGGTCAGAAGTCAACAAGCCTCTGAAGTACTTATAGTCCCCTTCTGGCACTCTCAGGTGTGGTTTCCCTCTCTCCTGGAACTGTCAATAGAACCTCAGTTTTTAATTCCCTCGTTCCCAGATCTTCTAACCAATCCCCAAGGGCTCCATCACAGTTTGATACTTCAGGATGTCCTCACCCTCTCAGCCTGGAAAATTTCAGGGAATCCCAGCCGAACACTTCTATTTCGGCAGAAGCTTCAAACTTCATGGTCCTGGCAAGAGCTCCAGGAACAAGGAAGGCATATAGATCAGCTTGGTCTCTCTGGCATAGCTGGTATGTGGGAAAACAAGTTGATCCCATTACAGCAAATGTAACAATGATCTTAACTTTCTGGCGGCTGAAGCTTGCAAAGGGAAATAAGATCCGCTATTTCTTCGTCACACTCCTTGTTCCAGGGAAAACTGATTGGAGAATACCCCTGGATATGCCGCCTTTTAAAGGGAGTAAATGGGGCACACTCGGCTAGACGAGCCATGGTATCCAAAGCTTTTTGGGCCGGGTCTAGCTTGGAGGATATTCTCAGATCAGCTGACTGGTCCAATAACAATGTTTTTAAAGTTTTCTATTGTAAATCGATTGAACACGCCTCTTTTAATGTAATTAATACGCTTTAAAATAGCATAATAGGAGTCTCTGGTCTTGCCATAAAATGTAGATTTTACTAGTAATTTATGAAGCAAAGTCTTAATTTTATTAAAGACACGGAGGCACAGTTATTTTGTTTCCCTCCCTTTCAGCATCTACATCAGGACAACAGCGGCTTCCTAAGGACACTGCCTTTGTCTCTTCAGTCACTTCGTTCTTGGCCACATCTGCCTCCACGATCATCCAACCGTTGGATCAAAAACCCTTCCGGAGTTTGCACAAAGACTGATTGGCCTTTTTCAAGAACTTTTAGCTCTATGCCTGGCTAATTGTATTTGTGGTTTTATTATTCCATTGTTTGTTACGGTTTGAGCTTGCACAAGAAAAGAGGGCTGTTCCCAGTCAAGATAGGTATTATTAGTAGTGATTGTTAGTGATTGGTGCTTTACTTAGAACTACCTTTTGATCCTCATTGGCCGCTTTCGTTGGCCTCATGGGATCAGTAGTTCGTTCTTGACTGCAGCTGCTATTAAAAATAAAGAAAAGACTTAAGCATAATACTCGCCTCCGTGTCTTTAATAAAATTAAGACTTTCCTTCTTAAATTAATAGGAAAATCTACATTACGACCTTGATCTCTGCCAGCTTTTTCATGGCAGAGAACAGGTGCAGGGGGCCACAGGAGGGTCCCTGCAGTGCCCATTCCCAAGGCATGGACAGTGCAGAGGTCTGCCTCCCCAAAACCCTTGCAATGTTCACTGTCTTTTGTCTGCACCCTGCTGAGGCAGCATTGTCGCTGGATTGTTTGCGAGCCGGCGCCAAAGCTGCCACCAGTTTCCTGCTAGGCTGGCCTAGTGGGAAACTCATAGTCGGTCTGGTGGGGAGGTTGCCAGAGTGGCAGCAACCTTCCTGTCTGATGTTCGGTAGGCGGCCGCCAAATTCGTAATCACGCCCAAAGTGACTATTTCTGATAATCTTCAAGCAACAGATTTTTTTTCCTTTGGCTTTTTTCTCTTCCATATATATTTTCTATTCTCTCGCCCGTCTATGTCAGGCACTCTGAGGCTTCTCCTATATATTACAAACAATAAAAATTAGATAAAAATATAAACTATATCATGCCCAAACAATGCTCAAATAAAATCGAGAAAAAAGCAGAGAACATCCATAGCACAACAAAATATTTAAGCATGAATGAATCTATAAATATTCTGTAACTTGCCATTTATGTTCTACCCTTTTCTAACGTTGATACACTGCGGCCAGGTAACTGTGGTACATTAGCATGCACTTTGTTCCCTCAATTTTTGATTACTGACAGAATTTTCACTTAGAAGGTCTCCCTTATGTTGCATTATCAATTTTCTACTTCAAGTAATTCTGCATTAAGCCTGTAGTAAGTGAATGCACGCATTTAGATACATGCCCGGCAAATAATGAGTAAAAAATCATTGCTAGATTACCTTTAATGAAATCATTGGCGCCTGCCATCTTTTTTCAAAACAATAGGTGTATTAGTCAAAAAGCGTTTGGGAAAATACTTGAATTGCTCAGACTTTAATTACATTGCAATGCTAGACGCACACATCCCAATATCTGACTAACTCTAATCAAGGTTTAACTGATTCCATGCTTGGAGAGCATTTTCATTAATTTCAAGAAAGCAAGAATCTAGTAATAAACTGGCAACAAACGGATTTTTAAAACTATTTGGCGAGGTTCCTAATCAAGATTTAACAAAGAATTATGGAGGGAATTCTCACAGTTTTTTCCAGGCATACATTAGAAGACTTTAACCTTGACGCGGGAATGCTCTACGTACTATGTAGGTGTTAGCAGAAGTGTACATGTGTAAGCCCTAAAATGTCATGTGTACATTGTATGCAAAGTATGCCTGCATTAGGGCCGTTTCACAAACTGTAGTTCCAAAGTAGGAAATGTACTCATCTTAAGTTTACACTGTTGATGTGTACATTTACAACTTTTTGTGTATTCCGCAGTCTATGCAGGCAAGGGAGTAGTCAGAAAACAGAAATACCCCCTACTTGAAAATTACTTCTAATGACATTGAGCAGTGAGCAAACTCGACCCTCCTTAAAACAGGTCCATTTCAATTCTCATCCTCCTTCCCCTATTCACCGTTCCATCTATAGACTCAACGATTTGTAGATCTCTTTAACATTACATCCACCCACTGATTGCTCGATCCCACTATACTTTTCATTCACCCATCCATTAATCAATTTGTTCATCCATTCCCCCATTAATATATTCATGTAGTTATCAGTCATTTCATCCATCCATTAATTTCCTCTTCTCTATCTGAGTATTCTATCCTGACATCATTTCACTCTTTCGTCTGTTGATTCTTCCATTTATACATTATTTCATATCTCCGTTGAGCCACTCTTTCACCCTTCAATCCTTCCTTGCACCTTATTTCTTTTCTTCCAAGTTTCCTTGCTTACCTGTCATCCTTTTTTCCTCTTCCCAATCTTTTTTTCTCCTTACTGTTAGCTCATCTGTTTCCTCTCATTCTTACTTTTTCCTTCTCTCATGCTCATTGTTTTTCTGTGGTCCTCTCAGTTTTTCCCTCATTTTAATTATTTATTTCTGTGTTGCACCAGTTTAAACCCTATAAGAAAGTAGTTGTGAAGATGTTATCTGCAAAATTGAAGACAAAAGACAACCATCAACAACTAATCACCATTTAAGTTGTACCCAGTACGCCCCCTCACTGGCCTCGTGGCAGCCCCGCTTAAGCTACTAGATTGGGTAGTTACCAACGCCACTGTACGCGGGTCAAAGATTCCCATAATAAATCCTCTTCTACTTTTGCCTCTGTGTATTGTCTACAGCTTCTTGGTTGGTTAAAATTGTATAAGTAGATAAAAAATAGGTCTGCGTATCGATTTGAAAAAAATATTTCCCAGTGTACATCCTTAAAGCAGCCAGTTTTTAGCATCAAGTTCCACATTATGAGTGGCCCGGAGCAGCATACCCAGTGGCAATACCGCTGTGGACCATTCTGAGTAAATTGGTTTATCTGTTATCCTGAGCCTGGAAATACTGCTCCCTAGAACCTTGAATTGCGCTGTGGTAGCTGTGGACAGCTCCTATCTCTGACCCCTCCCTGCTGTCCATTTGCACAGGAGTGGGAGCAGCAAATGCTCCATAGAATCTCTCCGTTCACTTATTCTGCCCTTCACCTGCTGTTCACCCACTGCCAACGTAACCAAAGCCCTAAAAAAATTCCTCATACCCAAATACCACCTGCTTCAAGCAGGTACACTGGATAGGGTTTGGGCCCATTACTGTCCCCAGAAAGGTGACCTAGTATTCTGTTGTCCACGTCTTTTCTCATTTCATGGAGAGTAACATGCAATGTCCGGATTTAGGTGCAGGGCTGCCAGCTGAAATGAGTGATTCCACAGTCCAGTATCATCAGATGTATATCCAACCTGTTATGAGCACTTAAATGTAAATCTATAAACTGAATGGTCACTACTTTATTGATGTCACCCTCCTGCCTCTTCCAGGGGAAATCCCAAGTTCCAACCAATGCCCCCCACAACTCAGTATTGTAAACAATTGCATTACTTTTAGATTTCCCATGATACTAACTTATAACTGTGTGCCTAAACGTCTAAATATCCTGATATTATAAATTATAACTTACAGTTTGCACTATCAATTGGTGTTTTTTGTACTCCTGAATTGGATTCAGGTTTGTGGAAATAACACACATAAGCCCTGCTTTACTTTGAAAAAGAGGGAATATCGAATATATAAGGTTATCAGGAATTAGTCTTGAAAACACTGCATACACTAGGCTGTCACTCACAAGCTAGTAACATTTTGGAGTTTCACAAATATCTTGGCATGTACTTCCTATAAATACCACATCACCCATGCAGGAAGTGTATGGAAGAACACCAGTCCATCTAGCATTTTTAGAATGTGTATAGAAAGGTGTGAGATTCTAGTAAAAATATGCTATGAGCTAAAAACAATATAATATTTTAGATAAAAGTCCTCAAGATTTAAAATAATAACCACATATTATGTATTAAATGGCCTTGGGTCTGTAAAGTACATTCCAACATTGTTATACTCTAAATAGCACTATTGTTCACCATTTAGACAACTAGATGTGATTCTACCTGCAAATAGCTCCCTGTGTGGCAACAACAATCCAGCAATCCAGTACCAAGTCACCAGGTAAACTGCTACTGAGAACAGAGTAGACATTCTAAGCACCATGGATTTTCTGAAGGAATCTGTCTTTTCTTTTAGACCACCTATACCATTCTTGTGAGAGCTCAAGAATGCACTTTCATTTAAGTTTCTGCTAATGAGCATAGATGGTACTCTCATGTGTATACTTCTGATACCAGCTGGATGATAGAGAATGGCTATGTGCTGTTAAAAGGGGATGGCTTTTGTGTAGTGTTTAACCCACACAGAAAGGTAATACACCCATCAGAGACATAATATTCCAATGTGTCAAATACAAAATCCAAAGAAATGTGTGACTATGGGCCGCATTACGAGTTTAGCAGTCCTAGCACTGCCAAACTCGTGGTGATGGACCGACTGCCAGATTATTATCCTGGCGCTTGGACCGCTACATAGACAATAGTTAAGTCCCTACAAAACAGCTTTAAATAGAACATTGGATGTTCACGTTTATAATTGCAAACTAAAATAAATTAATAATTATTATTATGTGCATTTGACAGAGTTGAAAATATATTTGCTTGGATATAAGAGGAAAGGAGAGAGGCTTCTAAAATATAAAAGTGCTTGCAATAGAAGAATCAATATAGTAAGACAGATGAGAAAAGTAAATTATTTCAAAGTTCTAGCACCTCCATCAAATATTTTGAGAACAACTTTCTCTGCAGCACCAGCACAATATCAACAATTCAACAATATCAGCAATTTTTAATAAACATGTAAATATCTATTTTTAGAAATCAGTCAACAATAAAATATAATGATAAAGGGAATAATAAGACTGATAAAAATAATGAATGTTGTGATTTAATTTTAATGTTTAGCTTAAAATACTCCTAAGAAAGTCAAAAACATTCTATATAAGCATTTACAATGCAGCTCAAAAATAAAAACAGATTGAAAATGCAACATTTCAATTGAATTGAAAACAAAATACATATAGCTATTGAAACATAACATATTCCCAGCCAAAAATATATATAACTATTCTTCTTACCGATGTGTACCTCATATTCTTCATGCACCTCCACTTCCAAAAAATAAATGTCAATTAAAAAATAATATAATTAAAATTAAACCAAATTAATTTTCATTTTAAGAAAAGCACATTAAAAATAGTTGCAAACTTGGACTCCAAACCTATTAAATAAAACATACCCAGCCTCACAATACCTACATCCCAAACACAGTATCAACATAACATTGCAACTCTACATACATACTAAAATATACAACTCTATCTACAATAACATAAAGCGTGATTATGAGTTTGGCAATCTTACCTCCGTACCGCATCAGGGGCAGTCCTAAGAAGACCGCTGAGTTGGCTGCCTCCCATCCCTGTATTAAGATGTTTCTGATGGGTTGGCAATCTCTTGGCAGTGGGCAGTGGAATCCTGGAAAGATAGGAAAGTACAATGTGTGTATATCAGAAAACACATATGTATGTTGTGTATGTGTTGTACTGTATATGTTGACATGCGCTCTGTATTTTTTTGTCGCTTTACAAATACAACGAACAGTTACCATGCATGATACAGGAGAAGTGACGGTGAAGCCTTCCTTTCGTTCAAGTGACAAAGGGGTTGCAGAGTATTGTGGACAGGTGACGCAGACTCCAAAGTGAGTTTTGATGTCTTTTTCTGCCTTTCTGCCGACTTTTGCCTGGTGTTGGCCCTGCCAGGAAAAGTTCTACAGATAGGCAGATCATAATCCAAAAGCAGGAACCTTGGAAGGACTGCCTCCCAAAACCCGCCTCCGGCTTTCCCGCCTCTCAACAGGCTAGCAGGAGTCTTGGGGGTGGTGCGGTCTAGCAGTGGTCTTTCATCTACGTAACTGTATGCATCGTTATAGGGTGGGCGGACCGCCAATGGTGTGGCGGTGGTTCTGCTGCTGCCACTACGGCAGTAACAAGACCACCAAACTTGTAATAAGGCCCATAGTACTACTACACAAGTATCATTTGGCCTACTGCAATACAGTACATAACAATGAAACACAAACTATCACTAACTAAGCTTAACAAATAAAAGTCATATAATTACCCACATTAAGGTGGTCATTACTACATTGACGGTAAAAGGCACTTACCGCCGCGCAGAAGACCGCCAATACACCGCCGCGACCCCGGAATCCCTCCACAGCTATTATGACCCACATCGCTGAATCCACCGAAATTCAGTCACCCACACAAGTCCGCCACAACAAAGGTCAGTGTTAAACTGGCGAAAACAAAACCTCCACCTCCACGCCAACAGAAACACGCCCATGCTATTACGACCCACGAATCCACGCGGCGGTCTTTCAGCCGTGGTATTCCATTGGCGGTACACACCGCCACGCTCAAAATACACACACATCTCCAAAACACCGCCACATTGGACAATTCAAAATACACACACCTAATACACATACAAACAACACTCCCACACACCCAACACAATATAAAACACACACCCACATCACCCACAAACCCCTACGACCAAAAAATAGAGACGAAGGCCAGAGAGAGAGCACAGAATAGACAACCCCACCACATAGAGGCACACAACACCATCACCCACACAACATCCACGCACAAAACACCACACTCCACTACACATCACCACACTCATCAACACATACACCACCCCACATATCACCTACACCACCCCATGTCACGCCAAAGACACCCCCGGTTTTCTGAGGAGGAGCTCAGGGTCATGGTGGAGGAAATCCTACGGGTAGAGCCACAGCTATTTGGCTCACAGGTGCAGCACACATCCACAGCCAGGAAGATGGAGCTATGGAGCAGAATCGTGGACAGGGTCAACGCTATGGGACAGCATCCAAGAAATTGGGAGGACATCAGGAAACGGTGGAACGACCTACGGGGGAAGGTGCGTTCAGCGGTCTCCAGGGACAACATCGCGGTTCAGCAGACTGGCGGCGGGCCCCCATCTCCTCCCCCACAACTAACAACATGGAAGGAGCAAGTCTTGACCATCATGCATCCAGGGGGCCTCGGAGGAGTCGGTGGAGGAATGGACACTGGTAAGTCAAATCTTAACTATCATATCCCCCACCCTACCTGCATGCTATCACACACCCCCACCCTCACCCCCTCCCCTATTACTCCAACTCCTCACTAATGTACTAATAACACAAACCACACATCCCAAAACCAAGCCCTGCATGACATAACAAAGCATGGACACCCATCACCAAAGCATGCTCACTGCACATACCCAGAACCCCCCCCAACCATCAGCACACAAGCCCCCCCACAGGAATGCTTGCACTGGTGTATACGGTGAGCCACCCATTGCACACCATGACACACACACATGCAATAATCATGCACTTATGCCCCTGCAGGATCACGAAGGACCGTCACCACACCGGAGGGTCCAGACAACTCCACTCCACCCACAGAAGAGGCCCACAGTGATGATAGCAGCTCTGCCCTACTGGATCCTGATGACCAGCCCGGACCATTGTGGGCCTCAGGACAGTCAGTTCCCCTTGCACAGGCACAGCCCAACACTGACCTTCCACCCTCTGGTAACACCAGCACAGCACCCACCCAGCGGGCCCATACCTCCCTACCCAGGACACGTCAATCAGCTGTGTGTCTACCACTACAGGGAACCCAGGATAACCCACCACCCCAACAACAACAGGGACCTGGGGGCAGTGGTAGTGGGCACACGGTCCAGGGGACGAAGGCACAGGAACATAGGGGAACTGGGAGGGCTGATGTGCGACAGGGGGCGGACAGGCCAAGGGAAGCCACTCTCCACGAGGCCCTAGCCTCCATCATGGGAGCATACCACCACTCCCAGGAGACGATGGCGACGGTCCTGGCCAAGTTTCAGGACACCCAGCGCCTGCAGGAGGAACAGTATTTGGGGTTCAGGGAGGAGCTCAGGACCATCAGCTCCGCCCTGGGCACCATCGTAGGGGTGCTGAAGGACATAGAAAAGACCTTGAGGGACACCGTGGCACTCCGAGGGGCCCCTGACACTAGAATGGACGATGAACTGCCCACCACCTCTGCCGGCGCTAGTGGACAGGACGCCCCGCCACAGGACCACCACACCAGCACCCCACCCCCTGCAGACGGACAACCACCACGCAAGCAGTCCCTGAGATCCAGGAACAGGACAGAGCAAGATGGCAAGACCCCCGCCAGGAAATTAGACCACCCTGATTGTCCTCCCACTGTCCCACTTTGTTACCCTGTCCATACTTTAACTGCCCCAGCTCCACTTCCTTTGCCCATATGGCCAGTGCACCTGTGTGACCAATGGACTGGCCTCTGCCATGGACATTCCTCCACCGTCCCCCATCACCATAGTACAACCCCCCTCCATTTTTTAGCACTTCAATAAACACCCTTGAACCACAAAAAAATATGGAGTCAGTCTGTGATGTGGTCAAATGTATTATCAATGACAGTGTCAAAATGTGTTTCTAGTTGTAAAGCCAACATACCTATGTCACACATCACAAGTCCTTGAAGGATGCAAGCAGATAACACACGTTGGTAACCACACCTGTGAAACCGTAATGGAAAGGTACAACTCAGTTACCAAATAATGCTATGAAATTACACACAGGATAGAGGAAGACGTGTGACAGTGAATGTAATGGTAAAAATGAAAATGTTCTCACCTGTGTGTCACTGGAAATATTGCTGTATGACTGACTCCCTGTTGTCGTTGTCTTCTTCCTCAGCTTCCTCCTCATCACTGTCCACAGGCTCCATAGGCTCCACAGCTGCCACAACACCGTCATCTGGACCATCCTCCTGCAGAAAAGGCACCTGGCGTCGCAAAGCAAGATTGTGAAGCATCGAGCAGGCGATGATGATCTGGCACACCTTCTTCGGTGAGTAGAATAGGGAACCACCTGTCATATGGAGGCACCTGAACCTGGCCTTCAGGAGGCCGAAGGTGCGTCCGATCACCCTCCTAGTCCGCCCATGGGCCTCATCGTAGCGTTCCTCTGCCCTGGTCCTGGGATTCCTCACTGGGGTCAGTAGCCAGGACAGGTTGGGGTAACCAGAGTCCCCTAATAGCCACACATGGTGCCTCTGGAGTTGACCCATCATATAAGGGACGCTGCTATTCCGCAGGATGTAGGCGTCATGCACTGAGCCAGGGAACATAGCATTTACCTGGGAGATGTACTGGTCTGCCAAACATACCATCTGTACATTCATGGAATGATAACTCTTCCGGTTCCTGTACACCTGTTCACTCCTGTGGTGGGGGGACCAGAGCTACATGGGTCCCATCAACAGCACCTATGATGTTGGGGATATGTCCAAGGGCATATAAGTCACCTTTCACTGTAGCCAAATCCTCCACCTCAGGGAAAATGATGTATCTCCTTACGTGTTTCAGCAGGGCAGCCAACACTCTGGACAACACGTTGGAAAACATAGGCTGGGACATCCCTGATGCCATGGCCACTGTTGTCTGAAAAGACCCACTTGCAAGGAAATGGAGCACTGACAGCACCTGAACGTCAGGGGGGATTCCAGTGGGATGGCGGATTGGTGACATCAGGTCTGGCTCCAACTGGGTACATAGTTCCTGGATAGTGGCACGGTCAAACCTGTAGGTGATGATTAAATGTTGCTCCTCCATTGTCAACAGGTCCACCAGCGGTACACCGGAAGATTCCACCATCTTCTCAATTGTCCCAGCTGACGTGACTAGGAAGGACAACAGGGACCACATAGTCAACTAATTTCCAGGTATGTACCCACAGATACACAGAACACAACACCAAACACAAAACCATTCCTGTATGTGTGTTGAGTGTAGGCCTAGCTATGTGTGACGCAGAAGTAAATGAAGCCATGTGGGACCCTGAAATGGCGGCTGCCTGACATCTAAACTGGGACAATGGTATTGTGAGGTGACTGCGCTGGCGTTGCACACCGTCGCGTAGGTGGTGGTAGACCGCGGCGCAATGTAGCTTTGGTTAACATTGGAACCTATGGGTCCCAAGAGCCAATGAACAAGTGCGCTGGCGTTGATGATACGCACCGCCGCGGACGTCACCGCCGTGGACGTCACTGCCATTTTCTATCTATTCAATCACTCGATACCTGACCTTCGACAGGAGAGGACCTACACTGCAAGTGCTGCTGTGACCTCGGTCTGGAAGCCACAATGGCTGCTGCGTCTAGGGAAAGGGCCCCTGCCTTCACTGCTCAGGAGTTGGAGAAACTAGTAGACTGGGTCCTCCCCCAGTACACGCTACTCTACGGTCCTCCAGACCAACAGGTAAGTACACAGGGAGCACGTTGTATGGGCTAGGCCTGGGTGGAGAAGGCTGGTTGTAAGAGGGAAGGGGGCAGAGTTCAGGGAACATGAATGCATGTGAATGCATGTGCCACATGGCAAGGGTAGGGAGGGGGGACACTTACATCGACGGTGCAGTTGGTAATGACTTCTCTTCTTCCCTTGTGCATGTCATGTAGGTCAGCGCCCACCAGAAGAAGGACATTTGGGGTGCCATCGCCAAGGAAGTCCGGACCCTGAGGGCCCACCAGAGACGGGGCACCCACTGCCGGAAAAGATGGGAGGACATTCGCCACTGTAGCAAGAAGATGGCGGAGGCTCAGCTGGGGATGGCTTCCCAACGTGGGAGGGGTGCCGGTCGCACCATGACCCCCCTGATGTTCTGGATCCTGGCGGTGGCCTACCCGGAGTTGGATGGGCGCTTGAGGGCATCACAGCAGACACAAGGGGGTGAGTACACTATCATTCTGGGGACTTTGCGCGCAGTTGAGAGGACTAGGTGTGGGAGGAGGGCTGTGGGTTTCCCTAAGCCATGGCGACTTCCATAGGCTAGGCCCCTCCGTAATGCAGGCCATGTGGCACTCTACCCCACCGCAGTAGAGTGCCAAGTACAGGTATACATGCCCCTGTGGCATCCATGTGTGCAGATGTCCACCATAGCCATGTAGTCCAGATCCCAGGAATTGCATCTGTAGAGGCCAGGAGCACGGTGTAGTGCAGGGTGCTGCTGTGTCTGTATTGTCCGCCAACGGTAGCGGTATGCCATGCACTCAACCTGTCTTTCTTCTGCCCACCCTCTTTTTGTGCTCTCCCTGTTCTTTTGTGCATCAGCATCATCAGGCAGAGGTACAGTGGCACCGGAGCACGAGGGAGTTGCATCCCACATGGCCATGGAGGGCCACACCACGGACTCAGAATGCACCAGTGGGACGGAGGGCAAGGGGAGCTTCACGTCGGCCACCGGATCACCAACCAGTGACACAGACTTGTCCGCCGATGGGAGCTCCCTTGTGGTGGCAGCACCATCTGTGCCCCACACTTCTACAGGTACAGCCGCCACCCCCCCTACCAGCACCGCCCTCCCAGCAGCCCCTCAGCGTTCGCCCCATGCCCACTCACCCAGGAGGGTGGGCATCACCTTCGCCCCAGGCACCTCAGGCCCTGCCCCAGTCACCCCTGCTGCCCTCAGTGAGGAGGCCATTGACCTCTTCAGGTCACTCACTGTTGGGCAGTCTACCATTGTGAATGCCATCCAGGGTGTAGAAAGGCAGTTGCAACACGGTAATGCATTCCTGGAGGGCATTCATTCTGGTCAGGCTGCCCTTCAGCGAACCCTGCAATCTCTACCTCAGCACTGATGGCAGCCATTGTCCCTGTGTCTAGCCTCCCCCCTCCAACTTCCTCCACCAGACCCAATCCCCTGTACCCCAGCCCATCCCAAGCACACCATCAGACCAGCATGCACACACCTCAACACACAAAAGTAGCTCAGGCAAACATAAGCACCACACATCCCACAGGCACTCACACAAGCATCACACACATACAGACACAGCAACATCCACTGCCTCCACTGTGTCCCCCTCCTCATCGTCTCCCTCCTCCCTCCCAGTGTCGTCTACACTCTCACCTGCATGCACTACATCTACAAGCACTAGGACTCGCACCAGAACACCCAGCACCACACCCCACTCACCTGCACTCACCACCCCCACTCCCATTTACACATCCCCTGTGTCCTCTCCCAGTGTGTCTGTGACGCCCCCTCCCAAAGTACACAAACGTGGGCACCCACACACCCAACATCCATCCACCTCACGACAGCCTCCAGTACCTGCACCTGCACACAAAACACCTAAAGTGACACCTCCTACAACCACCTCCTCTTCCTCCACTCCCAGACCCCCTCCAGCTTCCCATCCCAGTGCTCGTCAGAAACTGTCCCTCTGCAAAGTTGACCTTTTTGCCCCCACCCCCAGCCCTCCAATTCATCAGTCCCATTGTAGCGCCTCAGCCAAAAAGCCTCCAGTACCAGTTGTGCGTGTTCAAGGTATGTGGAGTGCACCGGCCACCAGGGCAGGCAGTGTGACACGGAGCCAAGGCACTGCCAGTCCACCCCCTGTAAAGGCTCTGAAGTTGGAAAGTGGCCGACGGGACCGGGTGAAGACTCCTGGAGGCAAAACAACTCACAGGGGTCCCAGAGGGATTGCAGAGTAGGCTGTGACTCCTCCAAAGGTGGGGAAGGGCCAGAACAAGTCTGCACAGCCTGGTGTGAGCATCACGGCGGAGAAGGGCGGCATCCTTCCCGGCGGACGAAACGCCACCGCCAGCACCTTCGTCACTGGTCAGGAGACCACCGCCATAGGCATTGCCCAGGAGGGCCCAAGTATCGTCACTGGTCATGAGACCACCACCAGAGTCATTGCCCAGGAGGGCATAAGTATCTTCACTGGTCAGGAGACCACCGCCAGAGTCATTGCCCAGGAGGGCATAAGTATCATCACTGGTCAGGAGACCACCGCCAGAGTCATTGCCCAGGAGGGCCCAAGTATCATCACTGGTCAGGAGACCACCGCCAGAGTCATTGCCCAGGAGGGCCCAAGTATCGTCACTGGTCAGGAGACCACCGCCATAGGCATTGCCCAGGAGGGCCCAAGTATTGTCACTAGTCAGGAGACCACCGCCAGAGTCATTGCCCAGGAGGGCATAATTATCGTCACTGGTCAGGAGACCACCGCCAGAGTCATTGGCCAGGAGGGCCCAAGTATCGTCACTGGTCAGGAGACCACCGCCATAGGCATTGCCCAGGAGGGCCCAAGTATCGTCACTGGTCAGGAGACCACCTCCAGAGTCATTGCCCAGGAGGGCCCAAGTATCGTCACTGGTCAGGAGACCACCGCCATAGGCGTTGCCCAGGAGGGCCCAAGTATCGTCACTGGTCAGGAGACCACCGCCAGAGTCATTGCCCAGGAGGGCCCAAGTATCGTCACTGGTCAGGAGACCACTGCCAGAGTCATTACCCAGGAGGGCCCAAGTATCGTCACTGGTCAGGAGACCACCGCCATAGGCATTGCCCAGGAGGGCCCAAGTATCGTCACTGGTCATGAGACCACCGCCATAGGCATTGCCCAGGAGGGCCCCGGCAGCCACAGCCCCGCTGGGCAATGAGGGACCGTCATGCCACACACCAATGCCCAGTCCAGAGCCCGCCATGGCAAAGCACCGCTGAACAGTCCAGAGACCGTTGAACAGGGCAAGCACCGCTGAACAGTCCAGAGCCCGCCATGGCGAAGCACCGTTGAACAGGGCATGCACCGCTGAACAGGGCAAGCACCACTGAACATTCCAGAGACCGCCATGGCAAAGCACCCCTGAACAGTCCAGAGACCGCCATGGCGAATCACCGCTGAACAGGGCATGCACCGCTGAACAGGGCAAGCAGGGCTGAACAGTCCAGAGACCGCCATGGCAAAGCACCGCTGAACAGTCCAGAGACCACTGAACAGGGCAAGCACCGCTGAACAGTCCAGAGACCGCCATGGCAAAGCACCGCTGAACAGTCCAGAGACCGCTGAACAGGGCAAGCACCGCTGAACAGGGCATGCACAGCAGAAGAAGGAAAAGACTGCCACATCAAGCATCGTTATCCCATGTACAGCTGGGACTGTGACGGGACAGGAACTGTCACGGGGAGACTAATCAAGTCTGGGCACCATTCCCCCTCCAGAACCAGTGGAGAGATCCATCCACTACCTCTGTCCTTCACAGGATGAAGCATTCTGGGCACCAGTCCCCCTCCAGAACCAGTGGAGGCTGTTATGTACTTGTGAGACTGTGGCTTTGCACTCCCCAGGATGGAACAGTGGGCAAACCACCCACTGTAGTGACTTGTGAGACTGTGGCTTTGCACTCCCCAGGATGGAACAGTGGGCAAACCACCCACTGTAGAGACTTGTGAGACTGTGGCTTTGCACTCCCCAGGATACATCAATCGGCATGGAGCCCCGTTGTGGATGTGGCGTGGTGCTGTAATCCGGCTGAGGTTCCCCCCCCTTCCCCCTGAGGTGCCTGTTGTTTTTCTCTCTGATCCCCCGGCAGTGTTCTCTCCGTTTGTGGACAGGTATCTTGTGTGGGCCTCGCCCATGCATTTTTGGCCTAGTGGTGCACGGACATTGAGATGTGCATATCTGCACTACTTCTCGTACTGTATATACCTTTGTATGAGTTTATATATATCTGTATATAATTGACACATGTATATTGATACATTACAATGTTTGAACTGATTTCGTTTTGTCTTTGCATTCTTCCGGGGGGGTTGGGGGTTGTTACTGTGATGTTTGTAAATGCATTGGTGTGTGTGTTGTAATATGCGAGGGCGGGGGTGGGGGTGTTGCGTGTTTGTCCCCCTGACTTTTGCCTCCCTCCTCCCCCATGTCGTAGGTGCAGTACTCACCGTTGCCTTCGCCGCCGCTGGCGCTGGTGTTCGTAGATGAGTAGGAAGAGAAGGGCAGGTAGGATTTGTAATTCCGGCTCCATGGTGTCCTCCGTCCTCGTGGGATGTGTTAAGGTGAGCGTTTTCCCATTGCAGATACTGTTTCCGCCGTGTTTTTATCTACGGTGAATCCGCACCGGAAAAGGTGGCGGATTGGCGGGTTGTGATACTATGGGCGGTACATTGTCTTCCGCCTGTCTGTTGGTGGTGACCGCCGCGCTGCTTGTCTGCACCGCCGTGGCGGTCGGAGTGTTAAAGTGGCTGTCTTTGTTGGCGGTTTCCGCCACGGTCATAATTCCCTTTTTTTGTCCGCCGGCCTGTTTGCGGTATTACCGCACCTTTAACACCGTCCGCCAGGGTTGTAACGACCCCCTAAGTCCCTTATTATGACTTCGGTGGTCTTTTCTAAAAACCGCCAAAGCTGCCGCAGCCAGCAGACCTCCAGTGCTGGTGGTCTCCTGACTGTCATATTTGGAGTTGGTAGAGGACTTCTGCCCATTTAGGGGCAGAAGTCTGACTCCGTCGGCCTGGCCAACGGAGTTGAAGAGGCGGGTGCATCGCCAGCACCGACAAGGCAGCAAGACTCTTACCGCCGTATTACAATGAGCCCTAATATGACTTGGCGGAGTCTTGCTGGTGTGGAGGTGCGGGTGATGCAAAACTGCCAGGAGCCATCCCCTTCCAGACGATCAGCTTGCCAGAAAAGGTAAGGTGATCGTCTGAAAGGGGGGGGGGGGTGTTAGGTGCATGTGTGTGGTGTGTGCGTGTATGTGTGCGAGTTGGGGTGTATGAGTGCCTGAATGTGCACAAATGGGGTTGTATGAGTGTGTGTATGAGTGAGAATGAGGGTGTATGAGTGCGTGTTTGTGAGTGAGTAACTGGGGGTGTCTGTGTGCAAGTGTGTGGATGAGGGGGTGTGTATGTGAGAGTGCAGGTGTGTGAATGGATGTGTACGGTTGGGGTGTACATTTATGTGGTGTAGTGGGTGGTGGCTGTGTGCATGTTTGCGTGTTTGAGTGCAAGTATACGGAGGGGTTTGTAAATGCGTGCATGTATGCGATTGAATGTGAATGTTAGTGTGCATGTGAATGGGGGTGTTCGTGTGTGCATTAGAACAGGTGTGCCTGAGTGCGTGCTAGTGCGTGAATGCATGTTTCAGTGTGCATGTTTGAGTGTGTATCTCCGAATTAATGGGGTTGTATGTAGCGAGTACGTGGGTTAGTGGGGTTTGTGTTTGTAAGAGTGTGGGCGCATGTGTGCATGTGTGTGGACGTGTGGCGGTGCGTGTGCTGGTGACAGGAATGGGGATTCCTGTCTCTGGGTGCGTTTCCTCCAGGGTTTTCTTGGCAGGGTGACTGCCACAGAAAGCCTGGCAGTCTGAAGTCTTGTAATCCAGCCGGCAGGCTGAGGTCTGCCACCAGGTTGGAGGTGCTCACCGCCGGCCGCATTGGTGCAACCGCACCGGTGTGCCAGGTGGCGTTATGGAGGTTTGGCTTTTGCCAAACCCCGCAACTTGTAATGCAGCGTTCCTACCACCAGATCTGCAGCGGTAAGACCGCCACAGCAGACCGCCAGCCTCATAATGAGGGCCCCACTCTACATACCTACAGCCCCATTCCCCCAAGACCCTAAACAAAAACTTGAAAATGTTCTTACCTTGTCAATCAAACAGCAACAGGGAACCGCGAGTGAAATGATTGAAATCCTTCTGAAAATTAGAATAAAAGAGTACAGAATACTGGTGATAGTACAGAAATGGCCACCAATTGAAAATAAAAATCAGAATAGTTTCCCACAGAAATCAATCGAAATGTCAAATAAAATTTAAAAAGTGTTTATAAAAGTATGTAAAAATATGTACAAGTGTTAATACAATGTATTAAACAAATAGAAAGTTGTATGTAAAGTATAAACATAGAACTATAAATTATAATTTTATATCAAATAGTACAAACTAATATGTACTAAAATGCATTCCAAAATGTAAGAACACAATGTGCTACTTATAAACAATACATGTATGAGAATATAATTATGTAGCAGTTGTGTAAAACTGTTCAAAAGTATACATGGCTGACAACTGTGTTTAAAATGAAATGCATGTGATATTATACCAAAAATATAAAAATATTGCACCACTGTAAAGTGAATATGATGCATATTTGTTCTTTCAAACAATGTATATATCAAAAATAAAAATGAAAAATACACAACTAAAAACATAAGGCCTCATTACTAGTTTGGCGGTCTGTGCACTGCAATGGCGGTGTGGTGGTCCGACCGCCTCGATTTGGCGGTCGGACCACTGCTCTATGAGTCATGTGTGCCTAAGGAGCAAAGACCGCTGTGGTTCTGCCGGCACCGCCAGGCAGCACAGACTGTTGCTGTCATGAGGCAGCACAAACAGGCCAGCAGAGCCTTTGTTTCCGCAGGTCACATCATGAGGTTGCACACTGTGAATGTGACCATGGAGGTCCAACCACCACGTCTCAGCAGGCAAAAACAGACAGTTTAAAGGGAGCAACTCACCTTCAGGCAACATTACACATCATGTTCCACTATGGAGCACCTCACAAACATACGACTGCGGATCATCAATAGAGCACAAAATCAATCCTACCGTGGACACAACCAACTATAAGTAGACACAATGACCTATGTCATTAAAATCAACAACAGATCGTTGTGCTGACAGCCACCTCATGCAAAGGACACCAAGTACACTTGACAATGTGTACACAGCCCAAGGCATTCACAAAGAAGGACACATTCACAGCCACAAAATGCCCCCTTTGTGCAGGTCACTCACACTGCACCACAACACTACACAAAAACACATGTTTGACTATCTCAGGCACAGGGACAGTGAGGGGTACATAACATTGCATCACACAACAGCAACACCACAACATCACACATAATTAAAGTGACACCCTCACATTGCTCACATGGTATGGAATGTCATGAAATTAAAGACACATATGTATGGACACGTCATTTAACACACGCACCCCTTCTATGTATCACCCCTGCAATGGACCTACACATATCATCTACATTGCAACACAGTGGAAGGTAAATGGAATGTACAATATTTTGTGAGACAAATATCCAAAGCTGCACAATAGGGATGGGGGCATCAGGAGCACTCATAGAAGGATGTTGCACTGGGACACATTTCACTTTGTGCATGCCCCTAACACAACATTTGCACAGGAACTGGCCCTTCATGTATCTCTAGGTCAAACAATACTAGAGCCAAGTGACATCCCTATCTGCACAATATGGAGGTACAAGTCAAGAAAGCACATACTGCAGCAACAGCATGGGTCAGACATCTAGATAAAGTAGCTGCAAGGTATACACTGCAAAATTGGCACATGTGCAGTCAAATGTTAAGGAAGCTAGCACAATTGAGCACCCTCCATGTCTGTACAAACAAAACTCAAACTCCCACACACAAGACAAATGTACAATCCATGTTAGGGGGACAAAATTAACACCATACATGCTCACATTGGACAGCACAAGATGAAATATTTCCCATACCAAACAGAACAAAATTTTATTTACAAATCAATTTCCATACAGTCAACATCTACCTTTGCCTTGGGTGACACCAGCACTGCCCACAAAGTCAGATATTACAAGCAGCAGCAAATGGATCAGCAGCAGACTGAAACACACACAGCTGTGGGCAGACAACACATGTTACTCAGGAACAACATCAAGGTAGAAAAGGAATTACAGGACAAATACGTACCAAACAAAACAGAAAAATGTGAAAAGTCCAAGGCCATTGGCCAATCCATCAGTTTTCAAAGTGCACAATACTGTGCTAACACTTGAGTCCTTTTACTGCCAAGGAACCTCCACAGGAAGGGGAATCAAGTGGGCTGGAAGTCACCTCAAACATTATCCTTGAGGGGAGTGGGTAAGATTGGGGATAAGTAAGTATGGGTTTGGGAGGGGTAGACTCTTTTTTAAGAGCAGTGGTCTTCCTCTTGGGGGAGGGGTATGGGTGCCTGCAGGGGGGCAGGTGTGACCGGGGAGGAATTGGATGTGGAAGGTATGGGTTGTAATGTGGGTTTGGTGCTCTTGAATTTGAGTCATGGTGGAGGGAACAGGGAAAAGGGAAAGTTAAAAAAAAACCTTTCCTTAGGAGAATGGGGACAGTCAACAAAAGGGGGTGGAGATTTGAAGTTTGAGGGAGTGGTTGTCTGATGTGTTGGAGTAGATGTTTTGAGTGTATGTGTGAGAGGTGGTTGTGAGATATGCTTGTGTTTGGGTGGTGTCTGTTGCGTGTATGAGTGTTTGTGTGTCTTGGGGAGGTGGAGGTGCCGGGTGATGTTGGAGTGGTGGATGTGTGTGTGTCTGTTGGGGTGGTGATTGCAAGCATGGTAGATGTGGTAGATGTCTGCACGCCTGTTGGGAAGGTGTCTGTGGGTATGGTAGATATCGGTGTGTCTGTTGGGATGGTCTGCAGGTAGGGTGGATGTGGAG
The DNA here is from genome assembly GCF_031143425.1 of Pleurodeles waltl. NCBI lineage: Eukaryota > Metazoa > Chordata > Amphibia > Caudata > Salamandridae > Pleurodeles > Pleurodeles waltl. The sequence continues at coordinate 1,336,306,953 of NC_090447.1, read as the reverse complement.
GGTATATTACTGCCTATTGTCGTGGTACCTCTGGGTATGCTGGATGTGGTGTATGGGCTGGTGGGGTGTCTGGATAAGTGGTGGCTGATGTGATGGGTATCTGCTGAGTGCTTGAATGCTGGTGTGTTTTGTGGTGTTTGTGTTTATGTGTGCTGCTTGTGTGTGTTAGGGTGGGTGCTTGCAGATCTGTCTGTGTGCTTGGGATAGGTAGGGGAATGGGGGATTTGTATTGGAAAGAGGGAGGTGGAGGGGGGGCAGAAAGTGGGGGTGACTGGCTGCTGTCAATGAGTAGGCTGAAGCCTGAAAAGATCTCTGTAGGCCAGACATGGCACTATGAATGCCTTCCAGGAAAGCATTAGTCTGTTGAAGATGGCAGGCCAAAACCTGGATGACAATTACAATGGCAGTCTGACCCACAGAGATGCTCCTCAGGAAGTCAATAGCCTTCTCACTCAGAGCAGCAGGGGTAACAGGGGCTGGGGCGGAGGTGCCTGTGAAAAAGGAGAAACCCATCCTCTTGGGTGAGTGGGCACAGCCAACCGGGTGGGGAGCAACAGGGAGGGTGATGAGAGAACTGGTGGTGGCAAACAAAGATGGTACAGGAGTACATCCCGATGTGTCTGCCACCACTATGGAGTGGCCGCTGAAGGTAGAATCAAATGATGACAATGTAGATCCTCTCTCCTCCGTGGTACTCCCTTCACCCTCCGGGCCACTGCGTCCCGCTGTGTCGGTGGTGTCTTGACCGTAGGTCCTGTGGCCAGATTCTTCCCCACTCAACTGTGCCATTTCTCCTTCAATTTCCTGGGCTGATGCTGCAAAAACAAAGAGAAAAAGGGTCATCACATGTCCATGATCACACTTTAATAACAACTGTGATTAGCAAACATTATCATGAAGTAGGCCCCTGCAACAGACTCCACCTAAGTGGCCCATACATGTACCATGCCATATGCATGCATGCCATTTGAACTTTGAACAGTTTCCCACTGGAAAATCAGGATGTAAGACAACTACAATTGCATGACTGAAGTTGTGAAATCACAATAACTATTGAATAAGTAGGAGACCACATCACCTTCAATGCTTTGCCTAATGGATCATACCTAAGTTATCAGTTGTCATACAATGGTAAGCCACAAATCCCACACAAGGTCATGCAGACATGCATTTGTCACATACACAATAACACAGCAATGTGAAGTGATGCTCCCAGAACATTCCATGTTGCTTACAACAGTACAATAACCTGGAGAAGGTGACATGGAAATACTAATGTCACACTAGAAACATATCAACAATCCAAACTTCACCAAGTGAACTTTGTCCCAGTGTGGTTATGGAGATAGTACCAATGCTGCTCAGATATGCCACACATTTGGCATGGAAATGTACAGTGTAGACATCATGTGCAAAATGTCAGGAGATATGTCCCTAAAATCCACAACACAATGAATCATCAAAACCCAGGGAAATCATGACTAATGTCTGTGCTCCTTACAATGACATACCCTGATTGAATCAGTAGATGCCATTAGTCCATTGGATGTTGGAGAATCCCAGAAATTTGAAAGTACATGTAGAAGGCCTTCAACATGTCACCCAATGGGAAGCTACATCACTGTCTCCAAGCAAACCCAGATGTCTGTGGATGGATGGTAGTACCCAACCACATGTGATTTCAACATAACTGCAAGTCACTTTATGATGCATGCCAACAGTCAGGTTACACACCTTCCCCATTAACCATGTTCAGTGCACTTTGCTACCTGATGCCACAGCAATTTCATGGAAATGCACATTGCGGCTACAATATCTATGCATACACGTCTTATCCCTCTATGCTAATACAGCTGTACATGCCAAATGACATAGTACATATTCAATATTCAATGGTGACACTCTCCTGCATGTGGCACCACATGAAATATACCCCCATTGCAAATGTCATATTCAACACACAGATTGGCATGCACATATATGTGATGGTTTACAGAAAGTATTCCATTAAAACGGGAAAACCATGCATTAAGCAACAGTTTACAAATGTTTTTCAGAACACAGAAAGGGACACAGGCTGACATGTAGGCACAAGGGATCTTGGCAGCAGTGATAGCACATAAATCATGTCCATAGATATCCCCCACTTACCAAGGGAAAGTATTGATCTTTTTCTGCAGCCCCAAAAAAGTATGCTATGTCCCATATATGATGGCCATCTTCACATTATAGACAGCAGTGAGGCACCAGCACCCATCACACGCTAAAGACAAGTAGCCTTTGCGTGGCATATGTCAATATACTAATTTCACCAGACATATGGCTGGGGTTGGTGATTCATCACTATGTTCCATTTGGCTTCCAACACTGCAGAGTAGTGGTCTGTTGAATAGAATTTACACCCCCAATAACAACCAATAATACTTGATTCACCAATGTACACAGCCATATCTTGTCCCTGGAGAGCAAAATGTTTGTGGATTGTATACAGTTGTGTCCTAGTTCCCTGGGCCAATAGGCAAGGCACATCAGTATGCACCATGTATACACAAACAACCACTCTTCTATTGTGTTACACATGGCGTATACCCAATCACCAGGGGGAGATATCAGAACCTAACAAATCCACTTTGCAATGTGATAGACAGGAATATGCCCTGTACTCACCCCCTTATGGCTGCTGTGCTGCCCTCAAACGCCCATCAAGGTCTGGGTAGGCCACCGCCAGAATGCCATTAAGGGGGTCATGGTCCGACGTGCGCCATGTCCAGGTTGGGAGGACATTCCCAGCTGAACCTCTGCGATCTTCCTTGCCCAGTATCTCAGGTCCTCCCACCTCTTCTGACAGTGGGTGCTCTGCTGGCTATGAACCCTCAGGATCCGCACCTTTCAGACGATAGCTCTTCATATCGCCTTTTTCTGATGGACGTTAACCAGCAAGGATGCAAAGGACAAATCAAGAGATTACAATCACAAGTTTTTATCCAAATGGTTGAGTCACAAACATGTCCGAAACACCAAATTTGAACTTTTCAGTTTGTTAACACTCCCCACACACAAGTCAATGAGTACAGGGACATGACTATGGACATATTTATTTCCATCTGCAGACTAACCCACTACCCTGCTCATGGCCCACAATGACTAAGCAAGCTTACTGACATCAGGTAGCCTATGCTCCAGCAACATGTACTGTGATGCAAGCCACAATGAAGACTACACACATGCTTCTGAAGGGTAAACTCCTTAGGCCTGAATGGACCAACACATTCACACTCTGCAAGATTGACTCACTCCATAGAATCCCATAGGAAGCATCCAAGGTACAGACTTCATCATTACACTTGAGTGACACTGGAAGGACTGACTTGGAGGGTATAGAAAGTGTCTTCCTGGTCCATGTGTAGATATGTGAACTACCAAATGCAGACTCATGCCACTTCAGGGGTTGGATTCTGTGTATGTACCTGTATCACAGAATACTCCTTTTGACATATGTGTTCATCCTACAGAGATGGTATCCAACATGCAAAGGCATGCATTGTACATTTACTGCTTTGTGATCAAGCTACTGACTCACATATCATGGCCTCCTATGAATCAACACATTGCCTGCACCATGGGACTGTCACTAGTTCAGGGATTTACATCAATACCCATTCCTAATCTGGTCTATAGACTGAGGCATTCAGGGAAAGTATTGACACTAGAGCATCCTATTATCCACAGGCCAGGATCTACTGGTGTACAGGGAGTGGGCACAGTGCCACAGTTGCATAGCCACAGTGACTCTCCCACAGCCTAGACTAAGTCTCATCCTGAGAGATATATTTGACAGGCCCTGCATACAACACAATGAGGATCTAGGACCCCAAAAACCTCACAAAAAAACATTTGACTAAACTTAACATATATTACTGGCCACCAGTACCTGCATGTTGCACATCCCATTGATGTTGAAGTACAGAGAAAAATGTGCACATGAGGTACTTACCTGCTCCTCTGGTGAGCCATAGAACTGTCCATACAGGGATAGGACCTCATTTACAAGCATCTCCAGCTCCTCTGGAGAGGAGGCAGGGGCCTATCACCTGCTGGATGTGGCATGATTGCTCCCAGAGATGGCACACAGGAACTCAGGTCATGAAGGTGTTGCTGGCAGCACTGTCAGGAGTCTGGCACATATGCGGTCGTCACCACCAGTGGACACAGCCATTGGGCCATGACTACCACTGGCAACAGTGTTAGATTATGGCTGTTTCTGCACAGGTTGCACCCACCTACCACCATGATTTCGTCTATTCCTATTGGCCAAAGGAGTAGGTCAGGCAACCGACATTTTGGTGGCCTGAAATTATGTATTGGGCTTTCTAAACTACAGAACTCCTACATTACCTGTTTTTTTTCATCACAAACATCCTTATCATGTCTTGTCATGGAGGTCTTTCTACTCAACTACCAATGTAGAATGTTGTGAGGCACAGGTGGCATATTACAGTGGTGCATGGTCCACCACTGCTGACGTTCATTTTGGCAGTCAGAAGATACAGTCATATTTCGAGGAGCAATAGTGTTGCACACCTATGGGTTTTGTTCAAATCCATGTTTTGGACATACCTGTTCAAAACCACGGGGGTCAAATGTGACCCTTGTGTAGTTTACAGCTGTGATATGAACTGGGTGTCATGCCTACCCGGTAAGAAATGATTTGTCACATGATATCATTAGCATGCATCAGGTATGTTGCTGTGGACACACTGACTAATGTCACAGCTCATGTCTTGTCACACATAGGTCCCCTGGGAGAGGGAGGATGCAACAATCTACTGTCTATCGTCCGCTGCCAGACCTTCAGATCATGGAAGAATGTCATATCCTCATGTACTACAATCTGAATAGGCAAACAATAGTGGACTTATTTTGTCAGTTGGAGCCAAATCTGATGCCAGCTATTAGTTTACCAACCAGCATACAACCCATTGTACAAGTCCTGTCAGTATTGCACTTCCTAGCCACAGGGCTCTTCCAACATGCAGTGGCCCTATCTGCTGGTATGTCCCAACCTATGTTCTGTCTGGTGTTGAAGTATTTCCTTTCAGCACTGTTGAAACACATTGACAGCTATCAGGCTTTCAGGCTCCTCGACATGATGATTTAGCCAATGTGAAGGCTGACTTCTATGATTTTGGCCGCCTCCCACATGTGGCGGGGGCCATTGATGGCACACATGTTGGATGGGTCCACTGCAGGCCAATTAACAAGTCTATCACAACAGGAAGAACTTAACCATTCCATCAATGTGCAAGTTGTCTGTTTGGCAGATCTCTCCATCTCACGTCAGTGCCCATTATCCGGTTTCAGACCATTATTCCTTCTTTTTGCAGAACAGCACCATACTCCAGCAGATGTCACAACTGCACCCAGAGAGGACCTGGCTCTTTGGTACGTCATCTCTGTCCTGTATGAGTAATGTCAGGTGCTACAATCATGAAGTAGGTGACTCATTGTTGCACTTCCATCCAATTCCTTGACAGGAGACTCAGCTTATCCAAACTGTCCTTGTTTATTGACGCCACTGAGGAATCCAACTACGCCAGGGTAAGTCCGCTTCAATGAGGTCCATGGAAAAACAATCTTGACTGGACTAGTGAAGCCCTCCCCTACTTCCCCCGGTAAAGTGTGCCACATCACTGTGTTATGCGCCCTGAACCACATCATCATCACTAGCGGAGGAATATCCCGTACATCCCAGAGGAGGGGAAGCCGGTAGTGCCACCGGGTAAGACTCCTGAAATGAAAATTGAGGATGACAGTGGTGAAGAGGAAGGGGCTGTATAGTGGGAAGATCTCATCAACAGCTTCTTTTCATGCGTGTAAGTATGTCATGTGATATGTTGAATGTGACTGTACAGTGATTTGTAAAGAGAATGTGTGAAAGTGAGTGTTTTGGAAACAGCTAGGGAGCCTGATACTCTGCAATATTCAGTCAAAGACTGCTTGATAAAATCGCTTTGGGCACATCTGCACCTTGATGATGTCGCTTAGTTTATGTCAGTTTCCTGCAATGCACTTTGTTTTCTAGTTGCTTGCTATGTGACTTGTGTCATAGGTATGGTATCAAGCCTATACTCTTTGTTTTGTTCTTTGTACAGGTACCTTTACAATGGCATCTTCATGTGGGCATTTCAGTGTTGTGACATAGGCAGGTATCTGATGCTGTTCTGACATACAAAGTGACATGGATTGTTCCAGTCAATATAGGTTGCAAAATGGTGGGTATACCAAGAGAGTTTACACAGTGTTTGGGTAGAAGTACAGAAGTGCATATTGGACATTTTGTGTGTCTTGTAGGGGGACAAATGCATCATTTGTGTTATCATGTTTTCAAATGATATGTAGTCCTAGCTTTTTATCAAGTCATGTTTCCTTCACATAGACTAAACACTCCTTTTTTCTCTGACCTATATCTAGCTGTAGATGTCTTTTATCATTGTAGGCCACAGTGCCTGTGCCACAACACTGACATATATTTGTGTCATTCCAGCAGATGCTGTCAAAGCCCAGCTCACCTGAGTCCTTGTTCAGTTCTGATGGAGGTTGAAGACAATCCGACCCCACCCTGAAACTGCTTGTTCCAGCACACTAGTTTTTAAAACAGTGCACTAAGAACAGAAGCTCAAGGGAAGGGGGGAAGTGGATAAAATAAAATAAAGAGACAACACCGTTCTTGCGTTTCCACGGTTGAAGTGCTGCACAAATCTGCGGCCCTCTCTGACTTCTGTAGAAACTGGTGCCTAATGAAACATAAACAAAGAACAGATAAGTACAACCTATTCCTAACTGGGTTCCTGACTATCCCTTTATTTATTAAAAAATTTCTTCTAAAAGTACCTCTTGGATCCTGGTCTCTAGTTTCCAGGTTTGGAATGTGTTACTGCTCTGGGATGTGCTTTCTATTACTCTAAAGCTTCTAAAACATTAAACAAATACCGTTATCAGAATTACCAATATCAAACATTCATCTTAATATAACTAAAGCCTAAATTCCCAATAGCAGACTCACTTTTCCCATATTTCCAGAATCTTTTATAAAACAAATACTGTACTTTTACGTCAAAATACAGCATGTAATTTGTGCAAGTCCTTGATTTACTGTTTGCCTTGCTGTTAATGGTTTCCACGGTTCGATTCTTAAAAGTTCCATAAAAAAAATATGTTTGCTTCGCAAAGTTCTGCAAAGTATTCTTCTAACAAAGAGTTTGAATCACAATGTTCGTGGTAGGTATCTTGTTTCAAATTGTCTATACAGGAATCCAGAAATTGTTGTCAAAAGTTCTTTCAGGTAATAAAGGTTTAGCACTTACTTGTTGCTGGCAAGAGATACTGATCAGTCTAACCTTGTGTTCTTTCTCTTTTGCAGGTTGCTTGTAGGAGAGAGGCTGAGGCAAGGAGGAACCGGAAACCGGAAGAAGGAAGAGCCAGCAGCTGCGCCCATTGAAGCCAATGAAAGTCTGTAGAGAGCAGGAGTGCCAGCGCCGACGGATCTGTCCTCAGGTAAGCGGGAGGTAGACGAGCACAAGCACTGGTTGAGGCTCGGGGGCTGTCTTTTATAGACAGGGCTGGGTGTGGTCTTCACATGCTGCACATGTTCTTGAAAGGTGTGCAGAGCTGGGTGTGGTTTGACGAGCTGGGTGTGGTCCTCACATGCTGCACATGTTCTTGAAAGGTGTGCAGAGTTTCAGTTATTATGCAAATGAGTTAAATTAACACATGGCCTAGAGAGGAGTGTTTTAAAGAAGCCTTGGTAAAAGCAAGGGGGGACATGCTCTTTGCTGTGCACAAACCCTAACAGATGCATTGTCATTGGGTTATGATAGGCCTGTGATCAAGGACTGCTGTACTGCCATCTGTATGTATCTTGGATAATGTGATGTTGGATTACTTTGGTGTGGTTTGTGATAAGGCTCAAGCTGGTGACATCAACCACTTTAATGTTTGCCTATTCTACAGTACAATGTCTGACAAATCCCTTCCTTCTATGGTCTGGTGGTCTGTACTTTGAATATGTACTTTGACTCAGCTTGAGTCACAATTTGTTTTTTTTAAAGTCTCAAAATATTGACAGCCTATGTGCTGTACACTGGAATTATTTTTTTGGTTTGACCAGACACTTGTACTAATGTGTTTGTGTGTAATTGTTGTAATCCTGAGCTGTACACTCTGTACTTGTAACATATCCCTACTTGCACAAGTAGCTTGTGTCTTCATCATATGGTTCACATGGTCCCACATCTCAACATAGCAAAAATTTGAAAACTAAGCAAGCAGACAATGAGGATGTGATGGGTGAATTTATTACAATGGTACAGTACATTTGAGACATGAGTAAACCAAAAAGTGAAAGTGTCAGTCATGTTGAATGAAATCTTTGGAGTAAATGACACACCATTGGGATCCAAAGTCCAGAGTACTCCTCCCATTGGAACTGGTAGATGATTAAGGATAAGTCAACAGAGTAAATAGGTGGCACACAAAGGAGGTCCTTAAGTAAGTGGGTCATTACTGGCAGTGGTTGGTGTTTTACCATCTGTACCTCCAGGATTCTTCACTGAATGTCCCGGCTTGCGTGATGGGTGGTGGGGAATTTGCTGCCACAGCGGTAGGGGTTACTGGGGCTAAACATTCCTATGACAGGTCAGGTCCTCCCTTCAAGTGGCTGGCACTGATGTAGATGTGCCTGGTGTTGATGAGCCAAAGGAAGGAGATTGATGTTGAAGAGCCCTGCTCAGGGTGGTGTGAATATCCCTCAGCATCCCTGTTAGGGAGGCCATATTGCATGTCTCTGTGCATGTCCCTCTGTAGCTGCTTGATTTAACAGAGTTCAGTCGAGAGCTGGCCTGTCACACCATGGGACACCTCATAGACCCCCAAGATGTGGCTAATATTGTACAGGCCAAGAGCAGCCCCAGTGGCCTCACCCCGCCGGGCCACAGCATCCCTCCAACATACCCTGCCCACCAGGGGCCTGTACCATTGCCACAGGGTGCCCTCTACAAATTGTTCCTGGACCCTCATGGTCGGATGTGTTGCGCTGCAACTCAGAATCGAGGACAGGGGGCACAAGGTGGTAGACACTGTGCTAGGTACACAGGTTGGGGGGCGAATGGTTGCCTGTGATGTTGAGGCATCCGGCAGGGAGGTGTTGATGTGTCCACAGTGAGACTCACAGTTGGTATCTGACCAGACTGCCCAGATAGGCGTGAACCATTCTCCACATCCAGACATCAGGAGTGTCTGCTTCACTGAGGGCTTCACACAGGGGGGGTAGTGGCAGTCTCTTTTGTGGCTTCTGCATGCCCAGGGGCAGCTAGACCTGTTGATGTGAAACATACAGTGTGACTGGCTAAATTGTGACATCTAGCTCCAACTGTTTAATTTTACAGTAAGCAGAGAACTTGTACAAATTTAAGTTGCAGTTAATCCTATTGTAGCAAGTACCCAAGGTATTGGTTGCATTGACATTCCAATTGTGTACAATGCCAATTACATTTCAGTCAAGCAGCTGCTGAAATGTGCAGATCATTTACACTTGGAAGGATGGCCTAAGAATGGCATCTTGTCACCAGTGCAGACAAAACAGTGGCTAAGAAAGAAATGGCTTTGGCCATTTTTAGGTCTAGTTGATTGTGATGCAGGTGGACCGAGATATTTGTTGTATATGTGATTGGAGATATCATGTGTTTAGTGCAGTGTGAATGTGCCTACTGCCAATATCATTCTGGTTATGCATCTTGAGGCTTTAGAGATCATTGTTGTGCACACTGGGTAAGGTGTCATTTCTGTCCTAAAAAGTTTCATCTTGAGTTAACAAGTCAAGATGGATCTATGTTGACAGATACGTCTGTGATTTGGGCATAATCTGTGCTTGATCACTCCCAGGTGAGTATACTTAATTTGAGAGTTGCCAAACAAATGTTTTGTAGCAGGTGACCACTGGTCTGGTGTTTGGAGTTGGAGAAACAGTGCCTACTGGGAGTTTCAGCCATGTCACTCTCTATTCTACATGCACTTGACAAATGCTATCCTCCCAGGTAAGTAAACTTCATTTGAAAGTTAACAAACAGGTGTATTTATGCAAGTGACAACTGGACTGGTGGTTGGAGTTACAGAAACAGCGCCTCCTAGGAGTTGCAGTCAGGTCACTCCCTCTACTTCACACCCTTTGTCAAATGGTATAGTCCCAGGTAAGTAAACTTCATTTGAGAGGTCACCTAAAGATGTATTTGGAGTTAGAGAAACAGGGCCTATCGGGCTTTGTGTGGTCACTTCCTCTATTTCCCATGACTATACAAATGGTATCATCTGAGGTGAGTAAACTTCATTTGAGAGAGGGTAAAGGTGAGCTATGGGCATTAATGACATTGCATTTTTGTGACATTCTTTGTGTCGTAACTTACCAGACTCCACTCCCCCAGGTATTTCTGTAAAGCCCTTAAGATGCAGGATGGCCATGACCTTCTCCTCCAAGGGAAAGAGATGTAATGGGGCACAACCAGTCTTCTGAACCTGCAACTGGTGCCTGGAGACCAGAGAGTGGACCTTGCCCCTGAGGTTATTCCACCTTTTCCTGATGTCCTCCTTTGTGCTCAGTGTGGTGCCTACAGCACTTAGGGGGTCATTCCAACTCCGCCGCCCGCCAAAGTTCCGCCGCCAGAAGACCGCACCGCGGTCAAATGACCGCGGCGGTCATTCTGACTTTCCCGCTGGGCGGGCGGGCGACCGCCAAAAGGCCGCCCGCCCGCCTGCCCAGCGGGAAAGACCCAGCAACGATGAAGCCGGCTCCGAATGGACCCGGCGGAGTTGCTGGGGTGCGACGGGTGCAGTGGCACCCGTCACAATTTTCAGTGTCTGCTAAGCTAACCTGTTAGGGGGCCCCTGCACTGCCCATGCCAGTGGCATGGGCAGTTCAGGGGTCCCCAGGGGCCCGACGACACCCGTTCCCGCCATCCTGTTCCTGGCGGTAAGAACCGCCAGGAACAGGATGGCGGGAAGGGGGTCGGAATCCCCATGGCGGCGCTGCTTGCAGCGCCGCCATGGAGGATTCCTATGGCCAGGGGAAAACCGGCGGGAAACCGCCGGTTTCCCTTTTCTGACCGCAGCTTTACCGCCGCGGTCAGAATTGGCCAGGAAGCACCGCCAGCCTGTTGGCGGTGCTTCCGCGGTCGTTGGCCCTGGCGGACCATGACCGCCAGGGTCAGAATGACCCCCTTAATCTGTTGACTATCCTGTCCAATATTTTGAATTTCCTACTGAAAGGAGTGTAATGGAGTTGTGCTCCAAATAATCTTCACTCTACTCTTATGATGTCATTCACCATGACTCTTAACTCATCTTCTGAAAAACGGTGATTTTTAAACATGACGTGGTGGAAAGAAAACTACAGGTGACAGTTACTCACTAAACAGGGGATGTGTAAAAGGGTGTGAATGGACAAGAGTGTGTGCAAGGTGTTCTATGGGATGGTGAAAAAAAGGTGTCCTAAATCTATGGAGTGTTTGTGAAAAACCTGCTCTGGCATCTGCGTTTTGTGTTGTAAATGCAAAGGATTGTGGTCTGTGAAGGGGTGTGTTTTTTAGTGTTCTTTGCAGGTGTGTCCACTGTGGCAATGTGTGTCAGACTATTGTCTGTTACTTTGTTGGTCATGAACCACCGTGGTTCAGACCCCCATTGGCTGACCACCATGGGAGACCATCACAGCGACTGTGTGATTGTAATAAGCTTGGTGGTTGGTTGCACTGCTGTCGGATCTAGAGGTTGGACCGCCTATATCCATGCCGCCGCACCACTTGCGGTGTGCCTTTTGTGCTTGGTGGTCCTGCCTGTATAACTCATAACACCGCAGCATGAAAGACCGCCAACATGGTGGTCTTTTTGGGACCACCAGCATGGTGGTCTGGAGGTTTGATTGCCAAACTTGTAATGAGGCCCATTGTCAAACATTGACATGTGTTCCTTATTATTTACAAAAACACAGAATATACATAACTTCAAACTACAAAACACTAATGCGTAAGGTGTTGGACACTACAGTGATAACATTTACTATTCCTACTCCAATCTAAACCATTTTAGGGAACGTGTTTGACTAAAGGGGTCAGCTTTACTATTTTTACTCCGATGTAAACCATTTTGAGGAAGGTATTGGACACTGAAGGGGTCGAATTTACTATACCCACTCATATCTAAACCACTTTATGGAAGGTGTTGAGCACCAAAGAGGTCACATTTACTATTCTCACCCCTATCTAAACCAATTTGCAGAAGGTGACAGACTTCCCATTCCCACTTCCTTCTAATCCTTTTTTGGGGAAATGCTGGACACTAAAGGGTTCAGATTCACTAGTCCTACAGAAAACTAAGCTATATTGGGGAAGGTTATCGACACTCAAGGGTTCAGAATTACCATTCCCACTCTACACTAATCCATTTTGTGGAAGTCGTTGGACACTGAATGGGTCAGATTTACCATTCCTGCCCCCAAATATATAATTTTAGGGAAGGTGTCGGACACCGAAGCAGTGAGGTTTTCTTTTCGCACTTCAATCGAAACCATTTTTGGGAGTTGTTGCAAACTAAAGTGATAAGATTTACTATTCTCACTACACTACAAATTATTTTTCAAAAACATTAAAAACAATAAATAATTACAATTTAGATCAATACTCTAGCAATTAAACATATCACAATATACAATCTCATAAACAAGCAATATTCACATAATTGAAAAGGAAATACAATTAAACATAAAAAATCAATATAATTTAAAAAATATTGAACACATTGGCGGTCATTCTGACCGCGGCGGTCGCCGCCCGCCAAGCGGTTCCCGCCGAAAGACCGCTCCGCGGTCAAAAGACCGCGGCGGCCATTCCGGCTCTCCCGCTGGGCCGGCGGGCGACCGCCAGAAGACCGCCGGCCGGCCCAGCGGGACAGCCCCTTCAACAATGAAGCCGGCTCGGAATGGAGCCGGCGGCGTTGAAGGGGTGCGACGGGTGCAGTGGCACCCGTCGCGATTTTCACTGTCTGCACAGCAGACAGTGAAAATCTTTGTGGGGCCCTGTTAGGGGGCCCCTGCACTGCCCATGCCAGTGGCATGGGCAGTGCTGGGGCCCCCAGGGGCCCCACGGCACCCGTTCCCGCCATCCTGGTTCTGGCGGTGGACACCGCCAGAAACAGGCTGGCGGGAAGGCGCTCGGAATCCCCATGGCGGTGCTGCAAGCAGCGCCGCCATGGCGGATTCCCTGGGCCAGCGGGAAACCGGCGGGAAACCGCCGGCTCCCCTTTTCTGACTGCGGCTTTACCGCCGCAGTCAGAATCACCCAGGAAGCACCGCCAGCCTGTTGGCGGTGCTTCCGCCGCCCTCCGCCATGGCGGTCATGGACCGCCAAGGTCAGAATGACCCCCATAATATTAATATAGTATGTATATATAAAACATAATTATTTCTAGAATGCACTTCTTTTATTTTTAGAAGCAACTTAACTACTAACATGAAATATATACAAACATACTGCTATCTAAAAAAGATCAACTAATAACGTAAAAACTGAGATTTTTTTGTAATGAATTTTTTTTTTTTTTAACTACATACATAATTGTGGAAAACAGCATGTAATTTAAAATCAAGACAATTTATAAATATCTACACAAAGGAGAGAAGGATATGATTAAGCTAAGTCTGTCCTCCTTATAGCCTATGTAATATTATAATAAATAAAACATGCTTCAATAATTATTTATTAATTTGGTTACCATAATATGAAATACTTGAACAATTATTGAACACAAAAAGAACAATTTTAAATTTTTATGGCCTGATATAGATATTGGTGGACAAGCTACTCCATCACAATGGTGAGGGATATCCAATTCAACAAATTCTAAATCCCACAGGATATAATGAGATTTAGATTTTGGTGGATCATGTATCTGCTCTTGACCCCTGCGTGCAGCAGCAAAGCCACTGGCTCAATTATGAGCCAGCAGCAATGCTGGCGCACCTTTCACAACTGCGGTCAGCCCAGGGAGAAAGTTGTAATGGGGCCGACGGGGAAGTCGTCAGCAGCATTGCGACCTCCTCGTCTGGAGTCTGGCAGAAGGATATTTCCATCCGCCAAACTCGTAATCAGCCCCTAAATTTTAAAAATACATTTCTAACTTATATTATGGCCCACGTTATGAACACGGCGGTAAAAACCGCTCCGCCAGCGGTGGCGGTAATTACCGCCAACTGTCAGGCAGTCTGGATGCCAGATGATGAACCACCTGAAAAACAGGCAGCCTAAAAACCACTCACTGCCAGCAGAGGGGTGCCGACAACGACGGCAGAGCCTGCCCACAGGCCGATGGAAAGGCCCTACACGCCCATCAAATAATGAAGCACTAGACCGCCGTCACTTCCAGGGTGGGAACCACCATCACACAAAGCCAGACGGAAATGAACCAAATAAAAGGAAACACTCACCGGAGGCTCACACAACACGCAGAAACAGAAATGGATAGAGAGTTGCAAATCATGCCAGCCCTGCTTCTTGCCATATACCTCCACGACCGAGACCGCCAACGGAGATGACGACGGTAAGCACTGCAACCTACTAAACAAGGGAAGAAAGGACACAGTCACATACCCAAGCAAACACACCCACAACCCTTCACAACAGCACAAGCCATACACCCCAACAATGGGGCATCCAGGCACCTCAGGGAACAGAGGCAGGGGTGGTGGGGACTTACGACTGGGAGGGGTGGGCTTGGCTTTAAGTTTAGGAGGTGGAGGGGGCTTGGGTCTGGTCCTTGAAGCTGGTGGAGCGGCCTTGAACTGGGGTGTGGCAGATGTTACAGGGCCAGCACGGGGTCTCTTGCTCACAGGAGAGGTAGCACAGGAATGGGAAGGGCAGACAGGGGCAGGCTGTGATGTGGGAGGAGTGGACAGGGCAAGGAGGTGGGCACGTTTAGGGACGAGACGGGGTAGGCCAGTGGGTTCGAATAGGTCAACACGGAATAGGAAACAGTCATTTAGGGGCAATCGCGGTGGACCTGGAGGAAGGCGTGGGAGTGGAGGTAGGGGGAGTGGTCGTGACAGGTGTAGGTGTGCGTGACGTGGGTGCAGGTGACTGCATAGTATGCTGAGGTGTCGTGGATGTGTTTTGGGTGGGTGTTTTAGTACATTTGAGTATCTTGGGAGGAGGGGGTGGACACAGCGGGACAAACCAGGCTGCCAGTGTAAATGGATGTTGTCTGGGTGTCTGCAAGTTCAATGAGTGTGCTGCATGTGTCAACTAAAGTTGTTGTGGTGAGTGCAGGTGTGGTGTCTGGGGTGCATGAATGGATGTCTGATTTTGTGGTGACTGCTAGAATGGGGTGAGCAACATTGAATGAGGGTGCAGTGCCTGTGAGTGTGCATGTAGAGGGGACAGACAGGGATGCGGAAGATAACAGACACTCTGGGTGAGGTGGATGTTGGTGTGTGTGCCTGTGTAAGTTGGCTGTGTGTATGCCTGTGGTGGGAAGTGTGGTGCTTGTGTTTTGAAGTGTCTTATTGTGTGTTGAGGTGTGTACATGCATGTCAGAATGTGTGCTTGGGACGGGTAAAGGGAGTGGGTTGCTGGAAACGGTAGCGGTGGTTGGAGGGGGTACGGAATGACCAGGGGCACTGGCTGCAGTCAAAGAGGAGGCAAGAGCCTGAAAAGATCTCTGTAGGCCAGACACAGCACCGTGAATGCCATCCAGATAGGCATTGGTCTGCTGCACCTCTGATGCTAGCCCCTGGATGGCATTGACGATGGTTGTCTGCCCTACAGAGATAGTCCTCAGGAGGTCAATAGCCTCCTCCGTGAGGGCAGCAGGGCTGACTGTGGCAGGGGCGAAAGAGACGCCCACCCTTCTAGGTGAGCGGGCACGGCCAACTCGGTGGGGAGCAAATGGGAGGGTGGTGATGGTATAGGGGTGGTGGAAGATGACACAGAATGGGTGGGCCAACTAGGGTCTGCCACCTCCAGGGAGCTCCCATCGGAGGAGGTATCAGAGTCACTACCCCCAGTGGTAATTGCCTCCCCTGCGGTACTCCCCTTGCCCTCCAACCCACGGGTCCCCATGGCATTGGACAACTCTGCCTCCGTGAAACCGTGGGCTGCTGCATCCCCACTCGCTGCTGCCTCAGCTCCCTCGCCAGATGGTGCTTATGTACACAGGCAACACAAGAGAACAGGGATGGGGAGACAAAACAGGAGAGGCACTTGTAAATAGCTGAATGGAGGTACATAACTGGTTCACACATACACCCACTCTGCAAATATTCCACCATGCAGCACCTACCGCTACACACATGGCTACGCCCCTGACTAGTGGGCACAAACCTGCTCTACAACCATTCCCTACAGCACTGAAGGACCTGAAGTAATGCAGACCTGACCCTTACAACCCTACTCTCCACATGGGCCATTATGTAAAAGGACATCAGTCAGAGTCCCTGCCACTAGACAGCATACATACCACAGCACACTCACACATCCATCAAGGAAGCATACAATGGTTTCCTTACTCACTCCCTTGTGTCTGCTGCACAGCCTTTAAACGCCCATCCAGGTCCGGATACGCCAATGCCAGAATGCGGTGCATTAGGGGGGGTCAGTGCCCGATGGGCACCCCTTCCTCGTTGGGAGGACTTCCCCAGCTGGACCTCACAGGTCTTCATCGCCCAGCGCCGCAGGGCCTCTCACCGCTTCCTGCAATAGGTGCTCTGTCGGATGTAGACCCCCAGGGTCCGCACCTCCCTGGCGAAGGCATGCCAGATTCCCCTCTTCTGATGGGCGCTGACCTATATGGGACACAGAGAAAAAGGAATACAGAGGTCTGACAATGCCCATTACATACAGCTGGCTATACGTCCACTATGGGACAGACATTTACAACAGCATAACAGCACAGACACACGCAGCAGGTCAGAAACCCATAACTGTACAGTGTCAAACTTGCACACATGTTTACAGCCATCTATCACTATTACACACACCCATGCACCCCAGTCCACCTACACACCTTTACCTCTGGTTGACCGTAGAGCTTGGTGTACAGGGGCAGGACCCCGTCCACAAGCTTGTCCAGTTTCTTGCTATTGAAGGCCGGGGCCCTTTCCCCTGCCACACATGCCATTTCCATGACCAGAGGCAGGACACAGCAGCACACTCAGTGGAGTACCTGCATGCACGAAATCTGGGAGTCAAGTAAAGTTGGGGTGATGAGTTAGCGTACGCTCGGTGGCGGTTTGCACCATGACCGCCGGCGCGGATCATGATATGCTAATAATCCCCATTGACAACCATGTTAACCAATGAATGGTCGCACAGCGGTAAACACCACCTTATGCTATTATGACAACCGCTAGTAGTATGAGGTCACTTGGACGGTGGTTTAGTGGTACACTTGGAGGACAGTTCTTGTCAGAGTCAGTTTTTAGAGGGGGCCTTGGTCTTGGCAGGTGTTCCAGTGCCATGTCTGGGCCTGAGGGACCGTTTGGGTGCCTGGTGTTGGCCTTTAGGGGTTGAGATTCAGGTCTCCTTTGTGTCCTGAGATGGTGGCACAAGTCCAGTTGCTGCTGCTGCAGCTGTTGTTAGCGGTCTGTATCTTGGCCTGTAGTAGGGGCTTCCTGGTCTTTCGGGGTCTCAGGCTGGGTTGGGACAAGGTGCAGCAGCGCACCTGCTATGGTGGCCATGGTGGCATTGTGCAGTTTCCACTGCTCCATGGTCTCCTGGTGTTGGGCTCTCTGCAGCCTTTGACTCTGCTCCAGGGTGGAAACAATCTGGGCCAATCCGTCCTGGGCATGGTGGTATGTTCCCAGGACCACAGAGATCACATCCTGGGCTGCAGCATCCATCCTGTGGCCTCCCCCCTGGACCACTGATGCCCTCCCGCTGGGCCTAGCCCCCTGTGCCTGTGTCCCCTGCACTGTACCACTTGTACTGGGGTCATCATCTTCCTGCCTGTTGGTTGGGGGTGACTGTGGCCTCTGTCCATGTGTTCCACCAGTAGGTGGCCTGGATACACAGGTGTAGGGACGGTTGCCCTGGGCTGATGTTGTTGGCTGGGTGGTAGGGGTGTCAGTGGTGTTCTGTGTGGTGCTGCTGGATGGTGACAGTCTAGGACTGTGTGAGGGTCGAGGATGTCCCTCACTGCCCAGGGTTCCCTCTCCTCTGTCATGGGTGGTGCCTCTGTCTCCATGTGGGGCACTACCACTCCTTGTCCTGTCCGTCAGGGTGGCATGGCTGGTGGTGCCTGTTGGCGGGAATGGACATGTCTCTTACAGTTGCATGATTGGATGGGGTGCATAGAACTGGGCTGTTTTGTGCAGGTTTTCCACTTTTGGGCCATGAAGGGTGCCTTTGTGAGGTTGCCTTTGCATTTTGCTTAGGATGTGGAGGTGCATTGTGGGTGGTGTAGTGCCTTTGTGATTCCTTGCAGGGGTGGGTGGCTGTGCGTAGGGGGATGGATGTGGTCATGCAGGGTGACTGGATGTAGTGCTTTTGGCCTCAGTGGGGTAGTGGGGTAGTGGTCCTGGTTGGAGGGGTGGGGTGGTGCATGCATTACAGGTATGGTGGATAAGGGGTAATTGTAGACGACTTAGTCGAGGGATGGTGTCCCTCATGTGTGGATGGTGTCCTACTGCATTGACCTTGTTCACTATTGTCTGCCATAACTCCATCTTCCTGGCGATGGGTGTGTGCTGGACCTGTGCCCTGAATAATTGTGGCTCGACCTTCAGTATCTTGTCCACCATGGTCCTTAGCTCCCTTTCTGTAAAGCGTGGGTGTTTGGGGGGTGCCATGGTGTGTTTTGTGAGTGGTGTGTTGTCTTGATCTGGGTGAGGGTATTGTTGTGTGGTTGGGTGTGTGATTTGTGTATTGTGGCGTTCAGTGTCTGCTTGTGGAGTTCTCTATATCAATTGTCCTAATGGCGTTGCAAAGGATTG
Source organism: Pleurodeles waltl (assembly GCF_031143425.1). Taxonomy (NCBI): domain Eukaryota; kingdom Metazoa; phylum Chordata; class Amphibia; order Caudata; family Salamandridae; genus Pleurodeles; species Pleurodeles waltl. The sequence goes on along the minus strand of NC_090447.1, from coordinate 1,336,287,929 downwards.
TGGGGCGTGTCTGTGAGTGTTTTATAGTGTTGTGGATGTGTGTCAGGTGTGTGGATTTCAAATTTGCCAATGTGTGCAGTTCTTACTGTTGGGTCCCATTGCTGGCAGTGGCGGTCTGCACCGCCAATGGTCGTTCGACTTACACTGACCGCCACTGTGATTTGTGCATCCTTATTTGGAGGGTGGGGGGGTTGTGTGCTCGGCGGTGGCATGATGGGAGGTCCTGCATTTCTGCCAACAAGGGCCTGGTGGTGACTGGTGGCTGAGACTTTTTTGATGGATTCTGAATTTTGCATCTTAGCGGGTTTCTGTTCACCGTTGCCACGGCGGGCGATGGTGTTTCCCACCATGTTCATAATGACCACCAATATTATTAAAACACTTGTAACATTTTGAAAAAGAACAAACACTATTTTACCCTTCAAATGTGCATTTGTAAAATGTTATATTTATAAAAGTTAAAATTACTAATAAACAAATAACTCCTTTGGTTCCCACTACCTCCTCGTCTCATCTTTCAATACTCTGCACCATAGTTTATCATCACATCTCCTGCCATCTCCATATGGAAGAGAAAGGTATGTACTCCTCAGCACTCCTTTGATCACCATTTCCTTCCTTTCTCATGTAGTCTACAGAGTGGCTGATCAGTGTAACCTCAGAGGCTCTATCCTGACTGAAATTGGGTCATTGGAGTGGAGGGGGACCCATGAAAAAGTACAAAGGCCTTATCAATGTAGAAACTGTCTGGGCTAGGCTTCCTAGTTCTGCCCCAGGTTTAGAAGCTACACCCACCTTCCTTACCTGTCTGGTTCAAATGTTTTTCTTTTGATGGCATGTCTAGGCTTCCATGAATGCTTTTTGAGGCATATGAGGTAACTGGTACTTCCCAAGCTCATCAATTGTGACCTGGCTGTGTCTGGTGGCTTAGTTGACTAATGCGTCTACTACAGGGACCTGTGTTCAACCTCATTGTCACAGATTCAAATCCTGGTGGGTCCACTCCACCTTTAATCCTTTTACGGTCAATAAAATGAGTACCGTTGTGTATGGTAACAATAGACATCTGTTATTCAGCACCTTGATACCCTCGGGTGATACATGCCCTTTACAAATACACGTTATGTTAAAAGCAAAATGTCATTATGGCAAAGAAAGTATGGGTCTTTGGAAATAAATGTATCTTGAATGGGTACAATATTAAAGGAAGCTCTGAAAGCGGTGACATTCAACCTAATTTAAAGCATTTTGATGAAACTTTCTCCCACCCAGCATTGCCTATATATCTTCTGCTCCGGCACTCTGATGGTTAAAATTAAATAATGTCCTGGGTTTTTAAACTTGTACAATGGCTTCTCAGCCATGGGAGAAGCCAAGTTTGTTATGCTATGCCAGCAGATTTTTTTTCTAATGCAAGCTAGAAAGGTAGAGTGTTCACCACCAAAGGACTGAGAGGGTAAGCACAAATAGGGGTATACCTTCTCAGTATATACATTTCTAGTCTCCATAAGAAGCAGTACGGCTAATGTTGAGCAGCATGTTAAGGAGTTGTAATTTAAAACTCTTTTGTCAGTCAGATTTTAAGTACAATTCTGGAAAGGTGTAACTGGCAGTTGGTCTTTGTGTATTGCTGTCAGACAGTGAGACAACAGTGAAATAGGTGTTGGAGGGATAGCCCAGCTCTCCCATAAAGGTTTTGAAACTAGTCTGTTGATGCCCTTGATAAGCTGTGGCCAGGGCAGGGAGGCAGGAAAATCCAAGCATCTCTGGTGGTGGAAACTTCCAGAAATATTCCTACTTCAAAGTGGGCACCAGGTATAATGTTCCCTTCACTTCTTCAGTACACCTCTGCACTTGTGGAAAACTCAGCAGGACTGTTCTGCAAGAAGGACTGCTACTGAGTTGCCATGCTGCCCTTCTGCCCTGCTACCTGAGTGAGAATCAGTAGACCTGCATCTTGAACCCAGGACCACTGGAGTGACTCAGAGGGCTAGCTGGCCTCCCAATCATAGCCCAGGGACAGAAAAGGCTCCAACTATCTTGAACCCAGCAGCTGGACTCTGTCTGCTTTGAGTCCTACCTCTCCAAGCGGTGTTACCTCTGTTCTGGATTCTTGAAAGTGGGCCTGAAGGTGCTCTGCCAGCCCATCTGTATCCTTGTGAGCAGAAACAAAGCTGACCCCATCCACAACGTGGGACCTTGCATTGTAACCCAACGCTTGCTCTGAACCACCACTGCCATAGCATTACAAACCCCTTGTTGATGTCATCTTTAATGATGATGTACTAGGACTTCGCATCGCAATCTTGCAGCTTCATTGGAACCACTACTGTGCAAAACATCCTAAAAGCAGGCCTTTGCATAGCAAGCCCGTAGTCAATGACATTGTTGATGATAATGCAAACCTCAGCATTTAAGTCCTATGATGTTCTCAGAACTCCTGCGTGTGACACATACTTGATGGGGGATCTCACAAAGCTTTGCAAAACCAAAATTCAAGGTACTTTGCTCAGAGAAGCCTAACTTGATCCTTATATCTGGCCCGTGCTCCATTGTGCTCGGCCTGAACTTTTGACTTTGTCCTAGTCTGATGCAACCAGATAACACCAGAGCACTTTACTGATGGCACCTGTGAGGCACATGCTTATCCATTACAAATTTGGGTAGACCTACCAGTGTCATGGCCACTTCTGTTATCTCAAAATGAGTGCACATCGCATGGAAGTTGTTGCAAATGGTATTTCAACCAAGTAGCATCTGACCACACATGAACAGTCAATTTTGGATTCACATTTGCCTACACAGTATACTTTCCGTGTCTTTTTTTTTTATAAAACCATGTATGGACGTAAAGACATAACAGAAATTTTAAATTGAGTCCTCAGAAATTTCAGTAAGACTAGTAAAGGACATCGTCTGTGGTGGACAAGAACTAAACTTCTTCCCCAAAATCTAGTGGTCCGATACAAATCTTGTTAGACTTTTCATCCTTAGCGTGGCCTCCCTTAACGTTTTGCCTCTGTTTCCCAGGTTGTTGATGTGTGCTGGACTCTGATTTTGCTGTTTGTGTTACTCTGGGACCTTTACCACTGCTAACCAGTGCTAAAGTGCAAGTGATCCTCTGCAAATGTGTATGTAATTGGTTTATCCATGATTGGCATATTTGATTTACTAGTAAGTCCCTAATAAAGTGCACTAGAGGTGCCAGGGCCTGTAAATCAAATGCTACTAGTTGGTCTGCAGCACTGGTTGTGCCACCCACATAAGTAGCTCTGTAATCATATCTCAGACCTGCCACTGCAGTGTCTGTGTGTGCAGTTTTAACTGTAAATTTGACTCAGCAAGTGTACCCACTTGCCAGGCCTAAACATTCCCTTTTCTTACATGTAAGACACCCCTAAGGTAGGCGCTAGGTAGCCCCAAGGGCAGGGTGCAGTGTATGGTCAAGGTAGGACATACAGTAATGTGTTTTATAAGTCCTGAAAGTGAAATATTGCTAAATTCGTTTTTCACTGTTGCAAGGCCTGTCCCTCTCATAGGTTAACATGGGGGATACCTTTAAATATGATTAGAGTGTAGATTCCCTTTGGGAGTGGGTGGACATGTGGAGTTTGGGGTCTCTGAGCTCACAATTTAAAAACACATCTTTTAGTAAAGTTGATTTTAAGATTGTGTGTTTGAAAATGCCACTTTTAGAAAGTGAGCATTTTCTTTCTTATACCATTTCTGTGACTCTGCCTGTTTGTGGATTCCCTGTCTGGGTCAGTTTGACAGTTGGGCTGGTTACACCTCACATTAGACAGTGACACAAAGGGAGCTGGGGTGTAGTTTGCATTTCCTGATGAGCCATCTGGTTAAGGAGGGAGGGAAGGAGTGGTCACTCACACCTGAAAGAGCTGAACATGCCCTCACACAGTCAGTCTCCAACCCCCTGGTGAGTGTCTGAGGCCTGGCCTGGGCAAGGCAGGATTTCACATTCAAGAGAGGCTTTGCTTTAAAGTAGGCCTACTTCAAAGGAGAAAATGGGTATAAGAAGGACACCCAAAACCACAGACTTTAGAACACTTCTGGAAACCAAGAGGAACCTCTGCCTGGAGAAGAGCTGAAGAGCTGAGGAAGAAGAGCTCCCCTGCCTGTGACTGTGCTTTGTGGAGATATCCTGCTGTTGCTGCTTCTGCCACAGTAGGAGGGCAAAGACTGGACTTTGTGTGCCTTCCATCTTGTGAAGATCTCCAAGGACTTGATTTAGAGCTTGCCTCCTGTTGTTTGAAGTCTCAGGGACAGCAAAGACTTCTCTCTGCCAGCACATGGAGTCTCTAGAGAGACTCCTACTCTGCCCTGTGGTGCCCATCCAGTTTCTGGGACCCTGAAAGGAGAAGCTGGCAGCCTAACAGGAAAAATAACATGCACAGAATGCCGTGCGGGGAAAAGATTGACGGGACTCCGATCTGCAGCTGAAAAATCGACGCGCTGCAGGCTTCGTTACTGAAAATCAACGCTCGCCTGCAACATGACCGGAAGATCGACGCACTGAGCTGGGGAAATGATGCGCAGCATTGCTGACGGAGGCTGGTGAGATTGTAACCGGTGCTGCGTGGTTTTTGGATCACCGTGCGGCTGGATTTATGACACAAGTACCGCTGGGTGTGTAAAAACAACGCAAGGCCTGCCCGGACCTGAAAGTGCTGACCGGATCGACGCATCGCTCTCCTGCGGAGAGAAGAAACGATGCGCTCCGACCCAACGAAAGGAGAAATGACGCAATGTCTCGCTTATGAATGAAATCGATGCATCGCAAGCCCTTTTTTGATGCACACTCGCCCATGCAGGTTTTTTTTTGTCGCACCCAAGGTACATTTTCACACTAACAGTGTTAGTGTGTATTTACAACTGCATCAAAACTCTTTTGGCGTTTTAATTGCTGACTTATGTATTGTGGATTTTTGTCATTTTTGTCTTGTTTTGTTTAGATAAATATTTCCTATTTTTCTAAACCTGTGTTGTGTTATTTTGTAGTGTTTTCATTAAGTTACTGTGTGTGTTGGTACAAATACTTTACACCTAGCACTCTGAAGTTACGCCTACTGCTTGTGCCAAGCTACCAAGTGGGTAAGCAGGAGTTAGCCGAGGGTGATTCTCTTTTACCCTGACTAGAGTGAGGTTCCTTGCTTGGACAGGAGGTAACCTGACTGCCAATCAAAGACCCAATTTCTAACAAATCTTATTTCAAAGCTATAGCATAATGGTTGACAGCATTCTTGAGTTGAATGTCACACTAATTTATTACAAATGTAAATACGAAACAGTTACCCTCATTTGTGTACAAGGTTGCAAATGATTGATGGACCCCTATTCTGCCTCCATTCTCTGCCACTGACAGTCCTACTAATCTGCAAACTTTGCTCACAAACAATCCCTTGAGGTAAGCAGAACAGAACAGTAGCAATTGCAAAATTGTTCGTATGTATAGAGTTCCATTTTTCTTGTTTAATGGAGCCAGACATCAAAGGTCCCAAAGAGTTATACATCACCAAGATGCCCTGAGGCTGTGGTGCATGGCATTCATTGGCCATGCTAAGATGCTTAAAGCAAGCAGGCCAAATAACAGTACTAGGAGTCGTATCCAGAGGAATTACGAAGTTTGGCTCCCTCAAATGATCTTCTAAATTGTCTGGAGACACAAACTGTAGGTGTCGGGGATGGCTGGAGACAAAGTGAACAATTGTCAGTTCATTCAGGGCCTTACTACCAGGAGAGGTCAGGAAGGTATGGTATGTTAATCATTGGTGCATTTATAGCGCACTAATCTTCTGTAATGGTATCCGGGCACTCTGTAGCAGGTGGGAAAGGTCAACCCAGGGGTCTTCTCTAACATCGTAGGTCTTCAGCTTCTTGAGAGATTCAAGAAGAGAGGAGGAGGCTCTTATGTGTTGTGGGAGGTAGTTCTAGGCTATAGGGGCCAGGTACTACAAGGTGCAGTCCCCTGCTGGCATTTCACTGTGATCAGACTCAGGATGAGGCTTAACTGCAAGATATTTGGTGAAGCATTTGAAGTTTTCTTATTTTGAAGAGACATCTGTCTGTTGAGGATCCATTGAGATAACCAGTGGACAAGTCAGTAATCCTAGAGATTAGTTGTTCACAACTTGCTATTTTAGGTGGATGGCTGGCATATCATTGTGCCTATCTTATGCACTACTAGACTCTTGCACTGCTAACAGATGAGAAGACAAAGTATTCATTGATTTTCCAAGGTGTACAGTCCCTCCGTCACTGATGAGAGTTTGATCTCTGATAACCTTTTTGTGGCAGTGCTCACCAGTTACCCAATCAATCTGTGGGTAACTGAAACCCATACTTACCTTCTGAGGCACTGCTATTGTTATATACTTTGTTCGGCACAGACGTCTTTCTGATAGAAATAAATATTTTGATTCCCAAAAGTCAAAGGTGTAGACTACTTTGCCTCTGATGTCATGCTCTTTTGAAGTACCTTAGATATATAGATTTGCATTCTGTATAATTAAGGCCTGAAATATCTGCTGCAAACCAAAAATCAATCAACTTTAACTACTTGCTCTCTAAAGGACAATGTTCCTATGAACTCGCCTTAACTCACCTAAGCTTTTAGAATACCAAAATATAAAACTGGGCATGGGAGGGTAGCTACCTGTGCAGCTACCATGTATATGCTTCATCATGTCAACCCTACTGTTCTAAATCCGAGTTAGATAGAACTGTAGTCTCTAACGTTTGATTACCCGATCTCATATATTTTGAGTTAACCAGCCATCCACTTAGGGAAACGTTCAGCTTTTGTATGAGCCTTAGACTGTTTTACATCCTCTACTTTTGTGAGATCACCAGTATGACTCTAAGTATATGGGCCTGTGAGTTGTCAGACTCTATCTTTGAGGTCGAGTGCGTCACACTTTTGAGTATATGTGTTCAACCCAACATCCTTAGGGTTGTCTTTTTTGACTAACTTTGACTGACTTTGACTAATTTTTCTGATCTTATTTTTGCTGGCGTTAGGACTTTGGTCACTTTACCACTAATAACCAGTGCTAAAGTGCTTGTTCTCCCACCCCTAATGGCAACATTGGTGTATCCAGAATTGGCATTTTTAATTTACTTATAAGTCCCTGTTAAAAGGCATTCCATGTGCCAGGGCCTGTAAATTAAATGCTGCTAGTGGACCTGCATTACAATGTACACAGGGTAACCCAATAATAATCCGAAGGACCTGGCTTAATCATATTACAAGACTACATTGATCCTTCCGGAAACAAATTCTCATCAGTGGTGTTCCAATGATGGTCCATACACAAAGACAACTATACTCCAAACATGCAGCATAACGTAACAGAAAAACCATTAAGAATATATAAATTACTCCATATAGAAAAATATACACTTTTCATTATTCCCTATATATTTATAAAAAATTCTACCACATCAAAACAGAAAAAAGGACAGAAAAAGTGCAAAAGTAAAGTGCTTGTGATTAGAAACATGGAAATCGACAACCAATCTCCCACATATCCACTAATACATCACATTTATAAGCCTTTTGGTTAACCATTTACACAATTAGGTCAAACTCATTTTATCCAGGTTATAGTCCCCTAATCAATATTGTCCTCCTGTCAACATCAGGACAGTGTGCGCTCTACGGGCGAAATAATGCAATAAACTAACTCTTATGAAATGTAATAATTCATACATTATGTATTAATGCAGTATGTTAACCTTTTGCATTGCAGAGATTCATGTTGAAACATCATTAATCCTGTTTGCAAAGTATTGCGCATTTTCAAGGCTTTGCTGCAGTATTACAGGGTGTGGTTAGGGTGGGGTCCCTGTTCTAAGCCTTTCTAGAATCCCTCCCTGCAGCCTGGCTGGGTGTGGGCCGTGTGCGGGGCTTGGGTCTATTTTAGGGACCCAGCCCAGCTCCACGTGCTCACTATTCAGAGGTCCCAGTGCAGAGCAGCAGCATTTTCCTGAGATCCTGTTCTGAAGGCCTACCTAGGATTTCCAGACCCTGTTTTCATTTTCCTTTGGTGATCTTCAAACAGGGCGGTAAGGTGGAGGTCGGGTTAGGCCCCCGACTCCGCTTTCAGAAATACTCGAGTTTTGGGCCTTTTGGTCACATCGCGTATGCAATGGTTTTCTTGGCATTTAACTCCTGCAGTTCGGATCGGCAGTGTGCGCAATCGTATCTTGGCATTCAACTGTTGATGTTTGAATCGGCAACAGAGTGCTCGATTCATTCTTGGTATTTAACTTTTGCAGTTCGGATCGGCAGTGTGCGCGATCGTATTTTGACATTTAAACCTTGATGGTTGAATTGGCAACAGTGTGCATGATTCATTCTTGGCATTTAACTTTCACAGTTCGGATCGGCAGTGTGCACGATCGTATTCTGACATTTAAACCTTGATGGTTGAATCAGCAATAGTGTGCGCGATTCATTCTTGGCATTTAACTTTCACAGTTTGGATCGGCAGAGTGCACAATCGTATCCTGGCATTTAAACCTTGATGGTTGAATCAGCAGCAGTGTGCGCGATTCATTCTTGCCATTTAACTTTCACAGTTCGGATCGGCAGAGTGTGCGATCTTATCCTGGCATTGAAACCTTGGTGGTTGAATCGGCAGCAGTGTGCACGATTCATTTTTGGCAATCAAAACTTGCAACTCAGATCGGCAGAGTGAGTGATCGTATTTTGACATTTGGATCCTGATGGTAGAATCAATGGCATAGTGCAAAAGTCATTCTTGGCATTTAACCCTTTTGTTTCAGATCGGCAGAAAGCGCAATAATTTCGAGACATTGAAATCTTGATGCACAGTTTTGATATTTAAAGTGTATAATAATTCTTAAAGCAATTGAATCTTGAAGATCTAGACAAAGTGTGCCCTTGCAGTATCATTCATGAGCTTATCACAGTTTATTCCTAAAAACCAATGTGTTAATTGATTACTGCTATAGTGTGCCTTTGCAGTATCATTCATGAACCTAACGCATATTATTCCTGAAAACTAATGTTATTATTGATCACTGTTATTAAGTAGTTTCTATTCAAAGAATAACTTGAGGTAGTTCAAGGTTCAGAGCATCAGATTGAATGCTAAAGAAATGCTCATATGAAAGCTTGCATAATCCTTATTTATTTTCCAGGTACTCAGAGCTTATAAGGTTATGATATACAAAGGCTCTTGATCATTCATGTTATCAGTCCATAGCTATCCTGAACAAAGCTTATGAAAGTCAAAGTGTATAATCTGATTATTGTGTTCTTAACTTTTCCTTCCACAGGTCTCCTTCCATGCTGTTCCCAACCTAAAACCCCTTCCCCTACTTGGCCATTCTTTAACTCTGTGCTATAACGGCTAGTAGAGTTTGGAGCTGCCAAGAAGTGGACATATTGGGAACAGGGGCAAACCCCAAGGATCCGGACTCCCTGACACCTCCACTTGACTCCGTAAACCAATCCAGGCTAAAACATTATCATCGACGTTTCAACCCAATAACAAAACTAGGGCCAATTCCGGGCTCCAGAGCGGGTCTTCATCAGGACTGAAAGGTAGGAAACATCTACAAGGAGAAATCAGTTCCAAATTCCAATATACACCTTTTCAGGTGGACCCCCAAGTTTCCTCAAATCCACAGTATGTAAATCTCCGTATCCATCGTCTTCCTCATATAGATAGAGAGATGCATCTGTCACCACTATTTCAGTTTACCACTTGAGATCCCAGCCAGCATATCTTCAGAGTGAATCATTAATCTCCACACTAAACAGAAACCTCTGTCTTTAAAGTTCCAGTGGGCCTGCAGCACTCATTTCGCCTCCCACTTAAGTAGGCCGCTAACTATGGTTCAGATCTGCCATTGCAGAGCCTGTGTGTGCAGTTTACACTGTCATTTCAGCCTGGCAAGGTAATCCTCTTGCCAGGCCTAAATCTTCCCTTATTATTAGATATATGTCAACCCTATTGTGGGCCCTACACAACCCAGAGGCCAGGGTGCAATGTACTTAAAAGATAGGATATATACTTTTAAGCTTAACATATCCTGGTAGTGACAGACACTTCACCTCAGCCAACTGAAAGCCCTTGTACCAACCTATGTACTCCAAAATACATTTTTAGGGCGGGTGTAACCCCGAACCACCCCCCTTCGAACTACGCCTTCTGGGGCCCTGCTATCTGTGAGTCTTCCCTGCCAAGTGGTGCCACCCCGGTCATGGGCCCTTGGAATTGGGCCCAAGCTGCTCTTCCGCTGTGGTCCTCATCGGAACTGCTGCAAAGGAACATAAAGCCCTGCAAAGCCTTGCTGCACAGCTTCTAAGAAACGATGCCAGACGAGGAAAACACTCACAAAGCAACGCTAACTAGACCGCGCTCTAGGATTTAAGATACTGTGTTCAGCAAGTCCAAGTTGGTTCCTGTAGCTGGCTTTAGCCCTTCATCAGCAGAGAGCAGCTTTGTCTATGGGGTTGCTGGAAATGCTGACATAACTCCTCTCAGGTTTCTATACCACTCACTGCCACGCAGGTGCTTCAACCAGAGCTTGTCAACTCACTGGCTCAAAGGAGCCTTCTTAAACAGGAAACAGATGGGAGCACTCAGCCTCACACTCCGGCATGCAGTCAGCCCCAGTGCATAAAGGTAAATGCAGTGCAAGTTTGTTTTTACTCCCTAAAGGAGTCTGTAGTTTTTCACCTTAGTAGATGCTGCTAGTGCTGTATATCTCTGGACACGTGTTTCTGGGTTTAGCCCTTCATCAGCAGAGAGAAGCTTTGTCTGTGGGGTTGCTAGAAATGCTACCAAAACTCCTCTCAGGTTTCTGTACCACTCACTGGCACGCAGGTGCTTCAACCAGAGCTCGTCAACTCGCCGCCTCAAAGGAGCCTTCTTAAACAGGAAACAGATGGGAACACCCTGCCTCACACTCCAACATACAGTCAGCCCCATTTCATCATGGTAAATGCAGTACAAGTTTGTTTTTACCACATAAAGTAGTCTGTAGTTTTTCACCTTAGTAGGTGAAACCAGAAACATGTATCCAGAGATTCACAGCATTTTTTGTACCTAGTAGGGTGAAAAACTACAATTTACTTTATGGATATAAAAATAAATTTGGCTGCATTTACCATGATACACTGGGGCTGACTGCATGCTGGAGTGTGAGGCAGGGTGCTCCCTATCTGGTTTTCCTGTTCATGAAGGCTCCCTTCAGCAAATGAGCTGACGAGCTCTGGTTGAGCACCTGCGTGCCAGTGAGTGGTACATAAACCTGAGAGGACTTTTGGCAGCATTTCCAGCAACCCCACAGACAAAGCTGCTCTCTGCTGTTGAAGGGCTGAACCCAAAAACACGTGTCCAGAGATTTACAGCACTTGATGCACCTACTAAGGTGAAAAACTACACTGTACCTTATGGATGTAAAACGAACTTTGACTGCATTTACCATGATGCACTGGGGCTGACTGCATGCTGGAGTGTGAGGCAGGGTGCTCCCTTTCTGGTTTTCCAATCGAGTCCAGGATAGTGGGACACTAATATTGTAGACACAATATTGAAAGGTATGTATGTATAGATTTTCTATTCCTAACTCCATTTATAAGTGCCACAACAATATACATATTTTCAAGGTACTTAGCTTTGGAGTTAAGAATAGCAAATCTTTCATCCCTTTGTGCACTTGATGTAACATGCCTTGTTGTTATGTTTTAACTATTTCCTTTATTATGCATATGTTCCTTGTTTTCCTTTAACTTTGTGTTCTCGAGCCATGTCAGCGTAGTCAAACACTCCGTGTTCGAGTGTTCGGGTCTGGAGTCAGTTGGCGTCAGGCTCTCGACTCGGATGGTTGTGGCTTACGCTGTCGTGGGTCCCTTTTCTGGAATAAACCTTCTTCTACAGTATCTGTGTTCCGGAGCATTTTTCTATCAGTCTTGTATACCGCCCATTCTCACATTTTTGGTACCGGAAGTGGGGCACTGTTAAAGGTATACTCCTGAAGAACGTCGATTTGCCGGGGACCCACCGACCCAACTGCCGTCGCCCCGCCTTTTGAGGAGGTCGAAAGCGGAAAGTTTTCACAGAAGGAAAGAAACAGCAACAAAGGAAATTGCGTGAGTAAGACTGCCTTTTTGTCTTCCATCAGCCTGCTTCATGCAACAGATTTGTTGTAGTTTGGGATGCAGACCGTTGGATGTGTGCGCGCGGCATGACTCACCTGTTGCATGAGCTTTCGTTCATCGCCCGGTGTTGCACGAGCCTTCGTTCCGTCATCCTGAGGTGCAGCGTGCTTACGCGCGGAAGCAGGCGCGCACATCATAGCAACGACAGAGGCTGTTGACGCTGATGTTTCTTCTTTCCTTCATGTTGCCTGGTTGCCACCCCACCATGAAAGTGTAACCAGGGAAGCTTCTCAGCGTTTACTAGACGTTTCCAAGGATCATCTTTCAAATACCCTTGGTGAGCGCACTATCTGCCGACATTGTTTATCTAATTTGAGTACAGGTCGGACGTTTTCCTTATCGCTGTATGGAACATTGTTTTATTTGATTAAAGAACAGGTCAGAAGCTTTCCTCACCGTTGTATGGGACACCAGGAAGAGGAGTGCACAATGCACCAGGAGTTGACTTTTTATTTTTAAAGAAAAGAAAAAAAAAAAAATTGACTTTGGGACAGTCTGCATATGATTAACTGTAGGACAGACCACATTTGTTTCTGGTGCATATAACTGGTATCTTTACGCAAATCTTTCCCTACGTGCCATACGTGAGTTTCATGCGCATATAGTACTGCCATATCATGGCTACTTCTCAAAGTTTTGTCCAGCCTCCGCCCTTCCTACAGAAAAATGGGAGGCCTGAGTTGAAGTGGTCCGAGTGGTTGAGAATATTTGAGAATTATCTTGTAGCTATTGATGCCAACACATTTTTGCCGGCAAGGAAGATGGCATTGTTGTTTAACCATTTGGGGGTAGCGGGCCAACGAGTCTTTGACAATTTACCGCCCATGCCAGCGCCCCTTTCTGATGATGTTGTGTGGAATGAATTTGAGGAAGGAAAAGCGAGAATGATGAGACAGTATGCAGATAAATCTATTAGAGAGATTCAATTTTGCCATGTGTAAGCAGGCTGCGGATGAGTCTATGCAGGAAGTGGAGGAATATGTGGCTACGTTACGAGTATTAGCAGCCAAATGTGATTTTGGTGCCAATGTTGATGTATAGATAAGAGACCAATTTGTGTTTATTGCTTCTCAAAGAAAATTCAGGAGCGCATTTTAGCTTGTCACAACCCGATATTGGTGGAGACCATTGATATCGCTAAAAGTATTGAAAGGTCTATAGTCTCTTCCAAAGTTCTTTCCAATCATAATCCTCATATGGCAGTCAGCTGTGTGTCACAGGAAGATTCCGTTTGCACAATCAGCGACAAATTTCAGAAAAGTAAGAGGAATCCTAGTCAGAGTATGGGCAAGTCTGTCTGTTTCAGGTGTGGTTCTTATGGCCACATTGGAAATTGGCCATCTTGTCCTGCTTTAAACAAAAAAGGCTTGAAATGTCACAAAGTAGGTAATTTCCAAAACATTTGCAGAATGGGCAAGTTCAAGCCAGGTTTGAGCAACAATGTATCCAAAGTGCGTATCAGCAACGTATATACCACAGAGTCCGATAATGATGTTTCAGAGTACATGAGTAGACTTTATAATGTAGTATTGACTGTAGGCACATACAGAGATTCGGACACCAACGAGGGCAGCATCAAAGGACCCTTATGTGAGGCGAGCATTGGTGGGAAACGATTAATGGTCATAGCAGATTCTGGAGCCCCAGTGACCGTAATAGCGGATAAAACATATTTTACATTATGGCCAGAGTCAACTGGGTTGGAGTGTCCCAACATCAATCCAAAAGCTTTTGGTGATCAAGATATAGACTTGTTAGGATTTTTCTTGTCAGATTTATCAATCTTAGGCAGACGTGTGCATACCAAAGTTTACGTAGCTGTTAATGGGAGAAATATCGTTGGTTGGAGGGATTTGGTCAAGCTCAGTATTATTTTACGTCCCGGCCATCATACGCCCATTATATTAGCTGATTTACTGGTGAGTTGTGACCCTTTCTTGTCGGTGTTGTCTTCCGAGTCAGTCATTTGCGATCTAAAACTTCAATTTCCTAAAGTATTCCATGACAAAGTTGGAAACGTTAAAGGTTTTGAACATAGTATTAAGCTTAAGAAGGGGACATCACCCATAGTTCACAAAGTTAGACCAGTACCCCTGAGTATCAGGCAAAAGTTGAAATAGTTCTTGGATAAATTGATTGGTGAAGGTATAATTGCCCCTACAGATTCCTCTGAGTGGGTCTCACCCATCGTCCTTACTAAGAAAAGATCAGGAGATTTGAGATTATGCGTGGATTTGAGGTCACTAAACAAAAACATACTACTTGACTGTGATCCCCTCCCTCACATACAGGAGTTAATTACTAGCATAGGTAACTCTAGATATGTTTCTACCATTGATCTACACTCAGTATACCATCAGATACCTTTGCGCAAAGACTCTCAATCCCTTACCACTTTTGTAACCCCTTTTGGGGCGTATAAATATTGCAGGCTTCCATTCAGGTTGGCGTCTGCAGCCAGTGTATTTCAAAAGATGATGGACACTTTGTTAAGTGGTTTGGACAATGTTGTAGCCTTCCAGGATGATATTTTGGTTCACACAGTTACAGCAGAGGAGCATATTGCTCTTTTGAGCAAAGTGTTTAGTATACTAAAGTCGTATGGTATGACAGTCAAAGCAGAAAAGTGCAAAATTTTGGTTGAACAGGTAGAGTACCTTGGTCATACTATTTCAGCAGAAGGAATAAACCCTAAACTCTGCAATCTGGAAGCCATCAAAAATGCTCCTGCTCCTTCTGATAAGGATGCTCTGCATTCATTCATGGAACTGTGCAAATACTATGCACAGTTTGTGCCCGGGTATGCACTAATAGTCCAACCTTTGAGATCCATGCTCAAGAAGGGTCAGAAATTTATCTGGGATGAAATGATGGATACAACTTTCCAAAAAGTGAAGGATTTAGTGTTATCTGCACCTTCACTAAAACCTTTCGTACCTTCGGGTGAGTCATTCATAGCTGTAGATGCTAGTCTAAAAGGTCTAGGAGCCGTTTTCGGGCAGCTAGTTAATGGGATGGAGAACACAGTAGCTTTCACTTCTAGGTCCCTTTCAGAAGCAGAGAGAAATTATAGCACCATAGAAAGGGAGGCCCTAGCTTGTGCCTGGTCTGTGGAAAAGTTCAAAACGTACATATGGGGTAGAAAATGTGACGTGTTCACTGACCACAAGCCATTAGTGTACCTTCTTAGTGGCAATGGCTTAGGGAAAGCTTCCGCTCGCCTGGTGCGTATTCTATCCAAATTACAAGAATACAATTTGAATGTTAAATACATTCAAGGAGGCATGAATATTCGTGCTGACTGTTTGTCCTGCATGCCGCTACAAATTTCCGGTGGTGAAACGCAAAGTCATGAGGATGAATGTGTGGTTGGCTTGGTGGAAGCTGTCTCAGCTTGTGATGGCAGAATCACGGTTGATGAGTGGAAAACAGCCATGTCGACAGACAAAGTATTGTCTCGCGTGGCTCATTTCATTAATTGTGGTTGGCCGACAGAGAAAACTCTAGATAATGTGATGAGAACATTCAAACAAGTTTCGGGAGAATTATCATGTAACAATGAAATTTGCATGGGAGGTGACTTGTTCATCCCTCCTATTGATCTTCGTCATAAGATTATTAAAATTGCCCATCTAGGACATTTGGGAGTCTCAGCTACAGTGAAGAAGCTGAAAGCATCGTATTGGTGGCCTGGTTTACGTGAGCAAGTTACACACTTTATTGATAATTGCGAACATTGTGTTGTATCTGACAAGCACTGGAAGAGTAACACCAAACCCTTGCATCCTGTCCCTTTCCCCACTAAAGCATGGGACAGTTTAGCCATTGATTTTTCTGGACCTTTCTACATTTTACCGAGAGAAATTAAGTTTTTAATTGTACTTGTTGATTATTACTCAAAATGGATATATTATTCATTTGTCTAATCTGCAGTCTCTAAGTCTGTTATAGTATTTTTAGAGAGACTCTTCCATCTAGAGGGTTCACCGACTTCTATAATTACTGACAATGGTGTTCATTTTACGTCTCATAAGATGTAAGCCTTTCTCGAGAAATATGGTATTAGGCACTCACAAGTAGCACTGTATAGTCCGTCCTCTAATGGCTTGGTGAAGAGGGCCAATCGTATATTGGAAGAGGGTATACAGACAGCTATTGCCATGAATGTAGATGTTGCACATTTTGTTCAAGAAAGAAATTGGGCGTACCATACCACACCTCATTCTACCACAGAATTAACTCCCTTCTCACTTCTTAGAGGAAGGGAAGCTGTCACTAATTTGACTCCCACGTGGCTTCTACGGAACAAGAAATCTAAGAAAGAAGAGAAAAGTTTGATAGACTTGATTAAGTTAAGATGTACAGTGGAAAAAAAACAATTGGCACAAAAGAAGAACTATGACCTCAGGAACAGAGTCAAAGAGATCAATGTCAATGTCCAGGACTATGTCTTAATCAAAAAAACGCATAAAGTCATGAACGGGGAGTCCAAGTTTTCTTTACCTGTTAAAGTTATCAAGGTTAATAAAAATTATATTTTGTTAGAAGGAAAGGGATGGTGGAATAGGAACAGCGTTGTTCCGGTATCTAAGGAACAAGCTGAGATATTTGGTAAAGTATACTCTGAGTCTGATCGAAGTAGTTCTTCATTTCCAGCTAACTCAAATTCGACTGATTTTTCTATTGGTTACAGTAATGCGAATACTGAACTGTGTGCTATGTTGACAACGCTAGACACTATGCCGTCAACGTCAGGTCAGACCACTCTAGACACCACGCCGTCAACCTCAACACAAGCTGAAACCATCCCATCTGACCAGTCTAATCTGGGTGTTAATACTGGCGCAACTGGAGACAAAGAAGAACGCACAAGGTTCAAACATGCTAATAAGCTGCCTACTTGATTTTGTGATTACCTGTTGAATTGATTTTGTTTCATTTTGTTAGGAAGGGAGGTGATGTAACATGCCTTGTTGTTATGTTTTAACTATTTCCTTTATTATGCATATGTTACTTGTTTTCCTTTAACTTTGTGTTCTCGAGCCACGTCAGCGTAGTCAAACACTCCGTGTTCGAGTGTTCGGGTCTGGAGTCAGTTGACGACAGGCCTTCGACTCAGATGGTTGTGGCTTATGCTGTTGTGGGTCCCTTTTCTGGAATAAACCTTCTTCTACAGTATCTGTGTCCCGGAGCATTTTTCTATCGGTCTTGTATACTGCCCATTCTCAGACTTACCTTTCGATATCTGTCCCTCGATAACCAGTTTTCTAGTAAAATCTCTTTGCTATTTTAAATCCGTTTAATTCAATATTTCCCTAAATTACTTGTCTCTCCTTTTGTATTTGTACCAGCATGCACTTCCATGCTATTAAAAATGCATAATTTTCACACCCCCATGGAATTGTTTGAAATTAATGAAATTATGCTAATATTGAGTAGTGTATTGCCGTTCATAAAGCAATAACCTAAAACAATTGGCGCTTGCGAGATGTTTCACGCCATGCAATATTGTTTTACTTTCAGTAAATTCATAATGTATTATATTTCTTTATGCATAATTTATGAACCGCGCAGTTGCCAACTCATTTGCTTCAAAATTAACTTACGACAAACAGAGACCTTCCCTTCGGAGATGATGCATAAAAAGAGAACAGAGGAGCAATAACTGGGTAAATAGACCTAACCGAGCACTATCTTAACTGCAAAGTCTTCCCAGAACTTATACTTCAATTGTGTGCTTTCAAGAGGAACAACCAGCAATGTGCTGTATCCATACCCAAAACGCATCCTTGCTAACCATGTCAGGACCTAAAATCATGTAAGAAACCCCTGAACGCTTCAGATGCAACAACTCAAGCCATTTCACTGAGAAGCCGAGCGAAATGCTGGAGATCTGCTTGATATGCTAGTCAGCCTTCTGGTGTGATTGATAGTTGTTCCTGAATCCCAGGAAATTCTATAACCTTGAGGAGCCATCTGTATTTGCCAATGATCTGCAGTCTGTTCCTTCGGCTCTCTGTTCTGCGCACTCCCAGCCATCGCATCTATTGTTTACTCTTTATTAATCATGCCTCTGCGTGCACTGCCAGTGGCTGGAATGATTGGTGCTAACAATCACCAAGCCAGCTGTAACTCAGTTACGCTGCATCTGATTTACTGGGCTGCAGTCCCGTTTCCGTGAGAAATTATGCCAAGGAGAAAATAAAAGGGGGCCTCGGGCATGACTAGCTCATTGGTTTGCCTAGATAGCGTGTACAGGCTAACTTTCGTTTCTTTCCTTTGGACAATAACGTGTTTCTTTGGCAGGGTCGGACGGACCCATAAGGTAATCAGGCATGGTCCGACGTGCTGGTCCGAAATGTTTCTGGGCCGTTTTTTAGCTGAATGTCGGCCTGTCTTACGGTCTGCTGGGTAGGCATTTACAGTTGATTTCCCTGTCACTAAAATAAAAATTGCCTGCAGCAAGCCTTAATCGATAAAGTATTCCATACCTTGCAAAACACTTGTACAGCCAGAGGTATAATTCAGTGCAGAGGCCCCCCAACCATTCAGAGGCCCCTCAACCCTTCAGGGGGGCCTCATTCAGCCAAAGGCTAAGGAACATATTTGAGCTATTGGAGGTTCTGGGTCTGCTTTGTATTCTACTGGGAGGCACCATCATTTTGCGTTACATCACTGTATACAGGTGCCTTCATTAGTGGAAAACTGCACCAATTAGCATTGTGGTAGGGTACTGGCCTGTTGATGCACAGATTTGTTTAGAGTGGCAGCTGTATGTAGCAGAAGCTTTGTCTACTAGTACATGAAGTGTTTTGTTGGGAACTGACCCTTTCATATTGAGCTTTGTTCAGGGTGTCAACAGTATGAGTAAGTGTTTTGGTGTACTAATATTTTATATGTGTGGTAGGGACCTGGTCTCTTCAGGCTGAGGTTTGTTCAGGGTGAAAGCAGCAGGTAGAAGGGGATCGGTTTACTAATAGGTAATGGTTAATATGCCCGAATGGAGACTGGCCTCTCCATAAAGAACCATATCACATGCATCACTTATTAGTTGACCAGGACTCTTTTGCATTGCTTTGACCCTAAACAGAGATGCTCACAAAGAGGCTACTCCCTCAACATAGACTTCATTTATTATTGGGCAAAATCTTTGTACATACAGTTTTCGCCTTATAATAAGCTATAATTAAATATCCCGCCATTCACATCACATATACACGAGTTAGGCAAGTCTCTTCTACATAATGCTTCCACCAAAAACATAGAGGGATTACTCCAGGCCACCACAAACATACTTTATTTTTTGGGCAAGCTTCTTCTGCATATATTTTTTTCACTCATGACTGCGCTATGAACAGATAGGCCAATTCCGACTACAAGTAACTTATATTACTTGTCCAAGTTTCTAGAACAAACAACTTTCCACCTCAATATACTGTAGCTCTGCGGAGACAGGGCAATCCTCCCACACTTCACCTATTATTTGGCCAAGTTTCGTCTATCTGCAGGTTTTGACATGAATGGAGTGGAACAACAAAACACCAATTCCCCTCCACAGCACCCCCTTATTAGTTTGCCAAGACTCTTATACATACAGCTTTAACCCTAGACTAAGCTGTTCACAGACAGTCCAACCTCCCTACACAAACACCAGCTATTTTTTGACCAAGCCTTTTCTATAGACAGCTTCCGCTCAATTAACAGAGGGAGGTCAGTCTCCGAGCAGACACATCACCTATGAGTTATCCTAGCTTCATCTACAAATAGTTATCACCCTGAACAGAACTCATGATGGACAAGGCAGTCTCTCATCACACATCGTTCCGCTTTCACCGTTAAGAAAGAGCTTTATAGAGCTAACATTCCCCCTCCAAAGAGATTGCCTAATAGTTGGCCAAGTCCCTTCTACATAAAGGGGGTCATTCTGACCCCAGCGGTCATGGACCGCCGGGGCCAGGGTTGGCGGGAGCACCGCCAACAGGCTGGCGGTGCCCCGCAGGGCATTCTGACCGCGGCGGTTTGGCCGCGGTCAGAAGAGGAAAACCGGCGGTCTCCCGCCGGTTTTTCCGCTGCCCAAAAGAATCCTCCATGGCGGCGCAGCTCGCTGCGCCGCCATGTGGATTCTGACACCCCATACCGCCATCCTGTTCCTGGCGGCTCTGCCGCCAGGAACAGGATGGCGGTATGGGGTGTCGTGGGGCCCCTGGGGGCCCCTGCAGTGCCCATGCCAATGGCATGGGCACTGCAGGGGCCCCCGTAAGAGGGCCCGACTTTGAATTTCACTGTCTGCATTGCAGACAGTGAAATTCGCAACGGGTGCAACTGCACCCGTCGCACCTTCCCACTCCGCCTGCTCCATTCAGAGCCGGCGTCCTCGTGGGAAGGTTGTTTTCCACTGGGCTGGCGGGCAGCCTTTTGGCGGTCGCCCGCCAGCCCAGTGGAAAACCCAGAATCACCGCAGCGGTCTTACGACCGCGGTGCGGTATTCTGGAGGGGGGAACTCTGGAGGACGGCCTCCGCCGCCCGCCAGAGTTAGAATGACCCCCAAAATGTTTTACTGGGCCTGATCTCCTCACAGAAAGTATACCATTTTAATATGCTGTAGCTACATAAGACCTTGTTTTTTTTTTTAATCCTTATACTTTTCATACAGACATACAATTTACATGTGTCTAAATATTTTTGATGCCCTGTATTTCTCTTTAGTCAACCATATTACCTAGTATAAGCTCAGCTTCCTTAATTGTATGCTTGTATGCTTGCAACATAACACATATTGGTACATGATATATATATCTATATATACTACATATATATATATATATATATATATATACACACACACACATATATATGATAGACGTTATATATATATATATATATATATACACAAATATATATAAATATATATATATATATATATATATATATATATATATATATATATATATTTATATAGATATATATATATAAATATATGATAGACGTTAGCCTAAACTTCATATCTATGTGCAATGGTCAAAAACAAATTCACCTATATTTTCTATACGTTCTATTCCACACATCAAATTCTGATCAATTATTCATTGGAATGTGTGGATCTATTGTAATGCTGACCCCAATCCCTGCACCACACTCCCAGTGTAGCTCTGCAGTTGATCTGAGGTTCTGCAAAACAACCTCATAAAAATTAGATGACAAAGGGAAAGGGAGAGATAGATTGCGTTTGTCTATTCCTATTCTATTCCTTTTACCTAAAAATTATCCAAAATAATATGTCAATCCATTCACTTGCTTCATTTCCAATATAACTGTGCACTCGCCGTTACAGCCTTCCCTCATAGACCTTTTCACAACTTCAGTTGTGATGGCAACCTATTTGAAAAAAAGCTTCAGGTCAAAAATTCATAAAGCCTTCTCAGCTCTCTGAATGGTAGGTTAAGATTCTCACTGGAAGTCACCTTCTACTATTAATAAATATAAATCTATTACAAACAGCATAACATTAATGATATTTGCTCTCCCAAACGTAATACACAATGTAAATAATGGTTATTGACTATCTAACCTACAGCACTTCAACATTAATCAATCACAACCTTGCTCTGCCTTTTTTTTAGACGTCTCTTCAAATTCCATGCTGTTTGTGAAAAATTCTCATTCAATTGCTGACTCCTTCTGTGTCCTGTTGCTGCATGCCACCATCATGGTTAGCGTGTGAATTGTGGGCCACAGCTTTGTACTTTGGGCCAGAGAGCATGCCAAAAAATTTGGCATTGACAGAGATCGTGGATTTCTCCAATTGGACCTTACTTGGATTGTCCGCTGAAGAATGAATTGCATCAAATGTTGCCTATGATTAAGAACATTTTGAATTACAAGCACCCAGACCTCATGATATTGCACTGTGGTGGCAACAATCACGGCACAGACATAGGGGCTGTACTCGAAACCTAAATGAAGGGGATGGGTGGGGGAACAGACGCAGCGCCTGCTTTTGATGGTGGCACCTGAGCAGAGGTGGGTGGGGCTCCTTCCCATCATAACCGCGAGAGATACTGTGGAGGAATATGATATGGTGGCATTCTGCCTCTGCAGAGGATCATGAACTAGGAGCACCCAATGTTCAACACCGAAAAGCAAAATGAATGATGACTGTTACTCCGGCCCAAAAATATGCGTAATTGTGCCTGTGTTCACTTCTACAAATGATGTTGTAAAAGGGAGAAACTTTGAGACTTTGTTGGAGGGATGCTAATCCTCCTCTTTTGGTCTTTTCTTCTCTTTACAGAATTGATACACAGGGAGAAGAGAGTGAGCAGTGATGAACAATGGGTTGTTTTTTGAGCAGCTGATTCACTGTTTGCACATACCACCTTGCTAGTGACAGGAACATTGGAAGAAAAGGAGGATATTAAGTGACTGCAAAAATCTTTGTTGTGGGCAATAAATTATTTATCATATGCAGTTCCACACAGTTATATGATAAATAGTTTATTGCACTTGAAAAAGATTTTTGCAGTCTCCTTAACATTCTCCTTTTCCTCCAATCCTCCATAGAAAAATCCAAGATGCCTTCTTATGTGCTACGGTGTGGCATTGAGTCAGGCATATTCTCTTTATCTGCGAGCTCCAGCATGGTAAATACTTTTCTACACTTACAGATGGCAGGACATCGAGACAAATTAAGTTTACTATCCTTTCCCAACTGTACCAGAACCAGTTTGGTTGTATCTCTCCCTTTATTGGATGATATTCTTCATCTTGACATTTTTAGTGCAAGCTTGTTGTTACACTGCTTTTGATTCCTATTGGTGTTTTCCTACTTTTGCCTACTTATTCACACTTGTGGTCATTAAAAACCCACTCGGGTCCAGTACATTTCTCTACTGTGGGGACCCTTTTAGTTATTTTCCCCAGTTCTATGACTGAACAATTCTCGTGTTTGTATTCACATCCAATGTGGTACCCATTTTTCTACCTTTTTAACACTTCACTCTGTATTGGAACCCCATGATCTTAAGACAGTCACATGTTGCACTAAAAATACACAAAAGGAGAGCACTGGGAGTGTTGCTAGCCCACACCGCCTCCCTAAAATGAAAAATGGGTGACCAACATGTTTCTGCCCTCACTAGGTGCTGGTAGGTCAGGGGCATTCGTCAGGGTCGGAGCATACGCAGTAAGTGGAGTGCTCAAAGTGGATAATGAATGTCCTACCTGAACGGGTAGTTCACGGTGGGGTAGGTCAAGGGGTAGGGGGCGATTTGCCTCCGGCATGTAGGTACCCCCCATGGTATTTCCTTTGGAGTGAGTGTGACTACAAGGGAAAACCCCTCCCCGGCATTAGCCAGACCAGAGGCAAATCGCCCCCTACCCCTTGACCTACCCCTCATTTTAGACTCCAGGAGACATTACTCTCTAACGAGCCTCTTCCCCTTGTTTTTAGTCTTACCAGCATGCACCTATATTAAAACTAGCAGCAACTATCAGTGACATGCTTGGTAATTTTATTACTCACCTCATCTGGATCTAAGTAACTATCCAGTCAGTTTAATTTCAGCACTCCCTCTGGTTCTTTTAACCAAGAGGTTGAGTCCGCCCAGCAGTATCATCTTGCTTGGGTGGGGCTAGGTGGTCATATGATGAAGCATGACACTATTATGTGTGTGAGACCACCTAGTCCGTAAGGGAAATTCCCCCTTCCCCTGTAGGACAACACAGCACCCCTCCTGCCTGGATATTCTCCAACAATGACTCCCCTGCTTTAGGATCCAAAGCAACCTAACCAATACTGGACACCGATATAAGACTGACCCAGTCTTACCTTCGGTTCCCTACTACCCCACACCTTCAGTGATTATATACACATGTTGCACTAAGACATGCAAAGATATAATACAGCACCCATACATTTTTCATTCCACAGACCGGTTACAACTTTGTGGAATGCTTAATTTTTTTGTATTCCATTAATGGCTCTAGGGCCACATATTTGTCCGCTATATGAATAGCTAGGGGTTTCCTCTGAACTCCCTTCCTCTTGGTGGACTTAGTTAGCATTTTAAGTAATGTACTACTCATAATATGGCACCCATTTTTGGCTGCTTTGACTGTTCTTTTTTGGTCTCTCACAGCTACACCCAATATGGTTCCTTTACCTCTCTGCTCTTTCATGTGCTATGCTCCAGGTGATTGCCTTGCCTCAGGAAGTCCCATCTTCAATCT
Source organism: Pleurodeles waltl (assembly GCF_031143425.1). NCBI lineage: Eukaryota > Metazoa > Chordata > Amphibia > Caudata > Salamandridae > Pleurodeles > Pleurodeles waltl. Next base: position 1,336,263,487 of record NC_090447.1, on the reverse strand, counting down.
CATCTTTAATACGCTTCCTTTATCGCTAGATGCACAAGCAACACAGTAGGACTCAGCGCATTGTTCCCCTCAGGCCGCATGCGACTTTAGGAATTTAGAGGTAATCCTGTGGACCACACTAAGTGGAAGTTTAGTGACTTTATCTCTGCCTTGACTAGTTGTTTCTCCTCTGACGGAACCCATTTTTAGTCTGTCACACGCTCCATCTGTTACCCATTTTTACACTTGGGAACTTGCAACTTACAGATGTTTACTATTTTGGACTGTGTCAAGATTACCTTTTGATTGTAGGTATGTGAAAACCTCACTTTTCTTATCCTAGAATTTCAACATTGCTGGTTTTGATTTGAGGCCATTTGTTTTGTTCACTCTCCAATGTTTTCCACCTCTTGTGTTTAGCATTGGGCTCGCTTGACTTGCCCTGAGATTGTCTAAACGCTGTATTCTCCCACAGCTTTTTCTACTATTGAAGCTGTACATGACCTCTCCGCTCACTACTTAGAGATGCCCTTGACCGAGGACCATAATCACCTGTTCCCTCTTTCTGTAATCATGGTTTTTCGATCACTTACAAGACTCCTACCATTTGGTTGACACAGGGTTAGCACACTTACATTTCAGGTAACCCACACCTCTCCCAGACCCTACACGTTGAATCAGTGCTTACCTGCACTTTTCTCTGTCTCTATTTTGTCCCCAATATGCTCATGCTTTATCCACCATACCTGGATTGGATATCATGTTCAATTATTCATACGTTTCCTGCTACCTATGGGACCGTATGTATGACTGGTTTTCTTTATCTTTTTTGTTTTTTCTACTGTACATTTATAATAATATATCACCATAATTCATCATGGTACTGTCTGCAACTGTGGGACACTAACTTTATGTGACCATAATGATCATGGTTTTTAACCCCTTCACTTCTAGGCCTTTCCCCCAAAGTGCTGAGCCCATTTTTGACTATTTAGAGTGGTTTGCGCTTAGGCCCTATATAACATTTTGTCCAAATAAGGTATTCATGTCAAATTTGCGTCCTTTTTTTCCAACATCCTGGGGATCCTAAAGTTACCTAGGATTTGTGTTTTCTCCTTGAGGGGCGAGAAAATTGGGCATTTTGAGTTTTTTGGGAAAACTGTGCTGCAGAAGAAAGTGTCTGTTTTTTCCCCTGCAAGTGTCATCATCTAAGGTTTTGCAGTGCTAAAATCCCCATCTTCCCACCTTTCAGGAACAGGCAGATGTGAATCGGAACACCCAATTTTTCAACAGAGTTTTGGCATTTTACTGGTGTAGGAGTCTGGCCAGCTATGTATACTGCAAAACTAGGCACACTGTGCAGGGGGTCCAGGCAACCACATGTTGGTTTCCAGAGGCAAAGATCAGATCACCTAATGCTCCAATTTTTGTGGTAGCCAGTTGAGCAGTTAGGCTAATCCAGAAGATGTGCTAAGCATTTTTTGTACTCCAAGTATCAATCATGCACCCACACACACTCAGTGAATAACTCAAGATGAAATTTATAAAAATACTTCAGATTTTTATATAATTTTAAGACTAAGGGCCAGATGTAGCATTTTCCAATTTTGCGAATCGGAAATTGCGAGTCGGTGCAACTCGCAATTTCTGATTCGCAAAATTGGATGCAGTACGGTGTCTCAGACACCGACAGCGAGTCGCTGTTGGGTCGCAAAGACCCACCTCATTAATATTAATGAGGTGGGTCGCCATACCGAGTCCCTGCACTCACAGGGATGGTGGCCTGCTGAAGTCAGCAGACCTCCATGTCTGTGACTGCTTTTTAAATAAAGCAGTTTTTAAAATTTATTCTGCAGCCCGTTTTCCTTGAAGGAAAACGAGTTGCAAAATAAAAAAAATAATGAAACCTTTTGGTTTCGGTTTTTCAGAGTAGGCATTGGTCTATTGGACCACTGCCTGCTCTGAAAAACCCTTATTGGCAACATTCACAAAGGGGAAGGAGACCCATGGGGACCCCTTCCCTTTTGCGAATGGGTTACCACCAGTGTGACACTGGTGGTAACTGCGAATTGCTTTGAGACCGCATTTGCGGTCACAAAGCAATTTAGCATAGCGATGCGAGTCACAAATAGGAAGGGGGCACCCCTTCCTATTTGCGAGTCGCATTCACAATTTGCGAGTCGGTACCGACTCGAAAATTGTGAATGTGCATCGCAAAAGGCATTTTGCATGGCGCAAACTGCGATTTTCGCAGTTTGCACCATGCAAAATGCTTTCTACATCTGGCCCTAAGATGGTTAAGATACGTTAAGTACCTTTTGAGTTATGATTTTTCAAAGTTTTAATAAAGTTAGTCTTTCTGTGCGTAATTCCGCACCATAGGAGTCAATGGAAGGCCACCTATAAAAATGGATATAAAATCACTAAGTTGGCTTACCAGTCTTTTCAGGATGGTCGATGAGGATGGTGGGCACCCCGTGCCAGCTGGAGAGCTCTGGGCAGCTTTCAGTGGGAGCAGTACTGGAAATTCTATAGGCACAGGGCCACCTGGAAAAGGAGGTGATTTGCAGATTTAAAGGTAGTGCGTTAGGGTCCCCTTGGTCTGTCAAGGTCGCAAGGTGTTAGAGACCCATGGCACACAGCTGGCTCTGCAATGCAGGGCTCAGGACGGCCAGATGAAGGGTGAGTCGAAGGTCCTGGAGGCTGTGCACACTGGAGCCCTTTGGAGCTGAAGGTAAATCTTCTTCCGGGGGCCTTGTAGGATGACGAGGGTGCTCTGGTGGGAAGTTCACAGTGTTCCTGAAGTCCCTCAACTCTGGCTTCCTACTGGTCGAGTTGCAGCTCTGGGAGAGCTGCTTTTGCTGTAGTCCAATGTGCACTGACCAGTACCTGGGGTATTGGCCCAATTCAGCCACGGGATGGCGCAGTGCCACCAAATTGGCACACTTGTAGTTTTCATCCGGGCTATTGTTGATGTGTCATTGGGTCAAGCTGTGATTTCCGGTTGCGGAGATATCGGCCGGTCGGTGACGTGACCCTCACCAGATTGCTGGTCCTTGCTGGTTTCCTTTGGTTCTTGAGTGGTGCCTCTACTCAGGAGGGAGATGTGAGGCTATTTGTGAAGCCTGGAGGTCCTCTGGGTCTTTTGAGGTTAGTCCAGTGGTCAGCTCCTCCGCAGCGGTGATTGTTGGGACTCTGGTGCAGCAAGCAGAGGTCTTGGAGCCTCTTCTGGTACAGCAGGTCCTCTGTTTTCATGCTGTTGAGTTCTTTGGTGCTGTCTTCTTTTCTTCCTGATGAATCTGATTTCTTGGTCTAGGGGAGCCGACTAAATACTGAATTTAGTGGGTGTTTTAGGGGGAACCGGGTGGTGTTTAATGGGACACTTACCCTTGGGTGGCTATACCCACTACAGTGAGCACTTCCTGTGTGAAAGGTCACTACCCTAAACCTCATTGGCTATATCCCTTCCATCCAACATGGAGGAACATGTCTACTTCACCTGCAAGCCCTTAGGGGTGATGTATGCTCAGTGAGACCCCTCCTCCTACCCTTTGTGTGGTTTTCCACCTTAGCTCCCACCAAAAGTGGGGGTTGGCAAATGGGGAATGCATCTGCTGCTAGCAGCAGGCCTGGGGGCTCGATTTTCAAGGGCTGTAGCCCTTTGAAGCTCAACACCAGGGGAATGCACATTCCTGAGGTAGTGGGTGTTAGCTCCTCCACTCAGGAAGGACATTGTCTCATAAAACAGAGAGGCAGGGCTCTCCCCCAAGGTTTGTGTACTGGCTGTCTGGAGGTGGCATGCTGGATGGAACCAGTCAGCAACCATGCCAGTTAGGTTAGCTTTTGAGGGGGCACCTCAAAGGTGACCCTTGGGTACATTTAAGAATAAATCCATTGCTGGTACCAGTTTGGATTTATCATCCTGAGTTGTTTGATGCCAAACAACCCAGGCTGCAGAGTAGCCATCATGGAGCTGGGGAACTCATGTTCGACTAGTGTCCAGCACATGCATGTCAAATAGTTGCTGTGTTCACTCACTATGTTTCAGGTTTGGTAAGGGCATACTGGGGTCATATTGCTCATGCAGCTATGCCTTCACATATAGTATGGTGCACCCTGCCTTAGGGTTGGAAGGCCTACTAGAGGGGTGACTTACCCATAACATACACAGTGTTGAGTGGACAGGCCACAAAGGGACTGTGCACCATGTCAGATTTATCTTTTTAGGTTTGCCACAGAACACTCAGCCTGCAATGGCAGTGCTAGGTGCATCTGGATCCAGGGCCCTAAAGGGTGGCACAATCAGTGCTGCTGCCCTCAGAGGCCTATCCCTAATACCCCATGCCCTCTGTGCAGATGTACCCATTTACTAGGGACTTACAGTGATATTTAAGAGTGTATCAAATTGGGAAAAAAATCACAATAGGTTTAGGGAAAGAGCTCTGGCCCAAGGAACCTAGTTAGCAAGGTCCCTGGGCACTAGAACTTCTAGGAAAGATCAACATCAAGCAAAAAGTGGGGGGGCTAACCATAGCCCATTTTTCTTATCTTTTGTGCTTTCAGTCTCCTTGCAGGTAGTGGTAGAAATAGGTATGAAACCACTGGTGGATCCCTGAAAGCTATCCTTTTCTGAAACGTAGATGAAATTATTTTGAATTCAGAAATGGGTCATTTGTGTAGATCCTTCAAGGGTTTTGTATAGAAAGTAACAGTTGAGAGAAAAGTAAATAATATTGTTTTGCAAAAAAATGCCATTTGTGTCTGTTTTAATATTTAACTTCTTCTAACAATGGCAGATTTTTAAGAGCAATATTCCATCATGTCTGCTGGACACTTCTGATTGTGGGGATGTCTAGGGCTTGTTGGTTCACCAAGAGCCCTGGGTACTCCAAGCCAATTACTGAGCTGTACTTTGCAATGGTTTTTCTTTGTACACCGTGTATAAACAAATTAATTTGGTAAAATGCAAAGAGTGAAAAATAGGCATCAAGAAAACCTATATATTTCCAAAATGGGCGCAAGATATGGAGCTTAGAAGAAGTGTTTATTTGCACATCTCTGAATTTTGTAGGTATCCATATTAGCATGTGAATTAGATGACATTTATCAAGATGACTTCTTTCGTACACAGGGGCATATTTATACTCTGTTTGCGCCGAATTTGCGTCGTTTTTTTATACTTTGCCATTAGACGCGTCTAGCGCCAAAGTTCATGGAGTTAGCGTCATTTTTTTGCGTGAACACCTTCCTTGCGTTAATGATATGCAAGGTAGGCGTTCCCGTCTTAAAAAATGACTCCGATGCATATGCGTCGTATTTATACTCCCGGGCAAAAATGACGCCCGGGAGTGGGCAGGTCTAAAAAACCTGCATTAGCGCCGGATTTTAGCGCCTGGGTCAGGGCAGGCGTTAAGGGACCCGTGGGTTCAGAATGAGCCCAGAGGTGCCCAGAGGTGCCCTCCCCTGCCCCCAGGGACACCCCCTGCCACCATTGCCCACCCCAGGAGGACACCCAAGGATGGAGGGACCCACCCCAGGGACATTAAGGTAAGTCCAGGTAAGTATTTTTTTTTATTTTTTTTTGTGGCATAGGGGGGCCTGATTTGTGCCCCCCTACATGCCACTATGCCCAATGACCATTTTCCCCTGGGCATGGCCATTGGGCAAGGGGGCATGACTCCTGTCTTTGCTAAGACAGGAGTCATTTCAATGGGGGATGGGCGTCGTAAAAAAATTGCGCAAATCGGGTTGTGGCGTTTTTTTTGCCTCAGCCTGACTTGCACCATTTGTGGACACCCATACGCCATTTTCCCCCTACGCCGGCGCTGCCTGGTGTACGTCATTTTTTTCAACGCACACCAGACAGCGCCGGCGGCTAACGCCGGCTAACGTCATTGAATAAATACGGCGCCCACATGGCGCTTCAGAATGGCGTTAGCCGGCACTAATTATTTTGGCGCAAAACTGCGTTAGCGCAGTTTTGCGTCAAAAAGTATAAATATGGGCCACAGTGTCTTACATTTGGAAGTCACAAAAGCAGAGAAAGACTCCTGTTTTACTCCTGTTTTACTATTCTGTATTCCCTCAAGTCTCCCAATAAAAATGGTACCTCACTTGTGTGGGTAGGCCTAATGCCTGCAACAGGAAGCAGGCAAAAGCACAACATGGACATATCACATTTTGCCACTCAAAACCTTTTTTGCTATATGTCTATTTGTGGATTTTGGGCCCTAGGTCAGCTGGCACCTAAGGAAAACTAGCACACTTGTACATTTTTGAAAATTAGACACCCAGGGAAATCCAGGATGGGGTGACCTGTGTGGCTCTCACCAGGTTCTGTTACCCAGAATCCGTTGCAAACCTATAAAATTGTCCAAAAAACAAATTATCCTCACATTTCTATGATGGAAAGTTCTGGAATCTGAGGGGAGACACAAACTTCCTTCCACCCAGCATTCCCCTAAGTCTCTCCATAAGAATTATATCTCACTTGTGTGGGTATGCCTATTGCCCACAACAGGAAACGTCCCAAAACACAATATGGACACATCACATTTTTCCACTCAAAACTGACCTTTTTATTGTAATGTGCCAAGCTGTGGATTTTGGGCCCTATCTCAGTCGGTACCTAGCAAAACCTATCAAACCTATACATTTTTTTAAACTGGAAATCCAGGACTGGGTGACTTGTGTGGCTCTTATCAGGTTCTGTTACCCAGAATCCCTTACAAACATCATAATTTATCTAAAAACACATTTTACTCCCATTTCTGTGTTGGAAGGTTCTGGAATCCGAAGGAAGCCACAAATTTCCTACCACCCTGCATACCCCCAGGTCTCCCGATAAAAATGTTACCCTACTTTTGTGGGTGAGCCAAGTGCCAACAACAGGGAAGGGCCCAAAACGTCTTGTAGACACATCAACATTATCTATCACAAAACAACCTGATTTTGCACCTGCATTTTTGGTCTTGGACTCAGCGGCAATCTAGGGAAACCAACCAAACCTAAGCATTTTCTAAAAACTAAACACCTGGGGATGTCCAGGAAGGTTTGGCTTCCATGGATCCCCCAACATTTTCTTACCCAGAATCCCATGCCGACCTCAAATTTGGCTAAAAATCATATTTCCCTCACATTTCTGTGTGGGATCACTGCACTGAGACAAATTCCCTACCACCCAGCATTCTCCTTAGTCTCCTGATAAAAATTATACCTCACTTATGTAGGTAGGCCAATGCCTGCAACAGGGAAGGGCCAGAGACATGTAGAAATTGCGGGGGAACCAAAACAGTTCCAAAAGGGCAGTTTTTTTCAATTGTTTTTATGATGACTCTGCTTTGGGCACCCACACAATTGGGGCAGAGTTTTTATCAGTACAGATGGGGCAATGCTGGGTGGTAGGAATTTTGTGGATTCCTGCAGATTCCAGAAGTTTCTATCACAGAAATGTATGTCAAATGCATGATTTCAGGCACAGTTGGAGGTTTGAAGGGCATTGTGGGTCAGAAAATGGTGTGGCGTGCATATGAAGCACACCACCCTGGACTCCCTCAGATGTTTAGCTTTCAGAAGTGCCTGCGTCTGGTAGGTTTTTCCAGATGGCAGCGTACCCAAGCCCAAAAAGTGCAGCCGCTCACCATTGCAAGTGTGACAATTTTGGGAGTTAGCCAAGACCTCTTGGCCCACATGCAAATTCAAAACCCAAATGTCCTCTCTCTTGTCATTGAGAGAAGATGCTTTAGTCCACAGAGGGAGCAGAAAGCTCCCTTCAGTTGGGGTGGGAGTCATTACAATTCCCATGATGGTTGGCAGCACCTGCACCCTATATTTTTTTAACAAACTGCTTCCATAGTGTCTAGTGGGATTTCTGCCTCCTGTGGGGGACAAATCAGGGGTAATAATACCAATCTGCCCCCTAGTGGGAGTGTGGTGGCATTGTCATAACCATTCTGGGTACCACCTACTCCTACCATACCAAAAGAAATCCCTGGTGCCTAGTGGGCTTTCTGTCCCCCCGGGGAACAGAGTGAGGACTATTGCCCCATCTGCTCAACCTGAGGGGAGGTAGAAAGTCTGTGCTCATTCTTTTGGGGGTGAGGTGAGGGTATTGCAATGCCCAGTCTGGGAAGTCCCACCCCTAAATAAATGTAAAAAAATCCCCAGTGCCTAGTGGGCTTTCAGACCCCCTTGATGGCAGATTGGGGGCAGAAAGAGTGTGCCAAGTTTTAGAGCAGGTGGGGGCATCACAATACCCAGTCAGGGCAGCCCCTACCCCTATATGTATGTAAAAAATGAATCCCTGGTTCCTAGTGGGCTTTGTGCCCCCTGGGTTGGCAGATGGGGACTATTGCCCCTAAATGCCTCCTGGAGGCATAAAAACTGCAGATGGGGCTATTGCCCCAAATGTCCCCTGAGGGGGGCACAGAGACTTAAAATCTGAAGACAGTTAAGGGGGAAGCAAAAGCCCTAGCCCAAGGGGCCTCTCCTCACTCCCTGGTGTCTAGTGGATGGATCCCTGCTTGGGGATCACCCTCCTGCAGCAATCCCCAAGCAGGGATCTACTGGGGAGGAGTACAATTGGAAAGGGGAGATTCTACCCTTTCCAATGATACCTCTCCCATCTGCTTCAATGATCCGGAGGCTGGGATGGCTCTTGAGCACTAAGTCAGTGAAAGTGAAATGAGCCAATTGGTTCATTTCACTTTTGTTTTCACTGAAATTACATCAGCCCACAGTGCGCACTGATTGTCATTTCACAAAAAAAAAAAACAGCCTTGGGTATTCCCCAACTCTGGTGTCTATTTTGGCAGAAAGGAAATCCCTTTGGTGCTCATACCAGAGGGATTTCCATTGCAATGTGCGCGGACAGCTGGGAGCTGTCTGACGCACACGAGCACTGTGGCGTCGGATGGCTTCCAGATGTCTGACGCATAAAAGGGGTTAAATTATAAATTCTGCTGCTGGATGATGTTTACAAACTATTTTTGTCTATGGAATATGATCCGCTGTGAAAACCCCTGTTGCATTTGAATTGGGCCTTCTGTTAACACTATGGTGGTCATTATGACAATGGTGGTGACTGTTAAAGTGGCGGTAACACCGCCAACAGGCTTGAGGTGATTACGGCCAAATTATGACCATGGCGGTGATAACTCCCGTAAACAGTTAATGTACCACACCAACCACCAGGGTGTAAACACCACTGACCACGGCGGTAGCCATCAACAGCCAGGCGGAAGACAAGGTACTGCCCACCATATTGTGACACAGCACACCGCTACAATTTCCGGGGCGGGACCAATGCCATCAAAGCCTTGCGGAAACAAAACACAGAAGACCAAAGACTCACCATTATAGACACAGAGAATATCAACGCCTCCATGGAAATGGAACTGCAGGTCTTCCCAATGCTTTTCTACACCATGCTCCACCTGGAACACCAATGCTGACGAAGATGACAACAGTGAGTACAGCCACCTAGCACACAAGGGAAGGAAGGAGATAAAAGAGAGTGACACACACACGCACAACACACACCATACACACAACCAGCTGCAGATGAAAAACAATGCCATAGGACACACCTCATAATGGTGCAAGGACAACAGTAAGGCAGAATTTAAAATGTATTCGCATGCCAACAATCACCATTAGTCCCGAAGTGTCAAATATTATACAAGAACCATTGTCCAGAAAGGGCCAATGCCCAGTCCAAAGTGAAAAAGGCTCACATGGCCACAGGGCAGCGTCCAAGCCCCAACTTGAACCTGACATTCCCCACACCAAATTGTGCAGGGGCAACATGTTGGAAGTGGGCAGGCACCTCAGGAGGAAGGGGGGTGGGGAGCACCTCAGCTGAAGTGGGGAACTTGCCCACTGGTTCTGGAGGGGGCTCCTTTTACAACAGTCCCTGGAGGGTTGCCTACATGCCCTTTGCTGGAGGTGAGGGCTGTATTGTCTCTGCTGGGGGAGGTGTCTCCTGGGCAGCCTCTGCTGGAGGTGAGGGCTGCATTGCCTCTGCTGCAGGTAAGGGCTGGTGTGTCTCAGCTGTAGGTGAGGGCTTCTTGCCTTTCATTGGTGGTTGAGCGAGAACCATTCCTTTAATTGGTGGCTGAGTGGAAACCTCTGCTATCATTGGTGGTTGAGTGGGAACAGCTGCTGTCATTGGTGGTTGAGTGTGAACCTTTCCCTTCCTGGCTGGTGGAGTGGGATCCTTCTCTTTCCTGGCTGGTGGTGTGGGATCCTTCCCTTTCCTGTCTGGTGGAGTGGGATCCTTCCCTTTCCTGGCTGTGGAGTGGGATCCTTCCTTTTCCTGGCAGGTAGAGTGGAAGCCTTCTCTTTCTTGCCTCCACGACTTTGAGGTGCCTCCACTGTCCCTGTGGACTGTTTGGCTGAGGTGCTGGGCTGGGTCGTTGGGACCCTGCTCTTACTGGCAGGACGGGGTGGAGGGGGAGGGAAGAGGTCAAGTTGGGCAAGGAAAAGCTTCTTAGGGACAGTAGGGCAGGATGAGGGAGGAGGGATGGGAGTGATGGGGTGTGATGGCATGCAAGTATTGGGGGTGATAAGTCCTAAATTTTGACTTGCCAGTCTCCAGTCCTCCGGCAACTCCAGTGAGTCCCTCAGGATGCAGTATTGTCAAGACTTGCTCCTCCCTTGCTGTTAGCTGTGCGGGAGGAGGTGGGTATCCCCTGCCAGTCCTCTGTATGGCAAGCTAGTGCCTTGCTGCCACGGAAAGTAGCTTCCCCGTAGGTCGTTCCACCTCTTCCTGATGTCATCCCTTGTTCTTGGATGCTGTCCCATGGCATTCACCCTGTCCACGATTCTCCGCCATAGCTCCATCTTCCTGCCAATGGATATTTGCTGTTCCTGTGCTCCAAACAGCTGTGGCTCTATCCTGACTATTTCCTCCACCATGAACCACAACTGCTCATCAGTGAAATGGGGGTGCCTTAGTGGGCACATGGGTGCTGTGTGTTGTGTGTTGAGTAATGTGGTGGGGTGTGGGATGGGGGGTGCATGACAAATGTGTGGGTGTTTGTGGTGTGTGTGTGTAATTGTCTCAGTGGTCTTGGTTTTAGTCTGGTGGCAATAATTGGTGTTCGTAAAGGGTTGTGAGTAATTTGGGTGTGTGCTTTATAGTGGTGTGGGTGGGTGGGTGTGATGTGTGTATCAGTGTCAGGTGTGTGATTTCGGTTTTGGCTAATGTAGTGTTGTTTTGGTTTACCAATGTTGAATGTCCACTGTGGTGATTCATGGGTCATAATGTGGTGGGCGTTGTTTTGTTGGCGTTACAGTATGGGTGTTGGTACGACAATTTACCACTGTTTTTTGGGCTGGTGGATTTGTGAATGTGGCAGTGTTCTGTCGGATTGGTGTTTGTTTCTCATAATACGGATATCCGCCACTGCAGAGGTATGTTGGCCGCCGTCACCGTGGCGGTAAGCAGGATTTACTGCCAATGTTATAATGAGAGCCTATGGGTTAAATCTTCTGATGGATCATCTGTGTTGTTGGGCCACTTTGCTACTGTGATCCCGTCCTAAATGTGAACCATCTTGGTATATTTAATTATTTTTATTTTTTCTGATAACTTAATATATTATGCCTGGACTAAATCCTTTTGATGTCCTCTTGGCATAACAAATTAACTTATTATGCTTCATTGATTACTTTTCTCTCTATTCCTTTTCTCTTGCTGTGTTTCATTCCCTTTGCTCTACCTCTCTCTTGTTTTCCTGATTGTTAATAGCACATACTATTTATTTTCTCCATTTTCCCTTTCCATTTTCTTCTCCTTTTCTCCTTGTGCTGTGTCCTGTATCTTGTCACAATACTTTATGTTCTCTTTGGTATTTTGGCTTGTATTTTCCTCTATTATGTGTAATGCAATGCCAGCCTTTAAAAAGCCCTGGGATTCCATGCCAGGAGGGTGTGAAACACACCTTGGGTGATCATCACTGGTAAGTTATACTGGTCTTCTATGAGGATTCACTTGTATCGAAATAAATACAATTTAATCTTGTGCATCATTTTGGGATTTAGTTGTAATCTTCACAATGACAGGGATTACCAGTGGAATTATCAATCACATGATTCAGTTTTCTCATAAACAATTTTCAAGGTCATTAGTCCCTTTAACTAAACCCCCTACTTCAATAAACTTGTCGGAGTCAAGGGACTTCATCTTGCCACGGATCAATGTAATTTCAACTATGTCTGTTACAGACCTCTTTGCTGATCCCCAGTCTAACACTCAACTTTTGGAGTTATTTTACAGGAGAGCAGAAATCTCAAGACTTCACAAGAATAAAAGTGGAAAAAGTAAAAAATAAACTGACTAGTATTGAGGCCAAGTTTTCACTTATTACTGACCAGATCAAGGAAGTAGAGCAGAGGGTGTCCAATCTCGAAGATCAACAGGTGTAGCGTCACAAAAATTCAGAATACTTTGAAAAGCAGGTTCATGCCTTAAAGAGGGAACAGGAGGAGATGGAAAATCACTCACAATGTTCCAATCTGTGTTTTGTTGGTGTGCCACAAAATACAAAAGCAACAGAAGGAATTGTCCCACTGGTTGAGAAACTGGTTTGAAAACATTTTTTCCTGGCTTTACAGACCACACAACAATGAGAGCTCATTGTGTGCATGGACAGATCCGGAGTACTCAGTCGAAGAACCCATGAACAATCTTAATGAATGTCTTGCATTTCTGTATAAAATGAACAGATTTTCTTTAAAGCCAGGCAATAGAAACCGTTTGGTATACCAGAGCAGTTCTCTTTACCGGTTTTCTTGACATGATAGCAGCAGCAGCCAAGAGTCTACGAGTCTTTAGAAATTTGATAGATCCATTTAAGGCACTAGGAGTCCATCCTCAATTTGTGCAGCAGTTCAAGATGAAAATTTGGTGCAAATGTAGCTTTGAAATTATCTCAGTTGAATGCATGCAAGCGTTTCTGAAATCAATCCACAGTGAGAAGAACTCAAAGTAACTCTAGGAAACCGTTAATTAGAATTCCACAATTGGTTATCTGAGGCTGTTAATGACTTGATGTTCCTCAAAAATAGAAACCAGTAGTTGAATTGGATCTGTCAATATTGTTAGGTGATGGATATTTTTAGTTGATGGCTCTGGAACTTAGGGTGGATGTAATGTTAAATTTGAAGCAATGGTGATGGAGCACATACCCCCCTCTCTTTTGAGAGGTCCTGTGTGCAGGTTCATGGCACCTGTCAAAAGGAGGCACTGCCTTCACCCCCGGGGGAAAAGGAGGCATCATCCCGTGGCTGGCTTTGAGGGCAATGTACGTGAAGGTGGAGTGGGACTTGCAGGGCAGCTGGCATGGGTGCACTTCAAGAAGATAAGAAGGAAAAAAAGGAGAGATCACAGTACAAGGAGATATTTGTTTCTATAGGGCTGTACAGAGGGCCAAAGAGACAGAAGAGTCCTTTAGTGCACAGAAGAATAGGGACAGATATTAAGTAGTCAAAGTTTTGATGTATCTAAGCAAATCAGCACTTAAGCATTTTTACAAGCTTTTTTTTACACTTTTTCCATTTCTAAATTCACTTGTATTTATTGCACTTTTCCAGTGCAGTATACACTTTATTACTAGGGAACATTGTTCAGAGGTATGGACGGTCTTTGCTAAAGGTTATGCACTATGCACTCTAGAATACCCTAATTATGCACCCTATTAGTAGGGAGTATCTTTCAATGGGATGGTTGGTCTTTGTTTTCCCTATATACTATGCACTTTATAATACTTTGATTATATGTAGGTTTTAGAAATGGGTTCTCTAGTTGGCAGAGGTATACACCCTTGTCCAAGTAGGGACCACAATCCTAGTCAGGGTAAGTCACACACAATCCAAATTATCCTGTGCCCACCCTCTGGTAGCTTGTCACTGAGCAGTCAGGTTAGAAGGCAATGAGTAAAGTATTTGTGCAATAAATCATGCAATAACACAGTGAGAACACCACATAAAGACACCACGCAGGTTTAGAAAAATATAGGATATTTATCTGATTAAATTAAGATAAAAAACAATCAAGATTTGGTAATCACAAGTGGAAATATCACTTTTGTAATTATGAGAAGAGTCTTTAGTTCTTCAAAGCAACAACTGTCTCTTGCAAGCACAAAGTACCTGGTTTGCATCAAAGCTACACACACGAGGACCGCAGAGGAGGAGATGCGTGAAAAAAGCTGGACACACACAGAGGATGCATCAATTGTTTTCCATGCAGCAAGGGCTTTGCGTTGAATTCCAGCATGCAGGCTTCAATGCTCTTTTGCGATGTGGGGTCTTTTGTCAGGGACGATGCGTGGAAATCCTGGGCATGCAGGTCAAAGTCACAGGTGCTTCGTCGATCCAGTGGGCGATGAGTCTAAATTTCTGTTGCACGGCAGACAGTGTGTCGGTTCTTCTCACAGAAAGTGAGGCTGCGTCGCTCCGGCTCGGTGATGCGTCAATCCAGTGGGCTGTGAGTCAAAATTCCAGTCGCAACGCTGGCATAGCAACGATCTCCACTCGAGGAGCCGGGCTGCTTCATACTGGTTCGACAATGCAGTGATTATTTCACTGCTAGGCAGGCTGTGCATCGATTTTCGCAGAACAAGGAGTTTCTTTGCAGAGATGAAGTCTTTTTGGCCCTGAGACTTCAGGAAACAGAAGACAAGCTCCATCCAAGCCCTTCGAAAGCACTTCTCAGCAAAGCTAGAGGCCAGCAAGGCAGCAGGGCAACAGCAATGCAGCAGCCCTTTACAGCAAAGCAGTCCAGGTGAGTCCTTTGGGCAGCCAAGCAGCTACTTTTGGCAGGTTGCAGTATCTGGTGCAGGGTGTCTGTCCAAAGAAGTGTCTGATCAGGTAGGGTCAGAGACCCAGTTTATACACCCAAAAGTGCCTTTGAAGTGGGGGAGACTTCGAAGAATAGTTTTGAAGTGCACAAGGTCACCTTTCAGTACAACCCTGTCTGCAGGGGTCCCAGTAGGGGGTTTGGCAGTCCATTGCATGAGGGCAAGCCACTCTCCCTTGAAATGTAAGTGTCAGGCCCTCCTTCCTCCCAGCCCAGGAAAACCCATTCAGTATGCAGATGTGTGCAGCTGTGACTGAGCATCCTGTGTTTGTGGTTGTTTGGGTGAAACGCACAAGGGAGCTGTCAACCAGCCCAGCCGAGACATAGATTGGAGACAGACTGTAAAGCACAGAAGGATTGTAGTGCAGAGAAATGCTCACATTCTAAAAGTAGCATTTCTAAAATAATAATATAAAATCCAACCTCACAAGTCAGCAGGATTTTGTATTACTAAATATGACCTGTTCACCACTTTCTAATCAGAAACTAACACTCAAACAGTTTATGAGGGTAGCCCTGATGTTAGCCTATGAAAGGTGCAGGTTTTGCAGCAGTGGAAAATGAATTTAGGAGTTTTTCACTACCTGGACATATAATACACATACATATATGGCCTGCCTTTTACCTACACAGCACCCTGCCTTCTGGGTTACCTAGGGCATACCGTAAGGGCGACTTATGTGTAGAAAAAGGGGAGTTTAAGGCTTGGCAAGTACTTTTAAATGCCAAGTCAAAGTGGCAGTGAAACTGCACACACAGGCCTTGCAATGGCAGGCCTGGGACATTGTTAAGGGGCTACTTATGTGGGTGGCACAACCAGTGCTGCTGGCCCACTAGTAGCATTCAATCCCCAGACCCTGGGTACATGTAGTGCACTTTACTAGGGACTTACCTATAGATCAAATATGCCAGTTGGGTATGAACCAATGTTACCATGTTTCAAGGGAGAGAGCATATGCACTTTAGCACTGTTTAGCAGTGCTAAAGTGCACAGAATCCTAAAACCAGCTAAAACAGTGTCAAAAAGTGGAGGGAGGCAGGCAAAAACTTGGGGGTGACCACCCTAAGGCTGTCAGGTCTAACATGTGTCCCTCCCAGGTGAAAGTGGGGAGAGCTACCCAACCCCTTGGGAGCTGTCCTCGCTAAGGCAGAACTATCTGGAGAGACCATCAGCATTGGCGTGGTCAATCCCCGGGCAATGCTCCACCGTAAAGTCCATCCCCTGCAGGGAAATGGACCACCTCAAGAGTTTAGTATTTTTACCCCTCATTTGCATGAGTCATCTGAGGGGCCTGTGCTCTGTCTGAACCTGGAAGTGAGTCCCAAACAGGTATAGTGTCAGATTCTTCAGTGCCCAGACCACAACAAATGCTTCTCTTTCAATGGCACTCCACCTCTGTTCCAGTGGTAATAGTCTTCTGCTAATAAAGACTACTGTTTTATTCAGGCCCTCTTCATTCAGCTGTGCTAGGACCACCCCTATGCCATGCTCTGAAGCATCTGTCTGCACAATGAATTCTCTGGAGTAGTCCCGTGCACATGGCTTCCTTCAGGGAGTCAAAGGCTTCCTGACGAGCCTCTGTCCAATTCACCAACCTAGGTTGTTCCTTGGATGTGAGATCGGTTAAGGGGGCCACTATGGAGCCATAACCCTTAACAAATCTTCAGTAGTATCCAGTGAGACCTAAGAAGGCCCTTACCTCTGTTTGGTTTCTAGGTGGTTGCCAGGCCTTGATTGTTTCAATCTTGGCCTGGAGGGGCTGCATCTTGCCCCCACCTACTAGGTGTCCCAAGTACACCACGGAACCCTGCCCAATCTGGCATTTAATGGCTTTGATGGTCAGGCCTGCCTGTTGCAGGGCTTGAAGCACATCTTTAAGGTGGAGCAGGTGTTCCTCTCAGCTGAAACTGTAGAGGGCGATGTCATCTGGATAGGCTACACAGAAGGCATCCTTGCCAGGTAGGACCCCGTTAATCAACCGTTGGAAGGCTGCTGGGGTATTTTTCAGTCCAAAGGGCATGACCCGGAACTGGTAATGTCCCTAAGGAGTAGAAAACGCTGATCTCTCTTTTGCTCCTTCAGTCAAGGCAATCTGCCAGTACTGTGACATGAGATCAAAGATACTAAGGAACTGGGAAGTGCCTAGCCTGTGTACGAGCTCATCAGCTTGGGGGATGGGATGGGCATCTGTCTTCGTGACAGAGTTGAGACCCCGGTAATCCACCCAGAACCTAAGCTCTGGCTTGGCACAGGGAGCAGCAGCTTTGGGAACCAACACCACTGGGCTGGACCAGTGGCTACTGGACTTCTCCATCACTCCAAGAGCCAGCATCTTGGCAACTTGATGCTGGACCTCATCTTATCTGACACTCTGTAAATTTTATTTTTTACAGGGGGACTGTCTCCTGTGTCAATGTCATGGACACACAAGTGTGTGAGTCCAGGGGTGATGGAAAACAGGGAAGAGAACTACTTCCATAATTTGTAGCAGTCCCCTCCCTGATCTAGAGTCAGGGAGTCAGAGAGATTGATACCCTCTACTGACCTATCACCTTCTTTGGCAGAGGGGAGGTCATGGAGAGGCTCACTCTCCTCTTCCATAGCCTCGTCTGTCACCAGAAGCATGCTGACTTCAGACTTCTCAAAATCAGGCTTCAGTCTGTTTTGATGGAGCATCCTTAGGGGGTTTCTAGGGGGCTTGAGGTCCACTAAGTAAGTGAACTCCTACTTCCGCTCTCTGATCTGAAAAGGGCCAGTTCAGCAGTCCTGGAGAGCTCTAGGCTTTACTGGCTCCATTACCCATACTTTGTCTCCAGGTGAGAATTCTACCAGGGTGGCCTTCTGGTCATACCATTGCTTCATCACCGCTTGACTGGCCTCGAGGTTGCTCTTGTCCTACTTCCAGAAGCGCTGCATCTGGTTGCGGAGGGACAGCATGTAACTGACCACATCCTGGGGGGGGTTCCCAGGAACTTTCTCCTACCCCTCTTTTACTATGCTTTTATGCTTAGGGGTCCCCTGACAGAGTACCCATAGGGAAATTCAAAGGGGCTGAACCCCCCCCTTTCTGGGGCACCTCTCTATAAGCAAAGAGAAGGCATGGCAAGAGGATGTCCCACTTACGCCTCATGGCCTCAGGTAGGCCTGTGATCATGCCTTTTAGGGTCTTTTTGAACCTTTATACAAGCCCATTGGATTGAGGATGGTAAGGGGTGGTGAATGGGTATGTCACCCCACATGCATCCCACATGGACTTCATGTACGCAGACATGAAGTTTGTGCCTCTGCAAGACACAACCTCTTTTGGGAATCCCTCATGGGTAAATATCCCCATCAGAGCTCTGGTCACCACCAGTATAGTCACTGTCCTTAGAGGGTGGCATGGTCCACCAAAACCAGGATAAATCTGTTGCCCAGGGCAGTTTTGAAGTCCAAGGGACCAATGATATTGATGCTCACCCTATTAAAGGGGGTGCCAACGACAGGCAGTAGGATCAGGGGTGTTTTTTTGCCTTTTCCGTGTCTTCCCACTAGCCTGGCAGGCTTTGCAGGACCTACAGAAAGCATCTGAGGCTACCCACATTCGGGGCCAATAAAAGTGGATGACAAGCCTGGCAATGGTCTTGTTTTGCCCAAGTGTCCCACCAGGGGGATGTCGTGAGCCAACCCCAAAAGGAAGGACCGGTAGCACTGGTGGACCACCAGCTTCCGGTACCTTGGGCTCACTGTAAAGGAGATGATTCTCCCAATAGATGTGGTGATCGCCAGAGGCTTCACCTGCTGCCTGGGCTGCGGCCTGTCGCCCCAAACCCTCAAGATTGGGGCACTCTTCCTCCACGTGCCAGCCAGCAAGCTCTGGTAGGTTAAACAGAGCAGGGATGTCCTCCTCAGTTAGCTCAGGGGCTTCTTCCTCTGGGACCCCTCAACCACCACGGCAACGTCTGGGACAAGTTTCCCAGGCACCTTGCCCTTCCTCTTTGCAGCTGTCTGGGCCATTGTTCCAGTTTTCAGACACCCTTGACTCCCTTCCCGAGCAGCCATGGACCGTGTGGTCATGCAAACCTAACATCTCCAGGTGAGATCTGAGTGCCACCTCCTTCCAGGTAGTATGCTCAAGGTTGTTGCCTAACAGACAATCTACAGGCATGGCAGAACAAGAGCCACTGGTAGGTGACACTCTTTATTGTCAGAAACTATGACCTGGTGGAATGTATTGGTGATGACCTGCTCATCTGACACCAGCTGAATCCTGACAGTGGTCATGCTGGCTCCTGTGTCATGCAGAGCCTCCACCCTTTGCCATTAATGGTGACCCACTGCCTATACCTGGAAGTATTGGCTGGCATGTGTGCTTTTGGCACCATTTCCCCATCTTCCAGGGACACTAGGGTTACCTCTATCTGTTACCCAAAACTATCTGTGACTACCTCCTCCCCGATGGCTACACTATCCAACCCAAGGTTCTGCTGTCCAGTGGGGGGCTGTGCCCGCATTGGACACTGGGAGTCACCCTTGTAGTGACCAAACTTGGTGCACTCTCAGCATTTGGGTATAAACGTTCTTATTGTTTTATCAAAAAACCCTGGCCAGAATCAGGTTTGGACTGGTTACCACCACCCACCTGGGAATTGTTTTGAGAGACTTTTGAGAATTCCTTATTTTTAAGTCCCCCCCCCTTTCTTCTAATGGGAACCCTGACCACCTTTGTGAGTGTCCCCCCAGATAACTTTTTGGACACTCTGGTGCCAACCCAGAGGTCTGTCTCTTCAGCAAGCTTCCTAGGGTCAGTCAGCTTACTGTCAACTAGGTGCTGACATAACTCTGTAAAGCAAACACTGAGCATATGCTGTCTCAGGATCAAACTATACAACCCCACATTGTCATTTACTTTACTGCCCGCACCCATCCATTTGGTGCTTTATTGGACATATCAAAAAAGTCTACCCAAGGTTGTGTGGAGAGCTTGGTGCTGTCTCTGAACCTCTGACGGTACTTCTCAAAGGTCAGCCCAAACTTGGCAAAGAAAGCAGTTTTCATGGGTGAGTCAGGTCTAACATGTGTTCCCCCCCCCCCAGCTGAAAAGTGAGGAGAGCTAGCCAGCCCCTTGGGAGCTCTCATCGCTAAGGCTGAAGTATTTGTAGAGACCATCGGCATTGGTGTGGTCAATGCCCGGTCGATGCTCCACCGTAAAGTCCATCCCCTGTAGGGAAACGGACCACATCAAGAGTTTAGGATTTTCACCCTTCATTTGCATGAGCCATCTGAGGGGCCTGTGGTCTGTTTGAACACGGAAGTGAGTCCCAAATAGGTATGGACTCAGCTTCTTCAGTGCCCAGACCACAGCAAGTGCTTCTCTTTCAATAGCACTCCACCTCTGTTACCGTGGTAATAGTCTTCTGCTAATAAAGACTACTGGTTGGTCCAGGCCCTCCTCATTCAGCTGTGCTAGGACCGCCCCTATGCCATGCTCTGAAGCGTCTGTCTGCGCAATGAATTCCCTGGAGTAGTCAGGGGCCTTGAGCACGGGTGCCGTGCACATAGCTTCCTTCAGTGAGTCAAAGGCTTTCTGACAAGCCTCTGTCCAACTCACCAACCTAGGTTGTTTCTTGGATGTGAGTTATGTTGAGGGGGCCACTAAGAAGCCATAACCCTTAACAAATCTTCGGTAGTATCCGGTGAGACCTAAGCAGTCTCTCACCTCTGTAGGAAGTCCCGGTAGCACTGGGGGACCAGCAGCACACGTAATGCCCCAGCTTCCAGTACCTTGGACTCACTGTAAAGGAGATCATTCTCCCTATAGGTATGGTGATCGCCAGAGGCTTCATCTGCTGCCTGGGCTGTGGCCTGTCACCTCAAACCCTCGAGTGGGGCACTCTTTCTGCACTTTGCAGAACTTCTCCCTGGTTGACCCACCCTCAACTTTCCAGCCAGCAAGCTCAGGTAAGTTACCCAGGGTGAGGATGTCCTCTTCCACTGTGTCATCCACCGCTTGTCAACACCAGAGCAGTATGCGCTCTATTGGCGACAAAAATGCAAAAACCCAGCACTCTCAAAACAATGTAATTTATGCATTGTGCTGATATGTTGTGGTTTAACCTTTTGCATTGCAGAGTTCTATCCTGAAAACGTATTTTTAATATGTTTACAAATACTGTTCCTTTGCAATGTATTGCTGCAGGTTTTCAGAGGGTGTTAGGGTGTGGCCCCTTTCCAGGGCCTTCCAGAGACGTTCCCTGCAACATGCCTGGCCGTGGTTCTGGGCTGGGCCAAGACTCTATAAAAGAGAGTCAGCCCAACTCCCAGTGCTCACTATTCAGAGGTCCCGGTGCAGAGCAGCAGCTTCTTCCTGAGCTCCTGTCCTGGCGGCCTATTTGGATCTTCCAGTCTTCTGCCCTCATCCCTCATTGGTGATCATTGTTCCAGGCGGTAAGACGGTGGTTGGACATTTCCCATATTTTCATATTCTTGGTTTTAATTCTTAAAATGAATAACAGATTACTTGCGCGCTGCCATTTTTTTTTACATCTATATGGTGATTTGCAAATAGGCAGGAGGCGCGATTTATTCCATAAAGGTTTGACTTTGTTATTCATTACGCTGCCATTTCTTGACATTTACGTGGTGGCTTAAGAATCGGCAAGACACGCGATTCGTTTTATGGTGTTTGGACATTGTTGTCCATTGCGCGCTGATATTTCTTGACATTTACATGATGTTTTATGAGTTGGCAAGACGCGCAACTCGTTTCATGAGCATTTAACTTTGTTGTTCATTGCACCCTACCATTTCTTGACATTTACATGGTGGCTTAAGAATCGGCAAAAGAAGTGCAATTTGTTTCATTGTACTTTGATCTTGTTATTTACTGTGAGCTGTTAATCCTTGACATTTATATTGTGTTTTACGAATCAGCAAGACGCGCGATTCGATTAATGAGGATTTGACTTTGATATTCATTGCATGTTACCATTTCTTGGTATTTTACATGGTAACACTCGAATTGGCAAGACGCACGATTCTCTCCTTTTAATTCATGTTGTTTATTGTATGCCACTATTCTAAGATATTTATTATGTAATATTTGAGTTGACAAGTTATGTGATTTGTTTCCTGAATCCATATTGTGTTATTCATGGTGCACAATCCTTTTATATTTATGGTTTTACTATATATATATATATATCTGCAATATTTGCAATTTGTGTTGAAACATTTTAAGAGTACACAGAAGGCCATAGTTTCTAGATGCAATATTCTATGGTACTAGTATACATTCTCAAAACAGGGTTTATATGACTGGTTTAAAATTTTGTCAAAATGTTTTTTCTGATTCTCATGTAAAGGAAAGTACTTGAATAAGAAAGTTTTCATTGAATTCATCTTGATTCCCCTACAGGTATCCGGCCATCTTGAAAATTAGTCATTTTAAACTTAACACTTAGATTGTTCATGTTTTCAGAGTGCTAGGCTTAGAATCATAGTTTATTATTGATTTCAGGAGATATAATTTTCATATTGTGTGTTCTAACCTTTTTCTTACTACAGATCTCCTTCCCAGCCGTTCCCTTCCTAATCCCCTCTTCCCCTCTTGAACTCTCTCAGTCTCTGTTATTTATCTATCAGAGTCTTGGAGCTGTTCAGTGGTGGAAGTGTTGGGAACATGCACAGACCCCGAGGATCTGGTGACTCTGACACCGCTGGAATGTCTGAGACTGGTTACCCGCACCCCTTGCCTTTCCTCTTTGCAGCTATCTGGGCCATTGTTCCAGACACCCTTGACTCCCTTCCCGGACAGCCATAGACTGTGTGGTCATGCAGACTCATTCAGGCAAACCTAACATCTCCAGGTGAGACTGGAGCTCCAACTCCTTCCAGGTAGTATGCTTAAGGTCTTTGCCTAAAAGACAATCTACAGGCCTGGCAGGACTCAAAGCTACTTTTAGAGAACCAGAGACCCCCTCCACCTCAAAGGGAACGAGAGCCACCATACGCAATGACATAATTTGATCATGCTCTTTACACGAGGAAGTAATCCTTGATTTCTCTAACCTGACTCGACCACCTCCTGAATTCCTGTTGGCCTGGATGCCCTGCTGGCTGGGGCTTAAACCTTTGTGCAGAGCAAGGGAGAGCAGGTGAGTAGACGAGCGAGCAAACGAGCAGTCGAGGAGGAGGAGGAAAAGTGGCTGTTTTCTTGTCCTGTGGGGACTGACGCTCTCCTCCCGAATCCGGAACCCACAGAGGTCCAAGGCCGCATCGGAGGAGGAGTGGTTGCGGAGTCGCTATGGTTGCTGTGGTTGTGGTCCGGTGAAGAGAAGCCGCCACCGCAGCCAGGCAGCAGCAGAAGTCAGCCACAGTGAAGAAGGAGCTGAAGAGCTGAGTGAAGGAATCTGGAGCGGCCAGGCAGTGCGTGGCGAGACCTGCTGGAAGAAGGAACTGAAGGCATTACAAGAGGCAGTCACAGTGTGTACAGGGGGAGTGGCGGTCACTGATTTCACTGGGCAGAGGCAGCAGCGGCAAATGGAGGACTAGAAAGGAAATTGGCCTTTGTATTGACTGGGCAGTGGATGTAATGGGGAAGTGAGTAGCAAAGACACCACACAGGGCCTATATCTGAGTGAGAAGAACTTTGTCTAGTTGCCTCGGGACCTGGCAGGTAGAATTCTACTGTTCCACTCGTTCTACTCATTGGGAGCTTTATTAAAAACAGGGCTTCCAGCAAATATAGATTAACCCACCTCTCCCCATATACCAGCAGGGTGGCACTTGTTGCTAGACACAAGCATCATAACTGACTGCCCTTGACATGCGGAAGTGTGGATATCTGCTTGGTCATCAACCCCCTGCCCTCCGCCCGCTGCACCCGCATTGCCACGGCATTTCCTGCTACACCAGAAGCAGCATCGGTGTCCATTCTAGCACAGCCATCATCAGCCATCAGCACCTAAAGACTAAACGGGCATTAGGAGTGTCAGGGAGGGAGAAGCCCAACCTATAGCAAGTGTAGTGGACGTAGCGGTCCACTACAGGGATTGAGCCAAGGCCCACTGCGGAAGCGCTTTGAGTAGGCTCGGGTGCAGCTTGCCGTGAGGCCTAAGAGCCTCACTTGCACAGTAGGTTGGGTCTCCCGGAGACCAGCAAGAGGCTAAGTCCTCACAGGAGTGGCTGGGGGAGCTCTTGGTGCTGTGGAGGAATTTTGGAGGAAAGGACGGCGGAAGTTGTCCATGGTCAGGAGTGCTCCCTGCAATTAGGTAGGAGTGATAAAACCCCTCTCAAAACCATGATAATCCATAGTAACTCTTATTCTCTGTCCTCCTCTCCCCTTAACCAATTAGTGGTCCTCTGCGTGCTCGTGCCCCTCGATTAATACCTTCCAATCTGTAAATAAAGTGAACAAAGATGGACATCCCAGTTTAAAGGATTTAATCGTTCCTCCAAAGGGAGTATGCAATCAGGGAGAGAGAGAACACTCCACCCACAGGCACAAAGAAATAAGAGGAAACAAAAATTGCCTAATATGCAATCTGTGAAGTCAAAGCGATCAAAAAGCTCAGAGGAACAGAGTTTGACCCTGATTTTCCACATTTCTTGTAAAAACCACTTCAAAAATTTGACTTTTTGGCTGACCCATTGGAAGTGAATTTTTTTCCTCTACCAAAGACCAAACAGCTCTTCCATCTCCCATTTCCCCAACCAAAAGCGAAAGCAGCATTGTAATTGGAAAGGAGGGGAAATGGCGGGTTAGATGCCGATCAAATGTTCCCAATAAATGTCCAGGTCGACTTTGCCTCTATTCAAGCTCCTGAAGCCCGAGGGTATTTTGACCTCATTGAAATTGAGGAATTCAACAAACTTTTACAGGAATCAAGTCAAAATAGAATTAGATGGGAAAGGAGTAAAAGAAACTCCCCAGTTAATATTAGTAATTCATTGGCTGATAAAGGAAAAGACTGGGGGTCGATTACCGATTTGGAGCTACTGACGATGAGATCACCCTCTTCTCCACCATCACCATTCCTCAATAGAGCCAAAAACCTTCTGCAGACTAAAGGTTCTATCCCTCCAGAAGTAAATGCCATCACTAAGAAGACTACAGCTATGGAATATCCTAAAATGCTGGGAAGTAAAGAGTCAATGGGGGGGTTCTCAAAGCTACTCCGGCAGACAGCTGCAAACTGTGTTGCATTCCATGGAAACAGTAGCCATAAGTCCCAGTGTGGGTAGTGGGAGATTATGGCCCTCATTATGAACACGGCGGTAAACACTGTCGACCGCCGCGGCGACGGCGAGCAGAAGACTGCCATTGGCGGTGAACAGAAACCTGCCATATAATGATGAAAAAATCAGAAACCAACACAAATCTCCCTGCCACCAGTCACCACCAGGACCTTGTCGGCGGAAATGCTGGACCTCCCACCCTGCCACCGCCGAGCACACAAACTTCCCGCCCTCCAAATAATGAGGCACAAATCACCACGGCGGTCAGTGGAAGCCGAACGACCATTGTCGGTACAGACCGCTACGGGCGGCAAGTGGACCCAACAGCAAGAAATGAATACATTGGCAAGCTTGAAACCCACACACCTGACACACATCCACAACACTATAAAACACTCACAGACACACCCCACAATCCTTTACAAAACAATTAGGCCAACTTATACAAAGATCCATTTAAAGTGTGAAAACCTGCACAAAACTGCCCAGTCCTGTGCACCCCATCCAATCATTCAATTTTAACAGACATGTCCATTCCCCCCAACAGGCACCACCACCCATGCCATCCTGATGGACAGGACAAGGAGTGGCCGTGCCCTGCAGGGAGACAGGGGCACCTCCCAGGACACTGGGGATGGAACCCTGGACATTGCTGATCAGCCCGGCCCCTCATACGTTCTTGGACTGTCACCATCCAGCAGCCCCACCCAGGAAACCACTGACACCCCTACCACTCAGCCAACAACATCAGCCCAGGGCAACCGTCCCCACACCTGTGTATCCAGGCCACAGACTGGTGGAACACATGGAGAGAGGCCACAGTCACCCCCTACCAACAGGCAGGAAGGTGATGGCCCTAGTACAAGTGGTACCACCAGACCATTGCAGGGGACACAGACACAGGGGGATAGGCCCAGTGGGAGGGCATCACTGGCCCAGGGGGGAGGCCACAGGATTGATGCTGCAGCCCAGGACATGATCTCTGAGGTCCTGGGAGCATATCACCATACCCAGGACAGATAGGCCCAGATAGTATCCACCCTGGGGCAGAGTCAAAGGATGCAGCTAGCACACCACCAAGAGGCTATGAAGCAGTGGAAACTGCACAATGTCACAATGGCCAGCATAGCAGGTGCACTGCTGCACCTTGTCCCAACACAGACTGAGTCCCACACAGATCAGGAAGCCCCTACTACAGGCAAGGCTACAGACTGGACAACAACAGCATCAGCAGCAACTGCACATGGTCCACCCTCTCAGGACACAAAGGGAACATCCATCTCAACCCGTACAGGCCAACACCAGGCACCCAAACGGACCCTAGGGCCCAGATATGGCACTGGAACACCTGCTAAGACCAAGGGCCCCTCAAAGAAGTGACTCTGGCAAGAACTGTCCTTCAAGTGTCCCACTGAATCAACGACAAAACCATGTGAAAACTACAACAAACTCCTGCAAACATAGATGGACCTACCACTACTGCCAACAAATGCTGCAACCATGTTGCCATATTGTACAAACACCAGTAGGCCACTCCCATCAATGTAATCTGCACAATTTAATCCCTGCACCAAATAAATCACCAGTTCACCTGTTACAATGTCCCCGTCATTATGTTGAAACAAAGTGAAGTGTGGATGCAACTTTATGATAACTCATTTATATTATCTGAGTAGCAGGGAATGCACCACACACAGTACATGTTGCTGTGCCTACAGATGTGCTGAACTATTACACTATAATGTAACCTGTCCTATGCAGACCTGGTCACAGTGGCAATGAGTATTTACCCAACACCCCCCTAGATGACAAGGCACACTGACAGTATGCTGCACAGACAGCAATCCCATCCAATTGTCCCACAGAGTTACTGGAAGTAGAGTTGTATCAGTTGGGTCGTGGAATTTACATCTTCCCCCTCCTCACCATCACCATCAGTCTCATCCCCTATCTGATTAAGCTGGTCTGGATATACAGCAACCTCCCTCTCCAAGAGGGGGATAGAATTTCTCACAGCCACTTTGTGCAGCATGCAGCAGACCACCACTATTCTACATACCTTTTCAGGTCCATAGGCCAGGGAACCGCCAGAGATATGTAGGCAACACAATCTAGCCTTCAGGAGACCCATAGTGTGCTCTATCACCCTCCTAGTACGTCCATGGGCCTCATTATAATTCCTCTCTGCATCTGTTCTAGGATTCCTCACTGGTGTCAGGAGCCAACGCAAGTTGGGATAGCCAGAATCACCTGGAAAATGGTGCAAAACAGGAATGTCATTGACAACCCTCAGAGGCAGATAGCCTGGCTGTCTGCTATGTAGCAATAAGTGTCCGAAACACCTACCTATGATCCATCCTCTGTCCTTTTGTAGTTGTTCCATCTTGTGTGGCACACTACTGTTCCTCAGCACAAAGGAATCATAGACTGATCCAGGGAACATGGCATTCACACGTGAGATGTACTGGTCTGCAGTACACACCAATTGAATGTTCATGGAATTCAAGTTCTTCCTGTTTCTGCACACCTATTCACTGACTCTTGGGGGGATGATAGCTATGTGGGTGCCATTGATGGCACCTATAACATGGGGTATGTTGGCAAAGGCATAGAAGTCCGACTTGATGGCAGGGAGGTCAGCACTTTGGGGAAACCTCACATAGGACTGCAGGTGTCGTTCAAATGCATTCAGGAATCTAGACAGTATAATGCTAAACATTGGCTGTGAAAAACCTGCACCCTTGCCCACTGTCACTTCAAATGAGCCCATGGCCAGGAAATGGAGTGCAGAGAGCACCTGCACTTCAGTAGGGATGGCATGCTGATTACGATTAGCCGGTCTCAGTGCTGGATCCAGTAATGCACAAAGTTCATCAATAGTAGCATGAGTGAGTCTGTAATTGATAATGATGTGACACTCCACCATGGTCTGCAAATCAACAAGTGGTCTGTACACCGATGGGACCCTCCCTCCACACAAGGGTCTGTAACTAGGAGGAGTTGAAAACATGTGTGAGGAACACACATACATCTGCACACATTGTTTCTCATTCAGCACTGCTGGCATGATTGTTGACAACACAAATACTTAGTGTGTGTGACATTACAGAAACATGACCACAATGATATATCAGGACTCTTCAGGTGAGGTAATGTATATTGTTTCATGCCTATGGGTGCTTAGGGGAGAATAGGGCCTGCATTGTGCTGACGAGGGTTTTACAACTGCGAAGTTAAGGCCAAAATGTCTGCCCCCTGTAATCCAGAAGTGTTGTGGTGGAAGTGACCTCATAGCGCCTGCGGTTGACGTAGTAGCATAAGGCGGTGTTTACAGCCATGCGCAAATTCATTGGTTAACATGGTTGTCAATGAGCATTCTTAGCGTATCCTGATCGCCGCCGGCAGTGACAGTGCTCACCGCCGCGGTGCGCACGCAAACTCATCACCCCAACTTCACTTGACTCCCTGATCTTGTGCATGCAGGTACTCCACTGAGTGTACTGCTGTGTCCTGCCTCTGGTCATGGAAATGGCACGTGTTGCAGGGGGAAGGGCCCCAGCCTTCACCAACGAGGAATTGGAGAAGCTCGTGGATGGGGTCCTGCCCCTGTACGCCAAGCTCTATGGTCGTCCAGAGGAACAGGTGAGTAGGAGAATTGGGGTGCATGGATGTGTGTAATGTGGTTGTTGGCTGCATACCTGTGTGCACTTGTGACACTGTATGGTCCAGGGCTCCTTACATGCTGCGCGTATGTGTGCTGTTAGGCTGTTTTAAATGTCCATCCCATACTGGACGTATAGGCAGCTGTATATAAATGACCAGTGTCTGACCTCAGTGTTACTTTTCTGTGTGTCCCTTGTAGGTAAGTGCCCACCAGAAGAGGGGACTTTGGCATGCCATAGCCAAGGAGGTGCGGACCCTGGGGGTCTACAACCGGCGGAGCACACACTGCAGGGAAAGTTAGAAGGACCTGCAGTGCTGGGCAAGAAAGATCATTGAGGCCCAGCTGTGGAAGTCCTCCCAACTTGGAAGGGGTGCCTGAAGGGCACTGATCCCCCTTATGCAACACATCCTGGCGGTGGCGTACCCGGACCTGGATGGGCGCTTGAAGGCTGCACAGCAGTCACAAGGGGGTGAGTGTATATACCATATTTTGGCTCCTTGATGGATGTGTGTGTGTACATTCATATTTATGCTGTCTAGTGGCAGGGACTCTGACTGATGTCCATCTACATAATGGCTCCTGTGAGAAGTAGGGGTGTAAGGGTTAAGTCTGAAGTACGTCAGGTCCTTAAGTTCATTGGGGAATGGCTGTAGAGCAGGGTTCTGGCTACTAGTCAGGGGCATAGCCATGTGTATAGTGGTAGGTGCTGCCTGGTGAAATAATTTCTGGGTGGGTGTATGTGTGAACCACTAATGTACCTCCATTCAGCTATTTACAAGTGTCTCTCCTGTTTTGTCTCCCCATCCCTCTTGTTCTTGTTCTCTTGTGTTGTCTGTGTACATCAGCATCATCTGGAGAGGGAGCTGAGGCACCAGCGAGTGGGGAAGCAGCGGCCCACAGATCCTCGGTGGCAGAGCCGCCCGACGCCAAGGGGACCAGTGGTTTGTATGGCGAGGGGAGTACCACAAGGGAGGCAACTACCACTGGAGGTAGTGACTCCGATACCTCCTCCGATGGGAGTTCTCTGGCGGTGGCGGACCCTAGTGAGCCCACCCCTACTGTGTCATCTTCCGCCACCCCCATACCATCACTGCCCTCCCAGTTGCTCCCCATCGAGTTGTCCGTGCCCGCTCACCCAGAAGGGTGGGTGTCTGCTTCGTCCCAGGCACCTCCTCCCCTGCCCCAGTCAGCCCTGCTGCCCTCACGGAGGAGGCTATTGACCTCCCGAGAACCATCTCTGTAGGGCAGACAACCATCGTCAATGCCATCCAGGGGCTAGCATCAGAGGTGCACCAGACCAATGCCTATCTGGATGGCATTCACGGAGCCGTGTCTGGCCTACAGAAATCTTTTCAGGCTCTGGCCTCCTCTTTGACGGCAGCCATTGTCCCTGGTCATTCCGTCCCCCCTCCAACCACCTCTACCCATTCCAGCACCCCACTCCCTTCACCCGTCCAAAGCACACATTCTGACACGCAGGCACACACCTCAACACACAAGAAGCACACTTCAAAACACAAGCACCACACTTCCCTACACAAGCATACACACAGCCAACATACACATGCACACACACGAGCATCCACTTCCCCCAGTGTGTCCACCTCTTCCGCTTCCCTGTCTGTACCCTGTACATGCACACCCACAGGCACTGCACCCTCATTCAATGTTGCTGACCCTATTCCTGCAGTCACCACAATAGCACACATCTGTTCATGCACCCAGAAACCACACCTGCACTCACCACAATGACTTTAGTTGACACATGCAGCATACTCACCAGACTTGCAAACACCCAGACAACATCCATTTACACTGGCAGCCTGACTTGTCCCACTGTGTCCGCCCCCCTCCTCCCAAGACACTCAAATGCACCAAAACACCCACCCATCACACATCCACCACAACTCAGCATACTGTCCAGTCACCCACGTCACACACACCTACACCTGGCACGACCACTCCCTCTTCCTCCACTCCCATGCCTTCCTCCAGGTCCACACCAATTGCACCTAAGAAACTTTTCCTGTCCTGTGTTTACCTATTTGAACCCACTGGCCCACCCCGTCTCGTCCCTAAATGTGCTCAGCTCCTTGCCCTGTCAACTCCTCCCACATCACAGCCCACCCCTGTCCGCCCTTCCCATTCCTGTGCTACCTCCCCTGTGAGGAAGAGATCCCGTGCTGGCCCAGGAACATCTGCCACACCCCAGGCCAAGTCCGCTCCACCAGCTGCTGTGACGAAACTTAAGCCCCCTCCACCTACCAAACAGAAATCTAAACCCCCCTACCAGTCGTTAATCCCCACCCCCTCCACCCCTGCCCCTGTTCCCTGAGGTGCCTGGATGGCCCATTGTTGCCCCTATGAGGTGAAGTACTGTTGCACTTGTGGGAGTCAAGTTGGGGCCATTGTGGCCCATCGGACTTCTTTGACTATGGACTGGCCATTGGCCTTCAATGCACTTCTGTTGCTCAGTGAGCACAATAAAGGTTAATGTGTGGCCTGTATTGTTTGAGGCACACTCTGGATCCGTGGTCTCTCGTTTCATTGTTTGGGAAGTGTTGGGCACATGTATGTACTTTCGGCAGGATGGATTTGCCTTGTGTCAGGTAAGTACCTCTTACTGTGGGGTGTATGGCTTGTGCTGCTGTGAAGGGTTGTGGGATCATTGCAGGTGGGTGGAGTGGGTGGGTATGTAACTGTGCCCTTTCTTCCCTTGTTTAGTAGGTTTCGGTACTTACCGTCGTCGACCGCGGTTTCGGTCGTGGAGGTATATGGCAAGGAGCAAGGCTGGCATGATCTGCAACTCCCTCTCCATGTCTGCTTCGGCGTGTTGTGTGAGCCTCCGGTGAGTGTTTCCTTATATTTGGTTCGTTTCCACCTGGCTTTGTGTGGCGGTGGTTCCCACCCCCGAACTGATGGCGGTCTAGTGCTTCATTATTTGATGGGCGGGTAGGGCCTTTCCGTCGGCCTGTGGGCGGGCTCTGCCGTCGTTGTCGGCACTCCTCTGCTGGCGGTGAGTGGTTTTCAGGATGCCTGTGTTTCAGTTATTTGGCTGTTCAGACCGCACGTCTGTTGGCGGTTGTTACCGCCACCGCCGGCGATGCAGTGTTTACCGCGGTGTCCATAATGAGGCCTATGTAACGAATGGCAGACATGTTCCCAGAAGGGTCAAGGTAACTGCTTGATCAGCGACTTAAAAAACTATTCTATATTAGAGTCTGTGGATGTGCTGCACATAGCGCAGATTACTGCAAACAATTATCAGTCCAATTTATCATCACAAGGCAAACTGGGCCTAAAGGAGAAGGACCCAATGCTAGCTCAACAATACGATTGTCCCACTCTTGAAGAGACCCACGAGGGTCCTATAGACCAAAAAAAGTTTGGGACATCTTCTTTAAAACTTAACAATTAACTTTGGACACTTTATCCTATCAATCTACAAAGATGGATGTGCAGGTAGACTTATTGAACATAATGATGCATTCAGTTACTGGGATTGACCAAAAACTGGCAGACTTAAATGTTTTAATCAAAGGAGCCCAGACGTATGCTACAACGACAGAGCATGATTTTATCTGTGCCCCAATAATCAATAATCTTCTTGAGTTT
Organism: Pleurodeles waltl; assembly: GCF_031143425.1. NCBI lineage: Eukaryota > Metazoa > Chordata > Amphibia > Caudata > Salamandridae > Pleurodeles > Pleurodeles waltl. The sequence continues at coordinate 1,336,231,147 of NC_090447.1, read as the reverse complement.
ATAAAATCCTTGAAGACCGACTTTAAAGCTAATCTGGCAACTTCAAAAAGCTATGATATGGACTTAAAGTTAAATATGGGTGAACAGGTCAGTGTTGGAAACAGTGAAGGGGAAGAAGGGGGTGAAATAAGGGTTGGTAAAAAAAAGGTTTGTCTTTGGCCTGGTAATGAAGGTTTTACAGAGTCATTTGGTATAACAGGGGATGGGGAAAATAAAGATTATTATAGTCCTGTTAATGAATGCATTACAGTGCCACCAGTAAATGAGTTCATAGAAGCACTTGGAGGGCCGTCCAACCAATCTCTTTTTTTCCCCTCTCTTCTTCCTCCTCCCTGCCTATAAAAACCCAACTTCGACAGCTATCTAAACCACCAGAAACTAAAAGGCAAAGAAAAAAACAAAGAAAGGCTAGGAAAAGGTTGAAAGGTCCCCTAATGACTAACAAAGTAGATATGCAAAATATTCCAATTCCTGCGAATATCAATACCGAAAAAGGAGAAAGTATTAAGAACAACTCAAATATTGGGAGTAGTCTCTTAACGACCAATGTGTACCCTTTATTCAACATTAAAAAAGGGGGTCTTTTACTTTAGGTTCAAGTGTGCCTACCCCCTGTTTAGAAGTGGCTGAGTCTATATCAAATATGGATAATCTATGTTATGGGCAAGTAGAAGCCCAAGTGCAACAAGAGGCAGGGTTGAATTATCAAAAACTAGGTCCCAAATCTGAACTCAAGAAAAAAGAAGGTCAAAGAGGGAATCGTAGAAGGAAGGCAGATGAAAAAGCTTTAAAAAATGTAGCCCCTAAAATTGAAGTTAACTTAAAGGGTAATAGTCCAGTATCAAGGATTTCGCCCCCATTGTGTCGGAATCCCTGGGTGAGGGTGGGCTTATCGAGCCCTCTACAGAGCCGATTAAAAATGTCAGCATAAGAATGGATCTTGATCATGGCAAATTGCCACTGAATGGTAGAGAGTGCCCCTCACACACTTCTACGAGTTCCCTGAATGGACTGTCCTGTGAAGTAGGTCTGGACACAGTAACAGAGGGTTACCAGCAGGGCCTAGCCGGGGGTGGAAATAAATTGATCTTTCTTCTGAGATATCAGACTAGGGGTTCACAAGACATATTTAATTGTGGGAATATACTAAAAATCCTGCAAGCCCTACCCCTTCTTGAGAATATTCAATCCTCAGACATAGATTCCATAGAATTTTTAACTGGGGAAAGGACGCTAAACAGCCCCTACCAAGAATCCACCCTGGTGAGATGGTTTTCTGCATCTGTTTTGTCTTTTATAAATGGGGAATGAGCTTAAAACTCCCTAGCCAATCGGCTATCCAGGACCTTTGGTTTCGGTTAGCTGTATGGTAGGTCCCACAGAAAAGAGTAAACACTTAAAACCTTATTCTATTTTGAGAACAGCAACTGGAAATCTTACACCGGCTATTCATCGCCCTATAAATTACGTCTAGATTATGGACATGACCAAGGACAAGTAAATATAGGATTGCTTTCAGTGGCTCTCCACCACAGTGCAAGCCCCTGACAAAATTCCTCTCAATTTAGATCTCCCAAAGTTAACTGTCAACATAACTCATTAAAAATTTGTCCCTGGAATATAAACAAGATAAGTGCCAATTCCCAGCAAAAAGACCTAGCCCTTTTAAAAGACTTTCAAATTGTGCTTCTTCAGGAGATCTGGGCAATAAATCCTTTCACAATTCATGGCTATTTGGGTTTCTTCTCCTCAGCCTATAAGGTGAAGATATTTGGGTGGCCTAAGGGGTGTTTGGCGACCTTCATAGCAGTTGGGTTAAAGGTAACTTGTATACAATTAAAAGACGACTATGCTGATATTTTGGTAATAAAATTGCTAGATTGGCATAAGATGTTAGGTAGACCTTTGTGGTTAATAAATGTTTATATACACCCACTCCAAGAAGCTACTGTCCTCTAAACTCGTTGAACTAATATTAACGGGGATGCAAGAACCCAATGTCTCGGAGCTACTTATAGCAAGATATTCTAACATGAAGTTATTGTAACCATCTGACAGTGAGGGCCAGCTAGTAAATCAGGATCTTATATGGTCTCTTCCACAACAAATGTTGGGGAATCAAGTTAGAGGCAGGGGAAAGGCTAAAGTGGTTGCTTTCGTTAAAGATTTGGAGGCGTCCAGCCTCAGAATCTTGAGCAGGAGATACCAACAGGACACCCCTCCTGCTCCTACCTGCTATGCTTTGGGAGATTAGTCCTTAATTGATTGTGCAATAGTTACTCTGCCACTTTTGGCGTTAATCACATTATATTGCATTGTAAGGACAGATTTAATAGACCAGAGCTTGCAAAGTATTGAGATAAATTATAGCGTTCCAAAGCATAATCCAGCTGTTACCTTTCCTAGGAACCTTACCTCAACTAATTACAAAAAGCTTCTGTGGCATGGGGATCCAATCGAAATTATTGGGAAAAGTTCAGAGGAGCTACTTAACCAAATTAGGTGTGTGATTCAATTGATGAACCAATAACCCTATGGTCATTATTCCTGGGGAAGTTTGCAGCTAGATTTCTTTCTGACCCTCCCCGTAAACGTCACTTGCACTATGAGTTAGAGAAGATAAAAAATAGAGATCAAATAAAAATAACAGCGGTCACTACACTACTGAGGAAAAAGAAGAACCGGTTATTGAGATTGGCCAAAAAGCGCTCTAATGACCCCAGTACAAAAAAAAGACTTAAAAGTCATAAATAGTCAATATCGTAAGCAGATGTGGGAAGAAAAAGCAAAAAAAAGGCAGGACTTTGGGTAAAGGCCTATTTCTTAAGTAAACAAAGGAACTCTCAGGCCTTCTGGAAAATGAATAATAACCTAAACAGGGCCCTACAATCCTATCAAGTTCAGATATCTCTGAGTTATCTTGGCATGATTTTCTTACTCGCCATTTTAATTATGATAAACAAATCAAAGAAGAGGCTCTTTGCACAGGGAGTCGATCAGTGACTCATGGGCTGCAATCGGATAATAATTCAGTCATTTACAGACCTACAGATGATAATGATCAAATGTTCTCCGTTCCTCAGATAATAAAACTTATTAATAGAAGTAGGCAGGGCGGGGCCCCAGGCCCGAATGGGATCCCAAATACTTTATATAAAACCAATCCAAGACTTGGGGTAGAGAGGCAGGTCATGATCTATAATAGTGTATTGGAGCATGAAACTATCCCATGCTTCTGGAAAGGTGCCATTATCCACCCGATTTTTAAAGGAGGTGATCGTGCCAACCCTGAGAATTACTGTTTCATCACCCTAACTGACATTGAGGCTAAATACTATGCAGGTGCCCTCTTGGAAGACATACAGACTTGGGCTGCTAAAAAAACATTATTCTGATCAACTAGTCAGGCTATATAAAGGGGCCTGGAACAGCAGTAAACATCCTAACCCTTACTACTAGTACAGAAAAATGTAAACAAAGAAATGATCCTCTGTATATATGTTTTGTGGATTTTAAATCCGCTTTTGACTCAGTACAGCGTAGCCTGCTGTTAGCAATATTAAACTCCTGGGGTATCCTGTCAAAATTATTAAAAGCAGTGCAGATGCTGTATTCTGACACTTGGAGTAGAGTGAAAATTGAGGATGGTACCTTTCTATTAAGGAAGGTGGGGACTGAAAGCGGTCTTAAACAAGGCTGCGTCCTTGCACCCTATCTTTTCAATCTTTATTTATCAGATCTGTTCTATATATTAAATGGGGTAAATGTGCACCACCCAAAGATTGGGGATCTCTTCATCTCAAATCTGCTTTATGCTGATGATGTTGTCTTTTTAAGTTACCCGAAAATTGGATTACAGCGTTTGGTAACAAAATTGCCTGATTTTGCAGTACAAAATGGTTTAGTTCTAAATGAGAAGAAAACAAAGATTATGTAAATAAGCAGTAGAAGACAGAAAAAGTATAAGTGGTACCTACAAGGCTCAAAACTTGAACAAGTCAAAGTGTACAGATACTTAGGGGTCATTCTCCCCCCCAGATAACGGATTTAGTACAAAAAGGAAATACCTTACTGCTTGCTTTTCGTTCCTTATTAAGATTACTAGATAGCCCCAGTTATAGGCCTCTGTTACAAGTGATAGCGCCAAGTTAATTCCAAGTGTTATCTACGGTAGCGAAGCCCTGGGGGGTAGGGACGTAATTACCCTGAATGGAATAATTGGGAAAGTTTTTAGACCTCTTTTCCACCTACCCAAGAAAGCATCTCAGGCCCAAATTAGGCTGGAGTTCGGGTATGTGAATCAAGTGATTGCAAGACAGGGTGCCTACATTAAACTCTGGAAAATCATGCAACTTGCAAATGAAAATGGGTTAAGCCAAGCTGTCTGGAAAAGAGTTAAATATGGAACCGAGACCAGAGTATTCCAGTGGCTGCTTTAAAAAAAATAATTAATCGTATGATAAAGAAAAAGTCTCTGTTTGTGAATAAGAGTCTCCTTGTTGGTAGATCCCATTCAGCGTCTATAAGCAAGGAGTATAAAACGCAGAAATGTCAGATGTATCTGGACCAGGGTGGTCAAAAAAAGAAAAAGATCCATTTAATAAATACAGATTTGGCCAACTTCAAGGAGGTCAAGATTTTGCACAGGGGGCTAGCTCAGGATTAACGTCATTTTGCTCTCTATGTGTGTGTGGAGTTGGTGATCTCTAACACCTTATTTGCATATGCCAAAGCTTAGGGCAAGAATGAAGAAGATACCTCAAGGTCTTGTTCAATCAGAGACTAATACGCACTTGTAGGCAGGCTGTGATCACCTATCTTATATCCTCGGATACTTCATTGAATGTAAGAATAGTAAAGTTTCTAAGACAGGCCTTGAAAAAACTGGAAGTTCAGAGTAATTTTAAATCAGTAGTGGATGTGGAACGACTTTGAGTTCTGGTCATTAGATTGCATCAGTTTTAGAGTTCTAACTGACAAGATGTCAGCCGACTTACAGCGGTTTTAGTCTACAGGGTCTTAGCCAATGAGATATTGTTATGCTAGGACTTTTATTTGTATTAATCAAATTAACATTGGACTGTTTTAGGGGGAATACGTATTGATTATGTTACTCTTATATGTATTAAGAAAAACATAATGGAATTTTATTTAGAGTCTTAAAGACTGTATAAATTAAAAGGTTTTGTATTTAAAAAACATAATTTTGACAAGGTTTGGATATGGAATTGGATTGTGATAGTGAACATTACAGTCTATGTAAAGGCTTCAATTAACTAAGCACATTAATAAATAAATGCAAATGTAGGTGACTCTCATGATTATCATCAACTATGACCTGGTGGAATGTATTGGGGATGACCTGCTCTGCTGACACCAGCTGACCCCTGACAGTGGTCATGCCGGCTCCTGTGTCACGCAGAGCCTCCACCCTTTGCCCATTAATGGTGACCCACTGCCTATACTTGGAAGTATTGTCAGGCATGTTGGCTTTTGACACCATTTCCTTATCTTCCAGAGAGACTAGGGTTACCTCTATCTGTTCCCCAAAGCTATCTGGGGCTACCTCGTCCACAATCGCTACGCTAGTCAACCCTGGGGTCTGCCCTCCAATGGGGGGCTGTGCCAGCATTGTAGTGACCAAACTTGATGCACTCTAAGCATTTGGGTACAAACTTTCCTTTCTTTTTATCAAAGAACCCTGGCTTCCTTTCAGAATCAGGTTTGGACTGGCTACTACCACCCCCCGTGAATTGTTTTGGGGGCCTTTTGAGAACTCCTTATTTGTAAGTTTTTCTCCTCCCTCTTTTTTCTGATAGGAACCCTGACCACCTTTGTGGGTGTCCCCGCAGATACCTTTTTGGACACTCTGGTGTTAACTCAGAGGTCTGCCTCCTCAGCAAGCTTCCAAGGGTCAGTCAACTTACTGTCAACTAGGTGCTGGTGCAACTCTGTAAAGCAAACACTGAGCACATGCTCTCTCAGGATCAAATTATACATCCCCACATATACATCTATTTTTCTTCCCCGCACCTATCCATTCAGTGCCTTACTGGACAAATCAAAAAAGTCTACAGGCTGTGCGTCGATTCTGGCAAGCTGTGCGTCGATTTTCGTTGCACAAGGAGTTTCTTTGCAGAAGTCTTTTTGGCTCTGAGACTTCAGGAAACAGGAGGCAACCTCAATCCAAGCCCTTGGAGAGCACTTCTCAGCAGAGCAAGAGGCAAGAAAGGCAGCATGGCAGCAGTCCTTTACAGCAAAGCAGCCCAGGTCAGTCCTTTGGGCAGCCAGACAGCTTCTATTGGCAGGTTGCAGGTTCTGGTGCAGAGTGTCTATCTCAAGAAGTGTCTGATTTGGTAGGATCCGTGACCCAGTTTATATACTCAAAAGTGCCTTTGAAGTGGGGGAGACTTTTGAAGTGCACAAGGTCCCCTTTCAGTACAACCCTGTCTGCCAGGGTCCCAGTAGAGGAGTTTGGCAGTCCATTGTGTGAAGGTAAGTCACTGTCCTTTGAAATGTAAGAGTCAGACCCTCCACGCTTCCAGCCCAGGAAGACCCATTAAGTATGCAGATGTGTGCAGGTGTGACTGAGAATCCTGTGTTTGTGGTTGTCTGGGTGGAATGCACAAGGGAGCTGTCAACCAGCCTACCCCAGATGTGGATTGGAGACAGGCTGTAAGGCACAGAAGGATTTTAGTGCAGAGAAATGCTCACTTCTAAAAGTAGCATTTCTAAAATACTAATATAAAATCCAACCTCACCAGTCAGCAGGATTTAGTATTACCATTCTGGCCATACTGAATATAACCTGTTTACCCGTTTCTAATCAGAATCTACCACTCAAACAGTTTATGAGAGTAGCCCTAATGTTAGCCTATGAAAGGAGCAGGCCTCGCAGCAGTGGAAAACGAATTTAAGAGTTTTCCACTGCCAGGACATATAAAACGCACACATATATGTCCTGCCTTTTACCTACACAGCACCCCGCCCTCAGGGTTACCTAGGGCCTACCTTAGGGGTGACTTATGTATATGAAAAGGGAAGTTTAAGGCTTGGCAAGTAGTTTTAAATGCCAAGTCGAAGAGGTGGTGAAACTGCAAACACAGGCCTTGCAATGGCAGGCTTGAGACATGGATAAGGGGCTACGTATGTGGGTGGCACAACCAGTGCTGCAAGTCCACTAGAAGCATGCAATCTCAAAGCCCTGGGCATATATAGTGCACTTTACTATGGACTTGCCAGTAGATCAAATATGCCAATTGGGCACAAACCAATGTTACCAAGTTTTAAGGGAGGGAGCATATGCACTTTAGCACTGTTTAGCAGTGGTAAAGTGTGCAGAGTCCTAAAACCAGCACAGTGTCAAAAAGTGGAGGGAGGCATGCAAAAAGTTGGGGGTTAGCACCCTAAGGCTGTCAGGTCTAACAGTAGGCTTCGATGGGGAGAAATTAACTATAGGTCATTTTGCTTAATCTGAAAGGACTAAATAATAAGCTTAAGAAGCAGTCAGAGAGATATGGAAAGTAGAGCATGTGTCAGATATAATTATTATGCAGGAAACCCATATTCTGAGTTCAAAACTGCCATGTATGTTCTCCACAGGGTCAGGATTTGAAAGTCACTCTTTTGCAGATTCTGCACAGAGGGGTGTGAGTATTCATGTCACTAAGCATTTACAGTTTGAGATGCTTACCTCACAAGGGAATAAAGATGGTAGGTGGACGTAGATTCATGTTTTAATTTCCATTCTCTGTTATACCCTGGCAACAGTTTATGCCCCTATCTCACATAGCCCAAACCCATTAGTGGATCTGTTTCAACCACTTGTGGATCTTCTAGGCTTGGTTATCTTGGGGGACACTTTATGGTTCTTTAGAACCCAGGATAGGAGCCCATGGCAAAGAACTGCATACAAAATCAATTGAGGACCACCCAGGTTTTGACAGAGTATTAGAAATGCCTGCGTCTGCATGATCACTGGAGGTCGAAATTTCCTACACAGGCCAAATAAATACACCTGTTTTTCAGCTAGATATGGATCTGCAGCCATTGTAGATTTTTTCAGAGAATATACTTCTCTAGCAGTATACAACTCAATGGTTTTTCTCACCATACAATGCTAGAGATGCCCATAGTAACTATTGAACAACCCCCCTCCTTTGTCTAGGTGGGTCATAGGCCACTACTAGATGATGGTGGAAGAAATTGGCAGGTAAATCTTTCAGTTTTTTCCCTTAAATATACACACTGCTAACTTGGAAGTAGTTTGGGATACCTTTAAGACAACTATGAGTGTGATTATTATAGGTAAAGATATTGCCAGGTGCCAGAATTCTAGATTCGAAAGACAAGGTCTTGTGAATTACTTAATGCATGCCCAGAAATATCTCCTTCATGATGAAAACAGCCATAAACATTATTTATATGAGAAGGCTAAGAAAGATTTGCACGATTACTACTACAAAGTGACTAATCTGAGCAATAGAGCATATATGCAGCAAGTATATAAAGAAAGTGAATATGCATGGCATTTTCTAGTGTTGGAAGCCTGAGATAAAGCTTAAAAAATACAATTAAAGCATTAACTGATACACTGACTTAAATGCGCATTGTTAACATCAAGGGAATTCAAAACTAAGGTGGTCATTATAGACCGCCAAAGTTCCACTAGCCACAAGATCGCCAGTGATGGCGGTCTACAGACCGCCATATTATGACTGCTGGAGGCTCTCAATTGGGTGGGGAGCCACCAGCAGCCACACTGGCGGTTGGCCGTGCAGTGGAGGTTACTCTGCTGGCACTGCCACATCAACACAACACTGCCACGCCTATTACGACTTATTAATAGGTGTGGCGGTGTTGTGGTGACGGGCGCTGGTGGCGGAGGAAGCGCCATGGACACCGTTCCCTCCTGGACGACCACCGCGACCACCAGGTAAGGTGATCAACTGACAGGGCAGGAGGGGTGGGGGGTGTAGTGTGTGCGTGCCTGAGTGCGTGTTTGGATGTCTGTATTGATGCGTATATGAATGCGTGTTGGGATGTATGAGTGAATGTGTGTACTGTTGTGAGGGGTGGGGGCAGTTTTGTGGTGTGTGCCTGTGTTCGGGTGCATGAATGGATGTCGTGTGTGTGAGTGTGTGCTTGTTTGCAAGTGTGTGCGCGTATGAGGGGGTGGAGGGGTTAATGTATGGAATGGGGGGCTTGTGTTTGTATGGGAGTGAGGGGGTCAGGTGCTTGCTGAGGGGGTGAGGGACCCGCCTACCGCTGACAGGGAAGGAATTCCCTTTTACCGGTTGCCCTACTGCCATGATTTTCATGGCGGTCCTACTGCCGCGGAAAACATGGTGGTAGGCCGGCAATACTGCCTGCGCATTCTGGGGGCCGCCGGGTCCGAAAGGAAGATCTCCGGACCGGCGGTCTCTACCGCTGTGGCAGTATGAGTGGTGTTGTGGTGGGTTGTCTGTTGGGGGTGCTACCGCCACTTTAGCCTAGTGGTCAGAAGACCTCCAGGGTCATAATGACCACCTAAGTGTTCCTGCTTTAAAGGAGCTTATATGATCAAGATCAAACTCTAGTCCTGGATAGAATGCAGGCTTTTTTAAGAACCTTCTCATTTTTGCCTTAGGTGAACAAGCCAGGGGCTCTGTTCTAGCCCAGTTGGAATAGAAGAAGTGGGCAACATGGCTACATTATTTGTGAATGGTAAAGCATGTGGAGAGGATGTAGTACCTATTGAGCTTCTTAAAACATTTGCCAAGATCTTGAACCCCTATTTTGTATTATTAGCAAATCTAATTTTACAGAGGGCTTCTCTCGGTCTTGAGAATAAAGACCCTGAACATGTTAAATCAATTAGCCTACTCATCTCAGATTGTAAGATCATAACAAAGCTTTTGGCCAATGGACTAAACCCAATTCTGTATTAGTTGAAAAATAAGGCCAAAATGGCATTATTTGGGGTAGTCATCTGCCAAATACGTATTTCTTAACTGAGGCTGTTGACTTTTTTTTATATCATACAGATTCCAGCTCATATTTTTTCGTTGATGCCGAAAAATCTTTTGATTTGGTTTACTAGGAAAGTCTTTCTTATATTCAGTAAGTGTTTTAGCATCCCAAACAATTTATCACTGTAGTACATGATCTTTATGAAGAAGCACGTGTGAGGCTTATTATAAATTCCTCGGGTGTCTCTATTTGTCAGGTGAGGTATGGAACTAGACAGTGGTGTCACTTTTATTTATATTTTGTTCATAGAACCCTTGACAATAGTGATTAGAATAGACAATCAAATCAAGGCACCTATTCAGTGGTGGTTCAGAAAAGTGGTGGGGTGGTAATTCAAGATCTTGGTTGTAGCGCATCAGCTGACATTGCCAAAGCTGAAAAGGGGTGGGACTGAGGCTAAAACTTCAAGAAATTGAATAAGAATAAGAAGAAAAAAGCAAATGGTATACCTTTAATTAGTCTGTTTTCAATGTGACCTATAGCACCTAAGCACATACTCACCCACTAACACCCAGTACTGTCTGGCAGCACAGACTATAGGTTGATTAGGCTGTGGGGATGAAGACAGCCTCATGTCTGACTGAAACTGGTGAACTCAATGTATCTTACATTAGGAACATATAGGCCCTCATTACAACCCTGGCGGTAAATCCCGCTTACCGCCGTGCTGAAGGCTGCCAACATACCATGGCCGCGGCAGAAATACGCTACAGGTATTACAACCCTCATCTCGTAATCCGCCACAATACAGACACCCACACAAGTCCGCCACACCAAAGGTCAGTGATAAACTGGTGATACCAAAACCTACACCGTCACGCCATCAGTAATATGCCCACACTATCACGACCCACGAATCAATGCGGCGGTCTTTCAACCGCGGTAATCCATTGGCGGTACACTCCGTCGCACTCAAAATACACACATTTACAAAACACAACCACATTGGACAATTCAAAATACACACACCTGATACACATACACACACCACACCCACACACTCACACCTCTATAAAACACACACCCACATTACCTACAACCCCTTACAACAAAAAAATTTCAAAAAGCAGAGAGAGAGAGAATAGCAAACACAACACCAGCATCCACAGGCACACAACACCATCAGCCATACAACATCCACGCACCTCAAACAAAACACCCCAATGCAACACATCACACAGCACAACAAACAGCACCTCACACATCACCCACACCACATTATGGCACCTCAAAGACACCCCAGGTTTTCTGAGAAGGAGCTCAGGGTCGTGGTGGAGGAAAACATCCGGGTAGAGCCACAGCTTTTCTGATCACAGGTGCAGCAGACCTCCATTGCTAGGAAGATAGAACTATGGTGGAGAATCGTCGACAGGGTCAACGCCGTAGGACAGCACCCCAGAACACGGGATGACATCAGGAAGAGGTGGAATGACCTATGGGGAAGGTGCGTTCCATGGTATCCAGACATCAGGTAGCAGTACAGAGGACTGGCGGTGGACCCCCATCTCCTCCCCCACAACTAACAACATGGGAGGAGCAAGTCTTGGCAATCACGCATCCTGAGGGCATCACAGGAGTAGCAGGAGGACTGGACTCCAGTAAGTCAAATCTTTACTACAACATCCCCCACCCAACCAGCATGCCATCACATACCCCCACCCTCACCCCCATCACTCCAACACCTCATATATGCCCCACCATCACAACCCACCCATCCCAATACCGAGCCCTGCATGCAACACCTATGCATGGACCCCCATCACCAAAGCATGTCAAGTACAGATACCCACCCAGACCCTAAAATCACTAATCACACAAGGGCAAACACTTTAATGCAAGCACAGGAGTAGAGGGTAACTCACCCATTGCACAAGATGGGACAGACAGATACAATAACTATGCATTTACACCCCAACAGGACCCATACCCAATGTCACTGGACAGGAGGTGCCAGACATATCCAGTCACCCCACAGAAGAGGCCCACAGTGATGACAGCAGCTCTGCATGCCTGGATCAAGATGACGAGCCCAGCCCATCAGGGACCTCTGGACAGTCGGTTCCCCTGCCACAGTCACAAACCAGCACTGAACCTCCCCCCTCAGGAAATACCACCACAGCACCCACCCAGCGGGCCCATCCCTCTGTCCCCAGGACACGTCAATCAGCAGTGTGTCCACCACTACAGGGACCCCAGGCAAACCCACCAACCCAAGACAATCAGGGACCTGGGGTCAGTGGCAGTGGGCACACGGTTCAGGGGACAGAGGCACAGGATAAGAGGGAAACTGGGAGGACTGCTGTGCGACAGGGGGAGGACAGGCCCAGGGAGCCCACTCTCCACGAGGCACTCTCCAACATCATGGGAGCATACCATCATTCCCAGGAGACCATCGGCACGGTACTGGCCAAGTTTCTGGAGACCCAGCGGCTGCAGGAGGAACACTACCTGGGGATCAGGGAGGACTTGAAGTCCATCAACACCACCCTGGTCACCATTGCAGGGGTGCTGGCAGACATGCATGCAACACCATGAAGGATACAGTGGCACACAAACAGGCCCCTGACACTAGCATGAACGATGAACAGCCCTCCACCTCTGCCGGCGATAGTGGACAGGAGGTCCCGCCACCGGACCAACAGGCCACCAGCACTCCACTCCCTGCAGAAGGAGAACCAGCCCGCAAACAGTCCCTGAGATCCAGGAACAAGACAGAGAACATTGCCAAGACCACCGCCAGGAAATAACCCTCTCCTGATTGTCACCCTTTTGTCCCACTTGGTCACCCTGACAACTTGAACTGCCATTACTCCACTTCCTATGCCCCCTTGTGCAATGCACCTGTGATACCAAGAGACTGGACTCTACCATCACCCCAGCCCATTGCGCAGCCCCCTCCACTTATTAGCACAGAAATAAACACCCTTCAATCACAAATCAATCTGGAGTCAGTCTATACTTTCACAACTGTGTAATTGCAACCTCTCAGAAATATAGCAATGTCAATGTTCATGTTCACATACCAATGTTCAACAGTTGTTGGGCATCAGTAAACATAGCAGAAGGCAGAAAGTGTGACCCAGATCTGTGAAATGGAAAGCCAAAGTGACATGTCAGGGTCCATACACAGAGGTAAAAAGGCAGATTCAGGCAATGTCCAACAGTAGTATGATATGAGCGGAGCAGCGCCTGTCTCTTACCTGTGTCTCACTGGAAGTATTGCATGATGATGTTGTTTCAGTTGTCTATATCTTCTTCTTCTGCCTACTCTTCTTCACTGTACAGAGGCTCCACAGCTGCCACAAGACCAACATCAGGCCCATCCTCCTGCACAAAAGGCACCTGGAGTCGCAAAGCCAGGTTGTGCAACAAACAGCATGCCACAATGATCTGGCACACCTTCTTGGGTGAGTAGTATAGGGAGCCACCTGTCAGATGAAGACACCGGAATCTGGCCTTCAGGAAGCTGAAGGTACGCTCTATTATCCTCCTAGTTCACCCATGTGCTTAATTGTAGCTTTCCTCTGCCCTTGTCCTGGGATTCCTCACTGGGGTCAGTAGCCATGACAGGTTGGGGTAACCAGAATCACCTGCAAATATCAAGGGGCAACTGTTAGACATCCTCCAACCCTTAGGGACTCTCCCATACCCAGACACCTATATCAACTGTGTTGGGTCCTTGGGCTCACCTATTAGCCACACACGGTTCCTCTGGAGTTCCCCCATCACATAAGGGATGCTGCTATTCCTCAAAATGTAAGCGTCATGCACTGAGCCAGGATACTTGGCATTCACATGGGAGATGTACTGGTCTGCCAAACACAACATTTGCACATTCATAGAATGGTAGCTTTTCGGTTTCTGTATACCTGTTCATTCCTGTGGGGGGGGAATAAACGCCACATGTGTGCCATCAATGGCACCAATGATGTTGGGGATATGTCCCAGGGAATAGAAGTCACTTTTCACTGTGGGCAAATCCTCCATCTGAGGGAAAACGATGTAGCTGCACATGTGTTTCAGCAGGGTAGACAACACTCTGGACAACACGTTAGAGAACATTGGCTGTGACATACCTGATGCCATGGCCACTGTTGTTTGAAAGGACCCACTGGCCAGGTAATGGAGTACTGACAGGACCTGCACTAGAGGGAGGATTCCTGTAGGATGGCGGATAGCTGACATCAGGTCTGGCTCCAACTGGGCAAACAGTTCATGGTTTGTTGCACGATCAAGTCTGTAGGTGATAATGATGTGTCTGTCTTCGATTGTCGACAGGTCTACCAGGGGTCTGTATACCGGAGGATGATGCCATCTCATCACCTGCCCCAGCGGAAGTGCCCTATGGAGGACAAGGGTGAGCAGAGGGTCATACACCATATAGGTTTATCAAGGGTGTTTAGAACAATCGTGATGTACTCGGTGTGTGGCGCTGTCTGTCCGTATTCCTGCCCAAAAGTTCTGTGATGCAGGTAGTTGCCCTGCTATGTGCCCCCCTGAAATGGCTGCTGCCTGACCTGTAAGGAGGGACAAGGGGAAATGAGGTAACTGCGCTGCCGTAGTGCAGCGTCGCGGTAGGAGGTCGAAGACCGCAGCGCTAATCTGCATTGGTTATCATTGGGCTCTATCTGTTCCAGGAGCCAATGACGATGTACGCCGGCAGTGACAGTACACACCGCTGCGGACGTGACTGCCATTTTCTATCTGTTCACTCACTTGATACCTGACCTTCAACAGGAGAGGACCTACACTGCAAGTGCTGCTGTGACCGGAGTCTGGAATCGACAATGGCTACAGTGTCTGGGGAAAGGGCCCCTGCCTTCACCGTGGAGGAGTTGGACAAGCTGGTGGATGGGATCCTCCCCCAGTACATGCTACTCCATGGTCCTCCAGACAAACAGGTGAGTACACTGTGAGCATGATGCATGGCACATGAATGTATGGAGCGGCATGGATGGAAGACACGGGGGGCAGAGGCCAGCATGTGAGGATGGTGAGTGTATGTTTTTCTGGGCAAGGGTGGGAGGTTTATGGCCAATGAGTAAGAAGAACCGACAAGGGGAGTAACATCCATTCTTACTTCACTTTTCCTCCAAGCCAGCGTCCACCAGAAGAAGGGGATTTGGCATGCCATCGCCAAGGAAGTGCGGACCCTGGGGATCTACCATAGACGGAGCACCCACTGCTGCAAAAGATGGGAGGACCTGCGCCGCTGGAGCAAGAAGACAGCGGAGGCCCAGCTGGGGATGGCCTCCCAATGTGGAAGGGTTGCCTGTCGCACCATGACTCCCCTGATGTACTGGATCCTGGCGGTGGCATATCCTGAGTTGGATTGGTGCTTGCGGACATCATAGCAGCCACAAGGGGGTGAGTACAGTCTCAATCAGCTGACTCTGCGTGCTTTATGAGGTTTCTGGGTGGGGGAAGTGGGCTGTGGGTTCCCCTAGGCCAGGGCAGACGCGCCAAGGTAGATCCATTGTTTGGCAGGCTCAGTGGCACTCCAAACCCAAAAGTGGTAGTAGCCCTCTACACCTAGTCAGGCTCCTGTGGGTTCCAGCTGTGCATCAAATGGGTCTAGGCGGAGTCCCCCATGGTATGTGCTGTTCCCCTGAACTGTTGGTGCATGGGCTAGTGCATAGGGCTGCTCCCTGTGTGTTGTGTCCGCCAACGGTAGTGGTGTTGCAGGCATTGACCATGTGTCTCTTCTGTCTTTCCTCCCCTTTTTGTTTTGTCACCCTGTCCTTGTGTACATTAGCATCATCTAGCGGAGGAGCATTGGCACCGGAGCACGAGGGAGCTGCCACCCGCATGGCCCTGGAGCGTGAATTTACAGAGTCTGAAGGCAATAGTGGGATGGAGGTCGAGGGGAGCTCCACGACGGGGACAGGAGGAGACACCAGCCCTCCCAGAAGCCCCTCAGTGTGTTTCCTGTGCCCACTCACCCAGGAAGGTAGGTATCTCCTTCGACCCAGGCACCTCAGACCCTGCCCCAGTCAGTCCTGATACCCTCAGTGAGGAGGCTATTGTCCTTCTGAGATCCCTCACTGTTGGGCAATCAACCATTTTTAATGCCATCCAGGGTGTCGAGAGGCATTTGCAGCAAACAAATGCATACCTGGAGGTCATTCATTCTGGCGTGGCAGCCCAACAGAGAGCATTCAGGCTCTGGCCTCAGCACTGATGGCAGCCATTGTCCCTGTGTCCAGCCTCCTTCCTCCAACTTCCACTACCCAGACCAAATCCCCTGTACCTCAGCCTATCCCAAGCACACCATCAGACCAGCATGCACACTCATCAACACACAAGAGTGGACATGGCAAACATAAGCTCCACACATCCCACAAACACTCACACAAGTACCATCCCCATGCAGACACGTCAACATCCACTGCCTCCACTGTGTCCCCCTCCTCCACGTCCTCCTCCTCCCTCCCAGTCTTGTCTCCACTCACACCTGCATGCACTACATCTTCAGCCACTACCTCCATCACCAGCACGCCCATCACTACACACCGCTCACGTTCAATCACCACCCCACTACCATTCACACATCCCCTGTGTCCTCTCCCAGTGTGTCTGTGAGCCCTCCTCCCAAACTACACAAACGCAGGCACACACCCACTCAACAGTCATCCACCTCACAACAGCCTCCATCCCATGCACCTTCACCCAAACTCAGCAGACGTACACCTCCTACAACCACTACCTCTTCCTCCACTCCCAAACCCCCTCCATCTTCCCATCCTAGTGTGTCTAAAAAACATTTCCTGGCTAACATTGACCTCTTCCCTACATCTCCACCCCCATCCTTCCCCTAGGGCCAGGATGTCCAGATCCCAGCCCAGCACCTCAGCAACCAAATCCTCCAGCACTGTGGTCTCTGCAAGTCCAGTAACAACGCAGGCGGCACCCATCAGGGCTGCCAGTGTGCCACCCAGCGAGGCCAAGGATCACCCTATTCCACCACCTACCAAGGTGAAGAAGGGAGCCACATGCCGTAGGGAAAAGCCGCACCAACCACCCAGCAAGGCCTCCTCCAAGACAAAAGGGGACAGTGCCAAGGTCCCAGCAGCGACTTTCAGGGTGGGGAAGGGACACAAGGCTAAAGGGAAGTCAGCTCAGGGCACGGAGCCTCGGCTGAGGGACTGGTGTCACCCCTGCTGCCAAACAGAACAGCAACATGTATGGCGGTGGACACCGCCACAACCACCGCCACCTGCATCGCCACCTACACGTCTGCTGCCTCAGCAACAGTCCCCAGCATCATCCCCAGTGGGCCGTTGTACGAGGCTGCAGGAGACGTCCTGCTGTCTCCCTCCACAGGTGCTGACACATGCACCACCGGCAGCATCTCCGCCACAGACACCTCCACAACCACCGCCACCTGCCCCGCGACGTGCACAGACAGTGCCACCACAGCTGACATGGACAACATTCCAAGTAGGCAGCCATCCGAGGCTGCAGAAGAAGTCCTGGACCCTGCACAGACTACATGAGGCACCACATCCAGCACTGTTTGTACTAGCAGTTGGCAGACAAGGTCGCAGCAAGGTGGAGTGTGTCGCTGACTCCATGGAGTATCATGCTACCTGTTTCCATGAAATCTCGTGGCACACACACCCAGGTGAGGGAATGGGAACTGCCACACCCCAAGTGCAGTACTCTGGGCATCATGCCCCCTCCAGAACCAGTGGAGAACAGCATCCACTACCCCAGTCCTGGCAGGATGAAGCACTCTGGGCACAAAGCCCCCTACAGAACCAGTGGAGAGATACATCCACTCACCCAGTCCTTGCAGGATGAAGCACTCTGGGCACAAAGCCCCCTCCAGAACCAGTGGAGAACAGCATCCACTACCCCAGTCCTTGGCAGGATGAAGCACTCTTGGCACAAAGCCCCCTCCAGAACCAGTGGAGAACAGCATCCACTCACCCAGTCCTTGGCAGGATGAAGCGCTCTGGGCTCAAAGCCCCCTCCAGAACCAGTGGAGAAAAGCATCCACTAGAGAGACTGTGGCTTTGAACTCCCCAGGACCAATCAATGGGCAAATCACCCACTTGAGAGACTTGAGAGGCTGTGGCTTTGCACTCCCCAGGACCAAACAGTGGGCAAACAACCCAATTGAGAGACTTGAGAGACCGTGGCTTTGCACTCTCCAGGACCAATCAGTGGGCAACCCACCCACTTGAGAGACTTGAGAGACTGTGGCTTTGCACTCCCCAGGACCAATCAGTGGGCAACCTACCCACTTGAGAGACTAGTAAAGCTATGGCTTTGCACTCCCCAGGACCATTCTGTGGGCATGGAGCCCCCTCGTGGAGCAGTGGCGTCGTCCCTTCATCAGTCTGAGGTGCCCCCCTCCCCTTCCCCCTGAGGTGCCTTTTTTATTTTCGACCTGATGCCCCGGCAGTGTTTAGAGGCAGGTATCATGTGTGGGCTCCGCCTATGCATTTTGGGACCACAGGTCCACGGACAATGATTGGAACACTGTCCGGACTTGTGTAGTTGCTGTACATATTTGTATATAACGATCTGTTTCCATATCTGAATTTTAGTAGATCACACTCTTTACAATCATTTCCTTTTGTCCTTGCGCTCTTCCAGAGGGTTACGGGGTGTATATGTAATGTTGTTGCATGTATTTGTGTGCATAGTGTTGTGGGTGAGGGTGGGGGTGTTGCGCGCTGCGGGTGTGTGTCACTCTCTTTTTCTTCCCCCCTCCCCTGTGTGCTAGGTGCAGTACTCACCATGGTCATCGCCGCTGTCTTTGCTGCTCCTGGTAGAAGAGGAGGTAAACCAACATTGGTAGTGTCAGTGAGACCGGATACTCGGGGTTTGCTCCTGTTCCCAACATGCCCACCTCTTGGCAGCTCCAAACTCTGATAGCTATCATAGCACAGAATTAAAGAATGGCCAAGTGGGGGATGGGTTTTAGGTTAGGAACAGCGGGAAGAAGACCTGTGGAAGCAAGAGTTAAGAACACAATAGCAAGGTCATTCACATTAATCTTTCTGCTCTAATAACATGAGAGATAAAGAACTTTTCAATAACGTGACCTTTTTATAATCATATACTCTGAATACTGAACTTTCTCAAGTTCATTCTTAGAATAGCAATTACATCACAACAAGAGTCAATTAGTACATTTGTTCCCAAAGAATTAACTGCTATTGTATTCATGAATTATACTGTGGAATAGGCAAACTGACTAAACTTGTTTTGTCTAGAAGATTCAATTGCCCAGAAATTATTGTGCACCTTATTCCCAGACTGCGCATCAAGACTCAAGTACCTGGAATGATCACGCGCTCTGCCGATCTGAACTGCAAGGGTTAATTGCCAAGAATGAATCGCGCACTGTGTTGCCGATTCAACCATCAAGATTCAAATGCCTTGAAATGATCGTTCACTATGCCTATCCGAACTGCAAGGGTCAATTGCCAAGAATGAATCGCGCACACTGTTGCCGATTCAACCATCAAGATTCAAATGCCTTCAAATGATTGCGCACTGTGCCGATCCGAAATGCAAGGGTTAATTGCCAAGAATGAATCGTGCTCACTGTTGCCGATTCAACCATCAAGATTCAAATGCCTTGAAATGATCGCGCACTCTGCCGATCCGAACTGCAAGGGTCAATTGCCAAGAACGAATCGCGCTCACTGTTGCCGATTTAACCATCAAGATTCAAATGCCTTGAATTGATTGTTCACTCTGCGATCCGAACTGCAAGGGTTAATTGCCAAGAATGAATCGCTCACACTGGTGCAGATTCAACCACCAACATTCAAATGCCTTGAAATGATCGCGCACTCTGCCGATCCGAACTGAAAGGGTTAAGTTCCAAGAGTAAATCGTACATGCGGTAAATCACAAAGCCAAAAACTCAAATGTTTCTAGAAAACGGAGTCGAGGTCTATCCCAAACTCTGTCTTTCCTCCCTGCTTGAAGATCAGCAAGATAGTGAGGACAGGGCCAGGAAATGTCCAAGTAGGCCTCTGGAACAGGAGCCCTGGAAAATGCTGCTGCTCTGCACCGGAACCTCTGAATAGTGAGCAGGTGGAGCTGGGCTGGGTTCCTTAAATAGACCGAAGCCCCGCCCACCTGCCACACCCAGCCACACCCAGCCAGGCTGCAGGAAACACTTGAAAATGAACAAAACATTGCAAACAGTATTAAGGACATTTCAAGATAAATACCTGCAATGCAAAAAGTTAATATGCATTACCAGCACACAATGCATGAATTATTACATTGCATAAGGTTTGTCATTTTGCATTATGTTGCCCGTAGAGCGCGCACTTTCCTGGTGTTGACAGGTAGCACCTGTAACTCGGGCTCCATGGCGTCCTTGTTCCTCCTAGGGTGTCAAGAGGTGAGTGGTTTCCCTTCTGTGTACTGTTTCCGCCGTGCTTTTGATGGTGTTGGTATCCCTCCCCGGAAAAGGTGGCGGATTGGTGCCTTGTAATACAGTAGGAGGTACATTTTCTTCCGCCTGTCTGTTGGCGGTAACCGCCACAGTGTTTGTTTCTACCGCTGTGGCGGTCGGAGTGTTAAAGTGTCTGTCTGTGTTGGCAGTTTCCGCCATGGTCGTGATCCCATTTTTTCCGCCGGCCTGTTGGCGGTATTACCGCCGCTTTAACACCGACGGCAGGGCATAAGTATAATTTTGTTTTTTTAATCTGGGGGGACCTAAAAGTCTATATTGGTTATCAGCAACAAAAACAGCTAGACAGTGTCTTTACCCAAGGTACAGGAGGGTGAAAAAATGATAAAGTAAAGTATGGCACTAATATTATGTGACAGTGCATTAAGTGCACACCAACAGCCTCTTAAAACTGTGATGAAGCAGCACCCACAACACAAGAGGATATGTGCTGTTTGCAGGGTCAACAGCAGGATACTGAGCCTGTTTGGGGAGACAACCAGAGCACTGTGTGCATCTGCAGAGGCGCTTAGACCACCTCTGATAAAGAGGTGAGGAATATTGATCACACTCTGGCTCAACGAACTTGAAATAGGCTATGGAGATGTGAAACCCATATGCTAATTGCAATTGAGTTTACTTTCCAATGAGCAGGCAAAATGGAAAGATCCACCCAGAGACCCTTCATTGTAAGATTTTGATGCACTTGTGTGAAAGGGCTTGAATTGGTACACGCAGTAGCTGGGTTTTCTTTTGCATGCATGCGCTCTGGCCTGCCTTCACCATCCCCAACCGACCCCTCCCCTGACCCCGTTCTGCACATTTGAACTACAAAAACACACAACAGGCTGAAGGCCTCAATTGATTACTTTAAACAACTGAGCAG
Source organism: Pleurodeles waltl (assembly GCF_031143425.1). Lineage (NCBI taxonomy): Eukaryota > Metazoa > Chordata > Amphibia > Caudata > Salamandridae > Pleurodeles > Pleurodeles waltl. Next base: position 1,336,209,824 of record NC_090447.1, on the reverse strand, counting down.
TCGGCAAACATAATTCACACAGAACTTTTTATTTTCTGTCAGAAAAGCCAGGCCATTCAGTAGCTAAACACGCAGAAGGCGAGTGGTTGAGAGGTCTTAAGGCCCTCAAAGAACTCTTTATTGGCACTGTGATGATAGAGAAAAGTATTTGTTTTGCAAGTTTATACTTAACACTCTGACAGAACCAGATATGCAATATTCATCTCTATAAACGAATGCTTGTCTGAACATCTGCTCCTGGTCTGAACATCAAAGTGAGTACGCTTTTTCCTAGGAGACAAAAGAGTGAAAAAAATAAAAATGTACTTCCCAAAGTGCTGGTTCACCTCCCCCAGTCCTCGTGCACCTTCCTTCAGTCCATTGTGCTGATCTGCAGCTATTCCCCACACCAATTCAGATGCTGCTCTTATGCTGCTGATAATGTTCAGCAACATGAGAGCAGCGCCAGAATTGGCCGGAGTGGGCTGCCTTGACGCTTCTGCAGGCACTAGGGCCTGAGCCTGCACTCCACCCAAATGTCCAAAACAGCTTGGTGGAGAAGTTTAAAGTGCGCATGGCAGGCTAGCCGCTGAAAAAGAGTCAGCCAAAATGACATGTGCACTCTAAACATGTGAAGTGAGCACCACTCACCCATGTGATTCAGCAGCTCTGGCCCCACCCCCAAGCATGACTTGGCTGGGGCATGGGAAAATAAAATGGTAAGAGATTTAGGTGGTCATTACAACCTTGGCGGTCGGTGTTAAAGCGGCTGTAAAACCGCAAACAGGCCGGTGGGAACAAAAAATGGAATCACGACCGTGGTGGAAACCGCCAACAAAGACACCCACTTTAACACTCCAACCACCATGGCGGTACAAACAAACAGCGCAGCGGTCACCGCCAACAGACAGGCGGAAAACAATGTACCGGCCACAGTATCACAACCTACCAATCCGCCATCTTTTCCAGGGCGGATTCCCCGCGAACAAAAACACTGCGGAAACAGGACTTCGAAGGGAAAACGCTCACCTCTACACACCCCACGAGGAATCAGGACACCATGGAACCCGAGCTCCAGATCCTGCCAGCTGTTATCTTCTTGCTCCTCTACCAGGGGCACGAACGCCAGCGGCGAAGACCACGGTGAGTACAGCACCTACGACACAGGGGAGGGGGAGGGAAAAAATAGGGACACACACACGCAATACGCAACACCCCCACCCTCACCCACGACAACACACACACTAATACATATTGATACATTACAGTTACATCCCCCAACTCCCCTTGAAGAATGCAAAGACAAAAGGAAATGAGTGTAACCATTGTGATATATTAAAATCCAGTATGCAAAAATATATATATATACACTATAAACAAAATATACACCAAGAATAGTAGTCCAGGTAGTGCTACATTGAAGTCCGTGGAACACTGGGCCCACACGGTATGGGCGAGGCCCACACTCAATCCCCGAACATGACAGAGAGAACACTGCAGGGGCATCAGATAGCAATAAAACAGGCACCTCAGGGGGAAGGGAAAGGGGCGGCACCTCAGCCGGTTGAGTGCACGACACCAAATCCACGAGGGAGCCACATGCCCACTGTTCCATCCTGGGGAGTGCAAAGCCACAGTCTCTCAAGTCTCTACAGTGGGTGGTTTGCTCACTATTCCATCCTGGGGAGTGCAAAGCCACAGTCTCTCAAGTCTCACAAGTGGGTGGTTTGCCCACTGCTTTATTCTGGGGAGTGCAAAGCCACAGTCTCTCAAGTCTCACAAGTGGGTTGTTTGCCCACTGTTCCATCCTGGGGAGTGCAAAGCCACAGTCTCTCAAGTCTCACAAGTGGGTGGTTTGCCCACTGTTCCATCCTGGGGAGTGCAAAGCCACAGTCTCTCAAGTCTCACAAGTGGGTGGGTTGCCCACTGCTTTATCGTGGGGAGTGCAAAGCCGCAGTCTCTCAAGTGGATGCCTTTCTCCACTGGTTCTGTAGGGGGCTTTGTGCCCAGAGTGCTTCATCCTGCCAAGGGCAGAGGTAGTGGATGTGATACTCCACTGGTTCTTGAGGGGGCTTTGTGCCCAGAGTGCTTCATCCTGCCAAGGACAGAGGTAGTGGATGTGATACTCCACTGGTTCTTGAGGGGGCTTTGTGCCCAGAGTGCTTCATCCTGCCAAGGACAGAGGTAGTGGATGCCTTTCTCCACTGGTTCTGGAGGGGGCTTGGTGCCCAGAGTGCTTCATCCTGCTCATGACGGACTCAGTAGTGTCAGTGCCCTTGGCGCTCATGGGCCAGCGATGCTAGTGGTGGCAGTGCCCTGTTCAGCGGTGCTAGTGGCGGCGGTGCCCAGTTAAGCAGTGCTTGTGGCGGTGGTGCCCTGTTCAGCGGTGCTTGTTGCGGCGGTGCCCTGTTCAGCGGTGCTTGTGGCGGCAGTGCCCTGTTCAGCGGTGCTTGTTGCAGTGGGGTCCTTTGCAGTGACTCAGCTGCTGGCGGCCCTGTCTGTCCCGGCGGGGCTGGTTCTGGCGGTCCTTCATGGCCCAGCAGGGCTGGTGCTGGCGGTCCTTCGTTGCCCAGCGGGGCTGGTGCTGGCGGTCCTGTCTGGCCCAGCGGGCTGGTGCTGGCGGTCCTGTCTGGCCTAGCGGGGCTGGTGCTGGCGGTCCTGTCTGGACCAGTGAGGCTGGTGCTGGCGGAAGCTTCCTGGGCAGCTGTGCTGGTGGCGTTGGCCTCCTGGGTAGCAGGGCTGGTGGCGGTGGCCTCCTGGGTAGCATGGCTGGTGGTGGTCGCCTCCTGGGCAGCATGGCTGGTGTCGGTCGCCTCCTGGGCAGCAGGGGCTGGTGGCGGTCACCTCCTGGGCAGCAGGGCTGGTGGCGGTGGCCTCTTGGGCAGCAGGGCTGGTGGCAGTGGCCTCCTGGGCAGCAGGGCTGGTGGCGGTGGCCTCCTGGGCAGCAGGGCTGGTGGCGGTGGACTCCTGGGCAGCAGGGCTGGTGGCGGTGGACTCCTGGGCAGCAGGGCTGGTGCTGGCTGTGGCCTTCTGGGCAGCGGGGATGATGGCGGTCTTCTCCGCTGTGCTGCTCTTCTCAGACTTGCTGACCTTCTTGTGGCCCTTCCCCACCTTGGAAGGTGTCGCAGCTGAATCCACACTCCCACCTGTACCCCTGGGAGCGGCTTTGGTGGCTGGAGTCTTCCCCGTCTCCCGCCGGGCACTGGCCAACTTTTGATGCTTGACAGGTGGGGGACTGTCCTTGCTGTGGCTCCGTGCCACGCTGGCTGCCCTGGTGGCCGGTGCACTCCAGATTCCGGTGACTACAGGCACCACTGGTCCCGGAGGTGTTATGGCTGAGGTGCTAGGTTGGGACCTGGAGAGTCGGGCCCTAGGAGACGGACGGGGTGGTAGAGGTGTGGGAAAGAGGTCAAGGTTGGACAGGAAAAGTTTTTGGGGAACACTGGGACGGGTAGCTGGAGGGGGTTTGGGAGTGGAGGAAGAGGTTGTGGTTGTAGGAGGTGTTTGGTGACTTTGGGTGGAGGTGCATGCGCTGGAGGCTGTCGTGAGGTGGGTGGCTGTTGGGTGGGTGTGTGCCTGCGTTTGTGTATCTTGGGAGGGGGCGTCACAGACACACTGGGAGAGGACACAGGGAATGGGTAAAAGGCAGTGGGGGGTGGTGACTGCACATGAGCGGGGTGTGGTGGTGGGTGTGCTGGTGATGGAAGTAGTGGCTGTAAATGTAGTGCATGCAGGTGTGAGTGTAGACGAGACAGGGAGGGAGGGAGGAGGGAGATGAGGAGGAGGGGGACACAGTAGAGGCAGTGGATGTTGGTGTGTCTGCATGTGTGTGATGCTTGCGAGAGTGCCTGTGGGATGTGTGGTGCTTATGTTTGCCAGAGCTTCCCTTGTGTGTTGACGTGTGTGCATGCTGGTCTGAAGGTGTGCTTGGGATAGGCTGAGGTAGAGGGGATTGGGTCTGGGTGGAGGAAGTTGGAGGGGAAAGGCTAGAGACAGGGACAATGGCTGCCATCAGTGCTGAGGCCAGAGTCTGAAAAGCTCGCTGAAGGGCCACCTGACCAGAATGAATGCCCTCCAGGAATGCAGTTGTTTGTTGCAACTGCCTTTCTACACCCTGAATGGCATTCAAAATGGTAGACTGCCCAACAGTGAGGGACCTGAGGAGGTCAATGGCCTCCTCACTGAGGGCAGCAGGGGTGACTGGGGCAAGGACTGAGGTGCCTGGGGCGAAGGTGATGCCCACCCTCCTGGGTGAACGGGCACGGGGCAAAGGCTGAGGGGCTGCTGGGAGGGCGGTGCTGGTATGGGGGGTGGCGGCTGTACCTGTAGATGCGGGGGGCACAGATGTTGCCGCCTCTACCCGGGAGCTCCCATCAGAGGACGAGTCCGTGTCACTGGTGTCAGCTCCTGACCCCGCCGAGGAGCTCCCCTCACCCTCCGTCCCACTGGTGAACTCCGAGTCCGTAGTGTTGCCCTCCAGGGCCATGTGGGATGCAGCTCCCTCCTGCTCCTGTGCCACTGCTCCTCTGCCTGATGATGCTAATGCACACAAGAACAGGGAGACCACAAAAAGGGGGAGACGACAGAAGAAAGACATGTTGAGTGCATGCATTACCGCTACTGTTGGCGGACATGACAGACACAGAAGCCCCCTGCACTACGCCGTGGACTTGGGCTCCACTGTTCGATCCCTGGGACTTGGCCTACAAGGCTGTGGACGACATCTGCACACATATATGACACAGGAGCCTGACTAGGTGTACTTGGCACTGTACACAGGTGGGTTTGGGGTGCCACAGGGTTTGCCAAAACAAAGGGACCTAACTAGCACACTCGCCCTGGCATAGGGAAACCCACAGCCCACCTCCCCCACCCAGACACCTCCACTGCGCGCAAAATCAGCAGAATGAGAGTGTACTCACCCCCTTGTGGCTGCTGTGATGCCCTCAAGCGCCCATCCAACTCTGGGTACGCCACCGCCAGGATCCTGAACATCAGGGGGGTCATGGTGCGACGAGCACCCCTCTCACGTTGGGAGGCCATCCCCAGCTGGGCCTCCGCCGTCTTCTTGCTCCAGCTGCGAAAGTCCTCCCATCTCTTACGATAGTGGGTGCTCCGTCTGTGGTAGACCCTCAGGGTCCGGACGTCCTTGGCGATGGCACGCCAAATATCTTTTTTCTGGTGGGCGCTGACCTACAGGAATTGTACAGGGGAAAAAGAAAATGTATTACCAAATGCACCGTCACAGTCATTGGCCCCCATCCCTAGCCTTGCCATGATGCACATGCACTCACCGTCGTTTCATGCACGCCTCAATCTCCCCCCCCCATCTTTCATCCACCCCACTCCACACAGGCATAGCCCATACAGCATGCTCCCTGTGTATTTACCTGTTTGTCTGGAGGACCGTAGAGTAGCGTGTACTGGGGGAGGACTCCATCCACAAGTTTCTCCAACTCCTCCGATTTGAAGGCAGGGGCCCTGTCCCCAGATGCACGAGCCATTGTCTCTTCCAGACCAAGGTCACAGCAGCACTTGCAGTATAGGTCCTCTCCTGTCGAAGATCAGGTATTGAGTGATTGAACAGATAGAAAATGGTGGTCACGTCCGCGGCGGTGCGTACCTTCACCGCCGGCGTACATCGTCATTGGCTCCTGGGACCCATAGGGTCCAATGTTAACCAATGCAGCATTGCGCTGCGGTCTTCGACCACCTTCCTCGACGGTGCACAATGCCAGCGCAGTTACCTCACAACCCATTGTCCCACTTTACAGGTGAGGCAGCCGCCATTTCAGGGGCCCACATGGCATTCATTTTGAACTGCGTCCCACATACCTAGGCCTTGCCTCAACACTCATTCAGGCCAAATATCCGATTATGATTCGTGTTCTGTGTAAGCTGTGGGTACGTACCTCTGAGTTGGTTGACTCTGTGCTCGCTGTTGTCCTTCATAGGCACCGTCCGCTGGGACATGTGAGGAGATGGCGGCATCCTCCGGTGTACAGACCGCTGGTGGACCTGTCGACAATGGAGCAAAGACATGTGCTCATCAGCTACAGGCTTGACCGTTCCACAATCCTGGAACTGTGTGCCCAGCTGGTGTCAGACCTGATGTCAGCTATCCGCCATCCCACAGGAATCCCCCCTCAAGTGCAGGTGCTGTCAGTACTCCATTTCCTTGCAAGTGGGTCATTTCAAACAACAATGGCCATAGCATCAGGGATGTCCCAGCCTATGTTTTCCAACGTGTTGTCCAGAGTGTTGTCTGACCTGCTGAAACACATGTGGAGCTACATCGTTTTCCCTCAGGTGGAGGATTTGCCTACAGTCAAAGGAGACTTCTATGCCCTGGGACATATCCCCAACATCATAGGTGCCATTGATGGGACCCATGTGGCTTTGGTACCCCCCGCAGGAGTGAACAGGTGTACAGAAACCGGAAGAGTTATCATTCCATGAATGTGCAGATGGTGTGTTTAGCAGACCAGTACATCTCCCATGTTAATGCCAAGTTCCCTGGCTCAGTGCATGACGCTTACATCCTGCGGAATAGCAGCATCCCTTATGTGATGGGTCAACTCCAGAGGCACTGTGTGTGGCTATTAGGTGAGCACCTGGAAGCAAGTCAGTGAGAATGGTTGTCTGGGTCTGGGGATATCCCTACAGGTTGTGCGTGTCTAACCGTTGTCCCTCGCCATTTGCAGGTGACTCTGGTTACCCCAACCTGTCATGGCTACTGACCCCAGTGAGGAATCCCAGGACACGGGCAGAGGAATGCTACAATGAGGCCCATGGGCGAACTCAGAGGATAATAGAGCAGACCTTCGGCCTCCTGAAGGCCAGGTTCAGGTGCCTCCATGTGACAGGTGGATCCCTATTGTACTCACCAAAGAAGGTGTGTCAGATCATCGTGGCCTGCTGTATGCTTCACAACTCAGCTTTGCGACAACAGGTGCCTTTTCTGCAGGAGGATGGTCCAGATGGCGGTGTTGTTGCAGCTGTGGAGCCTGTGGACAGTGAAGACGAGGAAGCAGAATAAGAGGACATCGACAACAGGAACTCTGTGATCCTGCAATATTTCCAGCAGGTAAGAAATCAAACCTACCTACTACATGTACTTTAACACTACTACCTCTCTACTGTCTGTCGTTTTCAGCCAGTGTATGGTCACTGAGTTGTCACTTTCCCTTACGATTTCCCAGATGTGGGTCCCACTGTGTGACATCTACTTTGTTTCCTCATGGACTAGAGCTGTGTGACATAGGTACGTTGATATTACATTTGAAAGAGCATTTTGACACTGTAATTGCTAGTACACTATTTTGAAATCACAGACTGACTCCAGATTGTTTTGTGCTTCAAGGGTGTTTATTTAAGTGCTCAATATTGGAGTGGGTTGTAAAATGGTGGGGGGTGATGGTGGAGGAATGTCCATGGCAGAGTCCAGTCTATTAGTTTCACAGGTGCATTGCCCAAATGGGCATAGGAAGTGGAGCTGGGGCAGTTTGAGGATGGACAGGGTGACAAAGTGGGACAGAAAGATGACATTCAGGGTGGTCTCATTTCTTGGTGGGGGTCTTGGCATCGTTCTCTGTCTTTGTCCTTGATCTCAGGGACCGTTTGCGGGGTGGTTCTCCCTCTGCAGGGGGTGGGGTGCTGGTGTGGTGGTCCTGTGGCGGTGCCTCCTGTCCACTAGAGCCGGCGGAGGTGGTGGGCAGTTCATCGTCCAGGCTAGTGTCAGGGGCCCCTTGTTGTGCCACACTGTCCCTCCTGGTGTTGAGTACTTCCTTCAGCACCCCTACGATGGTGCCCAGGGTGGAATTGATGGCTCTGAGTTCCTCCCTGAAGCCCAAATACTGTTCGTCCTGCAGGCGCTGGGTCTCCTGAAACTTGGCCAGTACCGTTGCCATGGTCTCCTGGGAGTGGTGGTAGGCTCCCATGATGTTGGAGAGGGCCTTGTGGAGAGTGGGTTCCCTTGGCCTGTCCTCCCTCTCTCGCACAGCAGCCCTCCCAGTTCCCCTGTGTTCCTGGGCCTCCATCCCCTGGACCGTGTGCCCACTACCACTGCCCCCAGGTCTCTGTTGTTGTTGGGGTGGTGGGTTAGCCTGGGTTCCCTGTAGTGGTGGACACACTGCTGATTGACGTGTCCTGGGGACAGAGGTATGGTCCCGCTGGGTGGGTGCTGTGCTGGTGTTTCCAGAGGGGGGAAGCTCTGTAGTGGCCTGTGCCAGTGTGAGGGGAACCGACTGTCCCGAGGTCCCCGATGGGCCGGGCTGGTCATCTAGATCCAGTTGGACAGAGCTGCTGTCATCACTGTGGGCCTCTTCTGTTGGTGGTGTGGACATGTGTGGACCCTCCTGTCCGGTGATGTTGGGTAGGGGTCCTGCAGGGGTATAAAAGGATGTTTATTACATCTGTGTGTGCCATGGTGTGTAATAGGTGGGTGACCATGTACCCCAGTGCTTGCATTCATGTGTGGGACCTTGTGTGATTGTGCTTTAGGGGGGTGTATGGGTATGTGCAGTGGCCATGCTTTGGTAATGGGTGTCCATGCTTTGTTGTTGCATGCAGGACCTGGTGTTGGGATGTGTGGTTTGTGATGTTGGGACATTTGTGAGGAGTTGGAGTGATGGGGGTGAGGGTGGGGGTGGGGTATGTGATGGCATCAGGTAGGGTGGGGGATGTAATAGTTAAGATTTGACTTACCAGAGTCCATTCCTCCATCTACTCCAGCGAAACCCTCAGGATGCTGAATCGTCAAGACCTGCTCCTCCCATGTTGTTAGTTGTGGGGGAGGAGGTGGGGGTCCGCCACCAGTCTGCTGAACCGCAAGGTGGTGTCTTGAGACCACGGAACGCACCTTCCCCGTAGGTCGTTCCACCTCTTCCTGATGTCATCCTGATTTCTTGGGTGCTCTCCCACTGCGTTAGCCCTGTCCACTATTCTGCGCCATAGCTCCATCTTCCTAGCTATGGAGGTGTGCTGGACCTGTGATCCGAATAGCAGTGGCTCTACCCGGACGATTTCCTCCACCATGACCCTGAGCTCCCCCTCAGAGAACCTGGGGTGTCTTTGTCATGCCATGGGGTGGTGTGGGTGATGTGTGGGGTGGTGTGTGTAGTGATAAGTGGGGTAATATTTAGTGGTGTGTTGTGTGAGGTGCGTGGAAGTTCTGTGGGTGATGGTATTGTGTGCCTGTGGATGCTTGGTAGTTGTTTGTGGTGTCTCTCTCTGGCCTTTTCTCGGTAATTGTGGTCGTAGGGGTTTGTGGGTGATGTGGGTGTGTGTTTTATATTGTAATGGGTGTGTGGGAGTGGTGTGTGTATGTGTATCAGGTGTGTGTATTTTGAATTGTCCAATGTGGCTGTGTTTTGTAAATGTGTGTGTATTTTGAGCGCTGCGGTGTGTACCGCCAATGGAATACCGCAGTTGAAAGACCGCCGCATGGATTCGTGTGTCATGATAGTGTGGGCGTATTTCTGTTGGCGTGACGGTGGAGGTTTTGTTTTCGCCAGTTTATCACTGACCTTTGGTGTGGTGGACTTGTGTGGGTGTCTGAATTTTGGTGGATTCCGAGCTGTGGGTCATAATAGCTGTGACAGATTTCCGCTGCTGCGGTGGTGTGTTGACGGTCTTCTGCATGGCGGTAAGCGGCTTTTACCGCCAATGTTGTAATGAAGGACTTCATTTCTTACCATTTTATTTTTCACCTTTGTGGTGCTGGCAGCAGGGGGGTCGACACTCTTTCGCCCAATGGAGGGGAAACCTCTGTACCTATTAGAGAAATCCCCCCAAATTACTCTTTATGGCAATAATATTATGTTAATTTGAAGCCCCAAGATAGAAGTTCAATCTAAAGTTTTTGAGTTGTGCATCCAATTTCAGAAATTAGGTGTGTATTAGCTCAACAAAAGAACATTTTTGATTTTATTATGCAATTACACTTTAGATACATTAATGCAAGAGCTATGGCCACTAATTGACTCAAATCTCTTGCACTATTTAGGGATTGTTACAGTGGCTAATATTGAGGGCCTCTATGATTTGACTTTTATACCTTTTGTTCATCAAGTTAAAATCCCTATTCTATAAATGAAGACACTTCCTCCTCTCTGTTATGGGTGGAGTTGATTTAATAAGAGTGTTGATACTTCCTCTATTCACTTTTTTATTCTCCTACCTGACCACTCAGTTGGAAGATGTTAGCTAGCTAGACCATCCATTTGTTGATTCTAATAACGGTTTAAAGATGGAGAATGAATGGTTTTACTTGGTTAATACACTTCATGGGTGCTTGCTAATACTAGACGCATAGTGAACCTCACCTTATGTATCATAAAGGTTTCATCATCTGGTCTTTCAATTGTGTTCACAAGTTTTTAAAAGAACTCGACCCAAAATGGTTATGTCAGGGTTCTGAGTTGGTGGGGGATCTTATTGAGAGCACTATACAAATGACAGTTAGCTACTGGTTAGAGGGGGCTAGAAAAACCAATAGGTTTTCGAAAAATGGCCCAGAAGTGGGAAGTCTTAAAAGCTATAATTCCCCAAAGCGCATGGAAAAAAATAATAGGTTTAATTTTACGATTTTAAAAGCAGAAATGTTTTGCCAAATGCATTTTTTAACAAAATGGTTACTCTATAGAACACCATCATTTTTGCATTGGAATATGCCACAAAATCTGCTCTAGATGCGCAATAGAAGTGGTGAACTGGATGCACATTGTTTTCTCATGTCTGAAAATTAAGGGGTTTTGGCAGGATATTTCACAGTATTGCAATACCCACTTAGGCCTGACTTGTCCTGCAGATCAAGATCCCCATTTAAATATGTTGGGCTGTTCTCAGAAGTGGGAAATGAGATTAGGAAAACCCAAAAGAGTTTATAAATTGCCTTCGGTAGCACACTCTTCAATTTTGCAAAATTGGCAGTCTTTGGAGACACCCTCTGTTGAGCAATAAAGGCTCTCAAGTATATGTGAGAATGTGTATAACTGAATGTGTTGAGGTATATCTGTGATGGTGTGCCTGACTGAGTGTGTGGGGTGTATCAGTGTAGTTGTTCATGTGTAAGGATGGTGCGAGGAAATGTGTGTGGAGGTGTGTGAAGTTTATTTGTAGTTGTGTGTGTGAATATGTAGGGTATGTGTGGGTGGGTGCGGTGGATTCATAGATTTAATCAAACTTTTAAAAATTAAAATTGCATCCCAAGCTTCCAGTTAAAGAAAAAAATAGCTATGCTTCTACACCTGTTCATACAGTATAATGTTCAAATATTTATTTGTGGTGGTGTGTGTGACTGAGTGTGTGTGTGTGTGTGTGTGTGTCAGTGTAGTGGTGTGTGTGTGAGGAAATATGTGTGCAAGAGTGTGCTGATGTGTGTGTGAATAAGTGGGGGTGGAGCTGAATTTAGGTGTGTGCTGGTATCTGTCTCTCAAGTGAATGTGTGGATGTATATAACTGAATGTATAATGGTATATCAGTGATTATGTGTATGACTAAGTGTGTGGGGGTGTATCAGTGTAGTTGTATGTCTGTGTGTATGGGAATGTGTGTGGAGGTGTGTGTAATCATATGTGTAGGTGTGTGAGTGAACATGTAGCATTTGTGTGTGTGTGTGTGTGTATGTGAAACAAATTAAAATCGGATCCTGAGCTCCCAGTCAAAGTCAGAAGTACCTATGTTTCTATAACTGTTCATATATCTGCATTCATTTCTCTAATATATATATATATTTTTATATATATATATATATTAGAGAAATGTATATGTATGGTTGTGCGTGGCAGTCTACAGTCTATGTGAGTGGGGGGTGTCAAGTGTGTGGCAGTGTATATGTGTGTGAGAGAATGTGTATGGAGGAGTGTATTGATGTGTTTGTATGGCTATGTGCATGGAGTGTGTGAGTGTGTGTGGAGGGGTGAGTGTGTGTTGGTGTGTCTCTCAAGTCTATGTGTGGGTGTGTATGACTGAATGTGTTTTGGAATCCCTGTGGTTGTGTGTCTGAGCATATGGTTGCATGTCTGTGTGCGTATGTCTTTGTGCAAGGAATTTTGTGTGGATGTGTAAGTGTGTGTATAAGAGAACATGCAGGGTGTGTGTCAGTCTGTGTGGCCAGCTGTATCTGTTTTCTGTGTAAGTGGGCGTTTGTGTGTGCAAAGAAATGTATGGGACAGTGTGTTAGTGAAAGGGTGGGTGTGTATTGGTGTGTGTGGGCATGTGTGTGTGTATGGGTGTGTGCCTGAATGTCTGTATGTTTGTCTTTGCGTATATGTGTGTGAGGTATTAAATGTATGTGGTGGTTAGTGGGCAGAGCTGTGAAACTCCTTGCCTTAGACATCATACAACAAACAGCAAATAAGTTATGAAAAAGTCAAATCACCACTCTAAAAACTGTATTTCCATCACATGTGGAGCCTTTGACATTAATAAGTCACACTATAGCTAGTCACACTATAGCTCTGCACTGAGAAGTACGTATTAAAGGTGTCCCTGCCCACTGTGGTGATAGTGCCATTAGGGAACTACAGGGCAAGACAGTTGTCACATGAACCCTGTATGTGTCCCAAATTCTTATAGCTATAGCAACATTTTAGTCTAATAAATCAAGCACAATATGTTTTTGTACAGCTGGTATTCGGAACTCATGTATCTAAAGGTGATTTCATTTGCAATGGTGAAGAAAATGGAGAATCAGTAAAGTATGATATTTGCCTTAGATCAAACACTTTGAATTAGTGGGGAAGCTGGGGTTAATCCAGGTATTCTGGTATCACTTTATACAAATCCACCACCAAATGGGAATGTATGTGCCTCTCCATTTCATGTAAAATCTAATTCTTTGTTTTTATCTATTTGTGCATGAGGGTAGTGTGAAGGTGGCAGGCAGAAGTCACAGGAAAGCTTGACTCATTATGGGCTTGTGGTTCCTTCCAACAGCACCTCAAGCTGAGTCACTACATAAAAATTGTGTTGGAGTTGTGTGTCATCTGAGGTGATTTTACTCATTTGAAAATGCTTATCCTCAGTTAGGATTTGAAGAACTTGGTATTAGAGAAAACTGTTTTCTCTCATGATTCCCCCCTAGAAGTTATGGAAGGTGTTTCAGAAGCTAAAATTACATCACATTTTCTATAAATCCACAATATATTCTTCAGCCATGTCAGAAAAAGTTATGATATTCTAAGGATAACATGTACTTCTAACAGCAGAACCAGCAGTCTGCCAATTGACACCTGTGTGCTACTGCAGCTTCCTTTACTGCAACCTCCTACAGTGTTCTAATCAACACCTAGAGCACCAACATGCTGTATTAATGATAGAAGTGTGACACACTTGAAGCAATCTTGATGGATTCAAAGTTGTGAAAGTGAAAACCTTTACTACAGAAAAGAACAAATTTAGGGATTACTTTTGTTATAGAAATTATAATCAGTGCTACAGAAAGCTAAACTGAGGACACATCTTTTTATGAGTGCTCAAATGTGTTTCTCATCTGGGCTAGTAAAGCTTTCTGACCCTGATTCCCTATGAAGGTGCTATTTATCCCACGTGATATAGAACAATCCTGTGGTGTTCAATATTTATAGGTGCGATAAACACCAATCATATTTTTTAAGGAATACCCTGTGGCTTTTGATGCTTACTGCATCAAATTCTGCCTGCTACGGTAAACACCATACAATTTTCCCTTCCAAAATTTAACAAAGGGTGAGATATTCGATGCATACGGTAATGAACAGGTGTGCTAATTGTCACCCAACTTGGAATTCCAATCCCTTCACAAACAGTGCTTTATGTGTGGGTTGGAAAATTGAGACCAACTTGTAATCAGGACTTCTGACATGCAAAAAGAAACATACTTTCAACACCAGTAGCAGTCTGCCAGATAACTCTCCAGTATGCTATTGTAGCTTTGCACAGAGCTCTAATAATATCTGCATTTATGACAAAAGTGTGGGACCTGAAGCCATCTAGATTGATTCAAAGCTGTAAACGTAACAAAATGAGGGTATTCTTTTATCACAGAAATTATGGGTAATGCTCTACAAAGCTAAAGTGAGGTGGCAGTTGAAGCACAAGGACTGTGAGGGCAAGATAGATGCTGAAGGGGCACACACACAGACAGAGGAAGACAGGGGCTGGTCGTGCAGGGGCAGCTGAGCACAGGCCAGCACAGGCAGCACAAAGAACCACTAAGAGCAAGAGGGAGGAAGGAGAGGTACCAAGTTGATTACAGAGGGCAGGCTGGCATGCTCTGAGGCAACAAGCTAACAACGAAGGACAGGAAGAGGGATGGGAAGTGACATGCAAATGGTGCATAGAGGGCAAGTGAGAGATGGTGGAGCAGCATGCTGACCATGATGGACAGGCTAGCAGGGGCACCACAATGGACTACAGAGATAGAAGGGAGGGGGCAGTAGTGGCATGCACATGAAGAAGAAAGGGTAGGGAAAGGGGAAGTGCAGGGGCGGCTGACCACAGAGAGCAAGCATGGGGGGGTATAGGCATGCAAATGGAGAATGGATGGCATGGGGGAAGGTGACAGGGGTAGCAAACTGGCCACAGAAATCCTGGCATGCTTTGGCAGAGCAACAAACTGACCATGCAGAGCAGCTGGGAGGGGGTGGTGCTGAGGAGCAAGCTGAACACAGAGGGAAGGAGGAAGGTGCCAAAGGCAGGGGCAGCAATATGATCATTCAACACAATGAACCACTCTCCCTGTGAGTGCCTCAGAACTCACAGGGAGAATGGAGGGGAGGGGAGATGAATGTGCCGGAATCTGATCATGGTGGTGACTCCAGCATGGGCAGCAATCTGACCACAGAAATGAGGCAGAAAGGGGCAGGGGCATACAGCATGAGAACAGAGGACTGGGTGAGGGAGGTAAGGCAGCAGGCTCAACATGGAGAGCAGTGAAAGCACAACATGCCACGAAGAGCTGGAGTAGAGGGAAGGGGCACACGCATGGACAGTGGAAAAAAAGAGGGAGGGGCACACACAAAGAACAGAGGGAGGAGGCGAGTGGTCATTGGGAACGAGTTCACCATAGGCCATCATGGGGAGAGGCAGCACAACTGACCACAGAGCACAGGACGGAGGGAGCAGGGGGATGCACAAAGGGAGCAAAGGACAGATGGGAGGGTAACAGGGATAGCAAGCTGACCACAGAAGGCAGGCTGGCAGGGGAAGCCAGCTAACCATGAAAGGCAGGAGTAAGAGGGCAGTAGACTGCAGGGGCACACAGATGGAGAACAGAAAGCAAGTAGGATTGGTGTAGGTGCAGAAGCTGACCACAAAGTGCAAGCTGTTATGGGTTGGTCAGACATGGGGAGCAAACATGAGTCAACCCCTTGCTGCACATGGCCGAAGGCGTGTGTAGTTGGAGTGCTGGCTAAGTATGATAAAAGAAACATAAGTTCACGAAAGAAAAACAAAAGAAATATTATAGCTTGGAATTACAATAAAACTGAAATACTGGAAATATTCTTGCCTTGATGCATTTCTCGTATAACAGGTATTAAAGTACGGGCCCAAATTGGATTATTTCCTAAGCTTTCATCAAACCATTTCCTTCTGTTGCTAGAGATTATGATTCAGATCAACAAAGGGTTAATGATGCATTGACATTTAATAGGTCATTTGTAGCCATCATTACTAGCCTTGTCGAAAAATGAATCATCAAACCTGGTAAAATAAATATGAAAAAGATGTGGCTTGTATTGATGATCAATGCTTTATTTCATGTCAGGTCAGAGTGAATATGGTGTTAATATCCTATGTTAGGTTTCATGTATATATTTATATGCCAGTGCATAGCATGCTTGTACTAATTAAGTATACTTTTATGTAATCAAAATATTGCAATATATGTGTTTTAACAACCCAGAAGAACAAATTGGAACAAAATGTGTTGGCTGCGCTGATCTGTTTTGTACAATTAAGAACATTTGAAAGTCAAATAAAGAGCCATTCGTTGAAATACAATACAGATTAAACTTGGATCTATTTGTCTAAACAATATTATGGACTTACTTTTCATTTTGCAATGAGGAAATTATGGTAACCAAATAGAGTATGCCTTCCTTTATGACATAAGAGATTTTTCTATAAGAGGAGTCAGCTCAAAGCTAGCTTAACCAAGATCCCTTTTTTGGAAGCTATTTTTTGTGGTAATAGAAATATTAGGATCAACACTTTTGCAGTGTTTTAACCCCTTCTTTGCCAGGCCTTTTCCCCCTCAGGTGTCGAGCCTTTTTTTGGCTATTTGGGGCAGTTCGCGCTTAGGCCCTTATAACTTTTTCTCCATATAAGCTACCCATGTTAAAATTGCGTCCTTTTTTCTCAACATCCTAGAGATTCTGGAGGTACCCAGACTTTGTGGGTTGCCCTAAAGGAGACCAAGAAATTAGCCAAAATACAGCAATAACTTAGTTTTTTTCAAATAAATGAGGAAAAAGGGCTGCAGAAGAAGGCTTGTGTTTTTTTCCCTGAAAATGGCATCAACAAAGGGTTTGCAGTGGCAAACTCACCATCTTCCCAGCTTTCAGGAACAGGCAGAGTTGAATTAGAAAACCCATTTTTCAACACAATTTTGACATTTTACTTGGACATACCCCATTTTTACTATATGTTTTACTTTCAGCCTCCTTCCAGTTAGAGACAGAAATGGATGAGAAACCAATGCTGGGTCCCAGAAAGCTAAACATTTCTGAAAAGTAGACAACATTCTGAATTGAGCATGGGGTCATTGGTGTAGATCCTACAAGTGTTTCCTACAGAAAATAGCAGCTGAAATAAAAGAATATTGAAATTGACGTAAAAAACAGCCAATTTCTCCACATTTTCAAGTAGTAAGAAAACCTTTGTATTTCCAAAATGGGCACAAGATAAGGTGTTGATAAGCTGTGGTTATTTGCACATCTCTGAATTCCGGGGTGCCCATACTACCATGTGAATTACAGGGCATTTTTCAAATAGACATATTTTTTACACACTGTCTTACATTTTGAAGGAAAAAATGTAGAGAAAGACAAGGGTCAATAACACTTGTTTTGCTATTCTGTGTTCCTCCAAGTCTCCCGATAAAAATGGTACCTCGCTTGTGTGGTTAGGCCTACTGCTCACGACAGGAAACACAAAATGGACATATCACATTTTTACATTGAAAAATGAATTGTTTTGGGAAAGTGCCTAGCTGTAGATTTTGGCCCATAGCTCAGCTGGCACCTAGGGAATCCTAGAAAACCTGCACATTTTTTAAAACTAGACACCGAGGGGAATCCAAGATGGGGTGACTTGTGGGGCTCTGACCAGGTTCTCTTACCCAGAATCCTTTGCAAACCTCAAAATTTGGCCAAAAAAACACCTTTGCCTCTTATTTCGGTGACAGAAAGTTCTGGAATCTGAGAGGAGCCACAAATTTCTTTCGACCCAGCGTTCCCCCAAGTCTCCCGATAAAAATGGTACCTCACTTGTGTGGGTTGGCCTAGCGCCTGCAAAAGGAAATGCCCCAAAACACAACATGGACACATCACATTTTCACAAAGAGAACAGAGCTATTTTTTACTATGTGCCTAGCTGTGGATTCTGGCCTATAGCTCAGCCGGCATGGGGGGAAACCTAGTAAACCAGTGAAATTTTTAAAACTAGACACCTAGGGGAATCCAAGCTGGGATGACTTGTGGGGCTCTAGCCAGGTTCTGTTACCCAGAATCCTTTGCAAATCTCAAACACTGGCCAAAAAAACACTTTTTCCTCTCATTTCGGTGACAGAAAGTTCTGGAATCCGAGAGGAGCCAAAAATTCCCTTCCACCCAGCGTTCCCCCAAGTCTCCTGATATAAATGGTACCTCACTGTGTGGGTAGCCCTAGCACCCCGAAAGGAAATGCCCCAAAACACAATGTGGACACATCACATTTTCACAAAGAAAACAGAGCTGTTTTTTTCCAAAGTGCCTAGCTGTGGATTTTGGCCTCTAGCTCAGCCGGCACCTGGGGAAACCTAGCAAACCTGCGCATTTCTGAAACTTAGGCACCTAGGGGAATCCGTGATGGGGTGACTTGTGGGGCTCTGGCCAGGTTCTGTTACCCAGAATCCTTTGCAAACCTCAAAATTTGGTCCAAAAAATGTGTTTTCCTCTCATTTCGGTGACAGAAAGTTCTGGAATCTGAGAGGAGCCACAAATGTCCTTCCACCCAGCATTCCCCCAAGTCTCCCAATAAAATTGGTACCTCACTTGTGTGGGTAGGCCTAGCGCCCGTGAAAGGAAATGACCCAAAACACAACGTGGACACATCACATTTTCACAAAGAAAACAGAGCTGTTTTTTACTAAGTACCTAGCTGTGGACTTTGGCCTGTAGGTCATCCGGCACCTGGGGAAACCTAGCAAACCTGCACATTTCTGAAAACTAGACACCTAGGGGAATCCAAGATGGGGTGACTTGTGAGGCTCTGGCCAGGTTCTGTTTCCCAGAATCCTTTGCAAACCTCAAAAACTGGCTAAAAAACACTTTTTCCTCTCATTTCAGTGACAGAAAGTTCTGGAATCCGAGAAGAGCGACAAATTTCCTTCCATCCAGCGTTCCCCCAAGTCTCTCAATAAAAATGGTACCTCACTTGTGTGGGTAGCCCTACGCCCGCAAAAGGAAATGCCCCAAAACACAACATGGAAACATCACATTTTCACAAAGAAAACAGAGCTGTTTTTTACTAAGTACCTAACTGTGGATTTTGGCCTCTAGTTCAGCCGGCACCTGGGGAAACCTAGCAAACCAGTGCATTTTTTTAAAATAGACACCTAGGGGAATCCAAGATGGGATGACGTGTGGGGCTCTCACCAGGTTCTGTTACCCAGAATCCTTTGCAAACCTCAAAAACTGACCAATCAAACACTTTTTCCTCCCATTTCGGTGACAGAAAGTTCAGGAATCCGAGAGGAGCCACAAATTTCCTTCCACCAAGCATTCCACCAAGTCTCCCGATAAAAATGGTACCTCACTTGTGTGGGTAGCCCTAACATCCACGAAAGGAAATGCCCCAAAACACAACATGGACACATCATAATTTCACAAAGAAAACAGAGCTGTGTTTTTCCAAAGTGCCTAGCTGTGGATTTTGGCCTCTAGCTCAGCCGGTACCTGGGGAAACCTAGCAAACCTGTACATTTCTGAAAGCTAAGCTCCTAGGGGAATCCGTGATGGGGTGACTTGTGGGGCTCTGGCCAGGTTCTGTTACCCAGAATCCTTTGCAAACCTTAAAATTTGGCCAATAAACACTTTTCCCTCTCATTTCGGTGACAGAAAGTTCTGGAATCTGGGAGGAGCAATAAATATCCTTCCACCCACCGTTCCCCCAAGTCTCACAATAAAATTGGTACCTCACTTGTGTGGGTAGCCCTACGCCCGCGAAAGGAAATGCCCCAAAACACAACATGGACACATCACATTTTCACAAAGAAAACAGAGCTGTTTTTTACTAAGTACCTAGCTGTGGACTTTGGCCTGTAGGTCATCCGGCACCTGGGGAAACCTAGCAAACCTGCACATTTCTGAAAACTAGACACCTAGGGGAATCCAAGATGGGGTGACTTGTGAGGCTCTGGCCAGGTTCTGTTTCCCAGAATCCTTTGCAAACCTCAAAAACTGGCTAAAAAACACTTTTTCCTCTCATTTCAGTGACAGAAAGTTCTGGAATCTGGGAGGAGCCACAAATTTCCTTCCACCCAGCATTCCACTAAGTCTCCCGATAAAATTGGTACCTCACTTGTGCGGGTAGGCCTAGCGCCCGCGAAAGGAAATGCCCCAAAACACAACGTGGACCCATCATATTTTCACAAAGAAAACAGAGCTGTTTTTTACTAAGTACCTAACTGTGGATTTTGGCCTCTAGTTCAGCCGGCACCTGGGAAAACCTAGCAAACCAGTGCATTTTTTTAAAATAGACACCTAGGGGAATCCAAGATGGGATGACGTGTGGGGCTCTCACCAGGTTCTGTTACCCAGAATCCTTTGCAAACCTCAAAAACTGACCAATCAAACACTTTTTCCTCCCATTTCGGTGACAGAAAGTTCAGGAATCCGAGAGGAGCCACAAATTTCCTTCCACCAAGCATTCCACCAAGTCTCCCGATAAAAATGATACCTCACTTGTGTGGGTAGCCCTAACATCCACGAAAGGAAATGCCCCAAAACACAACATGGACACATCATATTTTCACAAAGAAAACAGAGCTGTGTTTTTCCAAAGTGCCTAGCTGTGGATTTTGGCCTCTAGCTCAGCCGGTACCTGGGGAAACCTAGCAAACCTGTACATTTCTGAAAGCTAAGCTCCTAGGGGAATCCGTGATGGGGTGACTTGTGGGGCTCTGGCCAGGTTCTGTTACCCAGAATCCTTTGCAAACCTTAAAATTTGGCCAAAAAACACTTTTCCCTCTCATTTCGGTGACAGAAAGTTCTGGAATCTGGGAGGAGCAATAAATATCCTTCCACCCACCGTTTCCCCAAGTCTCACAATAAAATTGGTACCTCACTTGTGTGGGTAGCCCTACGCCCGCGAAAGGAAATGCCCCAAAACACAACATGGACACATCACATTTTCACAAAGAAAACAGAGCTGTGTTTTTCCAAAGTGCCTAGCTGTGGATTTTGGCCTCTAGCTCAGCCGGTACCTGGGGAAACCTAGCAAACCTGTGCATTTCTGAAAGCTAAGCTCCTAGGGGAATCCGTGATGGGGTAACTTGTGGGGCTCTCGCCAGGTTCTGTTACCCAGAATCCTTTGCAAACCTTAAAATTTGGCCCAAAAACACTTTTCCCTCTCATTTCAGTGACAGAAAGTTCTGGAATCTGGGAGGAGCAACAAAAATGCTTCCACCCACCGTTTCCCCAAGTCTCACGATAAAATTGGTACCTCACTTGTGTGGGTAGCCCTACGCCCGCGAAAGGAAATGCCCCAAAACACAACATGGACACATCACATTTTCACAAAGAAAACAGAGCTGTTTTTTACAAAGTGCCTAGCTGTGGATTTTGGCCTCTAGCTCAGCCGGCCCCTGGGGAAACCTAGCAAACCTGCGCATTTTCAAAAACTAGACACCTATGGGAATCCAAGATGGGGTGGTTTGTGGGGCTCTCACCAAGTTCTGTTACCCAGAGTCCTTTGCAAACCTCAAAATCTGGCAAAAAAATCACCTTTTCCTCTCATTTCGGTGACAGAAAGTTCTGGAATCTGAGAGGAGCCACAAATTTCCCAAGCCTCCTGATAAAAATGGTACCTCACTTGTGTGGGTAGGCCTAGCGCGAGCGAACGGAAATGCCCCAAAACACTACGTGGACACATCAAATTTTCGCAAAGAAAATAGAGCTGTTTTTGACAAAGTGCTTAGCTGTGGATTTTGGCCTCTAGCTCAGCCGGCACCTGGGGAAACCTAGCAAACCTGTGCATTTTTGTAAACTAGACACCTAGGGGAATCCAAGATGGAGTGACTTGTGGGGCTATGACCAGGTTCTGTTACCCAGAATCCTTTGCAAACCTCAAAATTTGGCCCAAAAAACACTTTTTCCTCTCATCTTGGTGACAGAAAGTTCTGGAACCCATCGTTCCCCCAAGTCTCCCAATAAAAATGATTCCTCACTTGTGTGTGTGGCCCAGGTGCCTGCAACTGAAAAATGCCAAAAACCTGTAAAGATTGAGGGGATAGCGCAGCCACTTGATAAACACATATTTTTGTTTTTACATCTTTTATGCTGACTCTGATTTGGGGACCCACACAAGTGAGGTATCTTTTTACTTGGGCGACTGAGGGGAACTCTGGGTGGTAGGAAATTTGTGCCGCAGTGGTGATCCTACAAAGAAAAGTGAGGAAAATATGCTTTTTTTAAGCAAATGTTGAGGTTTGCAGAGGAGTCTGGGTAAGAAACTGTTGGGGGATCCAGGCAAGCCACACCTCCTTGTACTCCTTGGGGTATCTATTTTTATAACATGTCTGGGTTTGGTAGGTTTCCCTAGATGAAGGCCGCACCCGGGACCAAAACCATAGGTGTCCCCCCAAACACAGGTAGTTTTGTAATAGATACATTTCATGTGTCCACATACTTATGTGTTGTTCCAAACACTAAAATTGTGAAAAGAAACACACTTTGGTTATGTTAAAAAGACCCCTCACCCACCAACCAAGATGGTGGCATGCTTCATCATCGGGGTCCCACCTGAGACACCTAGGGTGTCACAGGTGTGCTGCGATGCCTGATTACAATGGAGCAGGTTTTGTCATTTTTACCACACATACTGGTTGGATTTGGCACAAGGGTGAGTGATGGTTCAGTGGATCAAATTTTATTAACAAGAGATTTCTGAAAAATGAAATGCACTGTTAATCACTGAAAGGCCAAAAAACTGAACCAATGACTCACAGCTTGTGAGCTGTAAATCCACGACAAGGTACCAACCGCTTTACAGTCCATTCACACACCTTCCACACATGCACAAGACCATTCATGCCACCAGCCACAGGCCCAGCACATTACAACACTCGCATTGACAGACAGCGCCACTCAAGGGCCCATCACTTTCATACCCCCACATGCCTGATACAGCAATCACACCAGCTGATGAGTGTGTGGACTAGCATTTGGCTGGCACTGCCAGCCAAGCGCCACCCCACACACACCACCAGCCAAGCGCCACCCTACTCACACTGGCAGCCAAGCGCCACCCCACGCACACCGCCACCCAAGCGCCACCCCGCTCACACCGCCAGCCAAGTGCCACCCCACGCTCACCGCCAGCCAAGCGCCACCCCACGCACACTCACTTTTTTTTTGTTTTTAAACAACAAAGAAACCACTAATTAGAAATAAGTACAACACTACAAACACAAAAGCTCTAACTGAATAGATGACAGTAATGCCAACTGTGAAACTGAACATATAAAATAAAAAACAGCAGTTTACGCTCACGGAATTTCCCAATAATTCTTCTGTGTGTGGTAGCTCCTGAAACAGCCACCCACACACTGCCCAGGCTTTGAAGGGCAATCAGGCCAGTACATTCTAGTCTCCTTCCTGATACCTCTTTGAGCACAGACTCTACATTTCTTAGCAGGAAAGATTTTTTTGGCCGTGGGAGGAATGTGCTCAGCAAAGTGACGATCTTTCAATCTAGACACATCCTCCACCACTGCTTCTCTAGGAACTCTTGCCTGTTCCAGCACAACAAGGCTCACTATGATAGACTCCTGAAACTTCACAAATGTCATCCTTGACTCTGGAGAACTATCCTTGAACACAACAAAAGCATTACAAGTTGCCAAGTGGAACAGGTGAACCGCTAATTTCTTATACCAACCATAAGACTTACGAGCAGCAGTGTAAGGTTCCAACCTCTAATCTACTCTATCAACACAACCTGTGTGCTTATTATAGTATAAAATGCACACAGGTTTGTACACTTTGGCAATTTGACCCCAAACAGCCACAGGTGAAGTACTCTCATCATGGCTTTAGCATGTACACATCCCTCCTGTCTACAAATTTCAGAGCTAGCAGCTCATCATTCCACAAGCCACTGCACTGTCCCTCCTCAAGTTTTTTACAGACAAGCTCTCTTGGATAGCCTTTCCGATTAGATAGGA
Organism: Pleurodeles waltl; assembly: GCF_031143425.1. Classification (NCBI taxonomy): domain Eukaryota; kingdom Metazoa; phylum Chordata; class Amphibia; order Caudata; family Salamandridae; genus Pleurodeles; species Pleurodeles waltl. Next base: position 1,336,186,213 of record NC_090447.1, on the reverse strand, counting down.
TTGTGCCACAAGCAACAGTGTCCACTCTGAACAACTTCTTGAGCAACTGAACCCCAGTGTAGAAGTTATCTACATATGAATGGTGACCTTTGTTAAACAGTCATCTACCAAGTTCCCACACAATTTTCTCACAAACTCCAAAAGTGGGTGGACACCCAGGGGGGTCAATATTGGAATCCCTACCAGTGTAGACCCGGAAATTCTAAACATATCCTGTACTACTTTCGGACAGCATATATATCTTAATTCCATACTGTGCCCTCTTGCTAGGAATGTACTGCCTAAAAACCAAACGACCCTTGAACAGGACCAAAGACTCATCTACAGATATTTCTTTGCCTGGAACATAGATCTCTGAAAAACGATCTACCAAATGATCAAGGGCAGGTCTAATCTTAAAAAGACAGTCCGAATCAGGGTGATCTTGTGGCACGGGTATAGCATTATTTACAAAATGCAAAAACCGAAGAAGAAGCTCATAACGGTTACGACTCATGATGGCAGGAAATATAGCAGTTGCCATCATGGGACTAGTAGACCAATATGAAGACAGTGATGGCTTTCCTATCAGCCCCATCAAAAAGGTTAAACCCAAGAACTTTTTCAACTCTTCCAGATTTGTGGGAATCCACCTCCTAGCTCTATAGTGTTGCCTAAGTCTGGCAGCGTTGTCCCTCAAATACTGCTCTGCATACAAATTAGTCTGCTCAACAATCTCTTCCAAAAATATATTGTCCATAAACAACTCAAAAAAGTTGACGAGCAAAACGTTTTCCGAATTAACTCGATACCCTAGGAAACCAGTAAACACAGGCAACAGTGGCTGCTCCATGTTTGGTGCAACCCACGTGTCAGGTCTTCCAATGGGAAGCCTTTCAGCCACTGGCTCCTGCACCATTAGCACATCAGTGTCCTCCTCTAAAACAGGCCCTTCATCAGCACTGAGAGTGGCTTCATCATCAGATGATTCCTCTCTGACAGAAAATTCACTTCCAGAATCTTGCACTTCCTCCTTTGCCTCAGATGCAGAGTCAGTCTCATAATCATGGTCAGAAGAAGACTCAAAAAGCACACCAACAACCTTCTGAGCGGTCATCCTGTGGCTAGCCATGATCCTTCCTACAAACATTAACTGGACAAATGCACCACCAACAACCAGCACTGTGTAAGGTAAGTAACAAACAAAGTGTAGGTTTATCACTAAGAGTTATAAACTCAAAAACTATACCGCTCACTTGCCTGAAAAAGCTTGACTCACCTGCAACTACTCTGCACAGCCACAGCAATCACCAATGATATCCCCCTAAAAAGAGAAAAAAACAAATTAGACATAAAACAGCACAATAATCATTGTAGATAAATCTAAAGACAATTTCACACACAATCCTGCATTCAGTACACCACCTACAAACATGTCATTCATGCATGGAAACAATACTCCTTTGGAGTAAATTTGTTTACTTACCTAAAACATGCAACTACTCATACCACAGGACAACCACTGCCAAAACTGCAACAAGCCACAGCAAAGGAAGCAAAAGCTTTGAGCTAGAACAAAAAGAAGAAATAAACTGTTATTATCATAAATGCAAGTACTTTGCCAGTTGACAAACACCCCGCCACCAACCATTTTTAAATGTTCCCTTGTGTCTAGTGTTCTCTGCTTGGGGGCAGATGGGCCTAAAAAAAATAGGCTAATCTGCCCCAAAGGGGGGCAGAAATGCCATAGAATATATTGCCCCCTTTGGAGGGCGACCCTTGCCCAAGGGGCCACCCCCCCACACAAAACACACATATGATCCCTGGCGCAAAGTGGATTCTGCCCCTCTCGAGGGCAGATGGGCCTGAAAAAAAAAAGAAATAGGCCAATCTTCCCCCAAGGGCTTGCAGCACTTATTGTGACCCCTCTGAAGTAGCCCTTTAAAACCTGTTGCAAACCAGCAATTTGGGAGCAGGTCCAAGTTGTATGTTTGGTGTCTGAAGAATTGTAACTTAACATTCTCTTTAGGTCTCTTTGATGATAAAGTCTGGTTTTGAGTCATCATTCTGAAAATGCCCCTTTTGGAAAGTTAGTATTTTCATTTCCTGACCATTTGGTGGCTGCGGCCTCTATCCTGGGTCAAATGACTAGGTGTATTTGACAGTTTTCTTTTATATATTCTTCAAAGACAGTATCACAGTAGAGGATCTGGGCCTTGGCAGGATGGCCCATCCTGACTTGATGAGGGATAGAGCTGTCACCTACCACTTGTATTTTTAAGGCACTGGCCCAGCACACTGACAAATAACTTCACACTAGCCTATTTGTGCCCCCAGACAGACTCAGACAAAGGCAGAGAGGTGGGAAAATCCATACTCTTCAGTAAGGGGAAGACCCCAGGATTTTCTTCCACTTCAAAGTGGGCACACAGTGTGAAAACTGAACCCTCAGACTCTTTAGTACACCCCTGGACCTGTGGATAATGCAGAAGAAGGGCTACCCTGCTGCCAGAGGACTATGCTCCTGCTGGAGGCCTTCTCTTTTGTCTGAGAAGACTGGACCTGCACCCGGGCAGGCTACTGCTTGTAAAGAGCTCACACACCCCTCAATCAACAAACCAATTTCTCATACAAGTGTACTGAAATTCATTTGCACATAAACTAAGCAAGATTCCATAAACAAACTATTATCATAAATCAACTTGTTATGCTGGGAATTTATCATCTGGTCTCTAATCATCATTCTGAGGACAAATGTGTTACTATTGTAGTTGTCCTGCTTTATATTGCAATGGAGTGATGAGATTCTGGTCCCCCTTCATTCTGACAATGGTGGCTTTGATCTACAGATTATTTGGAGACTCCTTTGTATAGGTGGGAAGGTAAAGCAAAATGGCTATTTGTAAAACAAATATGGGATTTACTAGGAAACGGGATGAATCTGTAACCTCATCACACTGCAAACGTTTTTTGAGTGCTTTTAGTTAATCACCGTTAATGGCAGAGGGATGGATCATGGAGGTCATATTAATAAGATCATGTTAGTTTTAGTTTAACATATTCTACTTATGATATTCTTGGATTTCACTATTCTCATAATAAAAAATACATTTCAGCTATCAGATTTTACTCTCAGTTCCCAAAAGTGGCTCAAGAATTATACAAAGGGTATCCTTCAAATTTCATTCTTTGCTGCAAATAATGTGGTTGGTTCTAGATTCAGAGAACTGCTAACAGAATGTTCCCCCTGTAGCTATTCGTCCCTTTGATTGAACCTCAATTAAGATGCATGTGTGAAAATGCCTGAATTCTTTAAAATCCATACCTGAAAAGGACTTTGAAAATCTGCTATTAATTTGATATGTATAGTTGCTTCTAAATGAAGAGAAAGGAGATTTTACCCAGATTTTCCAGGAAATTAGCATGCGTTCTTGTATTTCAGAATAGGAAATAAATGCAAATAAACTGATAATCTACCCCATTAGTCTTAAGGTGAGAGATGATTCTAAACTAGATCCCTAGCTAGGGCTCATCTTGAATAAGAGAGTTGAGATGTGTATAAGTTAAACAGTGTGAAGTAACCCTTATTATGGAGTCATATGCCTTTGTCTTCGGGCTGCTGTAGATACATTATAAATTGTCCTCTTGCAATATTTATTTCTATGTCAAATCTGGAAAAGCACAACATTTATTTTAAGTGAGGTGTTGAGACCTAGTAATAACAAAATGCTTTGTGGGGTTCTGGAAAAAAGCTTTAATGGAAATTGAGAACTAGCTGTTTGCTGCAGCAAATCAGTATCTGGATAGGTCGATACTGCTAGAGACAGTGTGTGTAATTGTTTGATCATTGATCTAATGACCAAGGAATATACAACTATCCCAAGTTCCAAATTTCAAAAAATTGACCAGTTTTATATTCATTTATACCTATGTGCAATCAATAGCTTCAAACTCTAAGTTGATAAACATTTTGATGCAAGTGTCTCTTTGCAGTGATCCCTCTCTCCCATCAGAGAATAGGTTTATCAGTTTGCTAAGTGAAAAGAAAAGTTAACTTTTAAATCAAGAATAAAGTTGGCACTTTTTCTGTTTTTGAGTGATGCTAAAATATCCAAGGAAGGGGTTGTGTTTCTGTTTTTGCACCCGCAGAGACCCTGAGGCAAACTTTCAGGGAGTCTGAAAAGTATACAGTCTATTTAAGACAAAGATCTGTCTAAATGTACGTTTTCTCTTTCATATTATGTTCAATCTGGTGAAAAATGATTGTCATTTGAATCTTAAATTGTCATTTAAATCTTAAATACAAATTTTTGGCAGTTCATGGCTGACATGCAAAAGATCCTTCTTACTGCCAATATGAGCATAATTGATTACTTATTTTATTATGGCTGTTTTTTGTTCCCGGAAAACAAAACAGGATTGCCAGAGCCAAGTCCCTGATGTGTACCAAATTGGGTTGGGAAATTGACATCTTGGAACTTGCCCAAATTGGAAGTTGACAACTATTTGGCTATGACCCAATCTGCATCCTTTTTGGAAATGTGTTAGCATTAAGCAGCATTTTAGGTATGTAACTAACAACATATGTAATTACTGATTTGGGAAAGCACATCGGAGTTGGCATAGGAGTAGTTATCCATAAACGTACCTTTGAGAGCTCCCTATTAGCTGAATTTTCTGGTTACTATCTCAGAAATAGAGGTCAGAAAGGGAATTGGAATGGGAGGTGAGGAGAAGCAAAATGAGAACAATTGTTATGAGAATATTTAGAAGGACTTCAGAGAATGTGTGGCTTTTAAATAGTAACATATCTATGAATATACAGAACCTGCACTAAATCCACATTATGAATTTCTTTTTACATTTACTAGTTTGAATTGCACTTTAATTTTGACTAACATAAGTCATTTATTTTGTAACCCATGCTATCATTTTCATCATATTATTACTTTTTAAGTGCAATTTCTTTTTTCAACATTTATAAATAAGCATTAAAAAGTGACCCATCCATGGGCATGTTCATATTTATGGGCACTAGGAAATCTTGCCAATATGTTGAACTCCTTCTGTTTCTTTGTGACAGACACAGGGGTTCAAAGAATTTATGGAGTCATTTACATAATTAGGAATGTTCTGGTCAGGACATATATCTCTGCTCTTAGAGCTGCACAGGACAATGCTAGCCTTGGTTACAAATGCATTGTTGGATATGCTTTTAGCCTGAAAACCGTTATGGTAGCAGGGGTGAGGATATTGACTGCAGACCCAATTCACAAACTACATTTTGTAGTATGTAAATTAATACTACATTAGTGCTACTGACTGATGCGGATCACAAACTAACGGGAGGAGATCTCCACCTCCTAATTCTTTTCTACAGTGAAATCTTCACACATTTAAGCTGAAAGTTTGTTACATAGTAGGAAAATTGGGAGGGACTGGGGAAATTGTGGGAAAATCGGAGGGGTTTAGGGAAAAGTAAGAAGAGGTTTAGGAAAGGTTTAGGGGAGTGGTTTATGGAGGAACAAGCAAATACAACTGCTGACAAAAGAGTACGACCATTGTGATTCACAAACTTTACTTCTAAAGTTAATACAGCACAAAAGGCCACACATCACTCCAGATCAGCCTTGGTGTAAGTCTAGCACCACACATGGTGACACCTGTGTACTGCAGGACAGTCCCATATAAAGTAATGAACTCAGGGACTTAAAATAGCACCCCAGAGGAAATAATGATAAAACTATTAAAATAATTAAATTATCCTTGCTTTATGTATAATTGTCTAATGTGTTCATATGCTATATTACATTTAAAATAGTAAATTACTATTTACAAAATAGTTAATATATTTAAAAACATTACACTTTTAAAACATAACTTTTTCTTATATTTACCAACTAATCGTTAAATAATTAAAACACTATTATGACTGGGATATTTTGAAATTTTGTTTACAAATATTTTGTTTCAGTTTGATTAATATATTGTAACTATTTAGTAAACATTTATTTGATTATTCAATTTGAATAAAATAATTATTTTATATAATTAGGCACTGTTATTTTACTTTAAAATGGTAAACGATTTATTAAACAATTTATTAAGTTTATTTTTTTTATCTATGCTTCACTATAGAGAGATCTATAGCCCAAGGGTGGAGATCTTGTCCTACATCTAGCATTTTGAAGATATTCAATGTATAGATTTGAGTGTTGGTTTTGTTGCCACTGACAATGGTAGCCGCGTTTGAACCACCTCAGTAGAAAAAAGCCCATATGTTATGTTTTAGCTCCTGCCAGCATCTCTTTGTGCAAGACTTCCTCAAAAAGAAAGAAGAGATTCACATGATCCTAGCCTTTTGCCATAGAATGTGAACTTATTTTAGCTATTCTTCTAGAACCCAGAAACAGCTGTTGGTTGTGCAGAGAGGTTATTCATCCCTACAATCGCTCAGAGAGGAGGCTTTGATTCATAATAAACTCCTTCATTTGCATTCATCAATTCATGTTTGAATAATGCAAAGCCATCACCAACAATGTGACACAGAAGAAAAGTGATTTATCCTTCATGTCATTGGTGCCTTAAAAATTGATGTTATTGAAGTGTACCATTTACGTATATCCTACAGGAAATGACCAGTGACAAAGCAAATATGAGACATTTTGGTCAACTGGCACATGTGCAAATAACATTTCTAAACAATTATGCGGACAAAGTTTGCAGCTTTGTTAGTAGCATATAATTATACAAAGAGTGAAATTCCAGGATGATCAACTAGGAAGGTGTCTTCAAGAAGTACGCCTACTGCACTACCGAACTGCACTGTTTACTCTTCTAGTCCAGTGAGAGCAAAATGCCACTAGGTTTGGGAGTGTTAATGAAGAGGGAATGTAAAAGTGTTGAAAGGAAAAGCTGAATGTTAAAGTCAAACAACTAGAGAAGCAACATTTTCATTGGCCTCTGTAGAGGAGAATGTCAGCCACACAACCCCACTATTGTTTCAACAAAAACCATTGGTCCATGCCACTTTATGTACCCACAGCCATGCCAGCTGCTCACACTCCCGCACAGACTCATCACTCTTCTCACATTCTCCTTGCCCAGTTCATGTGTATCATTAATAGAAAACCTAAAGATTCTAAAAATTGTTATAAATCTCATAGGTATCATCAATAGATTGCTAAACTGGAACAATTAGGAGGTCCAAGATGCAGGAAACTCAACAGCAAGCATTATTAAGGACATCATCAGAGAAAATGGTTCAGTAGTCTATGGATGAAATTTTACAATTTGTACCTGGGCCTGACTGGGGAACCAAAAGCAGACTTAGTTAAAAATAAATTGTTCAAACAGCCCTGCTCCCTTCATCTCCTCACGCAATCCCATTTTCCTTCCATCCATTCTCTCTCTCCTTCTCTCCTTTCTCTTCTCCCTTTCTAATCACTTTACTTCTCCCTTCCCCTCTCTCCTGCTCTCTCCTGAAGCCTCCCTTTGAATGCTGCAATTAACCTAGAGGAGACTGGGGAAAGTGACAGAGGACCCAGAAGATTTTACCCACTGATGAAATGCCCTGTGGAATGAAAAGCATTATTTTTGTCAACCATGTTGAACATTGAGATATTTCCAGTGTAAATTGGAGCAGTGGCCATCCTGTCCTGTCCGGAAATTAAATATGTTATATACATATAGGGCAAGATTATGACCTTGGCGGATGGTATACTTCAACACAAACGTGACGAATATCCCGTCCACCATTTTACAAGTTCAAAAGTATATAATGGAACTTGTCACATGGCGGACGGGATATCCGTCACATTTGTAACAGAGTATCCCATCCACCAAGGCCGCAATCAGGCCCATAGTCTTGTCTTGGATATAGTCTTGTCCTGAAGCCTTTGCATGCCCAGAGCATGTTATAAGCATGTTATAAGTGACAAAGAAACAGAACAGAATGTTTGTACAAAATGCCATTATATACATCATGCTGGAAATTAACAGGGATTTACCTCCAAAGGAACATGCTTGTACTCAGCAGATGGCATAGGTTTCTGGGACTGGGGTTTCATTGTAAAATATATAGGTCTACATTAAGTTGTTTTTACCATCTTGATTGTCATTCACACCATTACTGCAAGTTGTTGGCCTGCATACAGTTTCTATATTATCTGGTGTGCATTTTAATGCAAATCATTGGTAGCTTTAAAAACATGACTGTTCTACAACATTTATATTAATTTCATGACAGAAAGACGTAATTTTGAAGACAAACAGCATTGCTGTATCTACTCCACAATTAATATGCATTCAGCCACTAGTGTCTCCACTTGAATCAAGTGCTTACTTTTTTTTGCGCTTCTTAACTTTCTTAAAGTACACCCATCGCATACAGACAATGGACAGCATGTATGCCAATACTACAGCATAGCTGCAAACAATAGGATAATGTGCTTACATAGGCATCTTGAAAGGTCTCAAACGCCTCCCCCAGCCCCTCATACAAATACAGAAGTCAATCTGTCTCCATTGACATATCGAAACACAGTATTTAGTACAACAGTAAAACAACCTCATGTGCGATAGCCATCATGTACCGGCCCCCACAATCAGAGCCATTAGCACATCATTCAACAGTAGCAATGCTTCAACCTCTCAGTCACTCGACTCCTGAGATCTTCTGACCAGAGCCTCCCATCCTATACTCCTCCAGGGCCCCCTGTAGATTGTGAACTATCATCTGCAGCTATACACTCTCTACATAGGTAGGCCCTATATGGCCCCCCATATATACCGTGGTTTACAGCTACTGGGATGGAGCTCTCTGTATAAATCAGAATGTGTGCTGCAATACACCATCTCACTATGCCACAACTTAAGCTTTGGCATCAGTCTTCTGGCCCAATGGATGGCAATCCTACTCCACGCCAAGAATAGGCCCATAGCTACTATCTTCCTAGCCGCTCTTGGCACTAATTTATCAAAGCCTAATAATGCAAGCAAAGGATCTCTACTCAGAGTGCACTCTGTTATGTCTTCTAAGGCAATAAATACCTCCTTCCAGAAGTCCCTTATCCTGGGACAATCCCAGACAATGTGTGCAAACCCCGTCCCGTCCTCCTGACAATGCCAGCATTTTGCACTGTCACAAAGACCATAGCGAGTGATACAGGTAGGCATGTAGTACACCCTATTGATATGTTTAAAGTGGATCAATCGCTGCCTGTCATTAAGGCAAGTTGATAGCATGAGTGAGCAGCAATATTGCCACTGTGTATCTGATATGGTAATTTGGAGGTCCCGTTGCCACTCCAGTTGTGGCACAGATAAGGCAGGCCTACGATTCTCCTGCAAATATGCATAACGTCTAGTCACTAAGCTGGCAGGCGAGGTAGCTTGTAGCAGATATGTCAAAGCTGGCAGCTCTGGAGGTTCCAGAAGGTTGTTGCCTAGCTATTTGCACATAGCTTGTCTGGCTCTAAAATTATGGAACCTGGACAAGGCAGCAGGCACCTCTATGTTCTCCGTGACCTGAGCCCAACCTTTCATTGACACATCCATAAAGAAGTCTCCCATACAGTGTATGCCCAAGGACTCTAATGCCTGCCTTGCACCCAGTTCTGTCCCTAACAGAAACCACAGACACCAAGTGACTGGAGTGCATGGGGCATATAACAGTGTGCCCCCTGCTGGTCTAGGACACTATGCCATGCACATACAGTGCTGTGCATGGAATCCAATACTCTGAATAACCTAAGTGGACTATGAAAGAGGGCATGGGAAAGCATGGGTGGGGCCACCAATATACACTCAAGCTGTAAAGGGGGGGGGGGGCATCCGGTACACCATGCAGCCAGTAATACACAAAGCTACTCTGCACTGCAAGGTAATAGGCCTCCATAACCTGTGTGTTCAATTCCTCATATCATAGGGCAGAGTGAGAATGTCCCACCGTACTTACTCTAGGCTGTCCTCCAGCCCAACCTAGTCTTATTATCATTGTCCACAGCTTGTTCCAGAATGTATGGGGCAATAGCAGTGGTATATTTAGAAACAGGAACAACAGAGGAGGGAGCACTACCATTTTCATGAGTGCCACCCAACTGGCAAGTGAGAGCAGCAACTTAATCCAGTGCTCCACTGTCTCAGCCAATCTGCGCTCTACCACCTTGTAATTTTCTCACAGCACAATCACAGGATCAGTGTGTACTTTGATCTCCAGATAACAAATGGGGTCTATGGTCCACTGTAGGGGATACTCCACTATCACTCAAGTTGTTGTAGGGGTGAGTGGCTTCAACGTAGACTTATGCCAGTTGATATGTAGCCTCAAGGAGTTCCCAAACAATATCACCTCCTGGAACACTGGTGCAAAGTTACGACCCGGTTCATGGATATAGAGCAATGTGCAATCTGTATAGGATGAAATTATCAACCTATGCCCAGGATACAAGAGCCCCTGGTGCAAATGGTATTCTCTTAAAGCACAGTCGAGGGTTTCTGCCACCAAGGCATACAGCAATGGAGATAGTGGGCAACCTTGCGAGTGCCCCTCGCAATAACAATAGGCTCAGAGACTGCACCATTGATTCATATTTGCGCCATGAGCTGTGTGTAAAGGACATATACCAACTGCAGAAACATGCCACCAACATCTATATATCGCAGGACAGCCCTCAAAAAGCTCCAGGCCGCAGAGTCAAATGTCTTCTCTATAGCAATAAAAAATGCCACACATCCCACTTCAGGGGTAAGACTCTGCACTACCCAAAAAACGGTGCAGAGATTGTACTAGAGAGAGTGGCCGGATACAAACCCCATCTTCTCCGGATCAACCGTGACTGGTGAACACCGTGCCAGGCAATTGGCAAGGATTTTAGCAAAAGGTTTTGGATCGGCATTTAATAGGGACAACTGTCTACAAGAGGAACAGGAGTCCGTCGGCTTTCCAGGCTTCAGGATCATGACAAGGAGGGCTTCCCTCATAGCTTGGGGAATAATCCCATACAAGGCCATTTCACTAAACAAAGTAACCAAGTGGGATATCACCATATCCTGATAAGCCTTATAGAAGGCAACAGTGAGGCCATCCATGCCTGGAGCCTTACCTTAGGGAATACTTTTGAGCCTCTCACAAATCTCTCCCAAGGTCAGTGGAGCCAGCAAGCTTCTTCTTTGCTCATTCATGAACCACTTCATTGCTATACGTGCCAAATAGTCGTCTATCTTTGCATTGCTTGTGTTGGGCTGTGCCATGTATAAGTTCAGGTAGCACCTGCAGAAGCACTGTGCTATTGCAGCAGCGTCATTTAATGAGTGACCTAATTCATCCTGTATCCCTAGGATAGTGGCATCATGCATGCAAGGATGAACTGCTGCCACCAATGTGGCCCTTGGACGTTTGCCCTCGCCACATCTACGTGCCACTGCATACTTCCCAAGATGTTACACTTCGCGCTGTGCTTGCTCATGATATTTATCATTTTTTGTTTTGATGTCACCCAACAACCGCTGGACCCCTATCATGCTGTGCAGCTGCTCCAAGAAAGCCAGTTCTGTTTCAAGCTTTGCTAGACTACATTGGATGGACCTCTAAATGTTTACCAATTGATTCACCTCAAATGTAAACTTTAAAGGTTTCCTATACAGAAGCACATTCATCGACAGTGCCAATATTAGTGTGAAAGAATTCCCCAATGGTTTGGCACAAATTCTCTCTAAATGCTGCACCAAGCAAGGAGAATGGTGGGAATCACCAAGTAAAAGAGGCATTATGTGGGGATCCCAACTTTAACTCCAATACCACTGGAGAGTGGTACGAGTATGTTCGCAGCAGAGGTTCACAACGCTGTGCTCGCGGCACAAGCTCCTGTGACGGTAGCCAAAAGTCTATTTGCATATGCACGTCATGTTGTAATGAGTAGTGCATGCAGCCCACCCTAACAGTTCTCCATATATCCACAAGACCCGTATGCGCAGCTGTATGAAGGATAGAGTATGCCACCACCAAAGGCAGGCGGCTCAGGATCCGTGATCTGTCAAGGTCCAGAAAAAGAACATCCCCACCATACCTGCGGAATACCAGCCACCTGCAACAGCCTAGCATAAAGGGAGTAGTTAAACTGTGGGTCATCATAATTAGGGCTGTGGAGACCTACTAATAACACAGAAAGATTATCTTTGATACAGCACACCACTGCTTACCTCCCCCCGGGTCATCACACACCTCTTGAACCTTTACACCAGTGCATATGGGCGTTCAAGTCAGCACCTGACTGGCATGAGAATAAACCCCACAGCACAGTGGGAATCTTGCAATCTGCAGGGTGTCAGTAAATTTGTTGTCAGAACCAAATGTGTCTCTTGAAGAATTGCTACATCTGATGCCTGCCTCCTAAGATATGCCAATACTTTACAGAACTTCCTACTATCATTGAGCTCTCTCACATTCCAAGTAACTAAGCAGAGCTGTGGGGCTGTCATCTTCTGTGCTGTCCACCCCCATATGATTCATCCCCCAACGCGGTGCCCAGTCTGAGACATTAGATCTCTGCCACCCTGTGTCCAACTGCTAATGACCATCTTACATGTATGCACCCCGTGAATGAAACCTATTCTTCCACCCACCCCCATTGCGCAGAGCCCCACCATGCACAATAGAATAAGGCTCACCCGCAACCCTCCCCAATCCAAACACTTATCTCACAATATACAAAGCAGTGGTAAACACACAAGGGGGCTACAATTGGCACACTAACACAAATTCATAATCTCAACCACCGCCTGACTACCAATGCAGAGGGATTTGTACCAGCTCCTTATTATAACGCGAGGGCACTTCTCCACTGCGGGCACCCTATAACAACGCAAACACTCATCAGGCATCCAACCATGTTTTCTGCACCCTCACCCATGTAGGGCATATCTACTCTTATGCATAAACATTTAGGCCATATAAAACTGTGATTACAGTGCTACCCCCCACTCTTTACAGGAAATAGTCTTAGTAGGTGCAGGTTACATTCCTGAAGTCCCACAGCATTAATACCAGCAGTCACTCCACCTCATCCATGTCTCCGTCTGGCTCAATGTGATTTGACCTAGGAGAATTACTGTGCCTCCCTGCACTCTCACTGTGCTTCACTAATTGCATCACTGCCTTCGGGTCCCTGAAAATTGTTACCTTTATGTCCCCCAAGACCCAAAGACAAGCCGGATAAAGCATGCTGTAATCCATGTTAAAGTCTTTCAATTTACATTTGGCAGGGAGAAAGAGCTTTCTAGCATCCTGCACCTGCTCCGTGAAGTCTGGGTACAGGGACATGGTAGTGCCTGCATATTTCAGTTCTTTCAGCTCCTGTGCTCTCTGGAGTGCTGCATCCATGTCCCTAAAGTTCAATAGTAAAATAGGTTTTGGGGGTGCACCAGGGAGCTGTTGCGGTGCTAGCAACCTATGCACCTGCTCCGCCATGAACAAAAAAGAGTCACGGCCCAGCAGATCTTGCAGTAGTTGTTCCACGAAGCGCTCCATGTTGTCTATCCTGGTGCTCTCTATTACCCCAACAATTCTCAGATTATTCCTCCTGGATTGCACTTTTAAGTCCTCCGCATGTGCCTGTAGCATGTGCGCTGTCTCCCCGCCCGCCTGCACATCCTCAAACTCAGAGATTCTCCTCTCTGCCCCATCCAAGCAGTCCGCATGTTTGTCCAACCGTTCCGTCATGCGGTCCAATCCGCAAGTTAATGCATCAATCTTGCCATCTATGCTTGAGAGGCTCTGTTGCATCGCCGTCAGACTTGTTTTTACCTCTGAGTTACTCTGCATGTGGACATTTTTTCCACCTATCTGTTCTGGTTGAGTTTTGCTTCTTTCAACCAGTGCGATTTGCAGTTATGAAATTGAAGTTTTGGCTTTGTTTTATTGATTTTCCCTATGTCACCACTTCTCAGTGCACTCCTAAAGGCAGTATTCAAGCAGGGATTCACCACTGACTGCCCCCGGGCCGCCAAGCAGAAGACAACTGACAATTTTACACCTCTACAAGAGTCACGTTCAAGTCCCCATGGGCTCTGTACAATTGCAATGCAGGATTCATTTTTGCCACCTCCAACAAAGAGTGAGTACCATTGTCCACCGCCTCTGGCTGCACCCTGAGCCGCTGCCAGGCCCCCTTCCCATGCCTCAGCAGACTGCCTCAAAATTCAGGGCCATCGTGGAAAGAGAGCCTTGTGTTATGGGGAGGAAAGGGAGCGATCCCCAGAGCGGCACCAGCTGCCCCCATTCTTGGCCACTTCTTCTTTCAAGCACAAGACAACTGGGAGTCACCGTCCAGCCCGCTGATGTCCAGGGGTCCTGTAAACTTCCATACAGTGCTGGCCAGTGCCTATAGTAGCACCAGCAAAGGAGAGTCAGCACCTTACAGCGTCGCGGAGGCCTCCAATCACCTCGGTCACACCACAAACCTGCGTCCGTACCCTAGAATGCTACCGAGCCCCACCGTTGTCCATCACAAGACCCGACCAGGGCTTGCCATGCTCCTGCGGGGCTCTATGACACCAGAGCCAGGAGCACACACCTCCTCTGGCAACCACTACTGAGCACCCCTCATCTGGCAGCGCATGTTGCCTCCAATGTCCCAAACCGTGTAGCAGTGATTGTGTGCAGGAGCTGGAGCAGCCATGTCCTTGCTGCTCCAGCTCCTGCACACGATCACTGCTGCACAGCCCCAGCACTACTCCACGACTCAAGGGGGGCCCACCATATGCAACGCAGTCCGGGGGCACCCCCCAGTATGTAGACTGTTGCCATGTCCAGAGCTGACACCAGGATTATTAAGGATCATTCTCTGGCACGTGGAGCTCCTCTATTATGTGGCCATCTTGCCGCATGACAAGCTTCGCCCCCCTGGGTCAAGTGCAAACTTCTCCTGAAGGTCAAGATGACTATGCCAACTATGCACCAACTCACCATGTCAGTGATAAAGTCTACTTGAAAGTTTAGCCAAAGGCATATGTGGAAGAAAAGCTGATGTTATGAAATAAATTAACAGTTGTTTAGGAGTATAGATCAGTGTGTAATGTGATTAAAGATATATGCATGTCAAAAGAAATGTTATTTCCTTATTTTGATGATCATCCCTGTACGTATCCAGTTAATGCATAGTTACATCTCCAGCTAGAACATGGAAATAGATACACAATTTAAAATCTCTTAAGAAGCTACTTGTACCAAGCTTCCCTGAAAATGTATGTTTTTATTTAATTAGAGTCATCCTAGGATTCTGGGCTCACATCCATATGTGATGCAATGTAATTTAGAATTTGACAGTGAAGAAACAAAAAGAGTTTGTGAACTTCATTAAGGCTTCGAAAAAGTTGTTTTATGCATCATCCTGTATTACAACCTCACAGACTTAATGAAAGATTTAATTTTCTCATCCTTTAGTTGGAGAAATCTCTATGCCTCTTGCTTTTCTGCCATCCGGTTGAACTACCAGTTTTTTTAAAGAAGAAAGGCATTACTCGTGGGAACACAAGAACATGCTTTATGGAGATAGTGCAAAAAGTGAGTTTATTTTACCTTTTTGTTTAAGCTAAAATCAAGGTGAATTGACTGATGCAAATTTGTGTTTCACGGAAAAGCTACTTATGGCAACAATAGGAACATTGAATCAAAGTCAAATCTCAGCTACCAAAAGCAGAAAACTGATATGCATTGCCAGGACAAATATATTTTTCTGACTGAGCTATGCATTAAATGTTACCAATAACTATAACGGAGAGGGTTCTACCCTTCAAAACACGTATATTTGTTTTTACTTTCAGACCTCTGGTTTTGGACCTTTGCTGTGGGTATTCTAATAGAGTTTCTGTAATGCTCTTTGTGAAATAGATTTGAGCTGTACCCTCCAGTGGCCATATTTTAAATATGATAAGCTGCTGTGGACAGAGGCCCTGAGCAGGCAACATGTTAACCATGTGCACATGTGTACACACATTCAGGCTGAGCGAGGAAAACAGTTGCCTGACTGAGCCTGGCATTTGTGTAAGGGTAGCACTGTGACATATGAGGCTCAGTCTGTCACTTTTCATCTGTGTACTCATATGAACTATGCTTTCCTTCTTGGGTAAAATGTATCATGTATAATATTTTCAACATATGCTTTACTTTGAACAGCATTTTAACTGTACCTCCAGATTGGAACTGATAAAAGGACCAGAGTTGCTGCCTTGCATATAAATTATTGTGTCATCAATTCAGATATGATGTCATTTTTTAAATAGCTGGATTCATTTTCCTACTTTGTGAAATGGTATATTTTTCTTACCAGCCCTTACTGAGATCCCTTCTTTGAGTTATCAGACTGAGTAAGTTAATTACTCTGCTGCACTTGCTGACAGATCAAATGCCCGATATACAACTGAGTCATTCTAAGCATCTACTGCTGCAAAAGGGGGCAGAGTTGGCATCTCTGTAGCCATCATCTAGTTCCCCCTTACTAATCCAGCTGAGGATGCTCAGTGGATTTTGTAAGGATGGAGGAAAGATGAGACGCCACTCTGGCTTGT
This sequence comes from Pleurodeles waltl, assembly GCF_031143425.1. NCBI lineage: Eukaryota > Metazoa > Chordata > Amphibia > Caudata > Salamandridae > Pleurodeles > Pleurodeles waltl. Next base: position 1,336,169,668 of record NC_090447.1, on the reverse strand, counting down.
GGGTGCTCCAACAGTTATAAGAAAATCAGTCACACTTCTTAAAGACCTGCACAGGCTTAAAAGGTTGGGGAGAAACCCCAAAGCACATAGAAAATACCAACATAGATTAGGATTTTCCTGTGCAGAGATTGGGAGTGCACCCACTCCTAACATGTACTCAAGACTTTGTGATCTCTCTCCATGTTGTTTACACCAGCTCCCCGACTCTCTCCCACGTCTAATGAACAATGGACTTGCTGAGGAAACAGAAGGAAGTGGTCTCTGGTGTGCTTGTGGGCTGCTCTTGTTGTGGTAACTCAGGGGTAAGCAGTGCAGACTCTTGTTCTTGCACAATCATCCTCCAAATTGAACAAGGCCTCAGTGGCTGGAGAATGCAGGCATGGGGGTGGTCAGTAATGGAGGAAATCAGTGGTACTGTGGGGTTGGTCCCAGGCCAAGAGGATCACCAGGGCTGGACAGGAGGACAGGCTCAGGCCCATACAGCTTAAATCTTGCTACTGAGCAAGTGGTAGCAGTGCCAGAGACCGACAGAAGGTGGAAATTAATTCCTCAAGATATTTTGGTAATGAGGAAGACCCTGGAGAGAGCACTGGTAGCTAGGACCTGTCACCAGAAGCAGAACACCACCCACCCTGCGAATAAGAGCCCAGCGGGACTGAGCTATCATCCATTTGGTTATCTGTTCCTGTGGTTTCAAAACTTGCAGTGGTTGCCCTTGGGCCGGGGGAAACCACTGCCACAATGAAATCTCCATCACAAATTCACTACACTTCCTCTTGAGCTCTTTGAAATCCAAGTGTGAGATTGTTGTGCAGTCTAAAGCTCACTCAAGATAAATCAAAGAGGTGGGTCCCACTGAAAGCACGTTTTCCTTGCCCCAGAAGAGTCCGCACGACTAATGGCTTTTGTACCCTATGCACCAACAGTTCTGCTCCCTAGGCTGTAACAGGAGAGGAATGTGGGGAAAGTATCAGAAGTCAACTTCTACCCACCTCAGGCAGTAGACTACAGGGAGAAATCAGAAAGGCTTCACTGCTCTCAAGATCCTGCCTTGCAACCCTCTGTCTCTACAGGATGGGTGTAGCCTTAGGGAAGAGCAGTGTTCACCAAAAGTTCACCTAGCAGCTGCTTGTCCCACAAGGCCCAAGAGCTGTAGAAAAGTGGGTAAGGTGGCACACAGGGCCACAGCCACCCATGGGTGTATACTGGGTTAAAAACAAAACCTGTATGGAAGTGCCTCCTGGGCTGCACCGCAGCACAAAACGCAGACTGCTGCCTGACCGCTGACCGAAAAAGAGACTCCGCAGTAGTCTGCAGAATCACACTCTGTACTTGAATAATTACTGTTCTCTCCAGGTGCAGAAACAGGGCCCTGCATCAATCAGCCTAGCCAGAGGGGGGACTCCTTTGAGGAATAGCTGGAAAAGGCCCTAGAAGGAATGTCAAGGAGGAGAGGAGATGAGACCCTCAAAGAACATGTGGCAACTGACTGCTGGGAAATACCATTTTTAGCAAGCCCAAAAGACTGTGCAAGAAGATTGGGAGAGGGGAAGAGAGGTGATGTGGAACATCAAGATAGGCCAGAGGTGCAGCCCTGCAGGACAATTCCATCCTCACTTAAAAGGTCTTGCACAGGGGAGAGAGCTCTCGTGGATGTGCTTTTCTGCAGACTACTGGGACTGAAGACGGGTGTCATGGAAGACTGGAAGGAAGAACCCCCTGACTGCCCACTGGGGCAATGAATCTACCCCTGATAGACCCCAGGCCCAGTGGGGCACACACCAGGACCAGGTAAGCTGGTCCCCTTTTCCCCCTGAGGATCAGTTGAGAGAAAGTTTGGGCTTCAGTGCAAGGAGGACATGCTGCCCAGTGAGACACCCAAGTGAAAGGCTGGTGCAGGGAGTCAGTGAGACTAGCTCCCTACCAAGTTGGGGATCTTTAAGGCCAGGAGGCCTGAAGAAAGTGCTCCAGGTGGCAAGGGCTCACCACCAGGAGTGAAAAGATAATACAATTGCCCAGATTGGCCCGAGGGGGCCTGAGATATCCCTGTGTAAAGGTTTATGACATTTGACCCCTGGGGAGGACCTGCAATAAAGCGTGTTGGGCTCCACCGCTGATTTCAACTTTGTTCCCAGGGTGGGCCAGGGTCCAGAGGCTGCCCTCAAGAAGAGAACCCTGTGGGGAGCACTGTCACGTGACTCCCAGCAAAGTGAGCAAGTACGAGGGAGCACCATTGTGCTCCCTCAATGCTAAAGAAGGGGGTCTAAGGAGCCCATCCCTGGGTCCCCACTGAAAATATATGAAGCTGGGAAGAGTCATCTTGCTCCCCATGAAAAGAAGCAGGTGCGAAGCACCATTGCATCCCCACAAGATTGGAGGGGGCTAAAGGACTTCATCCCTGGGCCCCGGTGACAATGAAATGGAGGGGGGAGTGCCGTGATACTTTTTCTAGCGGCCCCAAAGGTCCGCATCCAGCGCATCTGCTCACAGGAGAGGGCAGACCAGAAGTGAAGGGAGGGGAGATCACGGGTGCTCCTCCCCAGCGGCTCACCGGCCACCCAGTAAACATCTGTCTACAGGAGTGAGCAGACCAGAAGGAGGAGCCAGGTCCCATGGCAGCACACCAAGGTGCTGGCTGCACTGGAAATCAGTGGGAGTAGGTGGGGCGGGCTCCCAGAACTGCTCTCCAATAAAGACCAGCATTTGGGATGTTCAGGTGAGACCAGAAACCCCAAAATGGAATGAAACAGCAGCACATGGCCACAAAAGAAGAAACCAAAGCCTTCCCCGAAGCAGTGGGGGAGCTGCTCATTACATATGCATGTTCCTGGAGGAGCACCCCACAATGCCTTGTGAGGCTCAGCATTTACCCAGTAAAGTTGCTCATTTTGGCTTGGTGGTGACCCCCCGGAGAGCAGGGTCACCGCCAAAATGATCACCAAGTGCGGGGGAGCTGCAGGAGGAGGCAGCCTCCCACCAAAAAGATTTCAAATATCCCTACCCTCAATTTCAGGGGACTTGAAAAGGATCATCCCTCCAAGGTACCAATGTTCTCAAGCTCTGTCCCAGCTGTAAATTGTTTTCAGGGTGGTGGAACTGCACCCTTTGAGGTGAAGATCCTGGCTGCAGTCCTTGTGGCCCGAGTGTGACTAAAATGGATTGCCATAATGGTTAACAACCCCAGGGGGTGACGAGCTGCAATTACATGTGTTTTTACAGAAATGGAGTCCTTTAGGGACGATGGTTAAAACTCAGCATTTTATGCTGAATATGATTCAAAGTGTATGGCTGCATTGTTGTGGCCAACGATGTACCATGTGAATGGTCATGTGAAAAGGCACCATCTACGGTCGAGAGATGGTATTACCCAACTGTGAACAACCATGAGATGTCCTTTAGGGACTATGGCCCTCATTACAACCCTGGCGGTAAATCCCCCTTTCCGCTGTGCAGAAGACCGCCAACATACTGCTACGGCAGCAGAATTCCGCTACAGGTATTACGACCCACATTTCGGAATCCGCCACAATACAGACACCCACACAAGTCACAGGAATACGCCCACACTATCATGACCCATGTATCAACGCAGCGGTCTTTCAACCGCGGTAATCCATTGGCGGTACACACCACCGCGCTCAAAATACACAGACATTTACAAAACACAACCACATTGGACAATTCAAAATACACACCTGATACACATATACACATCACACCCACACACCCAATCCAATATAAAGCACACACCCACATCACCCACAAAACCTTACAACCAATTTGAAAGAAAGCCAGAGAGAGACTACCTAAAACAACACTAGCATCCACAGACACACAACACCATCACTTACACAACATCCACGCACCTCAAACAACACCCACCAATACACACCTCACACATCACAACCGACACCACCTCACACATCACCCACACCACATCATTGCACCTCAAAGACACCCCAGGTTCTCTGATGAGGAGCTCAGGGTCATGGTGGAGGAAATCATCCGGGTAGAGCCACAACTATTCGGATCACAGGTGCAGCACACATCCATTGCAAGGAAGATGGAGATATGGTGCAGAATTGTCGACAGGGTTAACGCAGTGGGACAGCATCCAAGAACACAGGAGGGATGATATCAGGAATAGGTGGAACGACCTACGGGGGAAGGTACGTTCCATGGTATCCAGACACCAGTTTGTTGTACAGAGGTCTGGCGGTGGACCCCCACCTCCTCCCCCACAACTAACAACATGGAAGGAGCAAGTCTCGCAGGAGTAGCAGGAGGACTGGACTCTGGTAAGTCATATCTTAACTACTTTATCGCCCCACCCCACCTGCATGCCATCACATACCGCCACCCTAACCCTCACACCCATCACCCCAACAACCCACAGATACCCCACTAACACAACCCACACATCCCAAAACCAAGCCCTGCATGTAACAACAATGCATGGACACCCATCACCAAAGCATGTCCAGTAGAGAAACTCACTCATGCCCCAAAATCACCAATCACACAAGGGCCACTGCAATAATGCAAGCACAGGAGTAGAGGGTCACTCACCCATTGCACAAGATGGCGCACACAGATACAATAACTATACATTTACACCCCAACAGGACCCCTACCCAATGTCACCGAACAGGAGGTGCCAGACATATCCAGCCCCCCACAGAAGAGGGCCACAGTGACGACAGCAGCTCTGCATGCCTGGATCAAGATGACCAGCCCGGCCCATCAGGGACCTCGGGACAGTCGGTTCCCCTGACACAGTCACAAACTACCACTGAATCTCCCCCCTCAGGAAACACCACCTCAGCACCCACCCAGCGGGCCCATCCCTCTGTCCCCAGGACACGTGAATCAGCAGTGTGTCCACCACTACAGGGAATCCAGGCAACCCCACTAACACAGGACAATCAGGGACCTGGGGGCAGTGGCAGTGGGCACACGGTTCAGGGGACAGAGGCACAGGATAACAGGGAAGCTGGGAGGACTGCTGTGTGACAGGGGGAGGACAGGCCCAGGGAACCGACACTCCACAAGGCACTCTCCAACATCATGGGAGCTTACCACCATTCCCAGGAGACCATTGGCACGGTACTGGCCAAGTTTCAGGAGACCCAGTGGCTGCAGGGGGAACATTACCTGGGGATCAGGGAGGAATTGAAGTCCATCAACACCACCCTGGTCACCATTGCAGGGGTGCTGGCAGACCTTCTCAACACCAGGAGGGACACAGTGGCACACCAACAGGCCCCTGACACCAGCCTGGATGATGAACATCCCTCCACCTCCGCGGCGCTAGTGGCCAGGAGGCACCGCCACAGGACCAACGGGCCACCACCACCCCAACCCCGCAGATGGAGAACCACCCCATAAATGGTCCGTGAGATCCAGGAACAAGACAGAGAACATTGCCAAGACCCCCGCCAGGAAATAAGACCCCCCTGAATGTCACCCTTCTATCCCATTTTGTCACCCTGTCCACCTTAAACTGCCATTGCTTCACTTCCCATGCCCCTTTGGACAATGCACCTGTGAAACAAATAGACTGGATCTGCCATGGACATTCCTCCACCATCACCCCAGCCCATTTTACAACCCCCTCCACTTATTTGCACAGCAATAAACACACTTCAATCACAAAACAATCTGGAGTCAGTCTGTGCTTTCACAAATGTGTAATTGCAATATCTATGGAATATAGCAATGTCAATGCACTTGTTCACATACCAATGTAACACAGCTGTAGGCCAGCAGTAAGCATAGCAGAGGGCACACAGTGGGACCCAGATCTGTGAAATGGAAAGTCAAAGTGACAAGTCAGTGTATATACACTGAGTGAAAATGACAGACTTATGCTAGCTCCAACAATAGTATGAGATGTGGGAAGCAGTTACATCTTCTTACCTGTGTCTCACTGGAAGTATCGCATGATGATGTTGTTTCGGTTGTCCACATCCTCTTCTTCTGGCTCCTTTTCTTCACTTTCCACAGGCTCCAAAGCTGCCACAAGACCACCATCTGGCCCATCCTCTTGCAGAAAAGGCACCTGCTGTCGCAAAGCCAGGTTGTGCAGCATACAGCGGGCCACGATTATCTGGCACACCTTCTTCGGTGAGTAGTATAGGGATCCACCTGTCAGATGGAGGCACCGGAATCTGGCTTTCAGGAGGCTGAAGGTGCATTCTGTAATCCTCCTAGTTCGCCCATGTGCCTCATTGTAGCGTTCCTCTGCCCTTGTCCTGGGATTCCTCACTGGGGTCAGTAGCCATGACAGGTTGGGGTAACCAGAGTCACCTGCAAATGTTGAGGGACAACTGTTAGACACAAACTAACCCTTAGGGACAACCCTACACCCAGACACCTAAGTCAACTGTTTTGGGACCTTGGCCTCACCTATTAGCCACACCTGGTGTCTCTGGAGTTTCCCCATCACATAAGGGATGCTTCTATTCCTTAAAATGCAAGTGTCATGCACTGAGCCAGGATACTTGGCATTGACATGGGAGATGTACTGATCTGCCAAACACACCATCTGCACATTCACTGAATGGTAGCTTTTGCGGTTTCTGTACACCTGTTCATTCCTGTGGGGGGTACAAATGCCACATGTGTTCCATCAATGGTACCAATGATGTTGGGGATATGTCCCAGGGCATGGAAGTCACCTTTCACTGTGGGCAAATCCACCACCTGAGGGAAAACGATGTAGCTGCGCATGTGTTTCATCAGGGCAGATAACACTCTGGACAACACATTAGAGAACATTGGCTAGGACATCCCTGATGCCATGGCCACTGTTGTTTGAAAAGACCCACTGGCCAGGAAATGGAGTACAGACAGGACCTTCATCAGGTCTGGCTCCAACTGGGCACACAGTTCCAGGATTGTTGCACAATTAAGTCTGTATGTGATTATGATGTGTCTCTCTTCCATTGTCGACAGGTCCACCAGGGGTCTGTACACCGGAGGATGCCGTCATCTCATCACCTGCCCCAGCAGACGTGCCCTATGGAGGAGAACAGCGAGCAAAGAGTCATCCAACACTGAGGTATCACAATGTGTTATTTGCAGAAACGTTTGTAATTCGCAATGTGCCAGTATCTGTCTGTATTCCCGGCCTAGATAGGTGTGACTCAGTTTTTATCCATTCCATGTGGCCCCCTGAAATGGCGTCTGCCTGACCTGTAAGGTGGGACAAGGGGAAATGAGGTAACTGCGCTGGCGTTGTACACCGTCACGGTGGCCGGTCGAAGACCGCGGCGCAATTCTGCATTGATTAACATTTGGTCCTATGGGTCCCAGGAGCCAATGACGATGTACGCTGGCGGTGACGGTACGCACCGCTGCAGACGTCACCACCATTTTCTGTCTGTTCACTCACTTGATACCTGACTTTCAACAGGAGAGGACCTACACTGCAAGTGCTGCTGTGACCTGTGTCTGGAAGCGACGATGGCTATAGTGTCTGGGGAAAGGGCCCCTGCCTTCACATCGGAGGAGTTGTAGAAACTAGTGGATGGGGTCCTCCCCCAGTACACGCAACTGTACAGTCCTCTGGACAAACAGGTAAGTACACTGTGAGCATTCTGCGTGGCAATGCCTGTTTTGAGTGGTGTGGATGGAAGATACATGGGGGGGCTGAGGCCTGCATGTGCGGATGGTGAGTGTATGTGCATCAGGGCATGGGTGAGAACTGGTGGGCAATGACTATGACGGTCCGGATGGGTGACTAATTTCCTTTCCCCCTGTACCATTCCTCTAGGTCAGCGCCTACCAGAAGAAGGGTATTTGGTGTGCCATCGCCAAGAATGTCCGGACCCTCGGGGTCTACCACAGACCCACTGCCGTAAAAGATGGGTGGACCTGTGCCTCTGGAGCAAGAAGATGGCGGAGGCCCCGCTGGGGATGCCCTCCTAACGTGGAAGGGGTGCCCGTCACACCATGACCCCCCTGATGTACAGGATCCTGGAGGTGGCCTATCCGGAGTTGGTTGAGCGCTTGAGGGCATCACAGCAGCCACAAGGGGCTGAGTACACTCTCATTGAGCTGACTCTGTGCGCATTACGAGGTGTCTGGGTGGGGAGGTGGGCAGTGGGTTCCCCTAGGCCAGGGCGAACTTGGAAGGCAAGGTCCCTTGTGAGGCAGGCTCTGTGGCACCCAACCCCACTAGTGGTAAGAGCCATCTACACCTAGTCAGGCTCCTGTGACTTCCAGGTGTGCAGCAATTGGGCTTAGGCCTCGTACCCCATGGGCATGTGAATTTTTTAGGAACTGTTAGTGCATGGCGTAGTGCTGAGGGCTGCACCCTGTATGTTGTGTTCGCCAACGGTAGTGGTGTTGCATGCACTGAACATGTTTTTCTTCTGTCTTCCCCCCCACCTTTTTGTTGTCTCCCTGTTCTTGGGTGCAATAGCATCATCAGGCGGAGGAGCAGTGGCACCGGAGCAGGAGGGAACTGCAACCCACTTGGCCCTGGAGTATGAAGCAACGGAGTCTGAAGCCACCAGTGTAACGGAGGGTGAGGGGAGCTCCACGACGGGGACAGGAGCATACACCAGTGACAGCGACTCCTCCTCTGATGGGAGCTCCCTTGCGGTGGCGGGCACCTCTGTGCCCACCGCATCAACAGGTACAGCTGCCACCCCCCCCTACCAGTACCCCCTCCCAACAGCCCCTCAGCGTGTTTCCTGTGCCCTCTCACCCAGGAGGGTGGGTATCTCCTTCGCCCCAGGCACCTGAGGCCCTGCCCCAGTCAGCCCTGCTGCCCTCAGTGAGGAGACTATTGAACTCCTGAGATCTCTCACTGTTGGGCAATCTACCGTTTTGAATGCCATCCAGGGTGTTGAGAGGCATTTGCAACAAACAAATGCATACCTGAAGGGCATTCATTCTGGGCAGCCGGCCCAACAGAGAGCATTTCAGACTCTGGCCTCAGCACTGATGGCAGCCATTGTCCCTGTGTCCAGCCTCCCCCTGCAACTTCCTCCACCCCAACCCAATCCCCTGTACCTCAGCCTATCCCAAGCACACCATCAGACCAGCATGCACACTCATCAACACACAAGAGTGAACATGGCAAACATAAGCACCACACATCCCACAAGCACTCACACAAGCACCATCCCCATGCAGACACAGCAACATCCACTGCCTCCACTGTGTCCCCCTCCTCCACATCCTCCTCCTCCCTCGCTGTCTGGTCTCCACTCACACCTGCATGCACTACATCTTCATCTACTGCCTCCATCACCAACACGCCCATCACCACACACCGCTCACGTGCACTCACAACCACCACTACCATGCACACATCTCCTGCGTCCTCTCCCAGTGTGTCTGTGAGCCCTCCTCCCAAACTACACAAACGCAGGCACACACACACCCAACAGCCATCCACCTCACAACAGCCTCCGGCCCATGCACCTTCACCCAAATTCAGCAAACGTACACCTCCTACAACCACTACCTCTTCCTCCACTCCCAAACCCACTCCATCTTCCTGTCCTAGTGTGTCTAAAAACTTTTCCTGGCAAACTTTGACCTCTTCCCTTCACCTCCCCCCGTCCTTCCCTTAGGGCCTGGCTTTCCAGGTCCAAGCCCAGCACCTCAACCACCAAATCCCTAGGCACAGTGGTGCCAGCAACTGCAGGGTTATCGAGTGCGCCTCCCATCAGGGATGCCAGTGTGCCACGTAGCGAGGGCAAGGACATTCCGCCACCTGCCAAGGTGAGGAAGTTGCCCACATCCCAGAGGGAGAAGCTGCACCTACCAGCCACCAAGGGCTCTGCAAAAACAAAAGGGGATAGTGGCAAGACACCTGCTGCACCATCAAAGGTGGGGAAGGGACACAAATTAGAAGAGCAGGTCAGGATAGGACACCGTGGCACCGACTGAGGGACCAGTGTCACCCCTTCTGTCCACGACAACACCAACCTGTACAGCGGCGAACACCGCAAGCTGCACCGCCACCAGCACCGCCACCTGCACTGCCACATGCACAGCCACCTGCACCGCCACCTGCACCGCCACCTGCACAGCCACCTGCACAGCCACTGGCACGTCTGCAGCCTCAGCTACAGTCCCCAGCATCTTCCCAGTGGGCAGCCATCCGAGGCTGCAGGAGACATCATGCTGTGTACCTCAGCAGGTGCTGACCCATGCACCACCGCCAGCACCGCCGCCACAGACACCGCCACAAGCATCGCCACCAGCCCTGCGACGTGCTCGGACAGTGGCACCACCGCTGACATGGCTACAATCCCCAGTGGTCAGTCGTCCGAGGCTGGAGGAGACTTCCTGGTCCCTGGCCAGCTTCCATGAGGCATGACTTCCATCACTGTTTGCACCTGCAGGTGGAAGGTGAAGCCGCAGCAGTGTGGTGTATGTCGCTGCCTCCATGGCGTATCATGCTACCTGTTCCTCGGCAATCTCGTGGCACACACACCCAGGTGAGGGAATGGTACCGGCCACACTGCACGTGGAGTACCCTGGGCACCATGCCCCCTCAAGAACCAGTGGAGAATGACACCCACTACCTCAGTCCTTGGCAGGATGAAGCACTCTGGGCACCAGGCCCCCTCCAGAACCAGTGGAGAATGACATCCACTACCTCAGTCCTTGGCAGGATGAAGCACTCTGGACACCAGGCCACCTCCAGAACCAGTGGAGACTGGTATCCACTTGAGAGACTGTGGCTTTGCACTCCCCAGGATAAAGCAGTGGGCAAACCACCCACTGGAGAGACTTTAGAGACTGTGGCTTTGCACTCCCCAGGATAAAGCAGTGGGCAAACCACCCACTGGAGAGACTTGAGAGACTGTGGCTTTGCACTCCCCAGGATACAGCAATTGACATGGAGCCCCCTTGTGCAGCAGTGGCGTCGTGCGTTCATCTGGCTAAGGTACCCCCCCTTCCATTTCCCCTGAGGTGCTTGTTTATTTTCGATCTGATGCCCCAGCAATGTTTTCTCCGTTTCCAGTCAGGTATCTTGTGTGGGCTTTGCCCATGCATTTTGGGACCAGTGGTCCACGGATAATGATTGGTACACTATCCGGACTTGTGTAGTTCGTGTACATATTTGTATATACTGAATTTTGAACTTTGACTATCAGATTTTTCATGATTACAATCGTTACAATCATTTAATCTTGTCCTTCCGTTCTTCCGGGGTTGGGGAGTGTATATGTAATGTTGCTGCATGTATTTGTGTGTATGTTGTTGTGGGTGAGGGTGGGGGTGGGGGTATTGCGTGTTGCGTGTGTGTGTCACTCTCTTTTCCCTCCTCCCCTCCCCTGTGTTGTAGGTGCAGTACTCACCGTGGTCGTCGATGGCGTATGTCCTGCTACTGATAGAGCAGGAGGAAGAGCAGAATAGGCAGGACCTGTAGTTCGGGCTCCATGGCGTCCTGGTTCCCCGTTGGGTGTCGAGAGGTGAGTGTTTTCCCTTCTGTGTATTGTTTCTGCCGTGCTTTTGATAGCGTTGGTTCCACCCCGGAAAAGGTGGAGGATAGGCCTGTTGTGATAGTGTGGGCGATACATTGTCTTCCGCCTGTCTGTTTACGGTTACCGCCACGTTGTTTCTACCGCCATGGCGGTCAGAGTGTTAAAGTGGCTGTCTGTGTTGGCGGTTCTGCCATGGTCGTGATTCCATTTTTTTTCTGCCACCCTGTTGGCGGTATTACCGCCGCTTTAACACCGACCGCCAGGGTTGTAATGAGGGCCTATGTCAATTGTACATCATTTTTATGTTGAATGCTTCAATGCGAAATATGATGACATTTTTTTAACACCCATTAGGGGTGTGGTTAGATTGCATAGATCATGCTGAGAGTAATTGTGCAAATCATTCCAACATGCCTAGATATGATTCTTCTTAATGCTATAATTGAGTAATGAGACTGAGAGCCACTAGTGATCAAAGTAGATGTACTTTATTTCCAATATTAGGTGCTCTGCCTCTAAGTTACAGTTAGATGTTGCATTGGAATGTTTTGCCATGTGGGGTGTTGGTCTACCTCTCCCTCTGGGAGAGAAAAGAATGACTATGCAATATCACCCAAAAGTCATTCCATCTGCTTGTGTATATTTGTAAATTGTTGCACAGTATTGAGTATTTTCCTTTTTCTAAAGAAAAAAGTACACACTGTCAATCATTTATTGAGTGTTATTCTTGTTTAAGTGTGAATGGTGATTACTAACTCACTGCACCTTCCTTGAGTAAACTGAGGACTGCTCTGCAAATCTACCCTACAAGAGTCAAGCGCCACAATGGGATGTTTGGTTCCCAATGAAGGTGTAGTGCGGACCCATTACTTGTGCAGGCCACACAACCAATGACCCACCTTCCAAAATACACAGAAAGAATTGCAGCTGCACATCCTTTTGCTTTTCAAAGTGAAACATTGACAATAAAGGGAATCACTGACTGATGCCTAATCTAAAAGAAAATGATTTTAGGCAAGGTTTGGGATGATTCTTTTACAGGGAGTTCATGATAAGTTTATTTGAATACTGTTTATGTGATGTCATACTGAGTAGATCGATAATAGGAGTAAGGTGAAAGGTGCTTTCTTTATAATTGTAAAAAGCAACGTTAAAGGCAGTAGGCCTTTTCTATTTATCTGTGAACACCCTGAGAAATTCATGTATGTTGAAATATTCCTACATGGAGATATTTATTGCTTTTAGGATTAGGGCCTGTTGATACTCAAATTGTCACATGGCACCTCACAGATAGGAGAAACAGACATGAGTTAAGGGTTTCTTTTCCACATGTGAATATTCTTGATATTCTATGAGGATGGTTTATAATTTGTAATTTCACTTGGAATCTTGTAAATGTTTGTAACTTTGTATGTGAAGCATAGTAGTTTTCCTTTTGAAAAGTTAAAGAACGACATTCATTTATTCAGCTTAACTGTGTGAGTTTTCAATTTCTGAGATTCTAGAGTACTGACCATCCCTGACTCAGCCTGACACTGCTCTGCCTTGTTGCCCTAAAAGTCAAATGCTAAAAGGGGTACTGGTCCCTAGCTTGAGAACCTGCAGTAGAGAGGCCATAGGACACCAGAAGGGACTGAGTCAATTGACACAAAAGAGAAGTAGTAAATTCTGAGTAAAAAGGGGCCTCCCAAAGCAAGTTTTCACGCTAACAAAGAACATTTAGAGATTTAATGGGTGGTAATATGTGTTCATAGCAATGGTTATTTAAGTCAGTGGATTATTTACCTACATGAACATTTCGCTTTTCATGCATTAGATCTATATGTTTTAGCCCCAAATGATGTGCTGTGTGGAGGCGTAACATTATGATTTAATTCCAAAGTGTTCCTTAATTCCTCCTTTTTCACTTTCACCAGATCCTTAAGTTCAAGAGGCATAAAGAGCACTCAACAACAAACATGACCAGGACCGTGTACAGATTTAGCTAAACATACACATCTTACTTTTTTTCTTGGGGGGAGAAAACACTGCTGAATGTTGGGCTGAATCCTTTTGACTCCCATCGTTGTTTGATCCCTTTTAAATTAACTAAAAATGGAATGCTAGGCTTGAGTTAGACATTTTTTTAATTAAACTTATGGTACATATATGGCAGTATTGTAACAATGTTCAGAAAACTAAAGCACAACCACTGCTGGAAAATCATTTTTGGGCCATTACGCTTCTGCCATATGAAAGTTAGAAAGACCTACAACAGATCTGAAAACTTTTAATGCCACTTGAGCATTGAAAATTTCCAATGTAGAACATAGGGTGAAAACATTCTAACTATATGCAGATAGACACAATGCAATTCACAACTCAGGTTCAAAGAGGTGTTATTGTTTTATGACCCGGCCTTGTGGAAGTGCACTTTGCTTCAGCATAAAAGAGAATTAAATTTATGGTGCTGCTCATTTCACCACTGTTACATCAAAGGCTTCATTTGATTCTGGAAACATACTATGGTTATAATGATGTTTGGTTAGCTATTCGTGTCTTTTCAAACCAGTTCAGAAAATATAAAAATCTGGACAATGAACGTTGTATATTAAGGACATTAAACAATCACAAAATAAAAAATAAAAAATAGATTTAAGATAACATCACAAATATCCCACTATTTCTACTGCCCCCGCAAACACAGTTTGTCATCAGAAACATCCCGGCTGCCCAACTTACCCTTTCTTTTCCTTAATGCCCACACTGTAGCCTCACTACTTTGTGTATACCCTAAACAACCATCCAGCTAATGCAACCCCTTTCTAGCCTAATCACACTACACACCAGCATACCAAACACATCAAACTTTAACTGCATTATCCTGCACCGTCGTCTATAGCCTTTATGTAATCAAAAACCCTGAAGTTTACCATATCCCCTCTATAGCCAAGCCATCCTAAATCTAAGCTGCAGCACATACTAAAACATTCCCCAAAAGTCATCTTAACCCCGCCGTTATCATAACACAGTATTTCCAAGGTTGCCTATGCATACAAAAGAAGAAAAGGCTAACTTGCATAAGTGAACCTAACTGAAAGAAAATGCATGACCTGAAAATATGATCCTTTTTTTTAAAGTGGTATAGAGAAGAGTTATTGACAAATCAATCCATTCAAATTTTCAGACTTTACACTCAATATAAGCGTTAGTTACCAAAATATTCTTTTTTGCACTTAAAAATGGTTCAAGCCCAATTGCTACTGAGTGAGGATATCTCACCCATGAACCACAATGGCTTTGTAAGAATATCAATTGTTAACTTCAAGTAAAGGAGATAAAGAATCATACATATAAAGGGCATGGATAGTAAACAATCAAGTAAAACATGCTTTAGATCTGCTGTTTGATTTCACATGCATGGGCAATAACCTTTGTTCATTTGAATCATTTTTTTCAAACCTAAAACGTCCAAGACAGGGTAAATTCCCACTCTAACCCCCAAAACCTCTACCCAAAGTGTCCTATCTAACAACGTTGTCAAAGAAGGATACCTCTACAGAGCTCCCAACAAACTTAAAAAAGAGACAGAGGACGCTTCCTTGTGTTTTCACTTCTTACACTGAGAGGCACCACTTTTTTAAGGTCAGCAAAGTTGGAAAATCCTTGAGATAAGTCAATGAAAGATGAGTGAGTACTACTCAATTGAGGGCATTGTTCATTAAATTGAGAAGCAAAAGCCAAGCCCTTCTCTTTCAGCTATTTTCCACATGTAGAACATTTATTTTGTCTTCACAGCACCAGGGACTTAATGAATCTTGGACATCACCTTGTTGCCAAAATATCTCAGACCACAGCTCACATCTCTATGCCTGTAACTATGAATTAGATGGTAATCTTAGCATGAGTTTCAAACATCAAGCTTCAAAACTAGGCTAGTCTACATATGGATAGAATAGTAGCTCAGCCCAATATATCACTTGAGGTATCACTTCCCCTTCATAGCTTTAAATAAAGGGTCATTATAAAATCTACCACCTAAGTGGTCATCAAAATGTATGAAGGTGAACTCATTTGAAAAGCTGACATCCAGGAGTCTTATTTCAGGGTGGAATAAAGTGATAAAATGCAAATGCTTGTGCTGTGATACTTGTTCTAATTTTGCCCCTTCAACCCGCCAGGCAAACATCAAAGTTTTGGTTTTATGAGCTCATGATTATGAGCCTTGTAATAGCTTTCTAAAGCTCCCAACGTTCTTTGCAGGCTGGCCTGAATATTTCTTTGCAGGCTGGCCTGAATATAATCCATTCCAATTAGATGGGCAGCACATAAAAATCATTCAACATGCATTCCATCCATGCTTGTGGAAAAATAAGGAGCATTTTGGATAAATAGAGAAAGGTTTCCCAAGTATAGACTAAATAGTGCGGGGCAGCACACTGTCCATTTTGTATTGAAACAGGCTTATGCAAGTGACCATTCAAGTCTACATCAACCTGGGCTTAGTTGCCAAAATGCCAAAAATAATCATTCTTTGCAATCTGCTGATGTAAGTTCCATGCATGCAGTTTCACCCGTTATATATTGACCTATCAATCATAAAAAATGGATCAAACAACAGCATAATCAAATAGTGATATCAATTGATCTGTATGCTAATGGTCAGAGAGCAATACAGAGATCTACAGTTGAACGACTCAGGTTGGAATCCCAAGTTTACAATCAAACCACTCAGTCATCTTCCTTAGATTGTTTGGAAATACCTTTGATAACATACCCAGAACAGAAACTAGCTGGTAAATTCTCAAACCATTTTCACCCTTTTTTAAGATGGGGTTGGTGTGGCCCCAGTCCATGAAAAATATTCATTCATTGATGATACCACCCACTTGTAAATGGGCAAAAGTGTCCAAGCCTACAACTTAGGAGTTGTGGCAGCTGATTGCATTGACATTATTGCTTCTTATGTTGATTAATGTTCCATTCCTGCTACTAAATCTGCATTGGTAGCATAGCCCTATGGGATTAAACCCTCAGAGTCTAATTCATTAGAGAATTCTGCCTTCTTAGGTCTCATTGATATGATGTATATATCAAAAAGAAGTGATGAAGTCTATCCTAGCAACCAAACATTCTAAAGTAAAACTTCCAACTTTGAAGCCTTGATTCACCATTTGGAAAAACATTGAGAATTACCAGAACCCACTGCCTATTACATCTCCTCCAGGCTTCTCCTGAAAAATATAATGTTTTCCTCCTTCAAAACATGTGTTTATTTATATTTTATTCTCCTGATTTCACGTCTGCTCCAGGATGGTTTAGGAGAATTCTTAACACCTTGCCCCCACAAATACTTTATACATTGCCTCTTAGGTCTAACTGTTTTGTGCCAAGCTACCAGGGGGACGGGCATGAGTTAATTTAGGGTGTGTTTGTGACTTACCCAGACTAGGATTATGGTTCCTGCTTAGGCAGGGTGGCTATCTCTGCCAACCAGAAACCCAATTTCTAAAAAATCACCTTTTGAGTTAATTCATCATACCATTCTAAAGAGGAATGGTCATCAAATGCATCAGGTGGCTTTATCAGATGACCCTGAGCAACACCGGACAGGTATTCAGCTATTAAAAGAAAACAACAGTGTGCAGATAAGCCAGAGCTAACTAAATAACAACATTAGGGAGTGATGGTTCAGCTCTAAGGATATTCACACACAGATTATGATGGCATGGCTATGATGGTCACTGCAGTGTTTGTTGAAATCCTCCCTTGAAAATCTCTTGGTGATCTTAAAATATCCCATATTGGTAAGCAGGGACCAAAGCGTAATTGATTAGGCTACTTTTGAACTAAAAAGAAATGTCTGAGTTGCAGGGTTGTGAGTTTGCATCCTGCCATTCAGGCAAATGAGACCCCACTGACCAAAGAGTGAGTCATTTTCTACCACCTTATTGGTCATTTGAAGATTATTAAAGGTTGTCCTTGGCACTCTACAAGACTGAAGGTGCTCATTCTGGGATTTAACAAACTGATAGGTCTAAAAAAAATCCCCCAATTGGATTGTTATTTAATAGTGGATTCTGACCAAAAAGTTTAACTAAGGGCCTGATTTCAATCTTGGCGTAATGGGTCCTGACGTTGTTTTCCGTTGGATAATCCATCTGCCGACTAGGCGGTCAATCTGCTCTATTTAGATGCTGGCAGGCCTATAGATGAAAGTCTGTCAGCTAACTGGCGTCAAAGGCAAAAGTGGCTGGTGGTAGGACCACAGTGTAGGAGGCTGGCCTGGCTTATAGTGGGTACCGTGTGGCACTTACACCTTGTGCCAGGTCCAGGTATCCCTTATTAGTAGATTAGAGGTGTTCTAGCAGCTTAGGCTGATAGAGGTAGCTATGGCAGAGCAGCTTAGGCTGAACTAGGAGACATGCAAAGCTCCTACTATACCACTTATATCACTTAGCACAATACCATAAGAAAACACAATACTCAGACTTACTAAAAATAAAGGTACTTTCTTTTAGTGACAATATGCCAAAAGTATCTTAGAGGATATACTCCCTTAGGAGATAAGTAATGTACAAAAAATATACACACACAAACCAAATCAGGTAAGTAAAACAGTTAGAAAAGTAGTGCAAACAGTGTAGAACACAATAGAATGCAATAGGGAGAAATAGGCCTAGGTTCAACACAAACCATATACTCCAAAAGTGAAATGCGAACCATGAATGGACCCCAGGCCTAGTGTAGTGTGTAGTGGTCCGCTGGGAGTGTAAGAAAACACTAAGGGTGTCCAAGATACCCCACCCCAAGACCTTGAAAAGTAGGAGTAAAGTTACCCTACTACCCCAGAAAGACAGTAAAGTCGAGATAGGGGATTCTGCAAGGACAACAACTGACTGCAAAGCACTGAAGATGGATTCTTGGACCTGAGGACCTGTAACGGAAGGGGACCAAGTCCAAGAGTCACGCAAGTATCCATGGGGGGCAGGAGCCCACTAAACCCCGGACGAAGGTGCAAAAGGGCTGCCTCTGGGTGGAAGAAGCCGGAAGGTGCCAGGAACTTCTCCTTAAGTCAGAAGATGTCACACGGTGTGCTGGAGGATGCAGAGTTCTTTCCACGCAGAAAGACTGCAAACAAGCCCTGCTAGCTGAAAGAGTTGCATTTGAGGATTTTGGGTGCTGCCAGAGCCCAGGAAGGACCAGGATGTCGTCCCTTGGAGGAGGAGACAGAGGGGGTGCTCAGCAATACAGAGAGCAACACGCAGAAGCAGGCAGCACCCGCAGAAGCACCTGAACAGACACTTAGAAGATCTGAGGATGACGGTCGACTCAGAAGAACAAAAGAGGGTCCCACGACGTCAGAGTCCATCTCAGCGAGTTGGGCAATGCAGGACGGAGTGCTGGGGACCTGGGTTAGGCTGTGCACAAAGGAAGTCTTGCAAGAGTGCACAGAAGCCCGAGCAGCTGCAGTTCACGCAATACACAGGATTACTGTTTGGCGTGGAGAGGCAAGGACTTACCTCCACCAAATTTAGACAGAAGGGCCACTGGACTGTCGGGGACACTTGGACCCAGCTCCTTCGTTCCCCGGACCATGCTTGTCAGGATGAGAGGGGACCCAGAGGACAGGTGATGCAGAAGTTTGGCACCTGCGTTGGCAGGGGGAAGATTTTGTCGACCCAAAGGAGATTTCTTCTTGGCTTCCCATGCAGGGAGAAGGCAGACAGCCCTCAGAGCATGCACCACCAGGAAACAGTCGAGAAAGCCGGCAGGATGAGACGCTACAATGTTGCTGGTAGTCTTCTTGCTACTTTGTTGCGGTTTTGCAGGCGTCCTGGAGCAGTCAGCGGTCGATCCTTGGCAGAAGCCGGAGAGGGAAGTGCAGAGGAACTCTGGTGGGCTCTTGCATTCGTTATCTGATGAGATACCCACAGGAGAGATCCTAAATAGCCCACAGAGGAGGATTGGCTACAGAGAAAGGTAAGCACCTATCCGGAGGGGTCTCTGACGTCACCTGCTGGCACTGGCCACTCAGAGGTGTCCATTGTGCCCTCACACCTCAGCATCCAAGATGGCAGAGGTCTGGGACACACTGGAAGGGCTCTGGGCACCTCCCCTGGGAGGTGCTGGTCAGGGGAGTGGTCACTCCCCTTTCCTTTGTTCAGTTTTGCACCAGAGCAGGGCTGGGGGATCTCTGAACTGGTGTAGACTGGCTCATGCAAGGAGGGCACCATCTGTGCCCTTCAAAGCATTTTCAGAGGCCAGGAGAGGCTACCCCTCTCAGGCCCTTCACACCTATTTCTAAAGAGAGAGGGTGTAACACCCTCTCTCAGAGGAAATCCTTTGTTCTGCCTTCCTGGGACTTGGCTGCCCAGGCCCCAGGGGGGCATAAACCTGTCTGAGGGTTGGCAGCAGCGGTAGCTGCAGAGAAAACCCTGGAAAGTTGGTTTGGCAGCACCCGGGCTCTATGCAGGAGACCCGGGGATGCATGGAATTGTCACCCATGTCACAATTCCATGATCCTAGACATGTTACATGGCCATGTTCGGAGTTACCATGGTGACGCTACACATAGGTATTGACCTATATGTAGTGCACACGTGTAATGGTGTCCCCACACTCACAAAGTCTTGGGAAATTGCCCTGAACGATGTGGGGGCACATTGGCTAGTGCCAGGGTGCCCTCACACTAAGTAACTTTGCACCTAACCTTCACTAAGTGAGGGTTAGACATATAGGTGACTTATAAGTTACTCTAGTGCAGTGTAAAATGGCTGTGAAATAATGTGGACGTTATTTCACTCAGGCTGCAGTGGCAGTCCTGTGTAAGAATTGTCTGAGCTCCCTACGGGTGGCAAAAGAAATGCTGCAGCCCAAAGGGATCTCCTGGAACCCCAATACCCTGGGTACCTAGGTACCAAATACTCGGGAATTATAAGGGTGTTCCAGTGTGCCAATCAAAATTGGTAAAAATTGTCACTAGCCTGCAGTGACAATTTTAAAAGCAGAGAGAGCATAAACACTGAGGTTCTGGTTAGCAGAGCCTCAGTGATACAGTTAGGCACCACACAGGGAACACATACAGGGCATACTTTATGGGCACTGGGGTCCTGGCGAGCAGGATCCCAGTGACATAGGCAAAAACAAACATACACACAAGTAAAAATGGGGTTAACATGCCAGGCAAGATGGTACTTTCCTACACACAGCCACATTTAACACGGGGTCAATCAAACTGTGCCTTCCCATCGATGTGACTGTGGCAGCTGAACCTCCCCACCTGAGTAGACTGAATCAAGGGCATGTAAGCTTGAAACGTACTTTTTTTTTACTTTTCATCTTTCTTGCCACTAATCATTCAAGTCCTACCTTTGCATGGTGAAGGAATTTTTTGCAGATGACCTCGGGCGTAGAAATTATAAGCCTCTTTTCTTTACACTGTTTAGGGGGACCAAGATAAGGGAGAGGTGGTCCAATAGCTGGCCCTTGCATCGTAAAAAGTGGCATAATATTGTGTGGTCAGCTAAATTAAAATGGTATGTTATAAATGGTCCTAGAGGGCTGCTTACTTAGCAACCTAATGCACCCTTGAACCACACAGTTAAGGCTTTTGAAAACCTTAGTTCCCCTGTAAGAGATTGGGCGGCTGTAGGCCTTATAAGGTGCAGAGTTAAGACAGATTTTGTTTAGCTTGGAAAAGTCACAGGCCAAAGTTTTACTTAATAGGAACACAAGAGAGGCATACCGAGCATGTGGGGATTGCAGGGAGAACTTGAAAAAACCACTTAGAAAAGCCTTTAGAAAGGAAATGAAGTAAATTAAGTGGAGGGAAAGAGTGCTTATGGAGTAAGTCTCTTTCCTGGGTACTGTAACCTTAAGGTCCAACTCCAACTCCAACTGTATACTCGAGCTTGTCATACATATTACAGCAGTGTCAATACCTGAAGAAACTTGGGTAAACTACATCCCAGACCTTTATAAAATTAAAGAAGGTGATAGGGTTACCCCCGTACCTTACAGGCGAGCCTATGGGTCACAGGGTCAGCTGAGAGCATTCAGCTCCTGACTGTTAGTGAAATTGAAGCGGTGCAAACCTATTTTGCAATTCAGTAAATAGATTACCGAATCGCAAAATAGGGTTTGTACATACCAAAATGCTTTTTTCTTGTTGCAAATGGCCCGATTCTATGAATCGGGCTGTTTGCAACAAGAAAAAAAGGTAAACACATCTGCCCCTAGATGAATATAATTTTGCATTGTAATAATATGATGGTCTGCTGGGTCTTGGCAAAATTTATGACCATTGCAGCCGGTGATCTGCCCAGCACTTTACCCTAATAATGTGACTTTTCTTTTTTTTTTTCACAATACTGTTGCTCAGGAGGGTGTAGCCATTTTTTATTCCACTTTATTTACCCCTTTTTAATTGAAAGAGTGTGTATTTTTACGGGTGCGTTTTTATGGGAGGCATGCTTGTGGATGGTGGGTGTCTGTTGAGTGCGTGAGTGAGGGCATTTATATGTTTTGGCCTGAAAAGGAGTGAAGGTGCTCAGGGAAGCCGTGGTGGGTGGGGAGGCAGTTTGTTGTGGTGGTGACTGCTGGTATGGTTACTGCGATGCATGTAGGAATGTCAGTGGTTGTTGTATATGTAGGTGTGGTGACTGGGGTGGATGTCTGAGGGTCTGTTGGTGTGCTGCCTGTGGGTAGGATAGGTGTTGTGGCTGAATATGTGAATGTTGGTGCGGTCTCTGCAGGTGTGTCTGGTGTGCTCTCTGTGATGCTGGGGTGGTAGAGGTGTCAGGGCAGTTTGTGACTGTTGCTGTGTGTGCATCTGAATGTTGCTTGTTGTGTATGCCTGTGGTGTGTCCTGTGGTGCTTTCGTTTGTCTGTGCTACCCTTGGATGTTGAGGTGGATGTATGCCTGTCTGTGTGCTTGCTTTGGCTGGGTCGGGGAAGGGGGATTGGGATTGGGAAAAGGAAGGTGGAGGAGGACGGGATACAAAGGTTGACTGGCTGCTGTCCGTGTGGAGGCAACAGCCTGAAAGGATCTCTGTAAGCCAGCCAGTACACTGTGAGTTCCCTCCAGGAATGCATTGCTCTGTTGGATGTGGGTTGTCAGTCCCTGATGGCATTCATGATGGTTGACTGACCCACAGAGATGGACCTCAGGAGGTCAATAGCCTCCTCACTGAGGGAAGCAGGGCTAACAGGGGCTAGGGTAGAGGTGCCCGCTGCAAAGGAGATGCTCAGCCTCTTGGATGGGTGGGCAAGGCTAACTAGGTGGGAAGCTACGGGGAGGTCGGTGATAGGAAGGGGGTTGACAGACAGAGATGGTGCTCGCTGGTCCCAAATGGGTCCGCCACCACCAGGGGTGTCCACTGGAGTAGGATTATGACGATGATGAGGCAGATCCTGTCTCCCCCATGGTACTCCCCTCTCCCACCGGGCAGCTGGGTCCCTCAGTGTCAGTGGTATCATGACTTGAGGTTCCTGGGCCAGCAGCTTTCCCACTCAGCTGTGCCCCTTCTCCTTCACCTGGCAATGCAGATGCTGGAAAACAGAAAGAGAGGTAGGGTCATCACATTCTTGTAATACACTAACATCACCCTGTAGACATCTTTAACATTACATCTAGTTGTACTACACACACAGGTAGCACCAGGTTAGTGCCAACGTCACAACAAGATACAATCTACACCCCTATATAACAATAATGTCACACACCAGCTAAGCCACCTATCCCATACCTACAATACCATCATATGAGTAGAGCTATGAGACTGACCACTGACTATCAAACTGGCTTGGCAATATGATTCTGGGTCCCTAGCCACAGCAACGTAGTCAACCAACAACCAAGCTATGGGAATTAGTAACAACATTGGTTTCCACGTATCACATACACAAAATCTACACAGACTTACAATATGACCTGATGTTATGTACCAGGAAAGGAACTTTATCATATGCTAAACGCAAGACAACATGTTGCATACAAGCCATAACCATTTCATGTCACAGAGTTCACAACCTTCACAACTGAAATTTGCAAACATGCAACTACTCTATTTGGCATATCTAGATTTGGAGTATGATAGAGTCTAAACATGTCACCAACACAGGTAACAATAGTGATGTAGGAAAGGATGACACATACTTTGTGGACCTACTCATCTTAGTCTTTGTCCACCTGTAAACAAAGCCTTGTACACTTATAAGGGCCTATTTAGCTCAGAGCATTTACCCACAGACAACCACAGGTAGCATAACTAATCTTGCAATATAATGGACACCTGTCGTGCATGAAGGCCACATACAGTTCAATGTATTATGATGACTGGCAACATCACTATCTACAAATCAGACATGAGTAATCTTACATCTGTTTAGAAAAATATCAATGACACAAAGCACATGTGAGACTACCATGATAGAGACATACACCTTGATGCAATCCTATTGACTTACTACACATACTATTTCACCTACATGTGCATATGAACACCACACCTGCACCAAAATGTAGTCAGTGCAAATAATACATTTCCATACAAAATTTATTCAAAACAAATCTAAGATAGCAATAGAAAGTATGTTTAAGACGCATTACAATGTCGATTTATGACAAAACCTTATAACGTACACATGATGTTGGCAAAAACAGTTAAGATTGTAACTGTTAAGAAGATGTATTGACCTATTTATCGTGAATATCACACAATGGCTAAGGAAATAGCCGTGTAGCCACTTACCACCTACAGAACATGAACATGGTGCTAGCATTCGTAGCTCTGACATCAATGTATGTGACCCAATGGGAGTCAGGCAATACCACCATGGTTACCTATATATAGAATGCCCACTCAGATGCCACATAACAGGGCCTATATACAGCCCTCACTTACCAAAGTAGTTCACCTCCTAACAGCTCTGAGTAAGTTTACAAGTATGGAATGCAAAATGTCAGATGAACATCACAGCCTCACATAAAGCTATCACTCATCAGAAACATTTAGAAAAGTAGGAATGACTTTAAATTGTCAGGCTCTATGTTACACATAGACATGGATCAAGGGACATTGGAATGGACAGATGGCAAAGATCTGTACAACTTACCGTCATAATATTGAGAGTATGGATCTGTAGGTGGGAAGGAACAACAGGCAGGATATGAAAAGCTATATAACACAGTCACATGTGCATCATCATATGCTTCTGTACAGAGGGGATAACATAGGAGAGTAATATGTCCCTATACACAATATAATGTGTATCAATGTTGAGGACTATACATCTATGTATTCCTTGGAGGCCTTTGACCATTTGCACTTACCACATTATCACAACCTAGATTCTATTACTTTATCCACTTACCTGGCAGAGGGATGAAAATGTATTGTCAGTACCTATCCCCTTGTGACTGCTGTGGTGCCCTCAGAAAACCCTCAGGCCACTGCCAATATGCAGGCCATTAGGGGGATCAAGGTCTGATGGGCACCCCTTCCTCCTTGGGAGGATATCCCCAGCTGGGCCCCTATAGTCTTCAAGGCCTAACATCTCAGGTTCTCCCACCACTTCCCACAGTGGGTGCTCTGCCGGCTGTGGACCCCCAGGTTCCACACTTTCTTAGCGATGGCACGCCAAATTCAATTTTTCTGATGTGCGTTCACCTGCATGGATGACAGACAAAAGGAGAAAGTCATGTCCACATGCACCATACCAAAACAAGAAGGGTGAAACAAATGTTAGTGCAAGTAGCCACACACATACTTCTTCCAACATCCCCTTCTATGTGGAATTGTAACCTCCAGTCAGGCCATGTGTGAAGTTGAGTCAGGCATACAACACGCATATACAGCACCAGTGTCGGCTACAAACATATGACCAGACCACAAGCATGTCTTAAAACATGGTATAAGTGTTCAGGTATTTATAACGCCACCTTCAATTTTCTAATTACTTGGGGCCAAATGTAGGTAGGTTTCAATTTGTGAGTTGCAAATTACGAGTACTAGCGACTCGCAATTTGCAACTCGCAAAATGAAATGCAGAAAGGTGTCTCAGACACCTTCTGCAACTCGCTATGGGGTCGCAAAGACCCACCTCATGAATATTAATGAGGTGGGTCACAGTTTGCGACCCCATAGCGAGTCTAGGCACTCACAGGGATGGTGGCCTGCTGGAGACAGCAGACCACCATGTCTGTGACTGCTTTTAAATAAAGCAGTTTTTTTTTTTTTCTTTTTGCAGCCCGTTTTCCTTAAAAAGAAAAAATACCGAAACCATTTAGTTTCGGTTTTTTCAGAGCAGGCAGTGGTCCATAGGACCACTGCCTGCTCTGAAAAATACTTTTTTGTGGCATTCACAAAGGGGAAGGGGTCCCATGGGGACCCTTTCCCTTTTGTGAATGTGTTACCATCCACTTCAAGTGAATGGTAACTGCAAGTTGGTTTGCGACCGCTTTCGCAGTCACAAAGTAACTCAACATCGCGATGCGGTCGCAAATAGGAAGGAAGGGAACACCCCTTCCTATTTGCGAGTCGGAATCACATTTTGCGAGTCGGTACCGACTCGCAAAATGTGACTCTGCATCGCGTAAGGCCTTTTGCGCCTCGCAAACTGAATTTTTCGCCGTTTGCGAGGCGCAAAAGGCTTCCTACATCTGGCCCATAGTTTGTAGATGGGTCAGGGTACATATATCACACACTCACTACTGTGTATCAGGGCTCAAAATCTATCTAAGCAAATGTGCACATGTCCATCTACCCACACACATTATCCCAAACTTTCATTCAACCACATTTTTCTGAACATCATCATACACTCAACATTTCAAACATTGGCATTGCATTGCACTTCCCTGTCCTCTGGTGCACCATAGAGCTGTTCATAAAGAGGTAGGACCTCCTCCACAAGCTTGTCCAGCTCGTCAGCTCAGAGTGAATGGGCCTATCACCTGTAGGATGAGGCATGATTGCTCCCAGAGGCAGTACACAGCAGCTCAGGCTGTGGAGGTCTTGCTGGCAGTAGTGTCAGGAGCCAGGTGAGGGATGGAGGATGAGATGGCAGTCACATCCGCCATATACAGGACCGTCACCTCCAGTGGGCGTCGCCATTGGCCCAAGTCCGCAAAACGCAGCAATGTCTACTGCGGTTGTGTCTGCCTACCACCATAATGACATCCGCCGCCGGAGTTAGATCATATCCTGATGTCCAGTACAGTAGGTCAGGCAGGTGCCATTTTGAGGCTCATATATGTACGTTAAGATTAGGAAAGGTGCATCATTGACTATGAAACGCATTTATGACATTTTGTTAACCACAACGCATTTATGACATTGTGTTAACTGCTGGAGTTTTAGAAACATGTATAAATGTGTATGTATTATGTAAAGGATGTTAAATTGCTGTATCCTGAGTTATGTACATGAAACAATATTGTCAGCAGAGTATGAGAATCAGAAAACAGTATAGCATTACCAAATATGTTTAACATGTTAAGTTTGTTGATGTCACATTTACTGTCAGTGACATGTTTCTCCATTTAAAGAACATGCTAAGGGTTAGGGGCTCTGAATGCAGTTATTGGCCAAATGCTGCCTAGGTATGTGCTGAGCACAATGTTTTCACTGTTTCATGTGATATAATGTAGCTTCATATGAGTAGTTGGTGTGATCATATTTATGATGTATAGATTGAGTCATACACATACATTCTGGTGCTATCCCACATAGTTACCCGGGCATGAGAAGAGCAAGACAACCTCCAGTTTACTGTCCACTAGCGGACCTGCAGACCACGGAGGAGTGACGTGATACAAATATACCACCTGGACAGGCATACAATCATGGGTCTCTGTTGTCAGTTCGAGCCAGATCTGATGCTGCCATTCGTAATCCTAATAGCATACCTCCGATTGTCCAAGTCATGTCAGTGCTACACTTCCTGGCCACTGGGTCCTTTCAAACTATAGTAGCCCTAACTGCAGGGATGTCTCAGCCCATGTTCGATCTAGTTTTGAAGGCTGTACTGTCTGCCTTGTTGAAACACCTTGACAACTACATCAGATTTCTTCAGCGTGAAGATTTGACCCATGTAAAGGCTGATTTTTATGCTTTGGGACACATTCCTCATGTGGGTGGAGCCATAGATGGCACACATGTGGCCTTGGTTCCCCCAAATGACAATGAACAGGTATATAGGAACAGGAAAATCTTCCACTCCATCAACGTCCAAGTGGTCTGTTTGTCTGACCTATACATATCACATGTTTGGGCAAAGTATCCCCGGTCGTCCATGATTCCTTCATCATGCAGAACAGCAATTTCCCACTGCTAATGACATGACAATAGACAGAGTGAGCCTGGCTGGTTGGTAATTCATATATGTAATTTGTGTCTGAACCTTTTATCTGCTACTAGATATGTGGATATCCAAGATTAATATTTGGCTTGTTGTAATAATTGCCTACAGGGGATTCCGGCTACCCAAACCATTCTTGGTTGTTGACACCAGTGAGGTACCCAGCCATGCTAGGGGAAGTCCACTTCAATGAGGCACACAAAGGACAAGGCGTGTTGTGGAGCAGACGTTTGGGCTCCTGAAGGCAAGATTTTGCAGCATCGAGAAATCTGGAGGATCCCTCCTCTACTCACCCAACAAAGTTTGTCAAATTATTGTTGCCTGCTGCATGCTCCACAAACTTGCCCTGAGATGTCGTATACCATTCATACCAGATGAGGGGGAGCCAGCAGATCCTGTGGATGGAAATGCAGATTTGCCAAGTGAGGATGAGCATGATGAGAATGAAGCTGGAAACATCAGGGCAGATCTCATCAATCAGTACTTCACCTTACTTAAGGTATGTGATGTGATACAATTAAGGTGATTTAGTGGGGTATTGTTGAATTTAGGAATGACAGATAAGGTTCTTATAATGACCATCAGATAAGTCATAAGTGGCCCCAAAGCCCATGTCTCAGATATGCATGCAGATTGTTACTTTGAGTTGTGTACAGGCTTCTTATGTATATAATCTAATGTTTTCACAAAGCAAAATCAAAGTCACATTTGTACATATGATTTGGCTGTGTGATGTTTATGTATCAATGTGGCCTATACCTTATGTGTATCCATTACAAATTGCAGATTGACTGTTTGGCTCATCCTCATTTGGCAATATCAGACAGTGTCACATGCAGATTGGGATTTGCAGACTGAGACGTGAAGTGAACATGGATTAAATCAGGTACTGTCAGGCATGAGATTTGTGGTGTATGAGTTCTATGTCCAGACGGTCAAGACAGTGGGATGGTAGTCTCCTTTTCCACACTAAAGGCCTGTTTGGTATTGGAGGAGGGGCCAATGGTTCCATGTGTGTGTTCATTTGTCTCTGAAATGCCACAATGCAGTATCCAGATCCTTAAACATCATAAAGGTTTGTGTTGGATGGGAATTACCTTGTATATAGCTGTCAGTGTGTTCCCGCTTTGCAGATCAATGTGCATGTGTCTAAAGACTGACATAGGTGAATGACAAGCCTACAGATACCTGACCATGGTAAGTGGAAGGTTTCATGACTGAGACCATTAGTACTGACCTCTGTCTGTTACATGGGGTATGGTTATTAGGGAGCTATGGTATGGGTATGTGATAGGGCTTTAGCTGATGATGCACTGAACCAATATGTCTGCCTCCTGGCATAGTGAAAAACTGACATGTCCTTAATTTCAGAAATGTGTGAGTTTTTAGTGTATGACACCTATGCTGAAACTCAGACATTAACAGTAGCACTTCACTATGTGGCCATTAGCATTATTCAAATCAATATGTGAGAAAGTACAATGCAAGTGATTTGTGTGATGTATATTATACTTTGTGTTAGAAATGGGGTTTCTGGTTGGCTAGGGTATACACCTAAGCCGGGCAGAACCTACCCACTCTAGCCAGGACAAGGGAGTTACACATCCAAGATAGCCCTTACTCACCCCCTTGGTAGCTTGGCACGAGCAGTCAGGCCTATCCCAGAGGCAATGTGTAAAGCGTTTGCTACAACACACACAACACACGTGACGCAATAGCCCCACCACAAAGGAAACACAACACCAGATTACATGAAAATATACTGTATTGTACACAATGCAATTATTAGACCAAACATCTCATGTCAGTACTATCCTGCTACCTTAGCAGTTACTCTGCAAACTAGCAGTAGTCACATATAACACACAGGGTACTCAGTATTCTGCAACACAAGCAGTAGTTAGGAAACACGTTATTACACCAAAGCAGTTGTCATAAGAATATCACAAACGTCCATAGTAGGAACATTAGAAAACATACAGCAAGTTAGAAAAACATATTAGCAAGTCATGCTCATAACAGGAACATTTGCACACATATAAAAACACCATCAAACAGGTAGGCAATATATAAATCAGAAAAGTCTCTAGCAAGAACTTATGTTCTATATATTGATCCTTAGTACCTGTGTAAGATGAAGGCACCTCTAGTGCCCAAAGAACGAAGAAGGTGAAAAATGGGGCCCGGTGCTCCTCTGGGGGGGACTTCCTTATCCTTAGACCAGAGGAGGATGGCACGCTCCTCCTCTTTTTTGTGGACGGGCCCCTCTGGGGACCCGTGATCACTAGGGGCCCCCTGGGCCTCAACCTGCCCTCACAAGGGGGACCAATGTCCTCTGGTTAATGGGGGAGGATGGGGTACCATGCACCCCCTCTGACTTCGTAACAGGCCCCTCCTAGGGCCTGTGATCTCCTAGGGTCTCCCCTGGGCCTGTCCGGGCCCTCCGCTGCGGGGGAGACCACAACTGCCAAGACCGGCCCGCACAGGGCCACACAAGTGAGTCCAGGACATCCGGGGAGCAGGGGGAGCCTCCGGTGAGGCTTCCCTTCCCCCTGCCCGGCAAAAGTCCTTTGGAAAGGGGCCTGGTGGGGCGAGGGAACCTCCTATGAGGTTTCCTCTCTGCCCACCGGCTCTCACAGTGCTCTGCGGCCTGCACGGCCATCGAGAAAGGGGCAGGCACCAAAGTCGGTGCGGGCCAGTGCCCCAGGGGTGCACCACGGAGCACGCTTATCCCTGGGGGCACAACAGGAGTGCTCGTGCTCCAAGTTTGTTGGGAAAGGATTCTTCGAGTGCCCCGGGGGCACAGAAAGGCGGTGCGACTCCGGCACTGGCAATCATACAGCCCGGGCTGCAGTGATGATTTCTCTCGGGCAACAAGAGTATAAACGCCTTGTCAGGCACACGCATCAGCAAGGAAAAAGCGCTTCCAAGTGCTAAGGAAATCACCAACAGAGCGCCTTCCGAAACGCTTAATATTAGTCAAAGAAAAGTGAAACACCCTTCGTGCTTCAGGGTGAAATGCAGGGGTCAGGGGCCTCAGCACCCTGCCCCTGGGGAGCAAAAGCTTGCAAGAAAAGGCCCACAGGTGGAGGGCCCAACAACAGGCCAGCACAAGGAGTATGTAGCAAGTGGCAAGTCCTCTTTAGTGACAAAGCAGGTCAGCACAGCAGCAGTTGTCCATTGCGGTTCCTGGTGGGTTCTTCCAGCAGTCTGTGTCTAGTTCCACGTAAGTTCAAAGAGTCTCCAAACTGTGGGGACAATTCCTCTGTACTTATACTCAGTCCTTACAATGTTTTGCAATGGCAGGGAGAGGAGGTTCCACCCAGTTACAACTGGTTCTGGGAGTGCCCCCTCTCTCCTTCAGCACAGTCTCCAAACATCAGTGGGGGGTAAACGACACTATTGCGTGACGCTAGGGCACAACCTTTACAAATGTAGGTGTGTCCCACCTTTCCCTTCTCTCAGCCCAGGAAGACTATTCAGTATGCAGATGGACCTCTGTGGCACCTCCACCCTGCCTGTGTACAGGCTGTCTGAAAAGTATGCACAAAGCCCCAACTGTCAGTCTGCCCAGAAATGGATTGGAGTCAAGCTGCAAAAGACCAGAGTCATAAGCACAGATAAATGCGCCCTTTCTAGAAGTGGCATTTCTGTGATAGTAATAAAAAATACACCCACACCAATAGGCAGCATTTATTATCACCATCACAACCATACCAAACACGCCTACGCTGCCCCTCATAAATCAGACAATACCCCTTACAAATAAGGCAGGCCATTTCTAATGCAATCCTATGAGAAGGCAGCACTCACAGCAGTGAGACACCAAGTTAGGCTGTTTGAACACTACCAGGACAGGCCACGCAACCTGGCTCATGTGCTGCCTTCTACATACATGGCACCCTGCCCATAGGGCTAGCTAGGGCGCACTTTAGGGGTGACTTACATGTAGAAAAAAGGGAGTTCTGGGCCTGGCAAGTACATTTAGATGCCAGGTCCCTGTGCCAGAAAACTGCGCACACATGCCCTGCGCTAGAAGGCCTGAGACAGGTTTGAAAGTCTACTTCAGTAGGTGGTGCAAGCAGCGCTGCAGGCCCACTAGGAGTGTTTAATTTACAGGCCCTGGGTATAGAGATGCCACTGTACAAGGGACTTATAGGTAAGTTAAATATGCCAAATAGATATAAGCCAATCATACCAACTTTAGATGGGAGAGCACCTGCACTTTAGCACTGGTCAGCATTGATAAAGTGCTCAGAGTCCTAGAGCCAACAGCAAGAGGTCAGAAAAACCAGGAGGTAGGAGGCAAAAAGACTGGGGATGACCCTGCGTAAGGAAAAAAATCCAACACTTTGTCAATGCAATATGTAGCCTGATTATGCAGTACATGTGTAATGACCAGGACAAAGCTTTTACATTAGAGAGAAACATTTTAGTACAAGAGTTGTTAAACATGACAGTTGTAAATGGTTAAAAAATCATTCTAACACATGATCTGTGGTTAAGTGGTATTTATTGGGGAGTGCACAGCAAAAAGATTGATTAGAAACCAAAATAACACAAAGTAAATAGTGAAGGGTTCAGTCATGGTGGATCAAATCATCAGGGTAGCTGCTACACAAGTCCATTGTCCTTGTGCCATAGGGAAATGGAGATAGGTTTCAGAACAGTCAACAGGGTGTATCTGTGGCACACAAGGGGAGCCAATCAGTAGAGCTTCACTTCCTGGTGGTTTTGGTCATGGCATCTGCTCCTCCATGATGTCTGGGTGGATGTCTACATTTGTGGGAGCGGATTGTTCTTCAGCTACAGAGGGTGAGGTGTCAGAGGCATTCCCTTCCCTTAGCAGGGCCTCCATTCCACTAACAGGCACAGATGTAAAAGGGGCATGTTTCATTGCTTGCGGAAGACGCCTGATTTGCATACAAAACCTACTCAGGGTGGTATTCATGTCTCTCAGCACCCCAACAATGGAAGCCAGGAGGGCATTTTGGCCCTGCCACTGCTGCATAGCTTCCTGATTGTTGTCCCTCTGCAGCCTTCTAATCTCCCTCATTATGGTCACTACCTGGCCCATCGCACCTTGGGAATGTTTATAAGTTCCCAGGCTTGGGAGATAGTGTCCTGGCCAGTTGTGTCCCTTGGAGCCCTCATCCTCTGGCTCACACCATCCCTCCCATGCACCCTATCCCCACATGTCTGTGCCTCTGGCACAATGTACCCATTTCCACTGGATGCAGGGCCATCATTGTCAGGGGTGACAATAAGAGACTCAGATTCCTGTAATGGGAGCACACAATGGAATACACTGTCCTCGGGACATGGGTTTGAGGGTGAATAGTTGCCTGTGATGTGGATGCAGCAGGGCTGGTAGGAGTGGACATGAACAGGGTGAGGAACACAGTTGTTGACTGACCAGTTGTCCCTGATGGCCAGCTTCGTCCTTAGTGTCCAAACATCGAGGGGTGTTTTCCTCACTGGGGTCTTCATCCAGAGGGGTAGTGGCAGTCTCTGGTTTCCTCTCCATGGTGATATTGGCAAGGCTACCTGTTGGAGAAGTGGGACACACAGTTGCTGTAAGTGATGCAACAAGTGTTGTTTAACTGTGACCACTAGACATGCTATGTGACATGCACACAATGGGCCAGATTACAACTTTGGAGGAGGTATTAATCCGTCCCAAAAGTGACGGTAAAGTGACGGATATACCACCAGCCGTATTACGAGTCCATTATATCCTATGGAACTCGTAATACGGCTGGTGGTATATCTGTCACATTTGGGACGAATTAACACCTCCTCCAAAGTTGTAATCAGGCCCTATGTCTTTACATGATCCCCTGATATGACAACGACAGCTGCTTCCAAATCTGTGTCAGAGCAATCTGGGACACAGATTTACAATTCCATACACCGTACTCCAAGCTCTTGGAGTATGTTGGTGGTTAGATGACTGCTGCTGCCCTCATATCTTGTCTGAGTAAAGACATGATAAAGTGTCAGGGAGACCTCGGGGTCTGCGCACGCTCCCAACACGTCCACCAAAAGACAGCTCCAAAACTCTGATAGAAATATCACAGAGCCTAAGAGAGTCCAAGTGGGGAAAAGGGGATTAGGTAGGGAACAGCTGGGAAGGAGACCTGTAGGAAGCAAAAGGTTAAACAACACAATATCAGAATATAATCACATTGACTTTCACTAGACTATGGTTCTAAGCATTGTCTTACTGTAACCATGGATAATCTAAGAAGTGACTTTAACTAGATCTCAAGAGCTCTAGGTACCTGTAACAAATCAAGAATGATTAATGCAATGTTTCATATTAGCTATTCATAAAATGTCACATAGGCCCTGATTCCAACTTTGGCGGGCGGCGGTAGCCGCCCTTCCAGGAGGGAACCGCCAATCGCCCGCCATGCGGCCAAAAGACCGCTGCCGGCATTCCAACATCCCCGCTGGGCCGGCGGGCGCTAACCAAGTTAGCGCCCGCCGGCCCAGCGGGAATGAGGCCGCAACACAGAAGCCGTCTCCGAATGGAGCCGGCGGTGTTGCGGCCGTGCGACGGGTACAGTTGCACCCATCGCGTTTTTCACTGTCTGCTAGGCAGACAGTGAAAAGCTGGCCGGGGCCCTGTTAGGGGACCCCTGCACTGCCCATGCCAGTGGCATGGGCAGTGCAGGGGCCCCCAGGGGCCCCAGGACACCCCTTACCGCCAGCCTCTTCCTGGCGGTGAAAACCGCCAGAAACAGGCTGACGGTAAGGGGGTCAGAATCCCCAGGGCAGCGCTGCCCTGGCGGATTCGCCCAGCCGGGGCAAAACGGCGGGAAACTGCCGGTCCCGGTTTTCCGACCGCGGCTTTACCGCCGCGGTCAGAATGGGCTTGGAAGCACCGCCAGCCTGTTGGCAGTGCTTCCGTCATTCTGCGCCCTGGCGGTCCAAGACCGCCAGGGTCAGAATGACCCCCATAATACAAGAACTTTCTTGAAATACAAGAACTTTCTAGAATACTGTTTTAGAAACAAACGCTGCATTTTTAACATGAGGACAAAAAAATCTGAAACATTCCCTGGAAAACAATTGGAATTGTACTAGGGACTTAATATGCACAAAGACCGTCACATTCTGAATTTATCATCTTCAAAGGAAACCCATAGGCTCAGGATAAATGTGTGTACTTCAACAAACATTACACATCAAAGTTTTTACTTGTCATGAAATGATCATGCACACTGTTGCCGATCTAAACACCAAGTTTTATATGCAGGAAATGAATCGCGCACACTGCCGATTCTAACAAGAATATGTAAATGCCAATAAATGATCGCGCACACTGTTGCTGATCTGAACACCAAGTTTTACTTGCGGAAAATGAATCGCGCACACTGCTGATTCTAATAAGAATATGTAAATGCCATGAAGTGATCGCGCAAGTGTTTGCCGATCTCCACACCAAGATTTACATGCGGTAAATGAATCGCGCTCACTGCCGATTCTAACAAGAATATGCAAATGCCAAGAAATGATCCCACAAGCCTTTGCCAATCTGAACACCAAGATTTACATGCGGTAAATGAATCGCGTTCACTGCCGATTTTAACAAGAATATGCAAATGCCAAGAAATGATCGCGCAGGCCTTTGACGAGCTGAACAGTAAGATTTACATGTGGTAAATGAATCGCGTTCACTGCCGATTCTAACAAGAATATGCAAATGCCAAGAAATGATCGTGCAAGCCTTTGCCGATCTGAACATCAAGATTTACATCAGAGCAATGATTTGCGTACTCTGAAAGTTTCACGAGTGGGCCCAAAACTCAAGAGTCTTTTAGAACGGGGTCAGGGGCCCAGCCCGACCTCCGTCTTACCACCCTGTTCAAGGATCACCAAGATAATGCAGGGCAGGCCTGGAACATCAAGGTAGGCCTCCGGAACAGGAGCTCAGGAAATTGCTGCTGCTCTGCGCCGGGACCTCTGAATAGTGAGCACGTGAAGCTGGGCTGGCTCCATTATATAGAGTGTGGCCCAGCCCACAAACCACACCCAGTCATGCTGCAGAGAAAGCCTCTAGAAGGTCCTAGAAAGGGACCACACCTTAACACACTCAGTCATTCTGCAGCAATACCTTACAAATGAACAGTTATTGCAAACACCATAAATAGTGTTTTTGAAGGTTAAGGTCTGCAATGCAAAAGGTTAGTATACTGCATATGAACACAATGCAAGAACTATACTCTTGCATAAAGGCTGGGTTTTTGCATTTTTGTCACCCGTAGAGCGTGCACTGTCCTGATGTTGACAATACTCCCCTCTCCCAAACGCACTCTAGGGCCTGGTTTGCCTGGGTTAAGATGATGAAAACGTCTCACTAGTCGTGGAGCATGGACATCAGATGCGGAGACCCATGAGTTACTTTCAGGACCGTAACCTTTCCAAGAAATCAGATACCACAGGTTACGACCTCTAAGTTTGGAACCCAACACCTGTTTAACTTCGTAT
Source organism: Pleurodeles waltl (assembly GCF_031143425.1). Classification (NCBI taxonomy): domain Eukaryota; kingdom Metazoa; phylum Chordata; class Amphibia; order Caudata; family Salamandridae; genus Pleurodeles; species Pleurodeles waltl. The sequence goes on along the minus strand of NC_090447.1, from coordinate 1,336,133,372 downwards.
TCCACTTCCCCCCGTACTAGAACTGGAGCTGGTTGGGAGCGTACCTCGTGGACTGCTTTTTTCAGGAGGGAAGTATGGAACACCGGATGAATACGCAGTGACCGGGGCAACTGCAGTTTATAGGTCACTGGATTAATTTGCTGGATGACAGTGTAAGGACCTATGAATTTGGGATTAAACATGTGCTTTTTCTTGAAGTCTATATGTCTTGCATAAAGCCATACTTTATCACCTGGTTGATACTGAGGTCCTTCACAATGTTTCTTGTCGTAGTGCTTTTTGTATTTTTGTTTAGCTTTTTCTAAATGCTGTTGAATCAGTTTCTGGATTTGGTGGAGGTGTTGAATTGTTTCCGACACAGCTGGTGTAAGAGAACTTTCTTGAGGAATCGTGATGGGCAAAGTGTCAGGATGATAGCCAAACAAGCCAAAAAAGGGTGTGACACCAGTGGAGGTGTGAAACGAGTTATTGTAGGCTAGCTCAGCTAACCAGAGCATTGAGGTCCAGGATTGAAGTGCTTTCTCAGCGTAAGCACGCAGATATTGCTTCAATGTCTGATTCAGTCTCTCAGTTTGGCCATCTCTTTTGAGGATGATGGCTAGTAGATAGTGTGTGACTTGAAGCGTTTTGCCCCACGTTTTCCAGAAGATGGAGGCAAATTGCGATCCTCGATCGGAGAGAATCACTTTCAGCAGCCCGTGATAATGGACCACTCTATTCAGTAGGATGGTTGCCAGTTCACTGGAGGTGGGCAATTTCTTACAGGCAATGAAATGTCCATATTTCATGAGACTATCTACCACCACAAGGATTACTGATTGCTGTTGAACCACTGGTAGTCCTGTAATGACGTCTAAAGAGATGTGTTCCCAAGGTCGACGTGGAGTTGGGAGCGGATGAAACAGACCTTTCGGTTTTGAATGACTAGTCTTGATGCGAGCACAAACTTTGCAGTTATTTACCATTGTTTTAACGTCTTTTGTCAGAGTAGGCCACCAAAAGTAGTGTTCGATTAATTCAAGAGTTTTAGGAATACCTGGGTGACCTGCCGTAGGTATTACATGCAACCAATGAAATGCTAACTTGCGAAGCTTGGTAGTGGGCACGAACAAACGAGCGTCATGAAAAGGTAGTCCTTGCTTGATTGATCTTTTGGGATTTGCTTGAGCCCATGCCTGCCATTTCTCAATAGAGAAGGAATTACTGATGTCTTCAAAGAAGTCTTTGTTTTTTATGATGCATAGGACTTTGTCTGGAGCATGATAGCTCTGGAAGGTTGGATTGTAGGCAACGTGGTAGACTCTTGGTGGGACAAGACATCTGCTTTGCGATTGTCTTTACCAGGACGAAAAGTTACCACAAAATCGAATTCGGCAAAAAACAGCATCCAGCGTAATTGCCGAGGAGTCACAAATCTAGCTGAACTCATGAACAGGAGATTGCGATGGTCAGTATATACTGTGATTGTGTACTTGGTACCCAACAAATGATGTCTCCACCTTTTAAAGGCATCAAGGATGCCAGAATATCTTTTTCAGCAATGACATAGTTCTGATCGGCTTCGTTCAGCTTTTGAGACATGTAGGCTACAGGATGAAGTTGGCCAGTCTCTTTACTTCGTTGTGACAAGACTGCACCAATTGCCACATCTGAGGCATCGGTTTCAACTATGAATGGACGATCCACATCAGGGTGAGTCAAAACTGGGGCAGTGGAAAAAGCTTCTTTCAAGGTTGAAAAGGCTTGGTCAGCTTCTGGAGACCATACAAATTTTTCTTTCTTTCTCAATAACTTGGTGATTGGCGCCACTGTTTGAGAGAAATGGTTTATAAACCTGTGATAAAAGTTTGCAAATCCCAGGAAACATTGTACATCTCGAACAGTCTTTGCAGTGGGCCAATCAGATACAGCTTGTACTTTCTTTTCTGCCATGACCATACCTTGAGGGATAAGGATAACCCCTAAAAACGCAACTGTGGTAACATGAAACTCACACTTGGTTAGTTAGCAATATAAATAATGCTTTCGAAGAGCTGTGAGAATTTTCTTGACATGTTGTACATGTTCGGTTTCATTGTCAGAGTGGATCAAAATGCCATCGATATTAACTATTGCAAATATGTTGAGATACTCTCTAAGAACGTCATTCAAGAAAAATTGAAATGCTGCTGGAGCATTGCACATGCCAAAAGGCATGACGGTGTATTCAAAGAGACCATGGCCCTCATTCCAACCCTGGCGGTCTCTGACCGCCAGGGCGGAGGGCAGCGGAAGCACCACCAACAGGCTGGCGGTGCTTCCTGGGCTATTCTGACCGCAGCGGTAAAGCCGCGGTCAGAAAAGGGGAACCAGCGGTTTCCCGCCGGTTTTCCCCTGGCCCAGGGAATCCTCCATGGCGGCGCTGCTTGCAGCGCCGCCATGGGGATTCCGACCCCCTTCCTGCCAGCCTGTTTCTGGCGGTTCTCACCGCAAGAACCAGGATGGCGGGAACGGGTGTCGTGGGGCCCCTGGGGGCCCCTGCACTGCCCATGCCACTGGCATGGGCAGTGCAGGGGCCCCCTAACAGGGCCCCAAACAGATTTTCACTGTCTGCTTTGCAGACAGTGAAAATCGCGACGGGTGCCACTGCACCCGTCGCACCCCTGCAACTCCGCCGGCTCCATTCGGAGCCGGCTTCCTCGTTGCAGGGGCTTTCCCGCTGGGCCGGTGGGCGGCCTTTTAGCGGTCGCCCGCCGGCCCAGCGGGAAAGCCAGAATGGCCGCTGCGGTCTCCTGACCGCGGAGCGGCCATTCGGCAGTAAACGCATGGCAGGCTGCGACCGCCGCCCGCCGCGGTCAGAATGACCGCCCATATCTGGTCTTGAACGCAGTTTTCCATTCGTCGCCTTCTCTCATTCTGACCAAATGGTAAGCACCTGGTAGATCGAGCTTAGTGTACATTTTTGCTTTTTTTACTTGGTCCAACAAGACAGGAATCAGGGGCAAGGGGTATTTGTTCTTGATTGTGACCTTGTTCAAACCTTTATAGTCAATACAGGATCGAAGGTCCCCATTCGCCTTAGGGACAAAAAACAAAGGAGAGGCTGCAGGAGACTTGGAAGGGCGGATGAAGCCATGCTCTAAGAATTGATCTAGGTACTTTCGTAAGTGTTGATTTTCATGTTCTGATAAAGCGTATACACGATAGCTAGGGAGTATCGCACCTGGAGTTAGATCAATTTGGCAGTCATAAGGTCTATGAGGAGGCAAGGTTTCTGCTTCTTTTTCATTGAATACATCTTCATAGGATGAATACTGCCTGGGCAACTTTACTTCTTTCTCCACTGCAGTGGCTATGTAAGAGTTGCAATTTTTGGCGACTTGAGATGTCTGGAGGCATTTTTTATTACATAGGGCGGAAGAGAACATGACTTTCCGTTCTGCCCAGTTAATCTCATGATTGTGATGAGTTAACCATGGTAAGCCAATGATAATTCCATACTGAGGAGCATGGATCACATCAAAGATGAGCTTTTCTTCATGTTTGGTTCTTTTATTTCCCCCCTCACAGATCACCGACAAGGGTAAAGTCGGAAGAGTTACTGGGCCTCCAGTCAAGAGTTTTCTATCTACTGCTTGTATTATGTCTTCGGTCTTCTTCTCAGTGCATGGGATCCCCCATGCGTGAACCAATTGGGCATCAACAAAGTTCCCGGTAGCCCCAGAATCTACGAGGGCCTTCTTGAAGTAGTTATTTTTCTTTACTTGAACTTTTATGCCCAGCTTGAGATGTCTAGACAGTGAAGGGTCCTATAAAGGGACCACACCCTAACACACTCAGTCAGTCTTCAGCAATACCTTACAAATGAACAGTTATTGCAAACACCATAAATAGTGTTTTTCAAGGTTAAGGTCTGCAATGCAAAAGGTCAGTATACTGCATATAAACACAATGCATGAATTATGCACTTGCATAACGGCTGGGTTTTTGCATTTTTGACGCCCGTAGAGCGCGCACTGTCCTTATGTTGACACAAAGTACGTTGATCTCCTAGTAAGGTGTATGGCATAATTGATTAAACTAACAGCTGGACAATGCATAATGGTGACAGAGCTGGCCAAGAGTATGGGAGTTACCATTTGACCTGGACTTCTGTATGAGTGTACATAAAGTACACCCAGCTTTTTTATAGTTTTCTCCCCCAGGTGAGTTTATGACATTGTTTGGAATGTTATCCCAAAGGCCAGTTTAGTAGTGAACACAGCTGTAGCTGTGTTTTGATTGTTATAGTACTGGTAGTAGGCCATAATATTGCTGTCATTGCCATAAACCATTAAATAGTGGAGCATTCAGGATGGGTTATATTGATTTTTAGTTTCACATACAAGGCTATTTAAAATGTAGTACACTGTTCTGGTTTTCTTACAGGTTGAACAGTTCCTGCTGAGAGTCGTAGTCCTATCAGTCCCTGTACTTCACATGCCATACACAAACACTGTGGCCCCAGGTGAGTTTAGTTGACATGTGGCTTGCCAGAGAGGTGTATTTAAACTTGTGGACATGGGGTAGTGTGTGGTTTGGTCATTGTGGTGGGGAAAGGTGATCAAGAGCATGTAAGACAAAACTTTTTGGGGATATTATTGGTATAGTGACTTACCTGACTCCACTCCCTCAGTGTTGGAAAATGGGTTTTTGGTAAGGGCAGGTAAGTACCTATACTTAGCAATAGGCCATTAACCTCCACTTAGGTCCAGTTAGGTCTCAATAAATTAAACCCAGCTCAACCCTTGGTAGCTTGGCGACAAGGCTTAAATTAGGAGACATATGTGCAAAGCATTTAAAAATCACAAAACAGTAAATAAGTAAAACATAATAAAAATCAAACACCAATTTCTAAAAATAGAATATATTTGTATCTTTAGAATGACACCAAAATGAATAGAATTGGATAAGGGAAACCGGAAATATGATTTTTAAAAAGAATTAATGCTTTTAGTGCTTAGAAACTAATAGTGCCAATCTGGTCATCTGGTCACACCTCGACCGGGGCAAAGTCAAAGTTTGAGACCAACTGCGAAGGAGCCCTGCACGGCCTCGGTGAAAAGTTTACCTTCAGACTTAGTCGTTTTCTTGAAGCTTTTTTTCAGCGGGACCAAGTCGCCAGCCCAATCCGACCTCCTGGAAATCTTCCTTGGATATGCGTCGCAGTAGCCCTCAGTGGAGATTTTTACCTTCGGACTTAGTCGTTTTTACGAGATGAAAATCCTTAAACCAGGGCAAACCTGAATCTTGATCCGACGTCCCTGGAGCCTTCTTCGGAACACTGCCTGGGAGGTCCTAGTCAACTTCCTACGTTCAGACTTAGTCACTTTTTCTGAAATTTTCTTCACTGGGACGAACCTGCAAGTCAGGCTGGGTCGCGGTTGAGGCAAGCTGGCTAGAGTTGCCGCAGCAGGTCAGTCCCTTTCGGAGCTTTATTCCAAAAGTTCTCCAAACTTCTGGATCTTCTTCCAGATGTTCCTTAAAGGTTCTTTTGAGCTGTCTTCTTTCAGATGTTCCTTTAAGGTTCTTTTGAGGCCACAGCTTACCCCAAAGTTCCAGAAGCTCTGAGATGCTCTATGAGGGTGCAGGCTACAATTCCCAGAATGCACCTTGGCAAACTCCTTTTTGGCCACTGGACAGTGGTCAGGTGGTTAGTTTCTTCAGGAGTGCAGGGGACTCTGGTTAGAAAGTTTTCACCTGTAACAAAAAGGAAGTCCCTCCTTGAACCAATGAAGCCAGGCAAAGTCTTTCTTGTAGTGAAGCCCAAGTGTGCAGCTGGTGCAGTCCTCCCGAGTGCAGTGTCCAGGTGCAGGTCAGGGGTCCAGCAGGGCAGTCCTTCTTCTTCTGTAGTTCTTCCTTGTTGGAATCTTGAAGGGATCTGAGGTGTAGATACAGGTCTGCCAGTTGTATCCTTGCTCGTTGGTGAAAAACAGGGGGACCAGGTTCTCCAATCAGGCTCAGGGTCCTTTTCCATGTGATGACCACTTCCTGGGAAGTGTGGCAAAAATCATTTCCAGCATGCAATATTCCTCAAAAATCCATCATGGCTGAAAGTGATTTTCGAAAGTTACATCTGGCTGAGCCATCCTCCTGGGTTGGCTGAAAATCTTAAACACACCCTTCTCCTGCCCTCTCCTGATCTAATCAGGGGGACATCTAATTGTCTGGGTTTGCAGGATGTGAGGGAGGTGCTGGGTTGCTCCAAATGACCTTCCCTGCCTTTGAAGGCCAGTTTGGCAGCCCTCCCCCTTCTTGCCTCTCATCTGCTGAGGGAAGATCTCCTCCCCCAGGCACAAGTCTTTGTGTTGAGCCAGGCCACTTCACACCTCATCAAGGAAGCCTTGCCAGGCTGCCGGGTTCTGGCCAATCAGAGCAAAGTAGCAACACACTGCAGGGCTGAAGTTGGAAACTTTTAAGGTAAAGTTTAAAACTCTTTGCCTGAACAAGTTATAGTAAATCCAACAATTGTAAGTTGTGAGCTTTTTTATAACAATTCATTTGATACCAAACTTGTGGTATCTATCACTTAAGGGGACTTCGTAAATTGAAATAAAGTCTGCTCATTCTAGCCTATCGAGCCCATTCACTACAATGAGGGAAAAACAAATGTGGCTGTTTTACCTCACCAGGCCTTATAAAATTATTTTATAAGGTCCCTGCTTATAGTTTCATGGCACCCAACCCTAAGGGCACATAGGGTACACCTTAGGGGTGACATATATGTAAACATAATGTAGTTTAAGACTTGGGAACTACTTTTAATTCCAAAGTCGAATTTGCATGTAACTTTAATTTAAAAGCAGCCAGCAAGGCAGGCCTGCCTTTAAAATGACACTGGGCACCTTAGCAGTGCACCTATGGGTGCACCACCTATGCTGGAGTCCCTAAACCTACATGCCCTCCCATATAATAGGGACTTACAGGGAGGTTGACTTAACCAATTATAATTAGCCTAATTTAAATTCTCATTTTATCCAGAGCACAGGCCCTGGGGCTGATTAGCAGTACCCAGGGCACCATCAGAGTTAGGAAAACACCAGCAAAAAGTGAAAAATGGGGCCAAAAAGTCAGGGGGCCTCTGCAACCAGCCCTGTTTTCTTACACCCAGGTATTCCCGACAAGCGCTCAGGATGCAGGAGGTCCAAGACTTCTCTTCCCATGATGTGAAAGTAGGGGGAGGAGGCGGGGGTCCACCACCAGTCTTGAGGCCCACCAGCTGGTGCCTGGCGGCCATGGAGCTTACCTTACTCCTGAGGTCATGCCACCTCTTCCTGATGTTCTCCCTTGTGCGCGGAAAACTGCCTACAGAACTCACCCTGTCAACTATCCTTTGCCGCAACTCAATTTTCCTGGCTATTGATGTTCGCTGTAACTGTTCTCCAAAAAGGTATGGCTCTACTCTGATAATTTTGTCCACCATGACCCTCAACTCATCATCAGTGAAACGTGGATGTTTTTGTGAGGACATGGTATAAATAAGTGGTGATGAGGTGTGGGTGCTGTGATGTGAGTGGGTGACAGTTGTTGTGTATTGTGTGAGATACTAAATTGAGGGCCTGATTATAAGTTCCGTGGATGTTTTACACTGTCCGCTGAACTTCCGACAGGAAGGTTGCTGCCATACTGGCTCCCTCCCCTCCAGGTCCATTATGAGTTTCTCGCTAGGTCAGTGGGCGGAAACCTGACTTTCCACCTGTTGGCCTAGTGGGAAACAGCCTACAGCATTGTATCTGGCTCATAATCGAGCTGGCGGCAATGCTGTAGAGCGCAGCATGCACTAGCACCCTCGCAATGTTCAATCTGCAAAGCAGACAGTGAACATTGCAAGGGTGCGGCCAGGGGTGCGCCTGCACTGCCCATGCTAAGTGCTTGGGCAGTGCAGGGCCCCCTCCTGTTCTCCACCAGTCTTTTCTTGGTGGTGCTACCGCCATGAAATGGCTTGCCAAGAATGAGGTAGTAATCCCGAGCGCAGCACTGCTTTCAGAACTTCCCTGACGGATTAGGACCAGCACCTACCGTCTGATCGTGGTGGAGCTGGTGGTCCCCAAGGGGGGCCCGACCACCAGGGTTGTAATATGGTGCTCGGTCCGCCGCATTGGCGGTGGTCCAAGCGCCATCTGCGAACTTGGTAGCCTAATGATTTCCAGACTCGTAATGAGGGCCTGTGTGTTGTGTATGTTGTGCAGGTGTGGGATGAGTGCTGGATGAAATGTGTATGGGTGCCTATTGTGTGTTTTGGTATATATTTTAATTCTTGGCTTGTCTCTGACTGTGTGTCACGTTCTGGTTGCAAAGGATTGTGGGTTGGGTTATATAGTGCAGTTTGTAGGTGTTTCGGATGTGTGTCCGGTGTGGGGTTTTCAAACTATCCAATCTCGTGGTTACTACTGTGGTGACCACCAACTGCCGTGGTTCACACTGCCAATGGTTTTCCGCCATGGAAGAACTACTCTTGTGATTTGTGGATCGTAATACAATCAGTTTTGTTTGATGGGCTGGTGATGCTGGTGGGGAGGCCGCCTCTTTCATGCCCTGCAGTGTCCTGGTGGTTTAGGGAATTTTGCTGTGTCTTGGAGGACTTAGCTGTGTGACTCTTAGTACGGCGGTTGGATCACCACCAACATGTCGGTTTTTGGGGGCCTCCCCCACAGCATTCTTGCCAAAATACTGCCAAACTCATGAGGAGGCCCTAAGAACTCAGAAAACTAACTTACCTCCCTTGATGCTGCTGTTGAGCTCTCAACTGCCCATCAAGGACTGGACAGGGCATCGTAAGTATGCAGGCCATTAGGGAGGTCAATGTGTGGCGCACACGCTTCCTGTGTTGAAAAGTACTGGCCTAGATGGACTTCAGATAACTTTCAGCTCTAGAATCGTAGGCCCTCTTACCATTTCCACCAATGTATACTGAGCCGCTTGTAGACCCCTTCTTCGAATGAGCATTAACCTGTATGGATAAGAAAAAAGAAAGAAAAATATGTTTTGTGAGGTTGTGTTTGCATTGCTGTGGCTCATATTTTGTAAAATCTCTCACAATCAAAACGATCTAAAAAGTTAGTACAGATTATTTACCACATTTTGTTTCCTAGGACATACTAATTTTAGTCACCTGTTGAGTACCCTCATCACTTTTAATGCCCTCATTTTACAAATGCAGGCTACAAACATCATCTAGGTCGGGGATAGGAAACATTTCCTGTAATGAGAGCCACTTCTAAACAATATAAATCATTGTGAGCTACTGAAGGCTAACCAATGTGTGCATTGTCAGCACACCCACCCATACACAGCTTCATTGGCTTACTGTATCTGGAGCAAGATACTAAGATTTGAACCACATACAATGACTAGGGTGAGTATGGAAGGGCAGCCATGTGTGTCAGTGAGAGCGCAGTTTGTTTTGATATATGAGGAAGTGTGAGTGTGTAGGTTTGGAACATATTTGTATGTGTGATTGAGAGCCTTTGTCATGTATTCTTGCAGCATAGGGTAATTCAGACAAAATATCATGTTAAAAATATTGAGGCACACAAATATTGAGTTTTTAATATCATGATACTAAATATTGTGATGGAAGAATATAATTGACAAAAATATTAATTTTCAAAGGTAAATAAAATCGATGTTAAAAATATTTATGCTGTTCATTTCTTTCACAAAAATATAATTGTAACATATATCATTTTTTAAACAATACTTATGTATTTTAGTATATATTTTAATTGTATATTTTATAAATTGTATAATTATTGCTAATGTATTTCAATATATAGGGGGTGATTCTAACCCTGGCGGTCGGTGATAAAGCGGCTGCCAACCCGCCAACAGGCTGGCGGTCCAAAAAATTGAATTCTGACCCTGGCGGGAACCGCCAACACAGCCCGCCACATTAACACTCCGCCGGCCACGGCGGTACAGACAAACAGCGCGGCGGTCACCGCCAACAGACAGGCGGCAGACAATGTACCGCCCACAGTATCATAACTCACCAATCCGCCACCTTTTCCGGGGCGGGAGCCCCGCCGATAAAAACACGGCGGAAACAGACTACGAACGGGAAAACGCTCACCTCTACGCACTCCACGAGGAAGGAGGACAGCATGGAACCCGAATTAAACATCCTACCTGCTCTCGTCTACCTGCTCATCTACCACGAGTACGAACGCCGGCGCAGACGACAACGGTGAGTACTGCACCTACGACACACGGGAGGGGGGAGGAGGAAAGCTTACGGCACACACATATGCGACCCCCACAACCCCAAACTATGTACACACCAATGCAGAGCAACAAGTCACAGTGACACCACCCAAACCCCCCTGAAAAATGCAAAGACATAATTAAATTGTGAATAAAAATTTATGTACAAAATAGGCTCTGAAAAGTAATGGTCAACTAGCCAAAAAATCAATATCAAAATAATTCTATATACAGTGCAATGGATAACCGAGGCAATTAGTCCTGCACATCAAAAGAAAATCGAAGTGTCCGTGGGCCAAAGTGTAACAACACAAGGGCAAAGCCCACACAGGAGACCTGAGTCCTCTGGAGAGAACACTGCAGGGGCATCTGATGAAAACTACAGGCACCTCAGGGGGAAGGGAAGGGGGGGCACCACAGCCACATGAGTCCACAACGCCAGAACCACGAAGGGGCCACCATGCCTACTGTGCCATCCTGGGGAGTGCAAAGCCACAGTCTCTCAAGTCTCTACAGTAGGTGGGTTGCCCACTGTTCCATCCTGGGGAGTGCAAAGCCACAGTCTCACAAGTCTCTACAGTAGGTGGCTAGCCCACTGTTCCATCCTGGGGAGTGCAAAGCCACAGTCTCTCAAGTCTCACAAGTGGGTGGGTTGCCCACTGTGCCATACTGGGGAGTGCAAAGCCACAGTCCATCAGGTGGATTACAGTCTCCACTGGTCAAGGAGGAGGCATGGTGGGCACAGTGAACCGTTAACAGTGCATGCAGGAAGGGCCCAGCGGAGCGGTGCTTGAGACGGCGGTGCCCAGCGGAGCGGTGCTTGACAGGAAGGGCCCAGCGGAGCGGTGCATGAGACGGCGGGGCCCAGCGGAGCGGTGCTTGACAGGAAGGGCCCAGCGGAGCGGTGCTTGACAGGAAGGGCCCAGCGGAGCGGTGCTTGAGACAGCGGGGCCCAGCGGAGCGGTGCTTGAGAGGAAGGGCCCAGCGGAGCGGTGCATGAGACGGCGGGGCCCAGCGGAGCGGTGCTTGACAGGAAGGGCCCAGCGGAGCGGTGCTTGAGAAGGCGGTGCCCAGCGGAGCGGTGCTTGACAGGAAGGGCCCAGCGGAGCGGTGCATGAGACGGCGGGGCCCAGCGGAGCGGTGCTTGACAGGAAGGGCCCAGCGGAGCGGTGCTTGAGACGGTGGGGCCCAGTGGAGAGGTGCTTGAGACGGCGGGCCCAGCTGAGCGGTGCTTGAGACGGCGGGGCCCAGCGGAGCGGTGCTTGACAGGAAGGGCCCAGCGGAGCGGTGCATGAGACGGCGGGGCCCAGCGGAGCGGTGCTTGACAGGAAGGGCCCAGCGGAGCGGTGCTTGAGACGGCGGGGCCCAGCGGAGCGGTGCTTGACAGGAAGGGCCCAGCGGAGCGGTGCATGAGACGGCGGGGCCCAGCGGAGCGGTGCTTGACAGGAAGGGCCCAGCGGAGCGGTGCTTGAGACGGCGGGGCCCTGTTCAGCGGTGCTCTTCTGAACGGCGGGCCCTGTTCAGCGGTGCTCTTCTGCACGGCGGGGCCCTCTTCAGCGGTGCTCTTCTGCACGGCGGGGCCCTGTTCAGCGGTGCTCTTCTGCACGGCGGGGCCCTGTTCAGCGGTGCTCTTCTGCACGGCGGGGCCCTCTTCAGCGGTGCTCTTCTGCACGGCGGGGCCCTCTTCAGCGGTGCTCTTCTGAACGGCGGGGCCCTGTTCAGCGGTGCTCTTCTGCACGGCGGGGCCCTCTTCAGCGGTGCTCTTCTGCACGGCGGGGCCCTGTTCAGCGGTGCTCTTCTGCACGGCGGGGCCCTGTTCAGCAGTGCTCTTCTGCACGGCGGGGCCCTGTTCAGCGGTGCTCTTCTGCACGGCGGGGCCCTGTTCAGCGGTGCTCTTCTGCACGGCGGGGCCCTGTTCAGCGGTGCTCTTCTGCACGGCGGGGCCCTGTTCAGCGGTGCTCTTCTGAACGGCGGGGCCCTGTTCTGCGGTGCTCTTCTGCACGGCGGGGCCCTCTTCAGCGGTGCTCTTCTGCACGGCGGGGCCCTCTTCAGCGGTGCTCTTCTGCACGGCGGGGCCCTCTTCAGCGGTGCTCTTCTGAACGGCGGGGCTCTGTTCAGCGGTGCTCTTCTGCACGGCGGGGCCCTCTTCAGCGGTGCTCTTCTGCACGGCGGGGCCCGGTTCAGCGGTACTCTTCTTCACGGCGGGGCCCTGTTCAGCGGTGCTCTTCTGCACGGCGGGGACCTCTTCAGCGGTGCTCTTCTGCACGGCTGGGCCCTGTTCAGCGGTGCTCTTCTGCACGGCAGGGCCCTGTTCAGCGGTGCTCTTCTGCACGGCGGGGCCCTGTTCAGCGGTGCTCTTCTGAACGGCGGGGCCCTGTTCAGCGGTGCTCTTCTGCACGGTGGGGCCCTCTTCAGCGGTGCTCTTCTGCACGGCGGGGCCCTCTTCAGCGGTGCTCTTCTGCACGGCGGGGCCCTCTTCAGCGGTGCTCGTCCAGTAAGTCAAGGGAGCCAGACCTGGCCTGGACTCCCTGCTCAGTCGCCCTCCGACCGTGCTGTTGCTGGACCCTTCGGTGACGGAGTCCTGGGCCCTTTGGTGTCCTCCCTAACACCCGGGATGGGGCTTGTGGGCCCCTCCTGCTCCGCGCTCCTGCTGGCTGACTTCTCCGCCCTGCTGCCCTTTTGCTCCTTAGATGGGGCTCTCGGGCCCTTGCCTCCCCTAGATGTTGTGGCTGGTGAAGTGGGCGAACTTTGCTCCTTGGGGGCAGCCGTGTCAGTCCTCTCACGGCGGCCCTTTAGTTTCCTGGTCCTCTTGCCTGGGGGGGGGGCTGGCTGTCCCCGTGCTGCTGATTGAAGTGTCACTGCTGGCAAAGGGTGGACTCCAGAACCCATGCACCACAGTGACACTCGAAGCTGGGCTGGTGGTGGCTGAGGTGCTCTTGGGACTCTTTGCAGATGGAGGGGGTGGGTCAGTGGAGGGAAAGAGGTCAAGATTAGCGAGGAAAACTTTTTTAGGACCAAGGTAAAGGGTAGGAGAAGTGGTGATGGGAGTGGAGGAAGAGGATGTGGTTGTAGGAGAATCAGGTGTGCTGTCTTTGGGTGCAGGTGCTTGTGCTGGAGGCTGTCGTGAGGTGGATGGCTGTTGGGTGGGTGTCTGCCTGCGTTTGTGTGTCTTGGAAGAGGGGGTGACAGACACAGTGGGAGAGGACACAGGGGACGTGTAAATGGTAGTGGGGGTGGTGACTGCACGTGTGCGGACTGTACTGGAGGGTGTGCTGGTGATGGAAGCACTGGCTGATGGTGGTGTGCATGCAGGTGTGAGTGTAGACGTCACAGGGAGGGAGGAGGGAGACGAGGAGGAGGGGGACACAGAGGTGGTAGTGACTGTTGGAATGTCTGCATCTGGGTGTTGCTTGCGTGAATGCTTGTGGGTTCTGTGGTGCTTGTGTCTGGATGAGCTGCCCTTGGGTGTTGAGGTGTGTGCAGGCTGGTCTGATGGTGTGGATGGGATAGGCTGAGGAACAGGAGACAGAGACAGGGTGGAGGCAGTCAGAAGAGGGAGGCTGGAAACAGGGACAATGGCTGCCGTCAGTGCTGAGGCCAGAGCATTGAACGATCGTTGATGGGCAGCCTGACCCGAATGAATGCCCTCCAGGTAGGCATTGCTCCGATGCACCTCCCTTTCTACCCCCTGGATGGCATTCAAAAGGGTAGTCTGCCCAACAATGATGGTCTGAAGGAGGTCAATGACCTCCTCACTGAGGGCAGCAGGCGTAACAGGGGCAGGGGCTGAGGTGCCTGGGGCGAAGGAGACGCCCGCCTTCCTGGGCGAGCGGGCACGGAGCGTAGGCTGAGGGGCTGCTGGGAGGGTGGGGCTGGTGCGCTGGGTGGCGGCTGTACCTGTAGAGGCGGGGGGCCCGGATGTTGCCGCCACCGCTAGGGAGCTCCCATCCGAGGACGTGTCGGTGTCGCTGGTGTCACCACCGGTCCCCGTTGTGATGCTCCCCTCGCCCTCCGAATCACTGGTGCCCTCGGTGTCTGTTCCTGGGCCCACCGTGGCCTTGTGACTTGCAGCTCCCTCGTGCTCCGATGCCAATTCTCCTCCGCCTGATGATGCTAATGCACACATGCACAAGAAGATGAAGAAGAAGGGTGGGGGGAGAAAAACGAAGACCAGGTTGAGTGCATGCAATGTCAACACCGTTGGCGGAGAGGACAGACACAGGAGCCTCATGCACTAAGCCGCGCATTCGGGGTACACTACTCAGTACTTCTGACTAGGACAACATGTCTAGAGACGACAAAGGCGCACATGTGTGATGCTGGACCATCGATAGCTGTACTTGTCACCCTACAGAGGTGGGGGCCGGGAGCACAGGGCCATGCCTAAAGGAGAGGACTACACTACAGAAAGCGCCCTGGCCTAATGTTACCCACAACCCTCCTCCCCCACCCAGACGCCTCCACTGCGCAGAGAGATAGCAGATTGTGCTGATACTCACCCCCTTGTGTCTGCTGTGATGTCCTCAAGCGCCCATCCAAATCAGGGTAGGCCACCGCCAGGATCCGGGACATCTGGGGGGTCAGGGTACGACTGGCACCTCTCCTAGGTTGGGAGGCCATCCCCAGCAGTGACTCGGCGGTCTTCCTGGTCCCGCGGCGGATGTCCTCCCACCTCTTGCGGCAGTGGGTGCCCCGTCTGACGTGGACCCCCAGGGCCCGGACTTCCTTGGCGATGGCACGCCAAATGTCCACTTTCTGATGGGTGCTGACCTATTTGACATGTACAGGGTGGGAAGGAAAAAATCATCAATTTTCTGCATGTTAGATGCGATTGTCCCCCCCTCCCCAACCTTGCCATATGGCACATGCTCTCATCTGTCGTGCTTTGCACTCCTCATTCGCCCCCCACCCCACCAACTTACATCCACCCCACTCCACACAGGCATAGCCCATTCAATGTGCACCCAGTGTACTTACCTGCTGGTCTGGAGGACCGTAGAGTAACGCATACTGGGGGAAGACCCCATCCACAAGTTTCTCCAACTCCTCAGACGTGAAGGCAGGGGCCCTTTCCCCAGTCGCAGCAGCCATTGTCACTTCCAGACCGAGGTCACAGCAGCACTTGTAGTATAGGTCCTCTCCTGTGGATGATCAGGTTTCGAGTGATTAAGCAGATAGAAAATGGCGGTCACGCCCGCGGCGGTGCGTACCGCGACCGCCGGCGCACCTCGTCATTGGCTCCTGAAACCCATAGGCTTCAATGTTAGCCAATGCGGCTTCGTATAGCGGTCTTCGACCGCCTACCGCCTACCGCCACGGTGTGCCACGCCAGCGCATTGACCTCACATCCCATTGTCCCACTTCACAGGTCAGGCAGCCGCCATTTCAAGGGCCCACATGGCATATTTTGTACTGCGTCACACAGGCCTAGGCCTTCCATTGCCACACATACACGCCTTTCAATACATAGATAATCGTGTGCTCGGCATGCTGTGGTGAACGTACCTGTGATTTGCTTGACTCTGTGCTCCATGTTGTCCTTCCTAGGCACCGTCCGCTGGGACTTGCGAGGAGAAGGTCGTCCTTCTCCTCGCAAGTCCCGTGTACCGACCGCTGGTGGACCTGTCGACAATGGAAGAACGCCATATCATACTACGATACCGACTTGACCGAGCCACTATACATGAACTGTGTGCCCAGCTGGAGCCAGCCCTGATGTCCCCCATCCGCCAACCCACAGGAATTCCCCCTGTAGTGCAGGTTCTGTCAGTCCTCCATTTTTTGGCAAATGGCTCATTCCAGACAACAGTGGCCATGTCATCTGGAATGTCTCAGCCTATGTTTTCAAAAATTTTGTCTAGAGTGTTGTCTGCCCTGACGAAACACATGCGGAGCTACATTGTATTCCCTGAGGAGGTTGATTTGGCCACTGTGAAGGGTGATTTTTATGCCCTTGGACATATCCCCAACATAATTGGTGCCATTGATGGGACCCATGTGGCTTTACTACCCCCAAAAGACGATGAGCAGGTGTACAGAAACAGGAAAAGTTACCATTCTATGAACGTCCAGGTGGTCTGTTTGGCTGACCAGTACATCTCCCATGTGAATGCCAAGTTCCCTGGGTCAGTGCATGACGCGTATGTGATGCGTAAATAGCAGCATCCCTTATGTGATGGAACAGCTACAGAGACAACGTGTGTGGCTAATTGGTGACTCTGGTTACCCCAACCTGCCTTGGCTATTGACCCCAGTGAGGAATCCCCGGACCAGGGCAGAGGAACGGTACAATGAGGCCCATGGGCGAACTAGGAGGATCATAGAAAGAACCTTTGGCCTCCTGAAGGCCAGGTTTAGGTGCCTGCATATGACAGGGGGATCCCTGATGTACTCACCAAAGAAGGTGTGCCAGATCATCGTGGCCTGCTGTATGCTTCACCATCTGGCATTGCGACGTCAGGTGCCTTTCCTGCAGCAGGATGGTCCAGATGGTGGTGTTGAAGCAGCTGTGGAGCCTGCGGAGAGTGAAGAGGAGGAAGACGAAGAGGACGACCCAGACAACAGGGACAGAGTTATCCAACAGTATTTTCAGTAGCACACAGGTAAGATTCACCCACGCCATTTAACATTTACTGAAAGCCCCATGCATCTTTACTTTGTGTATTTCCCCCCAGTTCTTTTAAACTGATGTTTGATTTTCCCTTTTCAGTGCTGTATGACCCACTGCGTGACTTCTGCTTGGTTAGCCCATGGACTAATGCTTATTGACATCGGTATGCTGTCATCACAAAAATAACAGAACATTATTGATCAGTAATGTGTTATACATTTGTAAATAATACAGGCTGACTCCTGAATGATTTCAGTGCAATGAGTGATTTATTTTTAGTGCTAGATATTGGTACATGATATTAAAACGGTGATGGGTGAGGGTGGAGTTATGTCCATGGCAGAGCCCAGTTCTCAGTTTCACAGGTGCATTTTCCATATGCCTGTGGAAGGATGGAGCAGGGGCAGTTCAAGGTTGGACAGGGTGACACTGTGGGACAGTGGGATGACATCAGGGGGTATCTTATGCTGGCGGGGGTCTTGGCATCCTACTCTGTCTTCCTGTGAGATCTCAGGTTCTTCTTGCGGGGTGGTTGTTCTTCAGCAGGAGGTGGGGTTCTGGTGGGCCGTCGTTCTGTGGGGGCCTCCTGACCACTAGCGCCGGCGGAGGTGGTAGGCTGTTCCTGGCTAGTGACAGGGGCCCTTTGTGGTGCCACATGGTCCCGCAATGTGGTTTCTATCCGGTTGAGGGCCTGGACTATGGTCCCCATAGCGGTAGCGATGTTCCTGAGTTCATTGCTGAACCCCATGTACCGTTCCTCCTGCTGTGCCTGGATCTCGGTGAACCTGGCCAGTACCGTCGCCATCGTCTCCTGGGAGTGATGGTATGCTCCCATGATGGTGGTGAGGGCCTCTTGGAGAGTGGGTTCCCTGGGCCTGTCCTCCCCCCCCTGTCGCACAGCAGCCCTCCCAGTTGCCCTGTTTCCCCGGGCCTCTGTCCCCTGGACGGTGTGCCCACTACCACTGCCCCCAGGTCCCTGTTGTTGTTGGGGTGTTGGGTCAGCCTGGGTGCCCTGTAGTGGCCGACACACCGCTGATTGACGCGTCCGCGAGACAGAGGCATGGGCCCGCTGGGTGGGAGCTGTGCTGGTGTTCCCAGAGGGGGTTGGGTCTGCTGTGGCCTGTGTCTGTGTGTGGGGAACCGACTGTCCAGAGGTCCCCGATGGTCCGGGCTGGTCATCAGGTTCTAGGTCGACAGAGCTGCTGTCCTCGCTGGCGGCCTGTTCTGGGGGTGGGATGGACAAATCTGGACCCTCCGTGGCGGTGTGTTGGCGTTCGGGCCCTGCAGGGGTAAAGGAGTATGGTTATTGTTTCTGTGTGTGCCATGGCGTGCATTTTGAGTGCCCTTGTCCCCCAGTGCTGGCATTCCCTTGTGGGAGGTGTTGTGAGGGTGGTGGGGGGGGCGGTGTATGGGTATGTGCAATGGTCATGCTTTGGTGGTGGCTGTCTATGGTTTGTGTTGGCATTCAGGGGTTGGTGTTGTTTAGGGTGGGTTGTGCTGATGAGACATTGGCAGGGAGGTTGTGTGCTGGGGAGTTGAGATTGGGGGTGAGGGGGGGGGTTGGCATGCTGGTGGTTGGGGGGGTGAAGTAGTTGAGATTCAACTTACCAGAGTCCATTCCTCCGTGTACTCCAGCGAGGCCATCAGGATGCAGGATGTTTACTACCTCTTGCTCCCATGCTGTGAATTGGTGTGGAGTGGGTGGGGGTCCGCCGCCAGTCTTCTGCACAGCGATGTTGTGTCGCGACACCATCGAGCGCACCTTCCCCCGTAGGTCGTTCCATCGCTTTCTGATATCTTCCCGATTTCTGGGATGCTGTCCCACAGCGTTGACCCTGTCTACGATCCTTTGCCATAGCTCAGCCTTCCTTGCTATAGTGGTGTGCTGCACCTGTGTGCCGAAGAGCTGGGGCTCAACCCTTATAATTTCCTCCACCATGACCCTGAGTTCTTGGTCCGAGAACCTGGGGTGTCTTTGGGGTGCCATGGGGTGGTGTGGATGAGGTGTGGGGTGGTGTTTGTGGTGATGTGCGTGGTGATATGTGGTGATGTGTGCGTAAATGTGGTGTGGGTGATGAAGTTGGGTTCCTGTGTGTGTTGGGGTTTTCGTTTGCTGTGCTCGCTCTCTCTATCTCTATCTCCTTCTCTCCGATTTCCAACTAGTGGGGGTTTGTGGGTGATGTGGGTGTGTGTTTTATAGTTGATTGGATGTGTGGGAGTGTTGTTTGTATGTGTGTCAGGTGTGTGTATTTCAAATTGTCCAATGTGGCTGTGTTTTGGAGCTGGGTGTGTATTTTGACCGCGGCGGTGTGTACCGCCAATGGAATACCGCGGTTGAAAGACCGCCGCGTGGATTCGTGGGTCAGAATGGCATGGGCGTGTTTGTGTTGGCGTGACGGTGGAGGTTTGGTCATCTCCAGTTTTCCGCGGCCCGCTGATGTCGCGGCCTTCCTTGGATGTCGGATTTTTGGCGGTTTCACAGTTGGTGGTCAGAATGACCGTGGCGGTTTACCGCGGCCGCGGCGGTAGAATGGCGGACTTCTGACCGGCGGTAAGGGCCTTTTACCGCCGAGGTCAGAATGACCCCCATAGTTTTTAAATTAGTTGTTGTTAACTTCCATTTAAATATTAATTGTTAGTTTTAGTGTTGTGGCGGGGTGTGGGCTTTGTAGGGGTACAGGGAGGGTAGTAAATTAGTTAAAATTAATTAATAATTAATTTTTAATATTATTAATTACTTAATTGATAGTTAAGTATGTAAATTGTGTACTTAATTACTTTTTTAAATTATTTTTAGGTGCAGATTGTTCGGTTTGTTGGGGTAAAGGGTGGTAAGTTAATTAATTATAATTAATGAATAATTCATTTTTTAATAATTCTAATTATAAAGTTAATAATTAATTATGTAATTTAAGTCATTGATTTACTTTTCAATTATATTTTTGGTGCATAATTCATGTTCAATTAATAATTATTTAATCGATAATTATGTAAATTGTAAATTGTTCGGTTTGTAGGTGTAAAAGGTAGAATGTTAATAAAAAAATGATTTATTGATAATTATTTATTATTAATGATTTTATTTATAATTATAGTAATTGTGAATTTATCTTGTTTATTAAGGTATATTAGGTATGTGTTGTTTAGTTTGTAGAGGAATAGGGTTGGCCGTTATTTAAGAAATCATAAATTAAGTTATTTATTCATTTATTAAAAATTATTTTATATCACTTAATATATATATATTTTTTCTACTACATGATAATAATAATATTTGTTTTAATTGATTATAAGGCCCTCATTATGACATTGGTGGTAAGTTCCGCTTACCGCCGTGCAGACTGCCGCCAACATACTGCCGGCTCGGTGGAGTACCGCTACCCATATTATGACACACACATAGCAATCCGTCACAGTACAGCCACACGCACATCTGCCAGCCCAAAAGTGGGTGATAAACGGGCGGTATCCAAACCTACACCGTTACACCAACAGAACTATTCCCACAATATTATGACCCACGAATCACTGTGGCGGACATTCAATGGCGCTAAACCATTGGTGGTACATACCGCAGCGCTCAAAATACACACACACATACAGAACAACACCACATTGGACAATTTAAATAACACACACCTGATACACATACTCACACCACACTCACACACCCACACCACGATAAAACACACCCACATTACCCACAACCCTTTACGAATACAAATTGCCACCAGAGAGCGGAACAGCAAGAGCACCCACACAACCAGAGCCACACAACACCATCACCCATACACCATCCATGCACCTTACATCACACACCCTAACACATCAACCCACACACCCTCACCCACACCACTCACACTACATCCATGGCACCACAACAACACCCCAGGTTCTCAGAGGAGGAGCCCAGGGTCATGGTGGAGGAAATCATCAGGTAGAGCCACAGCTATTCGGACCACAGTTGCAGCAGACATCCATAGCTAGGAAGATGGAGTTATGGCAGAGAATCGTGGACAGGGTCAACGCCGTGGGACAGCACCCCAGAACAAGGGATGACATCAGGAAGAGGTGGAACGACCAACGGAGGAAGGTGCGTTCCTTGGCAGCAAGACACCAAAGAGCTGTACAGAGGACTGGGGGTGGACCCCCACCTCCTCCCCCACAACTAACAACATGGGAGGAGCAAGTCTTGGCAATCATGCCTCCTGAGGGCCTGGCATGAGTAGGAGGAGGACTGGACTCTGATAAATCAAATCTCTATTACTATCACCCCCTACCTGCATGCCATTACATACCTCTACCCCAACCTCACTCCCATCACTCCACCACCTCCCACACACCCCACCATCACAACCCACTCATCCCAATGCCAAGCCCTGCATGTAACACCAATGCATGGACACCCATCACAGACCTGCATGGACAACTATCACCACTGCATGCACACTAGAGAGAATCACCTAACCCACCAAATAACAACTCACACAAGGCAAAGCTCCCAGAGCAATAACAACCATAAAGGGCAACACACCCATGCACAATATGTCACATGCAGAAACAATAACACTGCATTTACATCCCCATAGGTCCCCCAGCCGACGTCACCAGAGAGGAGTTGCCAGCAACATCCAGTCCCCCCCAGAAGAGGCCCACAGTGATGACAGCAGCTCAGCTCACCTGGATCTGGATGACCAACTTTTCCCATCAGGGATCTCCGGACAGTCGGTTACCCAGGCACAGTCCCACACCACCACAGAGCCTCCCCCCTCAGGAAACACCAGCACAGCACCCACCCAGCTGGCCCATACCTTTGTCCCCAGGACACATCAATCAGCAGTGTGTCCACCACTACAGGGACCCCAGGCAACACCACAAACACAGGATGATCAGGGACCTAGGGTTAGTGGCTGTGGGCACATGGTTCAGGGGACAGAGGCACAGGACAGCAGGGAAGCTGGGAGGACTGCTGTGTGCCAGGAGGAGGACAGGCCCAGAGAACCAACCCTCCAGGAGGCACTCACCACGATCCTGGGAGCATACCAACATTCCCAGGGTACGCTGGGCCAGATACTGGACAAGTTGCAGGAAAACATGCGGCTGTAGGAGGGACAGTACCTGGGGATCCGGGAGGACTTGAAGGACATCAACACCACTCTGGTCTCCATTGCAGGGGTGCTGGCAGACATGGCCAACACTACGAGGGAGGCAGAGGCACACCACCGAGCCCCTGACACTAGCCAAACCTATAAACATCCCTCCACCTCCGGTGCTGTGGGTGGACAGGAGGCCCCGCCACAGGACTAACAGACCACCAGTACCCCTCCCCCTGCAGAAGGAGAACCACCCTGCAAACATTCCCTGCGATCCAGGCAGAAGCCAGAGACTATTGCCCAGACTCCCGCCAGGAAATAAGACTCTCCTGAATGTCACCCTTGTGTCCCACTCTGTCACCCTGTCCACCTTGAACTGCCATTGCTCCCCTTCCTGTGCCCCCTTGGACAATGCACCTGTGATACAAAAAGACTGGACTCTATCCTGGACTTTTCTCCACCATCACCCAAGCCAAATGCACATCCCCTCTACTTCTTATCACTTACATAAACACCCTTTGAAAAAATACAACTATGGGGTATGTCAAATAATTTAAGTATGTATTTGTTTAACAAGGTTTAAACATTGCAATTCAACCATACAGTAATGTGTACATAGGAAAGGCCTGCAGTTGGCTGCAGTCAACACACCAGGAGCGATAGTGGGGCACAAATATCTGCAAATAGAGATGCCAAAGGGTACAGTGAGTGGCCATAGAAGTGGGAAAATCAACCTGCCAGTGACAATGTCCAACACAAAACTGTCAATTAAATATTAAGTTACACTGTCTTACCTGTGTGTCATTGGAAGTATTGATGTATGATTGCACTTCTGTTGTCCTCATCCTCATACTCTGCCTCCTCTTCTTCACTGTCCACAGAGTCAACTCCTGCCACACGGCCATCTCCAGACTCATCCTCCTACAGAAAAAGCACCTGGTGACGTAAGGCAAGGTTGTGCAACATACAGCGTGCCACAATGATATGGCAGACCTTCTTGGCTGAGTAGCACAGGGATCCACCTGTTAGATGGAAGCACCGAAACCTGGCCTTCAGGAAGCCGAAGGTACGTTCTATAATTCTTCTTGTTCACCCATGTGCCTCATTGTAACGTTCCTCTGCCCTTGTCCTGGGATTCCACACACAGTAGCCATGAGAGGTTGGGGTAACCAGAGTCACCTGCAAATATCGAGGGACAACTGTTAGACACACACTGACCCTTAGGGCCCACACCATACCCGTACACCAACATCCACTGTGTGGGAACTAAGGCTCACCTATTAGCCACACCATGTGCCTCTGGAGTTGAGCCATCACATATGGGATGCTTCTATTCCTTAGGATAAAGGCATCACGCACAGACCCAGGATACTTTGCATTGACATGGGAGATATACTGGTCCCCCAATCACACTATCTGCACATTCATTGAGTGAAAGCTCTTTCGATTTCTGAACATCTGTTCATTTCTCCGGGGGAGGGGGAGGGGGGGGAAACGCAATATGTGTACCATCAATTGTTCCAGTGATGTTAGGGATATGTCCCATTGCATAGAAATCAGCTTTCACTGTGGCCAAATCCTCCGCCTGGGGGAAAACGATGTAGCTTACCTTGTGTTTTATCAGGGCAACCAACATTCTGGTCAGCACTATTGAGAACATTGGCTGAGACATTCTTGCTGCCAAGCCCACTGTCACTTGGAAGGAGCCAGTTGCCAGGAAATGGAGCACAGACAGGACTTTTACAAGAGGGGGGATCCCAGTGGGGTGACGGATAGCAGATATCAGGTCAGGCTCCAATTGGGCACACAGCTCTGTGATTGTGGCCCTGTCAAGTCTATAGGTGAGGTTGATGTGCCTGTTCTCCATTGTTGCCAAGCCCACCAGGGGTCTGTACACGGGGGATGTCTCCATCTCCTATTCACCCGCAGCAGTTGCAATCTAGGGGGCAAAACGGGGAGTAGCTGGTCAGTATGTAATATTTCAAACTACTACACATCATTGCATGTTGTGATTGTAACAGTATATTGTTGGAGAAGTCCAAATGGTGCTTATGTATACTGTGATGCAGTTAGGATCCATGGCCTCTCCTCCCTGAAATGGCGTCTGCCTATCCTGTATGGAGGGACATGTGGAAATGAGGTACTTCCGCTGACATTGTGCACTGTTGCGGGAGGTGGTCGAGAACCACCGTGCAACTCCTCATTGGTTATTATTGGCCCCTATGGGGTACAGTGGCCATGGTGATGTACGCCGGTGGTGACGGTACGCACCGCTGTGGACGTGACCTTCATTTTCTATCTGTTCACTCAGATGCTACCTGACCTTCTACAGGAGAGGACCTACACTGCATGTGCTGCTGTGACCTGTGTCTGGAACCGACCATGGCTTGTGTGACTGGGAAAGGGCCCCTGCCTTCACCTTACCGGACTTGGAGAGACTGGTGGATGGGGTTCTACCCCAGTACCGAATGCTGTATGGGCATCCAGCCCAACAGGTGAGTACAGTGTGAGCACGATGCATGGGGCATGAATGCATGGAGTGGTGTGTGTGAAGGCCTCGTGTAAGGGGGTTTGGTGGATGGGCCTGGGCAGCGTGCAGCATGTATGCTGGCCCATGTCTGTGCGTAAGGGGATGTGAAGGGCCATGGTGGGCCATTAGTGTAACATGCAGATGGTCTGACTGATACCTTTTCTTATGTGTCATCATCAACACAAGCTTTATTCGATCAACAGACCAACAAAGCAATACAAACAATAAAATATAATCAGAAAATATAACCTAATACAATCCCATTATAAAACCAATGTCTAGCAAATAGTTTAAAACCCAATTACCCAGTCAAAAATCCCATCCAATATTCCTTAAAATCCATTGCTTACATAAAAGTTACGTATACACCATGCTGCCACTAAAAACTTACTAACAGCATAAATTAATACATTGGAGCCAAGGCTTTTTAAAACCCTCAAAGCTAAAACACATTTTCTTATTTTCATTTCCCGACAAATTTAACTGATCTATTTGGACCTAGGGGATGAATAAGCAGGGCAAAAAAACATAAAATGTTCAACTGTTTCAGGGGTAACACCACACACAGGACATGTATCAGTTGTGGCGGTTGGTCCCTATCTTCTCGTCAGAGACTTCAGAGACAACGACCCAAAGCTAAATCTAGCGTATAGTCCCTTGCCTAGTGTATCAGGTATTAAATCTAGGTAGGGTTCGAACTGTGGGTACCACTTAAAATCAATAAAAAGGTTAGTTAATCGTCCATGGGATTTACGGCTAATGTAGTCATTTCATATGTAAGACCAATATACACACTTCAGTACTTTAGTGTGAGATTTCTCAAGTTTGTGGGGATTCTCCCAGAAATCTCCTAGGCCCAAGGTACAGAACCAACTAGATACATGCTTATCCCATGGAATGGTAGCCGAATTTGGACACTTTAACAGTTCAAGAAGTGAAGTCTTATATACATCCAATTCAGGAACAGTCCAAAGCCTTACCCAGTATAATAGGGGTCTTAGGATGATTAAATCAGCTATTCGTTTTAGTCCCAAATCAAGGAACAATGGAGTCAGTGGGATACGGGGAGGGCACGCACACAAAGCCCTCACAAAGCTGTTCCCACCAGTGGTTAATCTTTTGCTGTCATAAAATCCCCATACCTCCGCACCATAGACAGCAGCTCCCTGCGCCTAAGCCACATAGATCTTAATTGCGGGAGATACAGCTTGGGCCGTCGTAGTCCTATAAAAGCGCAGTATAGATGCTGCTCTATGCTGCAGAAGTCCAACATTTTTGCTAACCTGTTCTTCCCAATGTAGTTTGTCTGTCAGCCTCACACCCAAATAATCAATACAGCTAACCTTATTCAAAGGATCGCCATCTAAACTAATAGTGCATTTCTTCCGCGATCCAGGACGAAATACCATCAGTTTTGTTTTCTTAAAATTCAGCTCCAAACCATAATTCCGACAAAATAGATGAAATCTATCAACAAGGATTTGTAGACCCATAGGGGTCTTTGAGATGAGAAGTGAATTATCTGAAAAAAGGAGGATAGGGATTTTCTGTGCATTCAAAGTGGGAGCATCATTCTGGCATGTCATCAAGACCTGCATAACCTCATTGATAAAGAGAGAGAACAGGAGAGGGGCCAGCATGCAGCCCTGGCGAACACCCCTGTTCATGGGGATTTTGCCAGTCGATTTGCCTTGATTGCCCCATCTCACTTGTGCATATGTATCTTCATGCAGTCACTTTAATATTTGAATTATACTAGCTGGAGTCCCTATTCTGTATAACACTTCCCATAACTTCTCTCTTGGGACCAAATCAAAAGCTTATCGCAAATCAACAAAAACAACATATAAGGGTTGCTTTGTGAGAACTACGTATTTCCAATGTAAAACAGCCAACCCAAAAACCTGGTCCACTGTGCTAGTTCTAGGTCGAAACCCCACCTGAAGGGGGAAAGAATCTGTTGATCAATGACCCAACTCGTTAGTCTTCCTAGAAGTTGTTTAGCGAAGATATTTTGTAAATTATCTATGAGACTAATCGGTCTATAATTTATTGGGAGATTTGCATTACCCTTTTTATAAATAGGAATGATTTCAGCCCCCTTCCACGTAGTAGGAATCTGTCCCCCTTCAGAAATTTTGTTTGAGAGTGTATTGATTTACCAGGCCCATATAGCTGGTTCAGATCTGTAAAGATCACCTGGGATCTTATCCGGTCCTGGAGATTTACCAGGTTTTAAAGAATTAATTGCATCAGCGGTTTCTTCTATAGAAAAACAAATATGGTCCTCAGAGTCATATAGCCACCCGCCTATAGGAGCAATGGCAAAATTAACATCTAACAGAGATGAGGGGTGTTTTCCCACATCGTAGATACCAAGGACCACAGGAATATCAGTTCTATCATAAAGGCAAGAAAAGTATTCCACCAAGCTTTCAGGTTGAATATGGTTCCTTAAGATATTCCTACCCCCTTTTTCTCGTTTAGACACCAATTCCCAGAACAACTTATTGTTATTGGATTTCGTGGCGTCCAACAATTCCTGCCAAATGGAGTCTTCCCAAGTTTTCTTTGCTCGTGAAATAGTCTCCTTATAAACACGTCTAGCTTGTTGTATTTCCCCCAAAATCCCATTCATTATGGCTTTTTTCAACCCAGACTTAGCCCTAGAACACAATTCATCAAACCATCTGTTACTTGCCGGAACCCCAACTCGCGATCTTGCCCCAACCTTTTTGTAAAAAATACTTTGCAATTTTACAATCATAGATTCATGTATACAAAGAAGTGGAATATCAGTAGAATCGTGATCTTCATAAACTGCCAAGTTGTCTATAAACATTTGATAAATCTCAAATAACAGATAGGGGTTCGACATCACCTTTGGCCACCCAACCTTCATAGATGAATTATTCAAGATAGGAGAGGGAACCATTGTATATTGCATATTCAAGGTTCTTCCAAATGCCTCCCCAGAGAGGGAGAGAAGCAAAGGGTAGTGGTCACTCTCACATCTCGAGTCCACCCTCATGTCCCTCAACAGGGGCCATAGTCTCACATCCACTAAAAAATAATCAATAACACTTGTCGTTGTACCTCGTTTGAATGTAGGTGCAATATTTATATCGGAAGGCATACGACCATTGCAGGCCCTAACGCCATGCTTTAAGCATAGGGAAGCCAACTGAACAGCCACTCGAGAGTATGGACAAGAACGGTCGCTATTCAGCTGTGCAATCCCCCATAAATCATCCTCCTCCACTGTTAGACCACTAAGCAACACGGATGGTTCGAAAGTGCAATTCACATCCCCAGCTATAATTAAATTAAATGATGGTTGTAAAGTATCTAAGAAGACAGATAACAATGTTAAGGTCTGAGACTCAGATCCTCGTGGGACAGATCGGGCATAAACATTATTAAAAATTACATTAAGACTCTGTTGAAATTAAATTTGCAACCCCATCAAATCAACACAATCAAATTTTAAAATCTTATAATCACATTGCAATTTTTTGTTTAAAAGAATTAAAAGCCCCCCTTTTGCACGACCTGTCACCTTCGCTGATGGTTGGGCAGGAGTGTTAAAAGAAAGAAAACCATCTATATTAATTCTATCCTCTGCCCAAGTTTCCTGGAAGAGACATATATCTTGAGTGTTTATATATGTGGACCAATCTAAATCATCCAATTTCCTTGCAAGAGTAGCTAAATTCCAAGTCATTATTGATAAACCATTGTTCTCTGACTCAATTCCATATGTCTGGGGACTAACAACCTCTGAAATCGTCTCAATTATAGTAGTCCCAACAGGTCCATTCATATGTGACTCCTCTAAATTGTCCCTTGAAATTACTTCTTGGGCTGTAAACAGTCATACGGATTTAGACCGCATGATCCCAACAGACTCCAGGGGGTCCCTCCTAATGTTGTGAACCAACTGAATGTAGGAGCCTGGCTTGCTCCCTTTTCTGGCCCCCTATACTGACGAGTGCGTAAGTCAAAAGCAATAAGTTGGTCCACCAATATCTTGTCAAAAAACTCAATTGAAATTAAGTCATAGCTCGACCCCAAAGGGCTCCATCTCTTTACTTTGGAAATATCCGAGCGTATAACCGAAAGGCAATCCCGTCTGAAACGTAACCAATGGGTAATCTTATTAATCCAGGACTCATGATCCTCAACAAAACCTGGTGGCAACTTCGGAACATTGTTCAGAAAGAGGGTGTTATTCCCGCACTTGATACCTGAGTTTTTTTGTCGATATAACTGGCCCACTGGGATCTCTATGAGAGAAGGTATCGCAAATGGAATCACGAATGGGAGGGGGTACTAATAAGCTATTTGCATCAGAGAAGGTTCAGGCCCCCTTGCCTGCTGTTTCAGCAATAGCTTTGCACCCCCTAGATATTTGTCTGTTCAGAGGGCAGCAGGGCAAACTATATTGCCAGCGCAATTCTCCATAGAGACCCCATTCAAAGAAATACTGTTGGAACCCAACCGCTCATTTGTAGCATTATCTACAGGGTATGATCAATTAACCTATGTGTATTTCTCTGCAGGTCAGCGTCCATCAGAAAAAGGGTATATGGCGTGCCAACGCCAAGGACGTGCAGACCCTGGGGGTCTACGGCAGGCGGAGCACCCACTGTTGGAAATGGTGGGAGGACCTGAGACACCGGGCATGGAAGACGGCGGAGGCCCAGCTGGGGATGGCCCCCAACGAGGAAGGGGGCTCCCATCGAACCCTGACTCCCCTGATGGCCCGCATACTGGTGGTGGCCCATCCGGAGCTGGATGGGCACTTGGGGGCATCACAGCAGCCACAAGGGGGTGCGTACAGTGCCCCAATACACTACTTGCGTGTGGTGGGTGGTATCCGGGTGGGGAATGTGGACCTGTGGATGCCCCTAGGCAGGGTAGGTCCCATGTTGGGCAGGGGCTGATGAACACCACCTCCTACCAAGCTAGTGGGAATCCACTACTGGGCAGGGGTCTGTGGGAATTAGGTATGCTGCTATTGGCATTAGGTATTCCTGTCCATGGCCTGGTGACTAGCATTGTGACTGGTAGTGCTTTGCCTAGTGCGTAGGGCTGTTCCCTGTGTATTTGTGTTGTGTACGCCAACAGTGGTGTTGTTGCTGCCATTAACCAATTGTATCCTTTGTCTATCCCCCCTCTTTTTGTTTTGTTATCGTGTCCTTATGTGCATTAGCATCATCTGGCGGAGGAGCAGAGGCACTGGCGACGGAGGGAGCTGCCTTCCACAAGGCCCAGGAGGCCGAATCCACTGACGTTGAGGGCACCAATGCTCCAAAGGGCGAGGGGAGCGCTGCGGCGGAGACTGGAGTGGACAGTTCTGAAAGTGACACCTCCTCTGATGGAAGCTCCCGGTGGTGGCAGACACCTCCGTGCCCACCCCAACCACAGGTACAGCCGCAACCCCTGTACCAGCACCGCCCTCCCAGCACCTCTTAGCGAGTTTCCCGTGTCTACTCCCCCAGGAGGGTGGGCATCTCCTTCGCCCCCAGGCACCTCAGGCACTGCCCAAGTTAGCCCTGCTGCCCTGACTTCCTGCGATCCATCTCTGTTGGGCAGTCAACCAGTGTGAATGCCATCCAGGGTCTGGCAGCCCAAACGCAACAGACAAATGCATTCCTGGAGGGCATTCACACTGGCATGACGGCCCAGCATAGATCAATCCAGGCTCTGGCCTCCTCCCTGATGGCAGCCATTGTCCCTGTTTCTAGCCTCCCCCTCCAACTTCCTCTACCCAATCCCATTCCCCTCAACCCCAACCTATCCCAAGCACACAGGCAGACCAGCATGCACACAAGCCAACACACAGGAGTGACTCTGGCAAACACAAGCACCACACATCATCCCACAGGCACTCACTCAAACACCATCCAAAATCAGACATACCAACATCTACTGCCTCCACTGTGCCTCCTCCTCCTCCTCGTCCACCTCGCTCCCTGTTGCGTCTCCACTCACACCTGCATGTACTACATACTCATCCACTACCACCATTACCAGCATGCCTATCACTACACACCCCTCGCTGGCAGTCACCACCCCCACATCCATGCACATGTCCCCTGTGTCCTCTACCACTGTGTCTGTGCCCCCTCCTCCCAAAGTACATAAATGCAAGCACTCAGGCACCCAACAGCCTTCCACCTCACAACAGCATCCAGACCATGCACCTGCACCCAAACACAGCAGACAGACACTTCCTACAACCACTTCCTCTTCCTCCACTCCCAAACCTTAACCCTCTTTCAACCCAAATGTCCCTACGAAGCTTTTCCTCTCCACTGTTGACCTATTCCCTATCACTCCCCCCGTCCTTCACGTCAGGCCAGGGTGGTCAGAACCCAGCCACCCAGTCCACGGCCACTGTAGTGTCGACAGCTACTCCAGGTGGGAGAGGATACCGGGCACTTGCAGCCACACTGAAAGGGTGCCTGCACCAGGTGCTGCAAGGAAGGCCAAGGAGGTACCACCAGCTTGCTCGAGGAAGGGCAAGGAGGCACCCCCAGCTGCTACAGGGAAGGGCAAGGAGGCACCCCCAGCTACCTCAAGGAAGGGCAAGGAGGCACCCCCAGCTGCTTCAAAGAAAGGCAAGGAGGCACCCCCAGCTGCTACAGGGAAGGGCCAGGGGCCTGCAGGCAGGAAGGACAGGAGGCCTGGTGCTGGGACTCATTCAGAGCCTCCACCACCAACCATGGTGTTTCAGCCATCCAAGGCTGCAAAGGAAGAGCTAGAGCCTCCCCCCACCACTGCCAGTACTGCCACCAGCACCACCACCAGCACGACCGCCAGCACTGCCACCAGCACCGTCACCAGCACCGCCACCAGCACCACTGCCAGCAGCCCCAGAGGGCAGCCGCCCGAGGCTGCAGGAGATGGGCTGGAGTCTCCCCCCACTGCCACCAGCACCGCCACTAGCACCACTGCCAGCAGCAGCAGGCCCAGTGGGCAGCCATCTGAGGCTGCAGGGAATGGGCTGGAGCCTCCCCCCACCGCCACCGGCACCACTGCCAGCAGCAGCAGCCCCAGTGGGCAGCCGTCCGAGGCTTCAGGGGATGGGCTGGAGCCTCCCCCCAACACTGCCAGCTCAACCACCAGTACCACTACTGCCACCACTGAGCAGCAGTCACCGCTGGCGGACAATGTGTAGTCTTGCGTCAATGGGCTGTTGTGCGGCCGGGCACCAGCAAATCCTGTGGGTGTGACACCCAGGTGAGAGACTGTGACCTTGCACTCCCCAAGATCTGCATCAACCAGGGGAAGAAGCCATCTATTCACCCCATCCTCCACAGGATGAAGAACACTGGGCACAATGTCCCCTCCAGAACCAGTGGAAGAAGCCATCCACTCACCCCATCCTCCACAGGATGAAGCTCACTGGGCACAATGCCCCCTCCAGAACCAGTGGAAGAAGCCATTCACTGACCCCATCCTCCACAGGATGAAGAACACTGGGCACAATGCTCCCTCCAGAACCAGTGAAAGAAACCATCCACTCACCCCATCCTCCACAGGATGAAGCTCACTGGGCACAATGCCCCCTCCAGAACCAGTGGAGAAGCCATCCACTCACTCCATCCTCCACAGGATGGAGCTCACTGGGCACAATGTCCCCTCCAGAACCAGTGGAAGAAGCCATCCACTCACCTCATCCTCCACAGGATGAAACTCACTGGGCACAATGTACCCTCCAGAACCAGTGGAAGAAGTAATCCACTCACCCCATCCTCCACAGGATGAAGAACACTGGGCACAATGCCCCCTCCAGAACCAGTGGAAGAAGCCATCCACTCACCCCAACCTCCACAGGATGAAGCTCACTGGGCAGAATGCCCCTTCCAGAACCAGTGGAGAAGCCATCCACTCACCCCATCCTCCACAGGATGAAGCTCACTGGGCACAATGCCCCCTCCAGAACCAGTGGAAGTAGTCATCCATTTGAGACACTGTGGCCTTGCACTCCCCAGGACCAAGCAGTGGGAAAACCACCCACTTGAGAGACTGCGGCTTTGCACTCCCCAGGACCAAGCAGTGGGCAAACCACCCACTTGAGAGACTGTGGCCGTGCACTCCCCAGGACAGCGCACAGGGCATGTAGCCCCCTTCAGGACCAGTGGCATAGTACCATCTTCTGGCTGAGGTGCCCCCCATTCCCCGTCCCCCTGAGGTGCCTGTGTGTTTTCGATCTGATGCCCCTGCAGTGTTCTCTCTGTGTTGTTGCAGGAGTGAGATGGGGCCTTGGCCTATGTGTTGTGGCCCTGTGGCCCACAGACATTGAGGACTGGGCAGAGTCCCTACATTTGTAAAGCTGTTAATACGTTTGGATTTTGATGCACTTATTCATAGTATTTGTATGTATTACACTCACTGTAATTTTGTTCTTGCATTATTCCTGAGGGGTACGGGGTGAATATGTAATGTTACTGCATCTTCTTGTGTGTTTGGTATTGGGGTGTTGCGTGTTACGTGTGTGTGTCACTCTCTTTTTCCTCCCCCTTCTCCCCTCCCCTATGTGCTAGGCGGCAGTACTCACTGTGGTCGTCTTCATAGGCGTTGTAGTTCATAATGAAGCAGAAGGTAGAAAAGCATGTGGAAGACATGCAGCTCGGGCACCATGGCGTCGTGGTTGATCCCTGAGTCTCCAGAGGTGAGTCGTTTCCCTTCTGTGCAGTGTTTCCGCCAGGCATTTGATGTCCTTGGTACCGCCCTGGAAAAGGTGGCGGATAGGCCAGTCATAACACAGTGGGCGGAACATTGTCCTCCGCCTGTCTGTTGCCAGTTACCGCTGTGGTGCTTGTTTGCTTCAGCCCTGGCGGTCGGTGTGTTAAAGTGGCTGTCAGTCTGAGCAATTTCCGCTGTGGTCATAATTCCATTTTTGTTACAGCTGGCCTGTTGGCATTATTACCGCTGCTTTATCACCGACCGCCAGGGTTGTAATGAGGGCCTAATTATTTAAACTTGATATAACTATGTAATTTGTTTTATTTTTGTTAAGATTTAGACATGGAATTCTCGTATTTAGAATTTTATATTTTTGCATATTTAAGGGAATTGTTAAAATATGTTATTTGTTTGAAGTGAAATACTCTCTTTCTCTCTAATGCTTTGCTGAATAGAGTAGGAATAGTCAATTTGACCCCTCTTGAGTCTAACACTTTTGCTACTATTACACACACTGGAGTGGGAATAATGAATTATACCCATCCTGAGTCTAACACTTTCCCAACTGTAGCACAAAATGGAGTGGGCATAGTAAATCTTACCCCTCCGGTATCCAATGCTTTCTCTATTGTAGCACACACTGGAGTGGGAATAGTAAATCTTACCCCTATGCTTTCCCTATTGTTGCACACACTGGAGTGGGAATAGTAAATCTTACCCCTCCAGTATCCAATGCTTTTCCTACCTTTGCACCCACTGGAGTGGGAACAGTAAATTTAACCCTCCTGATTCCAATGATTTCCCTACGGTGCACACAATGGAGTGCGAATAGTCAATTTTACCTCTCCTGAGTCCCTAGCTTTCCCTACTGTTGCTCACACTGTAGTCGAAATAGTAAATGTTATCCCTGCTGAGTCCGACTCTTTCCCTGCGGTGCACACACTGGAGGGAGAATAGTAAATTTTACCCCTCCTGAGTCCAACGCTTTTCCTACTGTTGCACACACTGGTGTGGGAATAGTGAATTGCATCCCTCCTTAGTCCAACACTTTCCATACTGTTGCCCACACTGGAGTGGGAACAGTAAATTTTACCACTCCGGTTTCCAACACTTTCCCTACTGTTGCACCGATTAGATTAGGAATAGTACATTTTATCCCTCCTGAATGCAATGCTTTTCCTACTATTGCACACACTGGAGTGAGAATTATTCATTTTACCACTCTAGTGTCCAACGTTTTTCCTACTGCTGCGAATGGAAAATGGGAATGGAGTGGGAATGCCAGATTTTAGCCCTCCTGAGTCCAACGCTTTCCCTACTGTTGCACACACTGGAGATGGAATAGTACATTTTACCCCTCTTTAGTCCAACACTTTACCTGCTGTTGCACAGACTGGAGAGTGAATAGTAACCTTACCCCTCCTGACTACAATGCTTTCCCTACTGTTGCACCGCTTGGAGCAGGATTAGTGAATTTTACCCATCCAAAGTCCAACGCTTTCCCTACTGTTGCACAGGCTGGAGTGGGAATAGTAAATGTTACCCCTCTGGTGTCAAATGCTTTCCCTACTGTTGCACCAACTGGAGTGTAAATAATAAATTTGACCCCTCCTAAGTTCAACACTTTCCCTACTGTTGTATTCACTGGAGTGGGAATAGTACATTTTACCCCTCCTGAGTTCAACACTTTCCCTAATGTTCCATACACTGTAGTGGGAATAGTAACTTTTACCTCTCCCGTGCCCAATGCTTTCTCTACTGTTGCACAGAGAGGAGTGAGAATAATACATGTTACCCTTCCTGAGACTAACGGTTTCCCTAATGTTGCTTAGACTGAAGTAGGAAAAGTAAATTTTACTCCTTCTGCGTTTAACACTTTCCCTACTGTTGCAGATACTGGAGTGGGAATAGTACATTTATTATTTCTACAGTTTAATAGTTTTGTTAGTATTGTTTAAATATTTATTATCATTATTATTATCATTATTATTATTATTATTGTTATTATTATGTGTATTTAATGTTATATTTTTAATATATATAAACATATGCACTTTGTAACATATTTTTAGTAAAATATATTTTTATCTATTGTTAACTTTTTATGTATAATTTGGAAATATTTTACTTTTTTGCAGTTCATTTGTTACATTTTTTATTTTTAGGGGTATGTAAATATATGTATATATATACATATATGTATGTACCTATCATAGTATAACCCCATCAACTTCCGCTGACGGGATTCAGACTGCAAATGTCCTGATGGAAAGGTCAGGCAGCTGCCATATTAGGATGTGAAGCAGTGCATTTTTAAATGTTTTTAAATGTTAAGTGCATCACCACCACTCAACATTTTGACATGCTTGTTTACCAACGCAAAATACGTACATTAATGTTCGTAAATTTGACACAATATAATGTAATGTGTTACTTTGTTTGAATTCAATATTGATACAATTTAAATTATACTTTTGTTGACGGAAATACAAAAAAAAAAAAAAAAATTAAATAATACATTTAAAGTGCATTATTTACACATTACATTTAAGAAATATCAGACATGTAAAAATTGTTTATCTATGTTACAACATCACAAAAGAAGATTGTGTACATATATGTCACAAAAACATTGGATTTTTTCAAGACATGAGATGTGTGTTGGTTATTAAAGTTTTGTTTGCTCATTTAAAGTTTTATTTCTTTTTGTCTTAAATGCAGGTATATAAATCCAGGGAGAGGTAGAAGACGAAAACCTCAAGTGTTTACACCATTTCTAGACCTTGCCACCAATGAAGAAAGGGATATTAGCAAAACAATTCAGAATGAATAGGCAAAATATGCTGGATTTTTGTCATTTGTTGAGCCAGTTCTTCTGCCTTACAATAGGAATTCCACATCAATAACAGCAATAGAGAAAATCATGGCAGTACTCCATTTTGTGGCCACAGGATCCTTCCAATATATTGTAGCAGAATCTGGAAGCATGTCACAATCAACTTTCAGTGGTGTGCTACAAGAAGTAATTTTTTCACTGATGAGACACATCAACAGCTTCACCCAGTTTCCACAACATTAGAATTTTGCAAATGTGAAGCAAGATTTTTATGATTTGGGTGGCATACCACATGTGGTTGGAGCAATTGATGCACACATATTGTCTTAGTGCCACTACACACCAGGGAACAGGTTTACTGCAATTGGAAGAACAGAAAAGGTTACCGGATGTGTACATCTCAAGCGTGTGTGCCCATTTCCCATGGAAAACACATGGGGCCAGATGTAGGAACATTCCGAATTGCGACCTGCAAATTGCGAGTCAGAGCGACTCGCAATTTGCGAGTCGCAATTCAGAATGTTGGATGGTGTCCCTGACACCATCTGCGAATGGCAAGGGGGTCACAAAGGGCCACCTCATGAATATTCAAGAGGTGGGTCGCAATTTGCGACTCCCTTGCGAATGGCAGCCCTCACAGGGATGGTGGCCTGCTGCGGACAGTAGACCACCATGTCTGTGACTGCTTTTTAATAAAGCTGTTTTTTTTTGTAATGCAGCCCGTTTTTCGTAAAGGAAAACGAGATGCATTACAAAAACGAAAAATGAAACGTTGTCGTTTCATTTTTTCAGAGCAGGCAGTGGTCCATAGTACCACTGCCTGCTCTGATTTTTTTTTTGCAGTGCCATTCTGAACAGGGAAGGGGTCCCATAGGGACCCCTTCCCTTTTGCGAATGGGTTACCACCCATTTCAAAAGGGTTCAAACTGCGATTGGTTTGTGACCGCATTCACAGTCACAAAGCAATCCTGCATTGCACTGCGACTCGCAATTATGAAGGGAACACCCCTTCCTAATTGTGACTCGCAAACCCGTTTTGCGATTCAGTAACCAGGTTACCGAATCGCAAAACAAGGTTTGTGCATTGCAAAGTGAGTTTTGCATGTCGCAAACAGCGAAATTTGCTGTTTGCGACGTGCAAAAAGCTTTGTACATCTGGCCCATGATTCCTTTGTACTACAGAACAGCAGCACACCCCTATAAATGTCACAACTTGTACCTGAGAGGGCCTGCCTTTTGGTAAGTACAATATGACAACTTGATTATTTGCTTAATTTCTAGTTTACAAATGTGCAATGGGATGAGATATTTTTGCTTTATATAATTTTTCTTTTCATATAGGAGACTCAGCATATCCTAACCTACCATGATTGTTAGCACCGCTCAGGAATCCAACAACGGCGGGGGAAGTACACTTCAGTGAGGCCCATGGAAGAACACAGAGGCCAGTAGGTTGGGCTTTTGGGTTCTTAAAGCCAAGATTTTGCTGTCTGGATAAAACTGGTGGAGCCCTCCTCTACTCACACGATAAGGTGTGCAAAATCACCATAGTCTGCGGCACGTTGCGCAGCATTGCCCTGTGATGGAACATCTCATACATTGCAGAGGATGGAGACCATGATGAGCCACTGGGTGAGGATGTAGAAATACCAAATGAAGATGAAAGTGTTGAAGAGAAAGGAATTGATGTATGTCAAATTGTCACTGACAACTTCTTCATATGAGTATTTACCAAACATTACATTCAATGTCCAAAGAACTTGTAATACAAAGAGCATTTCAGCCTATGCAAGAGATGGTTTTAGAAATCAGTAGTTTAGGAAGTTCCAGGGCAAAAATGTTTGCTGATGAAATTTCTGACATGCTGCTACTGTGTTCCTTGACATTATTTATCTTTGATTGTTTTAAGTAAATGTGTCCTCAGTATTTGTCTTTTGTAATGTGTTCATTGTGTCATGTAAATTAATTACATTTTGCTTTTATTCTGTTTCAGGATCCTTCACCATGTCATCTTCATTTGGACATTTCAAATTTGTGACATTTGCTGTGATATGCTGTTTTTGCAAAATACAAAGTGAAGATCTGTTGATTTTGTGAAAAACACACATATTTTGGACCTACATATGTTGTACAAAGACAACTTACACAGTGATTGAATTGAAGTTTATGAGGTTGCAGCAGACTTTTTTCTGTTGACTGTTGTTACCAAGGCAATATGTGCTGCTTACCTTGCTCTGACCACATGTGTAATTCGACCCATTGCATATTCATCTCCCTTCACATTTCCAAAATCCTAATTTTGTGGTAAGTGTATGAAGCTCTAGATGTGTCTCATCATTGTAGAAAAGGCCTTTTCAGCAGTTGGTTGCAACATGAGACCAGTTACTGCCAGAGTGTATTGGAAGTATCCTATGGTCACAAAATTCTGTACAGCTATGATTCTGACTTTTGGTTTTAATGATGTAGGATTCCTATTGTGAGGCAGGAGGTCTGGCTCCAGCTGATGACATGAATGAATAATTGTTTGACTATTCAATCTGTTTTATTAAATTACATCCCTCTCACAGGGCCACTGTCATGAGCCCCGGACAGCGGAGTATACGGAGAATAACACTACCCCTGCCTCAGTCCCCGGGGGAAGTCAGAGCGTGCATCACCCAGAAGTCCTCAAGTCTTCTGGGTAGAAAGAGGAGCCGAGTAGAGACAGACACATAGCATGCCCGAGACGAGGAGGAAGGCACAGGACCTGAGTGAAGCGTGCCCTGAGGTGAGGAGGAAGACACAGGATCCGAGCGAGCATGTCCAGAGGTGAGGAGGATGACTTGGGACGTGAGGCGGAAAAGAAGGTAAGAGGAAGATGAGCAGGAGATGAGACGCACATGCCAGAGAGAGCCAAGGAGTCCAGGAAAACAGAGAACAGTGGAAAGCTCCTGGTCTCTGCCACATCACAGGAGGGACATGGCTGTTCAAGGTACAGTCCTTACTCATGAAAGGCCATCTGTTCCTTAACTAATAAAGTGCTGTGAAGGGGGGATGCTGCAGAGAGGGGGAATCTATACAAGCTGGGATCACAGGAATTTTGTCACCCTACAGGAGACCGAAATAGCACCGAGCTGGGGAAAAGCATGGGAAAGCACTAACCCTACACTAAGGAAACCCTCCTTCCTTACGAGTACTACCCTCACCCTTACCCTTACAGAGAAATAAATAAACACTTAACTGATATATTCCTCTGTTATAGGTCCAAGGTCCAAGGGCACCAGAGCTGTCACCAGATCCATCCGAAGACAAACAGAAGAAGAAACTGTGAGAGTGGACCGAGAGTAGCGAAAAAAATGAGACAAAGATGTTAAAAAGGAACAGATGATCGGGAATACAAAAATAACACAGAATAAAAGATGCTTGAGAACCCTTAAAACAGCCTCATTCCTAGTTACTCCTAGAACAATAAAATCTACAACCATACCAACACCTCTACAGTTGTGGCAGAAGTGGGATTTAGCACCTACTAGGTACAGAAACATGGATATCCCAAAAACATTAGATGATATGTTGCGACAATTAGCAGGACAAAGAGACCTTCAATTGGTAATAGAGGAACAAGTCCAAACATCACTGAGAGAAAGAGAACAGTTGCAGGAGGCTCTGAAATCCCAATCCACGCTGCTTGCCAGCAATCAATTGTTCCATGAATTGGTAATCCAAAAATTAACACAGACTATTGCAAATGCAGAGGTACATCCAAATGTCCCCTGTTCGGTGCTCCAGAAATACCAAATGGAGAAGATCTAGATGCTTTTAAAATTAATTTTGAAAAAGGTGGTAGATCAGCAATGTGGTCAAAAGAAAGGTAGAGACAGAATATAGCCCTTTTGCTGACCGAAGAACTGCAGACGGCATACCAAGCCGCTAACCCATGAGGTCATACACCCTAAGAAGAGATTAAAAAAGCTATCTTAGAAAGACTTGGATATGATAATGAGCATTGTCGTCTAAAGTTTAGAAAGGAGAAATAGGGCTCCCATGACAATCCTAGGGCTTTGTTTTATAGATGGTTAAGACCCAACAAATCCACTAAAGAAGAGGTGGTCAATATCAATAAAATCTTGTTAGAACAATTCTTAGAAGCACTTCCTGGGACTACTGGAACCTGGATTAAGCAACACCTGGAGGTGACGGTTCCACTGGCTATTGATTTAGCCTGTGCTTTTCATTATTCAGAGGAGTTCCGAGGGGCCTCCCCTTGAGGGTCGATCCTACCTACACAACCCGGAAAGACCATCCTACCGGCTAAGTCAAACCCTAGGAGCCCAGAAGATACCCTTAAAAATCCACGACTGCAGGAGAGGGAGTTAGGACAAACCCCTCAGTGTTTCAATTGTGCGCAGTGGGGCCATATATCCCATAATTGCCCCAAAAAAGCACTGAGTTCACATATAGGAAGTAGGGATTTCAAATGGGTAAGGTTTGTCGTCTGACTGACATAGGCCCTATTACCTAGTGGAGATGAAAATAAACTATAAATGGGCTAAAGTGTTAGTCGACTCAGGGTGTAGACACTCTGTTATAAAAGCCAAAATGATATCCCCACATCAATGGAAGGAGGGTGAAAAAAACCACCATAACCTGCGTCCAGGGGGAGACCAGGGTGTATCCTGTTGCTTAGGTTGATATCGAATGGAGGGGATATAAGAAACCTCTTAGGATGGGTGGCATTCCTCACCTTATAGAAGATTTGGACTTAGGCGCAGACTACCCTGATTTTGCCTTACTTTCACAACTGTTTTCTTCACCAGAGAATGCACAAGGGTGGCTGTTAGAAGCCCCTTCCATGACAAAACATTTGAGGGAGGTCAGAGAAAAAGAAAACTGAGTCGCAGATAGAAAAGGGTGAACAAAAGTACACCCCATCTGTGGATCAAGCTAACATGGTTTCTCACTCTCCCACAATACCTCCTGATGATGAAAATCCGGGTAGTTTTCAGAGGGAAGACCCAACACTAAAGCATGCATGGGCTCAAGTCAATCCTGAGGCTCCCGAAAAGGTAGGAGTGTTAATTTCATTAAAACAGGGTCTACTGTATAAAAACACCAAGTTGCAGGACATGATATCGAACACAACTGGTGGTCCCAGGGCCCTATCAGATACAAGTACTCCATTTGGAACACAGAGGGGTCACTGTGGTAGGGAAAGCCTGAAGAATATATCCTTCAAAGTGTTTACTGGCCAGGAGTGTATTTGGACATAAGAAAGTACTGCACCGCCTACACACGCTGCCAGATGGTCAAGCTCCGTCCACAACATAAAGCACCCCTGCAGCCCCTTCCTATTACTGAAGTGCCCTTTTTCAGGGTAGTCATGGACTTAGTGGGCCCTTGTTGACCTCTTCTAAGGGATGCTAATCCATCTTAGTACTTGTCAGCTATGCAACCCGGTACCTTGAGGTGATTCCCCTTAAAAGCATGACCACTAGAGCAGTGGCTCAAGCTATGATTGAGTTCTTTTCAAGGGTAGGTTTCCCTAAGGAATGTCTTACCGATCAAGGCACTCCCTTTATGTCCATGCTCATGGTGCGGATATGCCACGTCCTAGGTATCATCCACCTGCGGACCTCGGTATACCACCCCCAGACAGTTGGACTTGTAGAGAGATATAACAGAACAGTCAAAACCATGGTAAAAAATCAATTTCTGATGCACGGCGTGACTGGGATAGGAAACTTCCCCTCGTCCTATATGCCATAATGTTGGAACTGGCCCTTTTTGCAGGGTCATGCCCAAGATTTTTGCCTCCCTCCTCCTATTTCCTCTAACCTG
The DNA here is from genome assembly GCF_031143425.1 of Pleurodeles waltl. Classification (NCBI taxonomy): domain Eukaryota; kingdom Metazoa; phylum Chordata; class Amphibia; order Caudata; family Salamandridae; genus Pleurodeles; species Pleurodeles waltl. Next base: position 1,336,091,568 of record NC_090447.1, on the reverse strand, counting down.
GTTTGTTGGCTTTAGGACTCTGGGTACTTTGCCACTGCTAACCAGAGCTAAAGTGCATATGCTCTCTGTCTAAGTTGTATTGGTGATTGGTTCATCAATGACTGGCATATTTAATTTACTGATAAGTCCCTAGTAAAGTGCACTATGTGTGTCCAGGGCCTGTAAATCAAATGCTACTTGTGGGCCTGCAGCACTGATTGTGCCACCCACACGAGTAGCCCTGATGGATCTCCCTGGGCTGGAGTGGGAGGGAGGAGCTGTCACCTGCACTTGAAAGGGCTGTGTGTGTCCTCTCACAATACAGTCTCCAACCCCCTAGTGTGTGTCTGGGGCAGGACAAGGGAGAAACAGGGTCTTGTGCACTACAAAGACTTTCCTTTGAAGTTTGCGTACTTCAAAGGCAGAAATGAGTATAAGTATTGGACTGCTGACCACACAACTTTAGATTACATCTGGATCAAGAGGAACCTCTGCCAAAGAGAAGAGCTTGACGCTTGAGGAGGACCTGACACTCTGCCTGTTGCTTGGATGTGCTGGCCTGCTGCTGCTGCTGCTTCTGCTAAGAGGGCAAGGGCTGGAATGTGCTTTCTGCAATCCTGCTTGTCAAGTGTGTCCAAGGGCTTGGACTGACCTTGTCTCCTGTTAAGAAGTCTCAGGGACAGAAAAGACTCAACCTACCATCCTCTGGGTTCACTTGCTGTGGATCCCAACTCGCCAAGTGGTGCATATTCCAGTCTCTGGGCCCCTGGGAGTGAAAGCTGTTTGAAAAAACAGAAAAAAAACAGTTGCACCGACTCTGGACAACGCCGGAACTGACGCCATTGCCTGACCCTGCAAAGCCACCTGCAACCGAAGCTGTGGTCCCAGCTGGAGTGTGATGACCCCACCTGACATCGCAGGCCTGACGCCGCCGCAACCCTGCTGACATCCCATGACTTCATGAGTCCTGAGTGCCGTGTCACCAACGTCCGTGACACCTGAATCCGCTGTGGCGCCTGCAGCCCTGTGGCATGACCGCAACTCCGTGAGGTTGCCCCACGGTGTCTTGAACCACCGGAACTCGAGTCCGCTGGAGCATAAAGAAATGCCACATCACCTCCCCTGCTCTGAAGTTAGGAACTAACGTCGCACCAGATCCTGCGATGCCTCACATCCCCGACTATGTGCATCGCCTTGTTTCTTCGTTACCAAAGGTACAGTACCTAGGGGTCCATGCAAATCTGTGACCAGCACCATTGGCGCCAGATTGTTGGGAACGACTGCATCATGACACTGTGATAACACCAAATTGAAGCTATTGTGTTTCTGCATGATATATTGAAGTTTAATCTTTGAAAATTCATAACTTTACTTTTTTAACTTTTTTTAGCATTTTAGTCTTGTTTTACTCAGATAAACATTGTCTGTTTTTCTAAACTGGTGTTGAGTGATTTTGTGATGTTTGCACTCTGTTACTGTGTGTGTTTGTACAAAAACTTTACTCATTGCCTCCGTGATAAGCCTAACTGCCTGTGCCAAGCTACCAAGGGGGTAAGAAGGGGGTTATCCTAGGTTTGTATCCCCCTTTCCCTGACTAGAGTGAGGGTCCCTGCTTGGACAAAGTGTAAACTGACTGCCAACCAGAGACCCCATATATAACACATACTTACTCATCTACAATCTTCTACTGGCCATAGTCCTTTTAGTGTTTGGATGACAGCCCAGAACACTACTGGACATGGCTGCAGAACAGTGGGAGGAGGAAGTGGATGAAGGGAAAGAGATCCTGGAGTATACCTGTGTGCTAAAAGAAAATACACATAGTCTACGGACAGAAGTCTGAGAACAAATGGAGAAAAGTCAGGACAAACAAAAACAGTCTTATGACCGAAACAGTGAACTAAAAACCTTGCAGATAGGTAATAAAGTGCTAATACTCCTTCCCACTTTGAGAAACAAACTGCTAGTGAATTGTCAAGGGCCCTTTACTGCTTTGGAACTAGAACCCAGCAGGAGTTCCTCCCAGCTGGAACTATAGAGTGCAATGTCGTCTAGTTAGGCTGCCCAGAATGCATCCTTGCCAGCTAGGACCCCATTAACCAACGATTGGAAGTTAGTGGGGACATTTTTCAATCCAAAGGGCATTACTCTGAAATGGTAATTGCCCTTAGGAGTAGAAAAAGCGGATCATTCCTTTAACCATGTCTCAGGCCTGCTATTGCAAGGCCTGGGTGTGCAGTTTCACTGCCACTTCGATGTGGCATTTAAAAGTACTTGCCAAGTCTTAAACCCCTCTTTTTCTACACATAAGTCACCCCTAAGGTAGGCCCTTGGTAACCCATAGGGCAGGGTGCTATGTAGGTAAAAGGCAGGACACGTACCTGTGTCTTTTATATATCCTGGTAGTGGAAAACTCCTAAATCCATTTTCCACTTCTGTGAGGCCTGCTCCTTTCATGGGCTAACATTAGGGCTACCCTCATAAACTGTTTGAGTGGTAGATTCCGATCAGAAAGGGTCAGACTGGTCATATTTAGTATGGCCAGAATGGCAATACAAAATCCTGCTGATGGTGAGGTTGGATTTTATATCGCTATTTTAGAAATGCACTTTTAGAAAGTGAGCCTTTCCCTGCGCTTAAAATCCTTCTGTATATTACAGTCTGTCTCCAATCCATGTCTGGGCTGGTTGACAGCTACTTCATGTATTTCACCCAGACAACCACAAACACAGGATGCTCAGTCACACCTGCACACATCTGCATACTGAATGGATTTTCCTGGGCTGGAAGGGTGGAGGGCCTGACACTTACATTTCAAAGTACAGTGGCCTGCCCTCACACAATAGACTGCCAAACCCCCTACTGGGACCCTGGCAGACAGGGTTGTACTGACAGGGGACCTTATGCACTTCAAAACCGCTCTTTGATTTCTCCCCCACTTCAAAGGCACTTTTGGGTATATAAACTGGGTCCCTGACTCTACCAACTCAGACACTTCCTGGGACAGACACACTGAGCCAGATCCTGCAACCTACCAATAGGAGCTGCCTGGCTACCCAAAGGGCTCACCTGGACTGCTTTGTTGTGGAGGACTGCTGCCTTGCTGTTGCCCTGCTGCCTTGCTGGCCTCTGGCTCTGCTCAGAAGTGCTCTCCAAGGGCTTGGATTGAGCTTGGCTCCTGTTCCTGAAGTCTCAGGGCCAAAAAGACTTCATCTCTTCAAAGGAAGTCCTTGTGCAGCAAAAATCAACGTACAGCCTGCCGGAATCGACACACAGCCTGCCTAGAGGTGAAAGAATCACTGCATCGCCGACCCAGAATGACGTAGCCTGGTGAGTGGAGATCAACGCAGCGCCAGCATTGCAACCGGAACTTCAATGCATAGCCGACCGGATCAATGTATCGCTGAGCTGGAACAACGCAGCCCGACATCCTGCGTGAGAAATTGACGCAGCACCTTCTGTGTGACAGAAATGCTGACGCATCACCCACCGGATCGATGCAGCACTTGTGACTTCATACTGCACACCCAGGATTTCAACGCATCGTCCCTGAAGGTCAAAAGACCCCGCATCGCAGTGAGGATTTAAGCCTGTGCACCGGAATTCAACACAAAGCCATTGCTGCGTGGAAAATAATTGATCTGTGCGCTTTCGGAAAGCCGACACACACCTTTCTTTTTCCATGCATTTCCTCCTCCACAGTCTTTGTGCATTTAATTTTGACGCATACCAGGTACTTTGTGCACACAGGAGACATTTGTTGATTTTTAAAGACTTAAGACTCTTCTTATCATTGCAAATGTGAGATTTCAACTTTTACTTATCAAATCTTCATCGTTTTAACCTTATTCTACTCAGATAAATATCTTATATTTTTCTAAAACCTGAGTGGTGTATTGTTGTGGTGTTTTCACTGTGTTATTGCATGATTTATTGCATAAATACTTTACACTTTGCCTTCTAAGTTCAGCCTGACCGCTCAGTGTCAAGCTACAAGAGGGTGGGCTCAGGATACTTTGGATTGTGTGTGACTTACCATGACTAGGATTGTGGTCTCTACTTGGACAAGGGTGTATGCCTCTGACCCCATTTCTAACACCAGGCTAACCACCAATCCCAAGAAATGTCACTTGGTAAGGAACTCCATCTAATATTTGGGATACAACATCACCCAAGGGACCATAAGACTCCAGGTAGAGAAAGTAAGAGACATACAAGACCTTCACTATCCCACTACAAAATGTGAAATCCTATCCTTCCTGGGATTAATTGGGTACTACCGACGTTTTATCCCACAATTTGCAGACAAAGCAGCCCCTCTCATTGACCTCTTGACAAATAAACACCCCAATACCATATCAGACTTAACTCCCTAAGAACGAAAGAGCTTTGATTATGTTAGACAATCTTATATACCAATCCTGTGGTACAATGCCCGTACTTTTCCAAACCTTTTGATTTGCAGACTGATGCTTCCAACCATGGACTCTGGTTGTCCTTTCCAAACCCGATGATTCTCAACAACTTCACTCAGTGGTCTATATTAGTTGTAAATTAGTGCCCCAGGAACTGCTTTACCCAACTATTGAAAAATAATGTTTATGTGCCAAATGGGCAGTCGAAGTCCTTCAGTACTACTTACTAGGCCGGTCCTTTACTCTGCCTACTGACCACACTCCTTTAACCTGGCTCTAACGTAATAAGGATACCAATCCCAGAATTTTGCGGTAACTTTTGGCTCTTCAAGCCTTCTCTTTTCAGACACTTCATATCCCTGGCATTATCTCTCCTGTATGCCAGTGTCATCATGGGCTGATTGGCCATGCCAGGAGGGGGAGTATTGTCACAGGGTTGTCGTTGCGAGTCCCGGACTGTGGAGTGTGCGGAAAACAACAGCACTGCTGCCTCAGTCCTCCAAGGGGATGTCAGTGCACACATCACCCGGAAGCTCTCAAGGCTTCCAGGTAAAAGGAGGAGCCGAGGAGAGAGAGATGCATACCATACCTCGATTCGACGATGAAGACGTGGGACCCAAGCAGAGTGTGCTCCGAGGTGAGAAGGAAGATGCGGGACCCAAGCAGATCGTGCCCCAAGGCAAAGAAGAAGACTCGGGATCCAAGCAGAGCATGCCCGGAGGTGAGGAGGATGAGGAGATGGAGAGAAACAGAAGTAAAAGCAGAGTGGGAGATGAGATGCATATGCCGGGGAAAGCCGAAGAGTCCAGGAAAGGCAGAGAACAGTGGAAAATTCTCACCCCTGCCATGTCCCAGGAGGTACATTCCTTACTCATGAAAGTCCATCTGTTCCTTAACTAATAGAGTACTATGAAGGGGGGATATGGCACAGATGGAGAATCTATACAAGCTGGGAGCACAGGTGTTTTGTCACACTAGGGGAGACCGGAATAGCACCAAGCTGGGGGAAAAGCATGAGAAAGCACAAACCCTACACTAAAGGAACCCTCCTTCCTCATGAACACTACCCCACCCCTACCCCTAAAGGAAACAAATAAACATGTACCTGACATATTTCTCTGTTATTGGTCTGAGGTCCAAGGGCACCAGAGCCATCACCAGGTCCACCAAAGGCAAACAGAAGAGTAAACTGTGAGAGTGGACCGAGAGTGGAGAGAAAAATGACACAAAGATGTAAAAAGGAAGAGAGGATCAGGAATACAAAAATAGCACAGAAGAAAAGATGCTTGAAACCTTTAAAAGAGCCTCATTTCTAGTTACTGCTAGAACAATAAAATCTAAAGCCATACTCACACCTCTACAATCCCATTCTTCCATTGTGCCAAGGTCTAGAACTGTAAAAAAAATACATGACACAGACTGTTTTGTTTATGCATGTGTTGTACATTTTCTTCTTACATTTCACAAACTGTTCTTACTTGCTAAAGTATGAAGTTAATACATTAAGATGTTTGGTGTTTGTTATATGTTCCTTTTTTGAATATGGGAGAAACATTGCCTCAATATCAAATTATTTTGGCAAAAAATGTTTTGATTTTTTGAATCTTAAAAAGTAATGATGTAAGGAAGACATTACAAATTTGAAACCACAAGAAGAACACCAGTCGTTGAATTTGGATTTTTAGGATTCATTTTACACACAAAAATTAACTGATACAGAGTGAAAACAAAATTAAAAAAATTGAAAACATTGGATAATAATGGATAAAACTATTATTTTTAGAGGCACAATTGTTTGAAGTCCAATGTACAAAATATAACTGACAGTTAAAAGGTGAATGTGTCTAGAATCTAGTCTGCAGAGTGAATGGTAGTCTGGAGGAGGTTAGGTTCTTCGTCTCTTGCTGGTGGTAATGTATGTCTTGCCATCCTCTCCTTCTGTTCCAGATGACCATCCCCTCCTGGGGTGTGGGGTCCACAGTTGCAGGTACTGAGGTTGTTGCAGGTGTTTCTGCTTGTGAACGTGCCTCCCTTTCTATGGCTGAGGCATATGTAGTGGGCCCAGATGTTGTAGGACTACAGAAAGGGGTAAATGTTGCTGAGCAAGCCCTGCACAAATGGTGGTAAATATCAAACTGCACCCTAGTCAGGGAGCTCAAATTAGACTTAAAGTTTGCATCTCCACATTATGCTCCTTCCGCAACTGCTTAATGTTCAGGAGCTCGGTAAGGACCTGGTCCATAATGTTTTGGGACAGATGAAGGGATCCCCAGACTTCCTCAATGGTGGTCTGGGTGACAGTGAACCCAGTGGCCTCACTTTGCTGGCCCACAGATTCCCTCCCACATACTCTAGCCCCTCTAGCCTGCTCCATTGAGCAAGTGTGCACCATCCCCCTAGGTCCTGGCTAAACTGGAGGTAGTGGTGGCATTGGCATAACAACAGTCAGGACTGGGGGGGCATAAGACTGTGCTGATGTTCTTTGGGACTCAGGATGTGGAGGTGTCCATTGGCTGAGATGTTGTAAGACCTTGGGTGGGAGGTGTAGGTGTGAGCTGGGTGACACTCACTGGAGTTGTCTGCTCAGACATACCAGATGTACCAGGTGGCCCCACATAATCTGGACTTGCATGAGTGAAGTCCTCTCTGAAGGCCTGATCCTGGTCTGGGTGTAGGACCTAGAATGGAAAAAAACAAACTGTAAAAGTCTGGATTATCCATCAAATGTGCTTTGAGCCACAAATTAAGCAAATGATAAATAATAAATTGTTATTTATATTTTGTTTGGACCTTTCAGCAGTGTTTTGGTTATTACCCATATATTATAAATTACACACATGCAAACATCAAAAAAAGGCATGTGAAGAGATGTCCTGAAAAGAAAAAGATTCTGAGGAAGTGTACATAAATGATACCACAGATTCGACCCAGTATATAAGAGAAATGAGAAGTAAACAATTCCAAGGCCTAACAGGTTAAAAACCAGACTATTTGACAACTTAGTATGAATATTGGCATTGGTTATCATATTAACTTTGCTAAGTAAAGTTCTTACACTTACTACTATTCTGAATACAACATGGCATGATATAAAATCTTTAAGTCAGCATACTGACTGATGTGAAACCAATTACACACTTCAATGAAATGACAACAGACAATATTGCATGTAATAATCTACTTTTTATTCATTGCAGAAAATGTGATTTGAAAAATATCTGGCAATTTGGCATCTGTTCATATATGTAAGAAAAGAGAGAATGGTCAACATCAGATTGCAATAATATTCTCATTATACAAAAACAAGGCATCATGGTAGTAGTAGTAGTATTCCTTTCATTTTGTCATTGTCAAGATTTGGAAAATTGTAAGTTGATTGTTCCTCATCAAATGTTGCAGTGAGGATGTGCACGGATTTAAAACATGATGGCATATGTAAGTATGTTAAAAGGTGAACAAAGATTTGCAGGCACCATACCTTCATGGACTAATGGATGGGGGTCTGAACCTGTTATCTTAACTACAATAAGAAACACTCAAACATACAAACAATCAAACACAAGAAATAATAAATGAAGTGCAATTCACATAATGACCACACATGTTGCCCTATAGTGAAAGGAGTATTGACAACATAATGCTACTATTTTGATGATGGCAATAGAGTTGTGATTTTTCAAATTATGCTTATATGTTGTACAAAGGTGGAACCACATTTGTGGTCATTATGACAATGGAGATGACTGTTAAAGTGATTGTAATACTGACAACAGGCTGGCGGTAATTACTGCCAAATTATGACATGACAGTGATAACACCCATAGACAGCCAATGCATCACACCAATCGCCAGGGTGTTAACACCACTGACCACGGCGGCAGCCATCAATAGCCAGGTGGAAGACAAGGTGCCGCCCACCATATTATGACATAGCAAACCGCCACGATTTTTGGGACAGTACCAACGCCATCAAAAGCCTGGCAGAAACAGAACACAGAAAACAAAAGACTCACCATCTGAGACACAGAAAAGATCAACGCCACCATGGAACCGGAACTTCAAGTCTTCCTAATGCTCTTCTATGCCATGCTCCACCTAGCACACCAATGTCGACGGAGGTGACGACGGTGAGTACAGCTGCCTAGCACACAAGGGAGGGAGGGAGGAAAAGGAGATTGACACACACACGTATAACACACAGCATTCACACACACCATACACACAACCAGCTGCAAAGGAAAACCAATGTCACAGGACGTACGTCATAATAATGCAAGGACAACATATAGGTAGAACTGATATTGTAATTTGATGCCAACAGCCACCATATTGTCCATGTGATAAAAGAAATTGGAGTAAATGTTCAGAAAGGGCCAATGGCCAGTTCAAAGTACAAACGGCCAAGATGCCACAGGGCACAGTCCAAGCCCCAATTTGTTTCCTGACAATATCAGCACTACACTGTGCAGGGCATCATGTTGGAAAAGGGCAGGCAGCTCAGGGGGAACGAGGGTGGGGGGCACCTCAGCTGAAGTGGGAAACTTGCCCACTGGTTCTGGAGGGAGCTCCATGCCCATTTTCCTTTGCTCAGGAGTGCAATATCACAGTCCCTGAGGTGGGGAACTTGCCCATTGGTTCTGGAGGCGGCTCCATGTCCATTTTCCTTTGCTGGGGAGTGCAAGGTCACAGTCTCTGAGATGGGGAACTTGCCCACTGGTTCTGGAGGGGGCTCCATGCCCATTTTCCTATGCTGGGGAGTGCAAAGTCACAGTCCCTGAGGTGGGGAACTTGCCCACTGGTTCTGGAGGGGGATCTTTGTACAACAATCCCTGGAGGGTGGGCTACATACCCTCTGCTGGAGGTGAGGGCAGCTGTGTCCCAGCTGGAGGTGAGGGATCCTTGCCCACTGCTGTTGGAGGGGGCCTCTTGCCTCTCTTAGTTGGTAGCGTGGGAACCTTCCCTTTCCTGGGTGGTAAGGCGGGATCCTTCCCTTTCCTGGGTGGTGAAGTAGGATCCTTCCCTTTCTTGGGTGGTGGAGTGGGATCCTTCCCTTTCTTGGGTGGTGGAGTGGGATCCTTCCCTTTCTTGCCTCCACAACTAGGAAGTGCCTCCACTGTCCCTGTGGACTGTTTGGCTGAGGTGCTGTGCTGGGTCATTGAGACCCTGCTCTTACAGGTAGGATGGGGGGTGGAGGGAAGAGGTCAAGTCGGGCAAGAAAAAGCTTCTTAGGGACAGTGGGGAGGGAGGAGGGATGGGAGTGATTGTTGGAGGTGTACGTCTGCTGAACTTTGGTGCAGGTGAATGGGCAGTGTGCTGATGTGAGTTGGATGTCTGTTGGGAGTTTGAGTGCATGCATTTGTGTCTCTTAGGCGGGGCAGACAGGGTGGGAAAGGACACAGGGACGCGAAGATGGATGTTGTAGAGGTATCTGCAAGCGAGGTGTGTGTGCTGCTTGGTGTGGTGATGGTGGTGGTGGCTGTTGATGCAGTGCATGCAGGTGTGAGTGCAGAAGTGACTGTGAGGGAGAAAGACGAGGAAGAGGAGAAGGAGGAGGAGGAGGGGGAGACAGTGAAGGCAGTGGATGTTGTGTGTCCAACTGTCTGTTGTTTGTGCGAGTGCTTGTGGCCTGACGTTTGCTGCCTGTGTTTGTCTGTGCCACTCTTGTGTGATGTTTTGTGTGCATGCTTGTCCGTATGTGTGCATGGGATGGGTTAGGGATGAGGAGACTGGGACTGGGAAGTGGTAGTTGGAGGGAAGACGGTAGGAACAGGGACGATGGCTGCCCTCTAGGAATGCATTGCATTGCTGCATCTAGGATGCCAGCCCCTGGATGGCATTCACAATGGTTGACTGTCATACAGAGATGGATCTCAGGAGTTCAATAGCCTCCTCACTGAGGGAAGCAGGGCTGACTGGGGCAGGGCCTGACATGGCTGGGACGAAGGAGATGTCCACCCTCGTGGGCAACTCGGTGAGGGGCTACAGGGAGGGCATTGCTGGTATGGGGGGTGGCGGCTGTACCTGTAGCTGAGGTGGTCCGAGAGGTGTCTGTCACCACCAAGGAGCTTCCATCAGAGGAGGAATCAGGGTCAGTTTTGTCTCCTTCTGTCTCTGCTGTGGTGCTCCCCTCGCCCTTCGTCCACTGGTTCCCTTGGCGTCGGTGGACTCTGCCTCCTGGGTCCTGTGGGATGCAGCTCCCTCTCTCACTGGTGCCCCTGCTGCTCCGTCAGATGATGCTAATGCACACATGGACAGGATGACAGAAGAAAAAAGGGGAGAGAGAGAAAGGGAGCACTGGGTCAATTACAGCACCAACACCACAGATGGCATACACATTACCGTCACACACAGGGATCAGGATTGAGTACCATGCAAAGCACTGGCATTCCATTGGCTAGGTACCACAGCAAGATGAGAGCCAAACACCGCCAACTGCACCCCTCCTGTGACCCACTAAGCCCTGTCTGACATGCAATGCAACCTAGCTAGGTTACCAGATTTTGCAATACACCCATTACCCTTGAGCAGGGTCTGACCTGGCATTAATGGGGACCCACTAACTGACCGCCATCATCAGGATCCCATGCCACCTACCAATTATAGTTGTAATGGCCATTGTAATCCCCCTTTAAGGCAGCTGTGATGCCCTCAAACCCCCATTCAGCTATGGGTAGGCCACCACAAGTATGCGGGCCATCAGATGGGTCAGGTTCTGACGGGCACCCCGACCTTTTTGGGAGGCCATACCCAGCTGGGTCTTAGCGGTCTCCTACAGTGGGTACTCCCCTGCTGTAGACCCCAGGGTCCGCACGTCCTTGGAAATGGCATGCCACAATCCCTTCTTCTGAAGGGTGCTAATCTGCAGAGGTAATACAGACAGGAGGTCATAATTACACATACAATCCAGCCTGTCACACATATGACCCACAAATCCCATTTCCAGCTCCATTGGCACACACATCACCCGTCGCCCACCATGTACACTACCACCAGACATACCACCGAAATAACACAATGTTTGCACACACAACTCCATGCAACCTTATCACATGCATCGTGCCCATGGTGTACTCACCTGTTGGTCTGGAGGCTTATACAGCTGTCCATACTGGGGTAGGAACCCATCCACCAATCGTTCCAACTCTTCCAAAAGATGCACAGTCCCTTTCTCCGGTCACACAGGCCATGGCAGGATAAATACACAGGTCACAGCAACACACGCAGTGTGGGTGTTGTCCTGTGGAAAGTCAGGAATCAAGTGAGGTCATTGATAGAAAATGGTGGTCACATCCATGGCGGTGTACACCGTGACTGCCGCCGGTGATCCCCATTGGCCACTGTACTCCATAGGGCCCCATATCAGACAATGAGGAGTAGCAAAGCTGTGCAAGACTGCCTTCCAATACGATGCCCAACATCGGCGGAGTTACCTCACTTCCCTAAATACAGGAAAGGAGTTTGCCATTTTATGGTGGTGGACAACATTCAGATAATCGAGAACTGCGTCATTACTATGATTTGCACATACATTGCCATTCCCATAGTGCCAACACATTAATGCTTAATGTACACTGAGGTGGCGGTTCCAAAGTTCAAATGGTGACACCCTACTCAATCTTGTGTCACTTAGATACCTTCCACTGTGGAGGATTAGGAGGAGGAGACAAGACCCCATGTACAGACCCCTTGTGGATTTGGGTACACTGGAGGACTGGCTCATAATACTGACCTATAGACTGGACAGGGCCACAGTCACAGAGCTGTGTGCTCAATTGGAGCCTGATCTGATATCAGCTATTCATAATCCCATTTCCTGGCAACTGGTTCTTTCCAAGTGACAGTGGGCTTGGCAGCAGGAATGTCACAGCCAATGTTCTCAGTCGTGCTGGCAAGGGTTTTGTCTGCCTTGGTCAGGCACATGTGCAGCTACATTGCTTTCTCCCAGGTGGAAGATTTGGCCACTGTGAAGGCAGGATTCTATACAATGGGACATATACCTAATATTATTAGGGTGATTGACGGAACACATATAGCGTTTGTCCCCCCACACCACACTGAACTGCTGTTCAGGAATCGGAAGAGTTTTCACTTACTCAGTGTGCAAGTGCAGTGGCGGACGAGTACATCTCCCACATCACTGCCAAGTATCCTGGGTCAGTGCATGATGTCTACATCCTGAGGAATAGCAGCATCCCAAATGTGATGGCACAACTACAAAGGCACACGGTGTGGCTAATGGGTGAGCCTGAGTCCCTACCTGTAAGGAAATGCCTCCTTGGCATGGTTGCCCCCTGACTTTTTGCCTTTGCTGATGCTATGTTTACAATTGAAAGTGTGCTGAGGCCTGCTAACCAGGCCCCAGCACCAGTGTTCTTTCCCTAACCTGTACTTTTGTATCCACAATTGGCAGACCCTGGCATCCAGATAAGTCCCTTGTAACTGGTACTTCTAGTACCAAGGGCCCTGATGCCCAGGAAGGTCTCTAAGGGCTGCAGCATGTCTTATGCCACCCTGGAGACCTCTCACTCAGCACAGACACACTGCTTGCCAGCTTGTGTGTGCTAGTGAGGACAAAACGAGTAAGTCGACATGGCACTCCCCTCAGGGTGCCATGCCAGCCTCTCACTGCCTATGCAGTATAGGTAAGACACCCCTCTAGCAGGCCTTACAGCCCTAAGGCAGGGTGCACTATACCATAGGTGAGGGTACCAGTGCATGAGCATGGTACCCCTACAGTGTCTAAACAAAACCTTAGACATTGTAAGTGCAGGGTAGCCATAAGAGTATATGGTCTGGGAGTCTGTCAAACACGAACTCCACAGCACCCTAATGGCTACACTGAAAACTGGGAAGTTTGGTATCAAACTTCTCAGCACAATAAATGCACACTGATGCCAGTGTACATTTTATTGTAAAATACACCACAGAGGGCACCTTAGAGGTGCCCCCTGAAACTTAACCGACTGTCTGTGTAGGCTGACTAGTTCCAGCAGCCTGCCACACCAGAGACATGTTGCTGGCCCCATGGGGAGAGTGCCTTTGTCACTCTGAGGCCAGTAACAAAGCCTGCACTGGGTGGAGATGCTAACACCTCCCCCAGGCAGGAGCTGTAACACCTGGCGGTGAGCCTCAAAGGCTCACCCCTTTGTCACAGCCCAGCAGGGCACTCCAGCTTAGTGGAGTTGCCCGCCCCCTCCGGCCACGGCCCCCACTTTTGGCGGCAAGGCTGGAGGGAACAAAGAAAGCAACAAGGAGGAGTCACTGGCCAGTCAGGGCAGCCCCTAAGGTGTCCTGAGCTGAAGTGACTCTAACTTTTGGAAATCCTCCATCTTGCAGATGGAGGATTCCCCCAATAGGGTTAGGATTGTGACCCCCTCCCCTTGGGAGGAGGCACAAAGAGGGTGTACCCACCCTCAGGGCTAGTAGCCATTGGCTACTAACCCCCCAGACCTAAACACGCCCTTAAATTTAGTATTTAAGGGCTACCCTGAACCCTAGAAAATTAGATTCCTGCAACTACAAGAAGAAGGACTGCCTAGCTGAAAACCCCTGCAGAGGAAGACCAGAAGACGACAACTGCCTTGGCTCCAGAAACTCACCGGCCTGTCTCCTGCCTTCCAAAGATCCTGCTCCAGCGACGCCTTCCAAAGGGACCAGCGACCTCGACATCCTCTGAGGACTGCCCCTGCTTCGAAAAGACAAGAAACTCCCGAGGACAGCGGACCTGCTCCAAGAAAAGCTGCAACTTTGTTTCCAGCAGCTTTAAAGAACCCTGCAAGCTCCCCGCAAGAAGCGTGAGACTTGCAACACTGCACCCGGCGACCCCGACTCGGCTGGTGGCGATCCAACACCTCAGGAGGGACCCCAGGACTACTCTAAGACTGTGAGTACAAAAACCTGTCCCCCCTGAGCCCCCACAGCGCCGCCTGCAGAGGGAATCCCGAGGCTTCCCCTGACCGCGACTCTTTGAATCCTAAGTCCCGACACCTGGGAGAGACCCTGCACCCGCAGCCCCCAGGACCTGAAGGACCGGACTTTCACTGGAGGAGTGACCCCCAGGAGTCCCTCTCCCTTGACCAAGTGGAGGTTTCCCCGAGGAACCCCCCCCCTTGCCTGCCTGCAGCGCTGAAGAGATCCCTAGATCTCCCATTGACTTCCATTACAAACCCGACGCTTGTTTCTACACTGCACCCGGCCGCCCCCGCGCTGCTGAGGGTGAAATTTCTGTGTGGACTTGTGTCCCCCCCGGTGCCCTACAAAACCCCCCTGGTCTGCCCTCCGAAGACGCGGGTACTTACCTGCAAGCAGACCGGAACCGGGGCACCCCCTTCTCTCCATTCTAGCCTATGTGTTTTGGGCACCACTTTGAACTCTGCACCTGACCGGCCCTGAGCTGCTGGTGTGGTGACTTTGGGGTTGCTCTGAACCCCCAACGGTGGGCTACCTTGGACCAAGAACTAAGCCCTGTAAGTGCCTTACTTACCTGGTTAACCTAACTAATACTTACCTCCCCTAGGAACTGTGAAAATTGCACTGTGTCCACTTTTAAAACAGCTATTTGTGAATAACTTGAAAAGTATACATGCAATTTTGATGATTTGAAGTTCCTAAAGTACTTACCTGCAATACCTTTCGAATGAGATATTACATGTAGAATTTGAACCTGTGGTTCTTAAAATAAACTAAGAAAAGATATTTTTCTATATAAAAACCTATTGGCTGGATTTGTCTCTGAGTGTGTGTACCTCATTTATTGTCTATGTGTATGTACAACAAATGCTTAACACTACTCCTTGGATAAGCCTACTGCTCGACCACACTACCACAAAATAGAGCATTAGTATTATCTATTTTTACCACTATTTTACCTCTAAGGGGAACCCTTGGACTCTGTGCATGCTATTCCTTACTTTGAAATAGCACATACAGAGCCAACTTCCTACATTGGTGGCAGCGGTGGGATACAAGACTTTGCATTTGCTGGACTACTCAGCCAATACCTGATCACACAACAAATTCCAAAATTGTCATTAGAAATTGATTTTTGCAATTTGAAAAGTTTTCTAAATTCTTAAAAGACCTGCTAGGGCCTTGTGTTAGATCCTGTTTAGCATTTCTTTTAGAGTTTAAAAGTTTGTAAAAGTTTGAATTAGATTCTAGATCCAGTTGTAGATTCTTAAAAAGTATTCCAACTTTTAGAAGCAAAATGTCTAGCACAGATGTGACTGTGGTGGAACTCGACACCACACCTTACCTCCATCTTAAGATGAGGGAGCTAAGGTCACTCTGTAAAATAAAGAAAATAACAATGGGCCCCAAACCTACCAAAATACAGCTCCAGGAGCTTTTGGCAGAGTTTGAAAAGGCCAACCCCTCTGAGGGTGGCAACTCAGAGGAAGAGGATAGTGAATTGGAGGACAATTCCCCCCTACCAATCCTATCTAGGGAGAACAGGGTCCCTCAAACCCTGACTCCAAAAATAATAGTCAGAGATGCTGGTTCCCTCACAGGAGAGACCAACACCTCTGAAATCACTGAGGATAGACCCAGTGAAGAGGACATCCAGTTAGCCAGGATGGCCAAAAGATTGGCTTTGGAAAGACAGATCCTAGCCATAGAGAGGGAAAGACAAGAGATGGGCCTAGGACCCATCAATGGTGGCAGCAACATAAATAGGGTCAGAGATTCTCCTGACATGTTGAAAATCCCTAAAGGGATTGTAACTAAATATGAAGATGGTGATGACATCACCAAATGGTTCACAGCTTTTGAGAGGGCTTGTGTAACCAGAAAAGTGAACAGATCTCACTGGGGTGCTCTCCTTTGGGAAATGTTCACTGGAAAGTGTAGGGATAGACTCCTCACACTCTCTGGACAAGATGCAGAATCTTATGACCTCATGAAGGGTACCCTGATTGAGGGCTTTGGATTCTCCACTGAGGAGTATAGGATTAGATTCAGGGGGGCTCAAAAATCCTCGAGCCAGACCTGGGTTGACTTTGTAGACTACTCAGTGAAAACACTAGATGGTTGGATTCAAGGCAGTGGTGTAAGTAATTATGATGGGCTGTACAATTTATTTGTGAAAGAACACCTGTTAAGTAATTGTTTCAATGATAAACTGCATCAGCATCTGGTAGACCTAGGACCAATTTCTCCCCAAGAATTGGGAAAGAAGGCGGACCATTGGGTCAAGACAAGGGTGTCCAAGACTTCAACAGGGGGTGACCAAAAGAAAGGGGTCACAAAGACTCCCCAGGGGAAGGGTGATGAGACAACCAAAACTAAAAATAGTAAAGAGTCTTCTACAGGCCCCCAAAAACCTGCACAGGAGGGTGGGCCCAGAGCCTCTTCACAAAACAATGGGTACAAGGGTAAAAACTTTGATCCCAAAAAGGCCTGGTGTCATAGCTGTAAACAGCATGGACACCAAACTGGAGACAAGGCCTGTCCCAAGAAAGGTTCCACTCCAAACTCCCATCCAGGTAACACTGGTATGGCTAGTCTCCAAGTGGGATCAACAGTGTGCCCAGAGCAAATCAGGGTCCACACTGAAGCTACTCTAGTTTCTGAGGGTGGGGTGGATTTAGCCACACTAGCTGTCTGGCCGCCTAACATGCAAAAATACAGACAGCAACTCTTAATTAATGGGACTAGAATAGAGGGCCTGAGGGATACAGGTGCCAGTGTCACCATGGTGACAGAGAAACTGGTTTCCCCTGGCCAATACCTGACTGGAAAAACTTACACAGTCACCAACGCTGACAATCAGAGAAAAGTACATCCCATGGCAATGGTTACTTTAGAATGGGGAGGGGTCAATGGCCTGAAACAGGTGGTGGTCTCCTCAAATATCCCAGTGGACTGTCTGCTTGGAAATGACCTGGAGTCCTCAGCATGGGCTGAGATAGAACTAAAAACCCATGCAGCAATGCTGGGTATCCCTGAACTGGTGTGTGTGAAAACAAGAGCACAATGCAAGGCACAGGGTGAAAAAGTAGAGCTGGAGTCTGGAAAAATGGCCCAGCCTACCAAGAGAACAGGAAAGTCAGTTGGGAAACCAACTGCAACACAGCAAAAGAAAGGGAACCTCTCTTCTCAGGAAGAAGTTCTGCCCTCTGAGGGAACTGAGCCTTTGGAGCTTGAACCTTATCAGGTTGAGCTCTTAGGCCCAGGGGGACCCTCAAGGGAGGAGCTGTGTAAGGGACAAGAAACCTGTCCCTCTCTTGAAGGCCTTAGGCAGCAAGCTGCTGAAGAGTCCAAAGGCAAGAAAAATGGAACACATAGGGTCTATTGGGAAGATGGACTCCTGTACACTGAGGCCAGAGACCCCAAACCTGGTGCCACTAGGAGAGTGGTAGTGCCTCAACTGTTCAGAGAGTTCATCCTAACATTGGCCCATGACATTCCCCTTGCTGGACATTTGGGACAAACCAAGACGTGGGAGAGGTTAGTCAACCACTTCTACTGGCCCAATATGTCCAACATGGTTAAGGAGTTTTGCCTCTCCTGCCCCACCTGTCAAGCCAGTGGTAAGACAGGTGGGCATCCAAAGGCCCCCCTCATTCCACTTCCAGTGGTGGGGGTTCCCTTTGAAAGAGTGGGTGTGGACATAGTTGGTCCACTAGAACCTCCCACAGCCTCAGGAAATATGTATATCCTGGTAGTAGTGGATCATGCTACCAGGTATCCTGAAGCTATTCCCCTTAGGTCGACTACTGCCCCTGCAGTAGCCAAGGCCCTCATTGGTATCTTTACCAGAGTGGGTTTCCCTAAGGAGGTGGTGTCTGACAGAGGTACCAACTTCATGTCAGCATATCTAAAGCACATGTGGAATGAGTGTGGAGTGACTTATAAATTCACTACACCTTACCATCCACAAACTAATGGCTTAGTTGAGAGATTCAACAAGACATTAAAGGGCATGATCATGGGGCTCCCAGAAAAACTCAAAAGGAGATGGGATGTCCTCTTGCCATGTCTGCTTTTCGCTTACAGAGAGGTGCCACAGAAGGGAGTAGGATTCTCACCCTTTGAACTTCTGTTTGGTCATCCTGTAAGGGGACCACTTGCCCTTGTTAAAGAAGGCTGGGAGAGACCTCTCCATGAGCCTAAACAGGACATAGTGGACTATGTACTTGGCCTTCGCTCTAGAATGGCAGAGTACATGGAAAAGGCAACCAAAAACCTTGAGGCCAGCCAACAGCTCCAGAAGTTTTGGTATGACCAAAAGGCTGCACTGGTTGAGTTCCAACCAGGGCAGAAAGTCTGGGTTCTGGAGCCTGTGGCTCCCAGGGCACTCCAGGACAAATGGAGTGGCCCTTACCCAGTGCTAGAAAGGAAGAGTCAGGTCACCTACCTGGTGGACCTGGGCACAAGCAGGAGCCCCAAGAGGGTGATCCATGTGAACCGCCTTAAGCTCTTCCATGACAGGGCTGATGTGAATCTGTTGATGGTAACAGATGAGGATCAGGAGGCAGAGAGTGAACCTCTCCCTGATCTTCTGTCATCAGACCCAAAAGATGGCACAGTAGATGGAGTGATCTACTCAGACACCCTCTCTGGCCAACAGCAAGCTGATTGTAGGAGAGTCCTACAACAGTTTCCTGAACTCTTCTCCTTAACCCCTGGTCAGACACACCTGTGTACCCATGATGTGGACACAGGAGACAGCATGCCTGTCAAGAACAAAATCTTTAGACAATCTGACCATGTTAAGGAAAGCATCAAGGTGGAAGTCCACAAGATGCTGGAATTGGGAGTAATTGAGCGCTCTGACAGCCCCTGGGCTAGCCCAGTGGTCTTAGTCCCCAAACCTCACACCAAAGATGGAAAGAAAGAGATGAGGTTTTGTGTGGACTACAGAGGGCTCAACTCTGTCACCAAGACAGATGCCCATCCAATTCCAAGAGCTGATGAGCTCATTGATAAATTAGGTGCTGCCAAATTTCTAAGTACCTTTGACTTGACAGCAGGGTACTGGCAAATAAAAATGGCACCTGGAGCAAAAGAAAAGACAGCATTCTCCACACCTGATGGGCATTATCAGTTTACTGTTATGCCCTTTGGTTTAAAGAATGCCCCTGCCACCTTCCAAAGGTTGGTGAATCAAGTCCTTGCTGGCTTGGAGTCCTTTAGCACAGCTTATCTTGATGATATTGCTGTCTTTAGCTCCACCTGGCAGGATCACCTGGTCCACCTGAGGAAGGTTTTGAAGGCTCTGCAATCTGCAGGCCTCTCTATCAAGGCATCCAAATGCCAGATAGGGCAGGGAACTGTGGTTTACTTGGGACACCTTGTAGGTGGAGGCCAAGTTCAGCCACTCCAACCCAAGATCCAGACTATTCTGGACTGGGTAGCTCCAAAAACCCAGACTCAAGTCAGGGCATTCCTTGGCTTGACTGGGTACTACAGGAGGTTTGTGAAGGGATATGGATCCATTGTGACAGCCCTCACTGAACTCACCTCCAAGAAAATGCCCAAGAAAGTAAACTGGACTGTGGAATGCCAACAGGCCTTTGACACCCTGAAACAGGCAATGTGCTCAGCACCAGTTCTCAAAGCTCCAGATTATTCTAAGCAGTTCATTGTGCAGACTGATGCCTCTGAACATGGGATAGGGGCAGTTTTGTCCCAAACAAATGATGATGGCCTTGACCAGCCTGTTGCTTTCATTAGCAGGAGGTTACTCCCCAGGGAGCAGCGTTGGAGTGCCATCGAGAGGGAGGCCTTTGCTGTGGTTTGGTCCCTGAAGAAGCTGAGACCATACCTCTTTGGGACTCACTTCCTAGTTCAAACTGACCACAGACCTCTCAAATGGCTGATGCAAATGAAAGGTGAAAATCCTAAACTGTTGAGGTGGTCCATCTCCCTACAGGGAATGGACTTTATAGTGGAACACAGACCTGGGACTGCCCATGCCAATGCAGATGGCCTTTCCAGGTTCTTCCACTTAGAAAATGAAGACTCTCTTGGGAAAGGTTAGTCTCGTCCTCTTTCGTTTGGGGGGGGGTTGTGTAAGGAAATGCCTCCTTGGCATGGTTGCCCCCTGACTTTTTGCCTTTGCTGATGCTATGTTTACAATTGAAAGTGTGCTGAGGCCTGCTAACCAGGCCCCAGCACCAGTGTTCTTTCCCTAACCTGTACTTTTGTATCCACAATTGGCAGACCCTGGCATCCAGATAAGTCCCTTGTAACTGGTACTTCTAGTACCAAGGGCCCTGATGCCCAGGAAGGTCTCTAAGGGCTGCAGCATGTCTTATGCCACCCTGGAGACCTCTCACTCAGCACAGACACACTGCTTGCCAGCTTGTGTGTGCTAGTGAGGACAAAACGAGTAAGTCGACATGGCACTCCCCTCAGGGTGCCATGCCAGCCTCTCACTGCCTATGCAGTATAGGTAAGACACCCCTCTAGCAGGCCTTACAGCCCTAAGGCAGGGTGCACTATACCATAGGTGAGGGTACCAGTGCATGAGCATGGTACCCCTACAGTGTCTAAACAAAACCTTAGACATTGTAAGTGCAGGGTAGCCATAAGAGTATATGGTCTGGGAGTCTGTCAAACACGAACTCCACAGCACCCTAATGGCTACACTGAAAACTGGGAAGTTTGGTATCAAACTTCTCAGCACAATAAATGCACACTGATGCCAGTGTACATTTTATTGTAAAATACACCACAGAGGGCACCTTAGAGGTGCCCCCTGAAACTTAACCGACTGTCTGTGTAGGCTGACTAGTTCCAGCAGCCTGCCACACCAGAGACATGTTGCTGGCCCCATGGGGAGAGTGCCTTTGTCACTCTGAGGCCAGTAACAAAGCCTGCACTGGGTGGAGATGCTAACACCTCCCCCAGGCAGGAGCTGTAACACCTGGCGGTGAGCCTCAAAGGCTCACCCCTTTGTCACAGCCCAGCAGGGCACTCCAGCTTAGTGGAGTTGCCCGCCCCCTCCGGCCACGGCCCCCACTTTTGGCGGCAAGGCTGGAGGGAACAAAGAAAGCAACAAGGAGGAGTCACTGGCCAGTCAGGGCAGCCCCTAAGGTGTCCTGAGCTGAAGTGACTCTAACTTTTGGAAATCCTCCATCTTGCAGATGGAGGATTCCCCCAATAGGGTTAGGATTGTGACCCCCTCCCCTTGGGAGGAGGCACAAAGAGGGTGTACCCACCCTCAGGGCTAGTAGCCATTGGCTACTAACCCCCCAGACCTAAACACGCCCTTAAATTTAGTATTTAAGGGCTACCCTGAACCCTAGAAAATTAGATTCCTGCAACTACAAGAAGAAGGACTGCCTAGCTGAAAACCCCTGCAGAGGAAGACCAGAAGACGACAACTGCCTTGGCTCCAGAAACTCACCGGCCTGTCTCCTGCCTTCCAAAGATCCTGCTCCAGCGACGCCTTCCAAAGGGACCAGCGACCTCGACATCCTCTGAGGACTGCCCCTGCTTCGAAAAGACAAGAAACTCCCGAGGACAGCGGACCTGCTCCAAGAAAAGCTGCAACTTTGTTTCCAGCAGCTTTAAAGAACCCTGCAAGCTCCCCGCAAGAAGCGTGAGACTTGCAACACTGCACCCGGCGACCCCGACTCGGCTGGTGGCGATCCAACACCTCAGGAGGGACCCCAGGACTACTCTAAGACTGTGAGTACAAAAACCTGTCCCCCCTGAGCCCCCACAGCGCCGCCTGCAGAGGGAATCCCGAGGCTTCCCCTGACCGCGACTCTTTGAATCCTAAGTCCCGACACCTGGGAGAGACCCTGCACCCGCAGCCCCCAGGACCTGAAGGACCGGACTTTCACTGGAGGAGTGACCCCCAGGAGTCCCTCTCCCTTGACCAAGTGGAGGTTTCCCCGAGGAACCCCCCCCTTGCCTGCCTGCAGCGCTGAAGAGATCCCTAGATCTCCCATTGACTTCCATTACAAACCCGACGCTTGTTTCTACACTGCACCCGGCCGCCCCCGCGCTGCTGAGGGTGAAATTTCTGTGTGGACTTGTGTCCCCCCCGGTGCCCTACAAAACCCCCCTGGTCTGCCCTCCGAAGACGCGGGTACTTACCTGCAAGCAGACCGGAACCGGGGCACCCCCTTCTCTCCATTCTAGCCTATGTGTTTTGGGCACCACTTTGAACTCTGCACCTGACCGGCCCTGAGCTGCTGGTGTGGTGACTTTGGGGTTGCTCTGAACCCCCAACGGTGGGCTACCTTGGACCAAGAACTAAGCCCTGTAAGTGCCTTACTTACCTGGTTAACCTAACTAATACTTACCTCCCCTAGGAACTGTGAAAATTGCACTGTGTCCACTTTTAAAACAGCTATTTGTGAATAACTTGAAAAGTATACATGCAATTTTGATGATTTGAAGTTCCTAAAGTACTTACCTGCAATACCTTTCGAATGAGATATTACATGTAGAATTTGAACCTGTGGTTCTTAAAATAAACTAAGAAAAGATATTTTTCTATATAAAAACCTATTGGCTGGATTTGTCTCTGAGTGTGTGTACCTCATTTATTGTCTATGTGTATGTACAACAAATGCTTAACACTACTCCTTGGATAAGCCTACTGCTCGACCACACTACCACAAAATAGAGCATTAGTATTATCTATTTTTACCACTATTTTACCTCTAAGGGGAACCCTTGGACTCTGTGCATGCTATTCCTTACTTTGAAATAGCACATACAGAGCCAACTTCCTACACTACCCAATGTATGTCAGTGCATTACTTCAGGAGTTAACCCCATACCATTGTGTAAGGCCAATGTTTGTCCCTCAATACTTGCAGGTGACTACCCAACCTATCATGACTCCTCCTGCCCCTTGTGAGACAGGGGCTGAGAATCAGTATAATGATGCACATGGGTCAACCAGAAGAATTATTGAAAGGACCTTCGCTCTCCTGAAGGCCAGGTTCAGATGCCTCCATCTGACTGGTGGATCCCTGTGCTACTCACCCAAGAAGGTCTGTCAGATAGTAGTCAGATAGTAGTGGCATGCTGCATGTTGCACTACCTGGCCCTCCGATGACATGTGCCTTATTTGCAGGAGGAGATTGGAAATGCCCCTGTGGCAGAAGTGGACTCTGAGGACAGTGAGGACGAGGAGGCAGAGGATGAAGATGTGGACAACAGAACATCAGTTATAGGTCAATACTTCCAATGACAGACAGTTGACACAGTGTAACTGACCATTCCTCTGACAATTGATGTTTTCTGTGTGGCTGTAACAGGATAGCATTCACTTCCTTTGCATCTCAATTGACTGTCACATAGGCCTTCTAATTTTGTAGATGTTGATCTTATAACAACTGTGTACTGATGTGATGACTACAGACAGCTACAGGTCTTCATTTGTATGCTATCACAGCATTCAGATCATTTGCACTAGATGTGACTGTGTCCATAATTGCACATTTTCATAACAAAAGACACTATCACTCATGTTGTGTTCAAGGGTGTTTATTGTAGTACAAATTATAGACGGCATTGAAATGGGGTGATGGTAGAGGCAATTCCAGGGTATTGCTCCAGTCTGTTTGTAGCACAGTTCAGTGTCCAAGGGGCCATAGGAAGGGGAGCAAAAGCAGTTCAGAGTGGACAAGGTGACAGAGTAGGGCACAAGAGGGACAATCAGGAGAGTCTCATTTTGTGGGGGTGGTCTTGGTCTTGGGAAGTGTCTCTGACTTCTGTCTGGGTCACAGGGAATGTTTGCGGGGTGGTTCACCTTCTGCAGGGGGTGGTGTGCTGGTGGCCTGTGGGTCCAGTGGCAGGGCCTCCTTCCACTAGCTGCAGCAGACGTGGAGGGCTGGTCAGTAGACTGGCTAGTGGTAGGGGCCCGCTGGTGTGCTGTCCATTCCCTCATGATGTTTGCCATATCAGCCAGCACCCCTGCTATAGAGACCATGGTGTGTTGAGGGCCTGCAAATCTTCCCTGATCTCCTGATGGTGTACCTCCTGCAGCCGCTTGTTCTCCTGCATGTTGGTAAGGATCTCACCCCTCCTTTCCTGGAGAGTCGGTTCCCTGAGCCTGTCCTCCCCCTGGCACACAGCTGTCCTCCCACTGTCCCTGTACCCCTGTGCCTGTGTCCCCTGAACGGTGTGCCCACTGCCACTGACCCCAGGTCTCTGATTGTCTTGGGGGTGAGGTGTGGACTGGGATCCCTGTACAGGAGGGCACACTGCTGATTGACGGGTCCTCGGGACAGAGGTGTGGGGACATTGGGAGGGTGCTGTGGTGTTGGATACTGATGGAGTAGGCTTTGTGGTAGACTGTGAGTGGGCTGACTGACCAATGGTCCCTGATGGCCCAGGTAGTTCATCCAGATTCGGAAGTCCAGAGTTACTGTCATCACTGGGGGCGTCTTCTGTTGGGGGACTGGATAGTCATGGTACCTCCGCGCCACTGGGATTGACTGGGGCACCTGTGGGGATGTAAGTGATGTATTATGATTCATGTCTGTGACATATTGTACATCCCTAGCTTCCCCTCTATCGTTGCTGTTGCCCTGCCACCTTTGTTTGTGTATAGTGATTTATTGTGTGATTGTTAGTTCTCCATGGTGTTCATGTTTTTGTGATGGGTGTACATGCAGGGCTGCCAGGCTATACATGCATTGGTATGGCATGCAGGGCTTGGCATTGGAGTTAGTCATATGTGTAGGTGCACTGTGTGGAATGTAATGGAGTGATGGGAGTCTGGGTGAGGTGGTGAGATGGCATGCATGTATGGGGGTGATAAGTAGTAAATATTGACTCACCAGTGTCCAGTCCTACGGCTACTGTGATCTGTGGGGGAGGAGGTGGGGGTCCACCACCAGTCCTTTGGATGGCGAACTGGTGCCTTGCTGCCACAGAACGTCCCTTCCCCCGTAGGTCGTTCCACCTCTTCCTGATGTCATCCCTTCTTCTTGGATGCTGTCCCACGGCGTTCACTCTGTTCACCGTCCCCCGCCATAGCTCTATCTTCCTGGCAGTGGATATTTGCTGTACCTGTGCTCCAAACAGCTGTGGCTCTACCCTGACTATTTCCTCCACCATGACCCGCAAATCCTCATCGGTGAAACAGGGGTGCCTAAGTGGAGACATGGGTGTTGCGTTGTGTGTGTTGGGTAGAGGGTGTTGAGTAATGTGGTGGGGTGTGGGATGTGGGGTGCGTGACGGATGAATGGGTGTTTGTGGTGTGTGTGTGTAGTTGTCTCTGTGATTTCTTTGTCTGTCTTGTGGCAATTTTTGGTGTTTGTAAAGGGTTGTGGGTAATGAGAGTGTGTGTTTTATAGTACTGTGGGTGGGTGGTCGTGGTGTGTGTATGAATGTCAGGTGTGTGATTTTCGTTTTGGCCAATGTTGTGTTGTTTTGTATTTGGGTGAACCTTTTGAGTGCGCCGGTGTGTACCACCAATAGTTTACTGCAATTGAATGTCTGCTATGGTGATTTGTGGGTCATAATGTGGTGGGCATTGTTTTGTTGGCGTAATGGTATGGGTGTTCGTACTGACATTTTAACACTGGCCATTGGGCTGGCGGATAGGTGTTTGGGCCAGTATTCTGTCATTTAGGGTTGTGTGTCTCATAATATGGCAAGCAGATGTTCGCCACCGCAACGAAAAGGGAAAATGTTGTGAGGCGTGGGCAGAGAGAACCATCACCAGTCCTCAGGACCTCCAAGTGATGCTTGGAGGCCAGGAAATGCGCTCTCCCCGCAAGTCTTTCCACCTCTTCTTAATTTCCTCCTGTGTGGCAGGTTGTTTGCTTTATCTTTCACTCTGTCAACTATTCTGGCTCGCGTTTGCCTTTTCTGAGATATGGTTGTATTTTGTACAAACAATTGTGGCTATACTCTAATGATTCCATCCATTATGACTGACAATTCACCCTATGTAAAACATAGATTTATCCTGCCTGCCATTATGAGTAGCTGAAAATAAATGAAATAGTCACCCACAAGTTATTGAATAAACAAATGGAAAAAATGACAAATTAACAGATGGAATGAAAAAAAAAACTGACTTCTGAGTGGCAAATACAGCAGCTAAATGGTGTTTTGCAGTGGAATGGCAAAGGATCATGGTCCAAAATGGAGTGTGTTTTATAGTGTGGTGCTAATGTGTTCAGAATTGGCCAATAGACTGCAGGTGTCTACTACATCCACACGATAGCCATTTTACAATGTTGAGTGGGTCCCGCAATAGACTCCTGTCATCGGGAATCCACTACCAGAACATCAGCAGCATGATTTTGTAATCTAAATATGTTTGGTGCAATCTCGCTGCCCTGACAGTGATGGATACTGTTAGCCAGCATTGGAGTTCCCCACGTCGGCATTGGTAGACCGATTACACGGCAGACTCCAGTCTGTCCAGGTGGACGGAGGTGTAGCCACCATACATCTAAATAGGGTGGTCAGAACTCCGTAAGCTTGAAGGAGTACATGGAACCGCCATCATGACGGCACAATGGAAATCCCGTTCAGATCTAAATTAGACTCTTAATATCCCTTTAATCTTGTAAAATGATGGGTAGTGATTCCAACATATGTTCATAATAATCAAATAATGAACTTTCTGAGGAGATTCATTACTGCACCATAACAATAAATGCTAAAATTCATGTTTTAGTACAGTCAAAAGATATACACCACAACTGGTCTTCCTTGTTAGTCCGTTTTACCTGTTAGGCCACTGTTGCAATTCCTTTAGCATTTTGGCACTTCTGAGGCCTAGATACCTGGAACATTATAATGGTGTGCTCATTAGTTAATAAGTGAAAGTTTCCATTTTGAAAACTCATCCTATTGTTATTGATTTCCGGGAAAGCGAAACTAGCCTGGTAAGAGTTCTCATAATCTTTGACTCATCACTAAAACCTTGACACCTACAATTCTCCTGATTGAATAACAGGGAGCAGGGATATGTGTGATAATATTAACCTAAGTTATAAAGGTAAATAGGAAAGGAGAGAAGGCTCTGTACAATAATTCTCACTAGGACATAGAAATGATGTTTTTATAAAATAGAGGAATTAGCACTAATTAAATTCCTCCTGGATCCTTTGACCCTAAACTTAAATTGACAAGAGTTTGCAAACTGGGGAAGACTCTCCCTCTTTTGTGCCATTGATGTTGGTTTTCTGTGATAGGACACTCCCAATTACACCACCTCACTGAGAAAGCCTTGGACTCTGCTACCCTGTCAAGTACTATAGGTGCATAGTTAGTGGTTAGGTTTGGGCTCAATAGTAATGTAAAGCCCCAGGACATCACTGGTAAAAGGATCTAATCCTTACAATCAGAGAGTGGTAACCCAAGTCTACCCTGGGACATTTGAGAAGGTTCCCACAACACTTCTGCTGTATTGCTGCTATCTACTGTATGAAGCAATATTTTATCAGTATTCTCTCATGGTTCTTCCAAGAGCTAAGATTTTCTGACACTATGAACAAAAAAGCTAAATTAGGAAAAATATAGAAGGTGCTAAAGTTAACTAACTGTGTGACATGTACATGTATATATTGTGGGATCTGACAGTGAAGGACTCTTACGTTTTCTTTTAGTTCTCCTTGTTCAGCAGAGGTCTGGGTAAAATCGGATGGGCACAGAGGGTAGGGAAAATCTATGGATAGGTTGAGTGGATAATAAGAAAAGTCAGGATGATTTATCCTTGGCCTACTGAGCCTTGCCAAGGCAATTTTGTGACCAAATACTCTTGTTAGTTGGTTTGCTTGTCACATTTTGTTTTGATCACTCATTTTTCTCAATTACAGTTCTTCCCTGTTTTTCAGGAATATTGCTGTGGTTTTTGTTATCTACAGAAGTGTGTTATCCAGCAGAAGACATGAATCTCTGTGTGTATCCTTATGCCAACAAGCCACATCGCATTCTCATAATCCTAACACCAACCTAATTATTTACTTATTTAGAGAGTTTTATAAAGTGTGAACTTAATCCAAAGGTATGAGAGCGCTGTACAAAGTAATCCAAAAACAGGCTGTTGCATAATATAAAGTCTCCCATATCATGCAGCATAAAAAACAAGAGCACGCTTTTTGCAATCCAAGAAACACCCTCATCGTCTTGTGACATTGTGTCAGTTGTTAGATACACCTAGGCAGGACTAAAGAGATCTGAGCATGAATCTGCTCAATAATATCCTCTTCGCTTCTTACTTGAAAACAGTTGTTGATTGGTTAGAGTGAATCTTCTAATGGGATAATTACTTATTCTCGAAGCGGATCCAGAGAAAGGGCAGGCCTAGGTTTTCTTTTTCCTGAATCTGGGCTGTTCCAGGAAGAGGGAGTTGGCTCTTTGTATCGAACAGCTGTCTCCTGACATTTTGAGCCTATTATGGGGGCATTATGGTGCACGGCTATGTGCTTCAATCACAATATCTTCATCTGGATCCAAGCTTCAAGTGGGAGCAGGTTGAGAGACTTTAGAGAGGGTAAGATCTGGTCAAACCAACTGTTTCCTGATTTAAATCATACTGCTGCTTTTATATTGGCTTTGAGTGGCGCTGTGCTTGATTTTGGCCAACCAGTCAAGGTTGCACTCCTTTAGTCTATTTTGAATATTACTTACGATTGAACTGCGGTCTTGAAGCCTGGTAGATGGTGAAAGGTAGGGTTTCACTTTCTTGAGGAGCTTAAGATGGAGAAAAGCACAACATGACGATGCGCTGATGTGCGCCTGCATGTTGAGATTTTTTTCCAAGGCTATCCCAAAGGATTTTGTTGATTTCGTAGAGGAAGGTATGTACTAGTTGTTTTATTCATTCTTGTATCAGAAGGGAACTGTTTAGTGGGAAGAGAAGGAGGAGGAAGTGGAGGAGGAATTCCATTTTCAAGGTGTTTAGTTTGAGGTGGTGTTGCGATAAACAGGTTTGGGTTTTCACTAGCGTCATTTAATTGAGTAAAATCTTCTAGATAGATTGTCAGGTATAGCAAAGTATAATCTGCATACATGTGTCACACCAGTTTTGTTTTTAAGATCTTCGCTAATGGTTCCATATATAATATAAAAGGTGTGTGGCAAATTGCGGATCCTTGAGGAACTCTCATTCTGTGTGGGGCCACTTTGGGTAGAAATCCTCCCATTTTCTCATTTTCATTTGTTTGGAGGAAGGGTGAACCATATGAGTATATTTCCAGTCACATTCTGTGATCAAGAAGCCATAAGTGGCACTTATGATTGACCGTGTCAAACGTCAGTGCAAATCAAGGAGTATTAGGAGGCAGAATTCATTCTGGTCCAGGTTCTTGAGAAAGTCGTTAATGGTTTGTAATATGGTGGATTCAGTGGTCTGTTCTGTTCTGAAACCATATTAGAACTTGTCCAGTGGGTTGAACTGTTCAATGTGTTGCCATAGTTGCTTATGTGCATACTTTCCCAACGGTTTCATGAAGAAAGGGATGTTTGACATTGGGTGAAAGTTATTTAGATCAGTCGGGTCAGTACCTGTCCATGACTATACACCTTCTCCACAAATGTTACCAGAATTTTTGTAAAAATACTTGCTTGTTAGACCAAGAACATTTTGTTCACTGTTACTCATAGTCTTGCTTCTGACTATGTATCAAAGAAACAGAAGAAACTAATCGTCCATAATAAGCACTTCTGTCAATGTCCATAATTGTACACTCAATAAATAATGGTAATGTCACAAAATCTTGTTTTGCTAATTCATATTCCAACTGTTAACAAAACACAATCATTACCTTATGACATAGGTTGCTGCATCAGAACCCATTACAAACATTATAATGATTGTGCTAAACATCATATCAGTTATATCTGACGTGAGAATTCCAAATATGGTCCAAGCAACCATATATTTATCATGTGGACAGCTCAGGATTATCCAAATAGGTGAACTAATCACCATCACAACACAAGTGCACTTCTATCACACACTACTCAACTCAGAATCAGATGTATATTGATAAATCTACAAAGGTCATTTATTCTCAGTAAAATACGTGAGGTGCAGAGTCAAACTCTCTGCAAACACACTTGAGCTGACATTTCTCACTTGATACCGTCACTTTTTCAATTAATATCACTTGCTCAAAGTGAAATACCCACACAAGACAACACTTTGTATGATAGATATCCAGTCTCGGTGCAGGTAGTAAGCAGCTAAAAACCTTTGCTTGTTATCAAAATACTAAATTTTGGATACACAATCAGACTCACTACAAATAGCCACAGCACATGCTCGAGCCCACCTTCTAAACTTGCTGTCAATACGCTTATACTCAAAACACTGTTAAGAGCTGTATCCTCACATGGAGCAGTCCGTCCCATAATGATTCCATTTCAGTAGGTGTTGAAAATCATCCAAAGTACCTTCACTTTGTAAGCCTCAGCATGCTCCAATATTTCTCTTGGCCCAAAAATCACATTATAGTTTCACACACCTGCGACAGCGGAGGTGAGTCCTAAAATGTATAAAACCTCCACTAATCTTGGGGCCCCAATTGAGGGTCTTTGCAATGAGTGGGGAAATAGGAAACTGCATCTCAAGTTCAATTTAACTTACATCAGTCAGCTTTCATTCTCAGGAGTTAATGATGCGAGCTGTAGTTACATTTTAAAAGTTTTATAAGTAATTAGTTCTCAGATCATTTTCTTTTACCTTTATTAATCAGGCATAAATTACAGAAATTATCATAAAGGGTGTCCCATGAATCTGACCCCTATTCCATATTTCTAAGTGAGGAAAATACATTGAAATCAAGTAACTCTTAAAGAGCTTTCTTGTAATTTGAGCAGTGACAGAGAATCATCAATCAGAGAGTATCAAGTAATTGACTATAAAATAGCAAATAAGGAACAAGTGTCTGAGAGTTTGCCTAACCACTAAAGCTATCAGGACTCATAAGGAGGAAAGTGTAAGCCTCTTCAGCGAGAGAGTGATAGAGAATGTTCTAAGTCTCCAAAGAGCCGTGTAAAGCGAATTCTCCTATAAGCTCTAATCTGCTCTTTCCCTGGGACAATTTGTATACAAGGTACAATGATACAAAAATGTAATAATTCTTCAGATAAAATGTACGTCATCCAATAAGAAAATGAGAACATTCTGAGACAGGAACAGTTTCTGTTGACATGGTAAGCTCTAACAAAGAGAGTCCTAAATACAAACACATTTTGTAGAAGTTTTGACTACACTGACACAACTCATAATCTTCCCAGCCGCCTGGGTCTCTGAAAGAAAGGACAGTAATGTAAGTTTTAGGTATGATCACATTATGGCCCTCATTCTGACCTTGGCGGTCGGCGGAGAGGCGGCGGTCGGACCGCGAACAGACCGGCGGTATTAAAAATGGCA
Source organism: Pleurodeles waltl (assembly GCF_031143425.1). Classification (NCBI taxonomy): domain Eukaryota; kingdom Metazoa; phylum Chordata; class Amphibia; order Caudata; family Salamandridae; genus Pleurodeles; species Pleurodeles waltl. The sequence continues at coordinate 1,336,059,855 of NC_090447.1, read as the reverse complement.
TTCTGACCGCGGCGGTCCCCGCCGCGACCGACCGCCACTTCCCCACTCCGACAGCCACGGCGGTCATGACCGACGGGCTGGAGTCTGCGCACTCCGGTCCGGCGGTCGACCCAAGACCGCCAACGCTATCATGACCCTGCTTACCGCCGCGGTTTCTTGCGTTCGGGAACCGCCATGCGAACCATGGCGGTAGGCACTATCGGGGCCAGGGAATTCCTTCCCTGGCACTGATAGGGGTCTCCCCCACCCCCCACTGCCCCCCCGAGTCCTCCCCCCACACCCTCCACCCCCCTGCCACCCCCCAGAGGTGGTACGAACCCCCTCCCCACCCCCACCCCGACATGCACATACATGCACCCCGACATGCACACACCCCCAACATGCACATATACACACCCCCTACACACACACATACACAACGGGGACACATACCCGCACACATACATGCCGACATGCGCACCCGCCGAACTACACACATTGCCCATAGGCACAGCAGCACTCCCCGCCCGCATGCACGCACTCACACACCCCCTCTACACACTCACACGCACACCCCCATGCACGCACACATCACACAACACCCCCCCACCCCCTCCCCTCACGGACGATCAACTTACCTTGTGCGTTGGTCCTCCGGGAGGCGACGGGAGCCATAGGGATGTGACCGCCAACAGAAGACCGCCAACAGAAGACCGCCACACAGAAATGTGGGTCGTAATTCTGGGGGCGGTGTTCTGCTGGCGTGGCGGTGGAGGTTGACCAGTCTCCACTTTCCCGCCGACCGCCAGTGTGGCTGCTGGCGGTATTCCGGCGGAACGCTCCCAGCGGTCGGAATACGCGCAGCGGCATACCGCCGCGGTCGGCGGTCTTTACCGCGGCGGTAACTCGGCGGTCTTGCGAAAAGACCGCCAAGGTCAGAATGAGGGCCTATGTCATCGCCTTTCATACACATACTAGAAGTCTATTCATAAAGGAGCAAGTTTCAAGATTAGGTTTTAAAAATCGAGATTCCAGTACAGGTCAAGGGGTTAAAAAGAATAGAGAAATATAAAATTCTTTGTTAGCATAGGACGATTCCGTCATAAGAAGTGCCGCAAAAGTCACAAATTAAACATTTTCTGCTGAGCTAACGCAATTTCAAATCTGTTAACGCTAGCAAGTCAAGCAAATGCGGGTCATACAGAGTTTAGAAATGAAAATGCACATTTAAAATGCAGCATTTATGTAGGCCTACAATTCACTCATACACCTTATTATTTAAATGCAATTTATTTTTATTAAAATCTCTAGCACATCCTCATTACATGACGCTTCTTACGTAATAGTGGAATACTGATCAAACAACAAGTGGTCATTCGCTTCTTCCCCTGGCAGCAACACGGTCACCACTCACTTGTTCACCTTAAATACAAAGTATCTTTCTCGCCTCATAGCCCAGCCATTCCAGATGGCCTATGCCCTCATATTGCGAATTGGGACTATCTTGGAGTATATATTAGCTCAAGTAACATTTCAATATTCATTACCAAGCATCATTATCATATGCTAAAATTCCCTTTAATTAAACAGTACATCAGTCTACCTATCAATATTATTTCACAAATAAAGCATTCATCAGCCTCTCCCCATTGTTTCTTCCCGAGCAATGCCCAGTGTTCCTCAAAACATCCAAGTTGAGACAAAAGTCCCATGCTCTGCTTCGCCTTTAACTCTGCCTCCTTTTATTTCCTCATCAGCCATAGCCGGAAAAGACCAACCGATCAGAGCTCCTGCAATGGAGGTGCCCTGCTGCTCGGAGAGCGCAGGCATGGTCTCTTGTTGATCCCCTCTATTAGTCCTCCCTAAGTTTGGTGCCAATCTTTTAGCGGCTGCGGAGTGGGCACTCAGAGCCCAGCAGCTCGGCAAGACCATTGTCATGGCTGCTTTGTGTGTGGGGAGCAGGGGACATTGGGTTTTGTTCACTCTATGGCTGCAGGTATTTGTAATCCTGGGCATCACACTGCTTGAGACACACAAAAACACACAGATGTACACCAATACTGATAGATGCACATGCAGTCAGACTTACAGAATAAACATACCCTCATTCTTGCTTGCATGTGTGCTCATAAACAAACTGTACGCAGAAATACCCACAGCCACACATTCACTGACATATACTAATACTGCATCACAGTATATAAACTCTGTAACCATTTACCACCATTTTTGTACAGATGAGAATATGAGCAAAAGGTACAGTGAAGTTTTCAATAATCAGTCCTCCCTGCAACTTAAATCTATGGATGACCAGTATAGGGAAGCACTATATAATTTTACTTGGATTCAAGCTACTTTCTTTCTGTCTAATTTAACTCAATGTTTTCTATTGAAAGAAAGCAATTCTATTGGTCAAGGACTGCATGCAATGCACTGTGATGTGATTTTTCTCTATCCAAGTAAAACTTGCCATCTCGTGTTAAAGGATCTAATTATGTGTAGCTCACCAAGGCAGTCTTGTGAGTTTAACTGTATCAGTATTGTCACCATTTGAAAGCCAATTTGTAACAAAACATCTTTGGGAAAGTGTGTACCCAGAGGCGGCTCCTCTGGTGTTGTAGAGGAGTGTCACCCCCACTTCCCACTAGTAGCAGCAGTTGCAAAACTTTAACGATGAAACCATAATAAACTACATTTATTATGGTTTTACCATAAAAGGGACGGGGCCATGCGGCATGACAGGGACCTAAGGGGAGTGCACAGCACTCACCCTCAGTGCGCATATGTGCTCACTAATCTCTCTCCTACCTGGCATTGTGTTGTTTCACTCTGCCTCTGAGCGTCTTGGCTGGGTGCTCTGTCCAATCCTAATGCTGTTTTCATGCTGTCAGCAGCATGAAAGCAGCGTTAGGATTGGACGCAGGGCAGGCTGGGAGCCTGGTGCCAGCAGTGGAGGATCATAGCGAATCGGAACAGCGCAGCAAGAAAGGTATGTTTTTTCATTATTATATTTCTTTTTTTTGTCTTCGTTCCTCCTGCCATGCACCATGCCACCATACCCCTTTTTCCCCCTGAAAGTCATGACTGTGTGCACCCCCTCTGACAGGCAGTCACCATCTTGAGAAGTGGTGTCCATTTTCTTTAGGCATTTGTGCTTAGCCTGGCATATTTCTTTGTGACCAGAGCTGGGTTGCTGCAGGTTGGGGGTATGCATTTTTCCTAAATGGTTACCATAACAATGATTAAAGCTGAATGTTTTATTTGCTTCATTCCTCATTACTGTTGCACCAATCTCTTAATTTTTGGTGGATTCTCTGTGGAGGCTGCATTTTTCTGTAAGACTTGAATGGACTTCACACATTTACATGCACAAGCGATAATCCCGGGGGCGTCTGCCACAGATATCAAGGGGAGGGATGGGAGGGGACAACGGGGCTGAGGTGGGTGGGGGGGAATAAATTGAATTAAAAAAATTAACTTACAGTTCGTCGCCACAGCCGTCCTCTCCTGTCACCTTGCTTGTCCTCCTTTCCTGTTCTGGTGTCCCAGCATTTCCTGGGACACCAGAATAGGCTCCTGAGCAACCCTGGCACTGCTTACATACTAAACATAGCATGTAAGCAGCGCCAGGTTTGGTCTGAGTGCCATCCAAACACACATGCGCACTTAGTGCACACAATTCCCCATCACCCCTCCCACCTCCCGTGGCCCAGCCCCGCCCCGCCCCTCCCTGCACCTGCTGGCTGAGCCAGCAGTACAAAAATAAAACAATATTCAAATATTGCAGAGGAGCCGGCCCTGGCGCTAGTGTGATCTTACTAACTGTAGCAATTAGTGGCTAAGCGAATTTCCGTCTTCCCGTGCCATAAAAATGTCACGGTAAACAGCTTTTTTCAAAAATGTCCCCCTTTTCTTCACACTCCCATAAATGTAAACATTTATAAGCACATTGGAGTGCTGGCTAATCTTTCTGACTCTGGCCATACTTGTCCGTTAATGACATCTCAGTTCTTAAAGACCTTGTCCTGTGGCTCAAGACTATAACTCAGGCAGAAGGCATTTCACATCGGATTAATTGTTGGCAGTGAGCTAGGCTATGCAGTTGCATATTAAAGAAGTGTACATATAAAATGTTGTGGGTGTTTAGCTGTTTGCACTATTCTGTAATGGACAACGGGGAGTGTTCCTTGCCACAATCTTTTTTGTGGTTTTGATGAAGTTACATTAGATTGATCTGTGTCTAAGGTTTCATACGCACTTACCATTCATGTGCTTCAAATGGCAGAGTTGGTGCAGAGGAGAAGCTTGCAGTGCATCTTAAGTGAAAGGCCTCAGTTTACAAGAGTAATATGCATGAGGCCCAGCACACCACTAATTCATGTGTGCCCCCTTCTTACACAGAGACTAATTTATGCTTAGCTTGTATGCTTTTTCAGTTTGGTTTATAGCTTCTAGCCATGTACATGAGCTACTGACAAACCAGGGAAAGAGGGAAATTTCCTGACACAATTATATATGGCTTTTAACAGTGCAGTTTGCACACTCCATTCCTTCCACCTATAATACCACATCACAAAAAGTAATTATTGAAAGCAGGCAACCGTTCATAGGTTAGTTCTAAAACTTTTAGTGTCATTTGACATTACGTCTTTCTATTCACATGTGTCATTCAGCATGAGTTAGTTGAGGAAAGCAGAAGACCCTAGATAAGATGCTACATTTCTGAACACTTATAAGGTACAAAACGCGAGACCTATTGGCTATGCCAATGCTTGTTAGAACTCTGGTAGTACTGCCTACATAACTCAATGAACAGTTGCAAACAATGACATAAATCACAAAGACACTTTTAGAGTTAATTAAGTTATTCATTTGATATCTTTTGGCAAAGTTCTAACTAAATACCTTCAACATATTCATGCTAATCCTACAAATATTACAGACAAAACATATGTAAAATCCGTTGGGTTAGGCAGACAACCTACCGCTTTCCTTTTAAGGTTGAGCGCGCCAGCACTTCCAACCTGTTTTTATCTATTTTGTCTGGGTTTTAACCATGCCCATCTCATGTCCACCGCTTTCATTTCTTCGTAGGCTTGTGTTTCAAAATTCCCTTTATTTTATTTGTTAAAGGCATGCATACGTCATGCCTTTTCTGATGTTTAGCCCTTCTTGAGCATGCCAGATAACTACTAACATAGGCAATGTCCATGTTTTATGGACTGTTTGTGGATTACTTTTTTACTTTTAGCTTGACTTTCTCTCAATCGGCAATATTGGAGCGATTTGCATAACTATCAGTTACTTGTTATTGTTACTTTTTTCAGTCGCGCTTTTGGCACTTACAACTTTTATACAGCAGGAACTTGATCTGTACAACTAAAAAACAAAAGAAACTGACAAGTAACTTATAGTTTTGGAAATTGCTCCAATACTGCTGATTGAGTTCCTGCTGTGAAAAAAATGAAAACATCATGAGCACGACTAAAAAACAAAAGATATAATGACAATTAACTGCTAGTTATGCCAATCGCTCCATGCTGATCGAGAGAAGGTCAAGCTAAAAGTAAAAAAGTAGTCCACAAACCGTCTGTAAAACATGGACACTGCCTATATTAACAGCAGTTGGCTGGTGCTTTATGCAAATCGCTTCAATACTGCTGATTAAATTCTCTTTGTATAAAAATTTAAAGCGCTAGGAGCACAACAAAAAAACTAAAGATACACTGAAAAGCAACTGGTAGTTATGCAAATTGCTCCAGTACTGCCAATCAAGTTCCCACAGAACTCAATAGGCAGTATTGGAGCAATTTGCATAACTACAAGTTACTTGTCATTGTTTCTTTTGTGTTTTTAGCTGCACTCATGGTGTTTTTTTTTTATATACAGCGGGAACTTGAGCAGCAGTATTGGAGCACTTCATAGAAATTTCTCCAATACTGCCATTCAAGCTCCTGCTGTATATAAATTGAAATGAGCACAACTCAAAAACAAAAGAAATAAAAACAAGTAGCTGGTAGTTATGCACATCACTCCAATACTGCTGATCGAGTTACCGCTGTGGGAACTCGATCAGCAGTATTGGAGCAATGTGCATAACTACGAGTTACTTGTCATTGTTTTTTTTGGTCTTCTGTCACACTCATGGCGGCTAAGGTACATTCAAGTTTTACACAGCACAATGGGCAGTATTTGTGCGCTTTGCATGACTACAATTTACTTCACATTGTTTCTTTTTATTTTTCATTTGCACTCAAGGCAGACATGGCACCTTCAAGTTTTATACAGCACAATGGGCAGTATTAGATCACTTTGCATGACAACCAGTTACTTCTCATTGTTTATTTTGTTTTTCCCACTCACTCATGGCAGCCATAGCGTATTCAAGTTTGGCACAGCCCAATGGGCAGTATTGGAGCGCTTTGCAAGACTGCCAGTTAGTTCTCATTGTTTATTTTGGTTCTCATTTGTGCTCATGGCTCCTATGGCGCTTTCAAGTTTTGCACAGCAAAATGGGCACGATTGGAGCACTAGTTTTCTTCTTCCTTTGCACTTGTTGCGTTTTCAAGTTTTACATAGTGCAATGGGCACTACTGGAGCGTTTTGCATTACTATCAATTACTTCACATTGTTTCTTAGTTACCTCACGTCTCAGTTATAGAGAGGACAGTGCGCCTCATTTGCCCACAGCTTACAAAATATCAGCACAAAACTTCTTTAACTATAGTCAAGCACTTAAATTTTGTTTATCATTGTATAGATCTGTTTTACTGTTTCTCTTTTGAAGTTCGCTTTTGTCATGCATGATCTAATAGAGCTGCTTGCTCAGTGGTATTACGTGGGAGGAAAGGACCAAATTATGAGGCAGGGTTGACCAAGTTATGTGGCAAAAAAGGTCTACCTTTTCATTTAGAATGCCAATAGCTCTAACTCTCACAAATGCAAGACTATTGCATTGCAAATGCGTTTTACTCCTAGGTAGCAAAACGTTTCTAGTCACCATATTCCCAGTGGCCTGTCTCCTCCTACAAGTCATCAACAATCTTTCTGATAATGTGTTACCCCTAAAAGAAGCACCCAGTACCGCGACTAAATCCTGTAAATGTCACTACGTTCTAGATTATAAGTGATGATAAAGGCTACATTTCTCGTGGCCTCAGCCTTTCTCAGTTTCCTCAATGTTGCACGGCTCCCCAATTTGGAGATTCTATTCTCTGGTCGGCTTAATATCTCCTCTTTTTAACCCCATGTCTTCAGTTTCTTCTTCATGTATGGATCTCTTCATTAAAACAATCATTATCACCGCAGTTACGTTTTATCTATCCCATGGGCCCTTAAGGGCTGCCATTAATGACGGTTATAGGATGTTCACTTTCTGCTCTTAAAATGCATGCAGTATGCATGTGTATTTCATTACAGTGTGTCTCTACCCTTTGGTATTATAACTCTTGGCACTAGGACTGATGAAGCAGAAAATGAAGGTTTTACATTTATTTACGCTTAAACGTAGTGTTGAAATAATCATGTGTGACTTTAACCGAGCTAATAAAGATTGTACGGGGACAAAATGTGCCCTTAGAGTAGTTTGCCAACATTTATAAGCGTGCTTTATATAACGTGATGTATTAGAATTGCACTAATCCGACATAATCATAAATGTGTGCTATGATTTGCTTGCTTGAAATGTTTTAGCTTAGCATTACTTTAGCGGAGGCTTTGGCCTAGTTGCCCGGTCTCACGGTTTAGATGCTCGTATTTTTCCAATGTGCTATTAAACGTGTATTTTGCTTGAAGCTGTACTTTTCCACTGCGATCGTTCACATGCTTATCTTAAAGTTTCGTGCCAGCCTGGCATATTTTCTCTTTACTCCAAGGTCGATCTGCAGGTGCGGACAATGGAGGCTCTGAAAGTGAGCTAATTGGTATAAAATGTTGCAACTTGCGTACCCATCTCCAAGGATAATGTATGCTTAAGTAAAAGCTTGAGAACTGTCGTTTTTGATTGGACAATTTGAAGCTAACCTATGAACCCTCCAATGGAAGACCCTACTGGATTTGAACTGTTGTCTATAAAAACCAGGTGCACGAGAAGAAAGTAGCCATTATTGGACATCCCGCCATTTTGCAGACTTCGTAGCTATTATGGCCCACTTTGCTGCGACGCCATTTTGAGAGACTTTGATTCTTTCTCTAATCGAGAGAAAGAGACTTTAAATGATTCTTGCCCTTGAGACTTTAACTTTGATTTGATCCCTTTGCATGAAGTAGTAGTTTTACCTTGCCGCCGTGAGGCAATAGCCCTGTCCACCCCTGCCCTTTTGCCCCGTCCCATGCTGATCGAAACGGTACCCATGCTGATCGAGAAACGGTACCTGTGAGACGAAGACTTCCTTGTATGCTGATCGTAATTGGTAAATATGAAAGGAAAATTGTAAAATTGCATTGTGTTTCTTTTAGGTAACCAACTGCTGATTTTTGACAAGATCCCTAGTTAGGAGTTTTCTAAATTAATGTTGCTAAATTGTTTTTGCATGAAGTCCCACATGCCGATGCTAATTTGAGGTTAGATGAGGATTCCTTTTGTTGCACGATGCAATTTGAGACCTTGTTATGCTGACTAAATGTATGCAATTAGTTCATTACAGATTATAGTTTTAGTGATTTGCATTGCTATTATCGAATGCCTTGTGATTCAAATGCTACATAGATTACACTTGTTTCGCCGCTATGGACAGCTATTAATGTTCATTTATGTTTATCATTTGGTGTTGAGACACATTTATATTGTGCTAGCTTTGTTAATATAGGGAAATAAATTCACTAACTTTGCAATAAACTGGTGTGGTTCTTCCTGACTGAAAGGTCAGGGTTCGCCGAAATGTATTCTGGACTAATTGTTAAGTGTTATGTTGAGCAGGGTATTGCTTATGTTCGTTATTGATTATTGATTTGATGCAATTGAGCGACATAAGAGTACGGAGAGTTCCCACTTAGTCAAAAGATTCATCGGCCTAAAGAGCGTCCGAATACAGGTAAATTATTAGTACGGACCGCTCTATCAGGACTCACTCAAGTAATTTGAAAATGAAGAAATTGAACCAAGCACACAGAAACGTAATTTATGCACTTCACTTGTCCTCGTACAATGTCAAATTAAACATTTGTTCGTTATATTTTTTTTACATCCTGTTCAGTCTTAGATTTTTGTTGCTGGGAAATAAATGCAAGACACGCCATTCATGGAGATTTGCTAGGCAAAAGTATGGGAAATTAAGCTACAAGCTACTGCACTGTCACCTGACAGGACGACTTCTTTCCCAAGATCTCTAGCATGTCACCCACCCACCAATGTCTTGCCGTTTACTGGACAATCTTGAGCCAATTAGGCAGGACATTCTCCCCGAGCATCTCTACCCAGTAAGGCTTCCTGTCTTGCAGAGAGTAGCGTCTGCAAGCCATCCCACTGTGGCATCAGGGAGACGTAAATACAGGGATAAAAGGTTGAGGAGAGTCACCTTTACTCGCCATACTTTGTCCTCCATGCCATCATATTTTTTTAGTAATGACTAAGGGAACCTACCAAAAACAAAACTAAGAAAACCAATAGGGCAGAAAATACATACAATGCCGCCTGCATGGCGAAAGCACTACATAAGGCACACAAAACTGACAATGAGAGAGACCAAAGCGAGTGGGGTAGAAAAACTGAGCGTCCAATACCAGAAGTAAAATGACCCACAGAGAGGGTGAGAAATGCACTGCTACTTCTGCATTTGTGTCATGATTTAGGGCTGGACAGATATACTGAGGCCCATATTTATAATTTTTTACGCAAACCAGCGCAGACATTTTACCTCCGGCTAACGCCATTCCTACGTGCCATGTGGGCGCCTTATTCAAGGAATGACGTTAGCCGGCGTAGGGGAAAATGGGGGTTGTGCGTCAAAAAATGCGTCAAAACAAATCATGCCTCAAACCAGACTTGTGCCATTTTTTGACACACAACCTCCATTGAAATGACTCCTGTCTTCGCAAAGACAGGAGTCATGCCCCCTTGCCCAATGTCCATGCCCCGGGGGACATCTGTCCCCTGGGCATGGTCATTGGGCACAGTGGCACGTAGGGGGGCCCAAATTAGGCCCCCCCTATGCCACTTTAAAAAATAAAAAATAATACTTACCTCAACTTACCTGTACTTACCTGGGATGGGCCCCCCCATCCATGGGTGTCCTCCTGGGGTGAGCAAGGGTGGCAGGAAGTGTCCCTGGGGGCTGGGAAGGGCACCTCACATCAGGCTGTGCGACATTTTTTAGGGCCCGCCCCCTCCTGCGCGTCAAAATGACGCAGGAGTAAAAATAAGGCGCACAGGACTTAAAGTCACTTTTTGGGCGGGAATGCCTACATTGCATGTCATTAATGCAAGGCAGTTTTTCGCATCCAAAAAATGACGCACACTGAGGAATTTTGATGTCCGCGGGCAAAGTTTAAATATGGTGCGCGGTTTGCACCGAATGTGCGTCAAATTTTTTGCCGCACATTCGACGCAAACAGAGTATAAGTATGCCCCCGAATTTCTGCAAATCTACTGTGCATTTTGTATAGCTTGGGTTGAAAGTCGATGAAATATATTAGTCTGCAGTGCATATGGATAACGCGGAGCAAAATTGTTGCAAACTAACATTAAGATTTTCCTACGGAGGTGGCAATCTTCCTAAACATTATGAAGTTTGCTAAATATTTCTGTATGCATTTAGTAAAGGTTGCTAAACAAATCGCACTTTCACACAGTTCAACCGGTTTGCTATAGTGCAACTCAGAATAAGTACAGTTGCATAGCATTGACAGGTGAAAGCAGCCTCGTTGTGTATGATGTAAGTGTGATATTGTGGGTGATTGATAACAGCGTGTTCGTACAGGTTGATGTGTTCGCCACCACTTCTCGAATAATTTTATACAATGCAGAGTTAAAAAAATGCACAAAAATGAGGCATTTCCATCTAAAACTATTGTATGCTAGTGTCTTTTCTTAATAACAAACGGCTCTTCATTGTAACGCAGTATCTTGGATCTCTAACAATCAGCAATATTCCTTTGTTAGGAAGGACTCGTGTTTTTCCATCTGTTTAGTAAGCATACTACTCACTGTGGACGAGCAGAGACCAGGATAAAATCAAAAAACTCTTTTTATGCTCAGGGCTTCACTTGCGATAACGCTGTCAGCCCTGCCAGGCGTGCACTGAGCTTTAATAAACAGACAGTAACACAGTCCGCACTTCTTACAATGAACGCCTCCATTTACATGCCTCGGTTCATGTATTCCCTCGGCGAGGGCCAGCATTCCCATGAAACTCCAACAATGTTTAGACACTACTGGCCGGCTGTGGGCTATACATCAAACATGCAAGCTCCCTTAACGATGAAGAAAAGAACAGTTACGTCTACTGATGTCAGCTGAGACTCAAGCAAAGGAAAATTACTCGGGGCGCAGATCTGCTTGCGTCCCGAAATTATTTTTGGTGCTTGATGTTTTTCTCTAATCAAAGACATACCATGCTTAGACAGTAAATCTTTATTCATGATTTTGCACACGATGTAGAGGTATTTAGTGCGATAAGCCAGCTAATACAGAAAGTGTTACTGTAAACAGTGAATGGAAAGCTGTTTTTAAAATTGGCAGTGTTTATCATTTGCACAGCTGTGATATGTTTTGTTCTTCAATCAGACAGGTGTATCAAGTATATGCTTTTAATGGAGGTGGCAGTGTACATGCTAGATGGTGGATCTGTCACGGTCTGCAAGTCTCTTACCGCCGTAGGCTGCAGTGCTAGGAGGGACGCCTGGTTTCTTACTGGTTCTGGACTGCCCAAGATAAGGGAGACCCCTTCTAGTAGCCACAGTGCTTCTGACTAGAAAAAATTCCAAGAATGTGAAAAAACCTCTATCACAGGAACTCCGGAAAAAGAGAGAAAAAAAACAATGAAAAAGACAAAAAGTAGAAGTCAATTTTGCAGGGAAAAAGCAGGAGCGAGTGGAAAACTGGAAACAGGAGTGAGGATAACCACCAAGACGGAAGTGTTTGCAACGCAAAGAAAGAAGGAACCGCAGTGGTTATATACTTTTAAACAGGAAGTGATAAAACCGGAAAACAAACAACTTCATCTTGAATTGGGAAAGACTACATAGGAATGAATGGGAAGAAAAGCCAAGTAGAAAAGGAAAGACACAATCCATGCTCGGAAGACAACCACGACAGAAGAAGACAATATGGAGACCCAAAAAGAAAGAAGACAATAAGAAGGAAGAAAAAGAAGAAAAAAAAAAAAGGAAAATAACTGAGTAGGTAAGTGGGGGGGAAGGTCAGGGAGCCTGCCTGGGGCCATTGCACGACCCGGAGTGCGAAACGAGACTCCTGGGCAGCATCGCAGCATGAAAAGCCATGCCAACAACAAAAGACGGGCCGCGGCGGTTCCGGCATCCCGACTGGGCATCCTGACTGGGGCTTGCAAAAGTCTAGGCGTCACAGTAGGTCCCGTCTCTGAGGACCCGGGCTAGTCCAGTAAAAGAGAAACAAAACTGCAAATCAAACATTGAGCATGGACTGAAGAAGCATCTTCCCAAGAACAGTCACTGAGGGGCTAACCTTTCCTGTGAATCATGAATTGAAGCTTGTTCCGAAAAATGAGTGTTTATCATTTGCACAGCTGTGATATGTTTTGTTCTTTAATCAGACAGGAGTATCAAGTATAGGCTTTGAATGGAGGTGGCAGTGTACATGCTAGATGGTGGATCTGTCACGGTCTGCAAGTCTCTTACCGCCGTAGGCTGCAGTGCTAGGAGGGACGCCTGGTTTCTTACTGGTTCTGGACTGCCCAAGATAAGGGAGACCCCTTCTAGTAGCCACAGTGCTGCTGACTAGAAAAAATTCCAAGAATGGGAAAAAACCTCTATCACAGGAACTCCGGAAAAAGAGAGAAAAAAAAACCGATGAAAAAGACAAAAAGTAGAAGTCAATTTTGCAGGGAAAAAGCAGGAGCGAGTGGAAAACTGGAAACAGGAGTGAGGATAACCACCAAGACAGAAGTGTTTGCAACGCAAAGAAAGAAGGAACCGCAGTGGTTATATACCATTAAACAGGAAGTGACAAAACTGGAAAACAAACAACACCATCTTGGATTGGGAAAGACTACATAGGAATGAATGGGAAGAAAAGCCAAGTAGAAAAGGGAAGACACAATCCATGCTCAGAAGACAACCACGACAGAAGAAGACAATATGGAGACCCAAAAAGAAAGAAGACAATAAGAAAGAAGAAAAAAGAAGAAAAAAAGGGAAAAGAACTGAGTATGTAAGTGGGGGAGAACATCAAGTAGGCTGCTTGGGGCCATTGCACGACCCGGAGTGTGAAACGAGACTCCTGGGCAGCATTGCAGCATGAAAAGCCATGCCAACAACAAAAGACGGGCCGCGGCGGTTCCGGCATCCCGACTGGGGCTCGCAAAAGTCTCGGCATCATAGTAGGTCCCTTCCCAGAGGACCCGGGCTTGTGTGGGAAAAGAGAAACAAAACTGCAAATCAAACGTTGAGCATGGACTGAAGAAGCATCCCAAGAACAGTCACTGAGGGGCTAACCTTTCCTGTGAATCATGAATTGAAGCTTGTTCCGAAAAATGAGTGAATCACAGATCTCCTGTACCTCATGTTCAGGATTGTCCATCCACAGAAAGAGGAGGAGGACACTGAAAACGCTTATGGTAAGGATCAGAAACAAAAAGCTTGAGTTGTGAAACATGAAACACTGGATGAACCTTCCAAGTCTGAGGTGAACGTAGTCGAACAGCAATCGATTCAATAATTGGAGTACTTGAAAAGGACCATAAAAGCAGGGTTTGAATTTGTTCTGAGAGAAATGAAAAGCCAGAAATTTGGAAGAAAGCCATACCTTGTCTCCTGGCTGGTAAGATGGTTCAGATCGACGTCGGCTATCAGCCCTTCTTTTTACAGTTTGTTTAGAAGCCAAAAGTGTAGTACGGATCAGGTCCTGAATATGGCAGTCACCGAGCAAATGATGTAACCACAGAAAAGGAGGTAGCACACGAGGAATTGTTGGGAAGGTCTTGGAATGGAAGCCATAGGTGCAAAGAAAAGGTGTGATCCTGTTGCACTATGCACCGTATTATTATATGAAAACTCAGCTAATGAAAGGAAATTAGACCAGTTACTTTGTGTGGCATTACAGAAACAATGTAAATACTGTTGAAGTTCCTGATTCAAGCGTTCAGTTTGACTGTTCGTCTGTGGATGAAATCACGATGAAAGAGAGACATCAATATGTAATGAGTTACAAAAAGCCTTCCAAAAGCGTGATGTTGGGGTCCCCAATCTGAAATGATTAGTTGTGGAAGACCATGTAGATGAAAGTTATCTTGCATGAAAATATGGCTCATTTCTTTGGATGAATGCAATTGCTTTAAGGCTGTGAAATGCACCACCTTGGTAAATGAATTAACGGTTACCATAATGACATGATTCTCTGAAGAAGATGATAAAGAATATATAAAATCTGTAGACAGGGTATGCTATGGAGCAGAGGGAACAGGCAAAGGCATCAATAATCCTGCTGGTTTGGTCCGAGTTGGCTTAGTTTGAGCACATGTAGGGCATGATGTTACGCAGGATTCGGCATCGGTTTTAGGTGTAGGCCACCAAAAAGAACGTAGGAGCAACTCCTGTGTCTTCTTGATTCCACAATGTCCAGCCACAGGAGAATCATGACACATCTGTAAAACCTTGGTCTGTACTTACTTGGTCACCAAAAATAGAGAGCTTTGATGATAGAAGTAGTCCTGATTCTTTTGTAATTGAGAACTCAAGATATTCCATTCATCAAGTGGAAGGTATTGATATTCTGTCTTAACACAATCAAGAAAGGACTGGGCAACTCTAATGATTCAACTGGGTTCTATTATTTTTGGAGAGGAAGTGTTAGCGTTTTCTGGATAGCGATGAGATAACGCATCAGCTACTAGGTTCTGAGATCCAGCAATATAGGTGACTACAAAGTCATATTGGCTGAAAAAGAAAGCCCATCTTACCTGCCGGCTATTTCAACACTGGAAATTTCAGAGGCATTGCAGATTTTGGTGATAGGTTCTTGCTTAAAATGGTTCTTTTGTCCTCATAAGGAAATGGCTCCATTCTTTACAGGCAGCCTTGTGAGCAAGTAATTTCCATTCTCACACAAAATAATTGCATTCCGCTTTAGTCGGTATGTGGGATAAGTAAAAGACAGGATGCTTCAAGCCATTGTCTTCTTGTTTCTGAATTAAGACCGCACCAATAGCTCTCTCTGAGGCGTCAGTGACCGCTATAACCATCTTGGTTGTATTCGGGTGTTGTAAGATAGGAGCTTGGGTAAAAGCCCATTTCAGATTTTGAAAGGCCATCTCTGCACTTTCAGTCCAGACAAATCCCTTCTTCAGATTTTCTCCTTTGATGGTCTGAGTGATAAAACTTTGTTGATGGGCAAAGTCTTGTATGAATTGCCGATAAAGGTTGGAGAAGAGGGAGAGGGACAATCCAAAATATCTTATACTTCTGTCTTGTTAAATTCACAATTTTCAGGTTTGCAATATAGCTGATTCTGTCTGAGTCTTTCCAAAACCTGAAGTACCTGTTCAGTATGTTGTTCAGGTATGCAAGAATATACTAGAATGTCATCCAGGTATATCACCACACTGTGATTCAATAAATCAGAAAACATGGGAGTCCATGAATCGTTGGAATATTGTGGGTGCGTTTGTTAAACCAAAGGGCATGACTCAGTATTCATAATGGCCAATGGAGTATGAAAAGGTGTTTTCCATTCATCTCCTTCCTTGATACGTAAGAGATGATAGGCACCCCTCAGATCCAACTTTGTAAACCTCTTGGCACCTTGAACTGTGTCAAGTACATCCCTAATAAGGGGTAAGGGATATCGATCCTTGATGGTTATCTTGTTCAGTCCACTAAAGACAACAGAGGGACGCAGATCTTTTGATTTCTTTGGAATGAAAAAAAGAGGAGCCCCAGCAGGAGATGAGGAGGGGGCGATTAAACCATTCTGTAGATTATCATCTAGGTATTCTTTAGGTTCCTTCTTTTCCTGTTTGGTCAATGAATACATTGGTCCAAACTTAACTACTTCACCTGGAATCAAAGGGATGGCACAGTCATAAACCCGATGTGGAGGTAAATCTGATTTTCTAGGCTTCTGGAATACATCACAGTATTTTTAATAACAACTTGGTACTCCCTGTATCATGTAAATAGAGCAGGTTGTATCTTTAAAAAAAAGGATTGCACCTTTAGGGGACCAATGAGAGTCTTTGGAGTAACAGTTCTGTTGGCAAAATTGTGATGATAAAGATATTGTTCTTGTTTCCCAATTAATATAAAGGTTGTGCCGAGTCAGCCAAGGAATTCCTAGTATCATGGCATGATTAGGAGAAGATATTAGGTCAAAAGTAATGTGTTCCTGATGTTTTCCAAAACGCAGACAGAGGATGGGTGTAGTATCCACCAATGGTCCTGAGGTTAGCGTGGAGCCTTCTACTGTATGGACTTTTTCCGGCATCTCTTTTCGAACTCGTGGTATACCTATTTCTTTGGCCCAAGTCTCATCCAATTATATATTGCTTCTCCACAATCCAATGATGCAAATACTTGCTCTTCTTGATTCTGGAAATACTGCACGGTAATGGACAGTATAAACAGAGCTGTGGTATTCTCTTTGGAGGAACATATTGAATGTAAGTCTACTCCTCCCATTCCCTTCCTCCTCACAGGGGGCGGGAGCTGGTGTTTCCCATAGGTCTGGAAGAACGGACGGGACACATCAGGATCAAGTGACCCGCCTTCCCACAGTAAAGACAAACTCCCTTTTGTCGCCTATCTTCTCTTTCTGTTTCAGATAAAGGACCACAGATTAGGTCTATCCCCATGGGTTCTTCTTCTGTAGACTTATTCACCTCAGGATGGACTTTGTCAGAACGACGGGTTGTGGAACGGGGTAGTCCAGACTGTACTGTAATCAAGTCTTTCTCCTTTCTATCTTGCGTTCCCACAACTGATACTCTATGTTCAATACTTGATCCATCAGTTCTTACAGGGATTCTAATTGAGTATAATGCACCAATTTATCCTTTATCGCTTCTCTAAGTCCACGACAAAACAGGGTTGCAAAAGTGCGTTACACCCAAGTGGTCTCAGCTGCTAACTGTTTAAATAGGGTTATGTATTGCAATACATCCTGTTTGCCTTGCAGTATATCGCCTAATGCTT
Organism: Pleurodeles waltl; assembly: GCF_031143425.1. NCBI lineage: Eukaryota > Metazoa > Chordata > Amphibia > Caudata > Salamandridae > Pleurodeles > Pleurodeles waltl. The sequence goes on along the minus strand of NC_090447.1, from coordinate 1,336,042,554 downwards.
CTTCAGCAGCAGCCTCCAGCCCGGGTCATTCAAGCATCTGTTTAAAGAGTTTACGAAAGGCAGGATAATTGGATCCTCACCAGATACCAAGGGGACTGCCCAAGCTAGTACGGGACTAGACAAGGCACTGATCAAATAACCCACCTTGGCTTTGTCAGATGAAAATTGGAAGGGTCGAAAGGCAAAGAAGACTGTCAAAGAGTCAAGAAATACCTTTACTTTATGAGGATCACCGGTGTCAAAGTGGACACCAGAGGTAAATTCATAGGTTGAGAAGTCAAGGCTTGCCATAGTTCAGTATTCTCAGCGCAATGTTGTTGTAATTCTTGGGCTTGTTGTTGCAAAGTTTTAAGCAGGGATTTTGCATTCTCTACGACATCATCATGTGGTTCATCCATGGTCCTCATGCAACACTGGTTCTTTTGGCGTTGCAATCTGTCGCGGTCTGCACGTCTCTTACCGCCGTAGGCTGCAGTGCTAGGAGGGACGCCTGACTTCTTACTGGTTCTGGACTGGCCAAGATAAGGGCAACCCCTTCTAGTAGCCAGGGTGCTACTGACTAAAAAAATGCCAAAGCAGACCATACCCTCCAGAAGGAGTCCCAGAGGAAAAACCGAAGGAATGAGAAAAAAACCTCTATCACAGGAACTCCTGAAAAAGAGAAAAAAAACAATGAAAAAGGCATCAAATATAAGTCAATTCCACAGAAAAAAGCAGGAGCGAGTAGAAAACTGGAAACAGGGGTGAGGATCACCACCAAGAGGGAAGTGTTTGCAGCGCAAAGAAAGAAAGAACTGTAGTGCGTATATACCATTAAACAGGAAGTGACAAAACAGGAAAACGAATGACACCATCTTAGATTGGGAAAGGCTACATAGAAATAAATTAGAAGGAAAGCCAAGTAGAAAAGTAAAGACACAATGCATGCTGGGAAGACAACCACGACAGAAGAAGACAATATGGAGACCCAAGAAGTAAGAAGACAAGAAGAAAGAAGAAAAAAAATAGGGAAAAGAACTGAGTATTTAAGTGGGGGGGAAGGTCAGGAAGGCTGCAGGGGCCACTGTATGACCCGGAGCTCGAAACAAGACTCCTGGGCCGCATCGCAGCATGAAAAGCCAGGCTGACAACAAAAGACGGGACCCAGCGGTTCCAGAGTCCCGAGGCGCAGACTGCCGGCCTGACCAAGGCCCACAAAAGGGATGCTGCAGTAGTCCGCGGCATCACAGGATCCACGGTTCGATTTGATTTGTCTCACTCATGGAGAGTTTTCAAAGATGAATTGACTTAACACTGCCTCTTACTTGAAAGCATTGCCTCTCAAGGAAACGGTGGATGAAAAAGCCTCATCTGTGGAAACAAAAAAATCAGGAAACGTAAGACGCAGAAATCATTCATACTGCCTTAGTTCAGCAAGTTTGTTCAATTAAAACCACCATTTGTCACAATACTAACGAAGAAGGTATTGCTTTCTAAAGAGGAGTGTATTTGGTAAGGATGTGCAAAGTTTTTACTTTGCCAGCACTGTCATAGATAAGCAAATTAATTTTTTCCATTGTTGCCAAGTCAATGTAATGTGCTACGCTTGGCAAGAGGGAGACGCTGATTCACAACATCCCATGGATGAGATGTCGCCTAGCAAGGAATTGTGAACCTGCAACGCTCTAGCTATAAAAAGTACTGGGGATGATGTGGAGGTTGGACAGGGAATTGTATGGGAGGGTGGGATGTAAAGAGTTCGAGAGCAGTTACTGTGGCACTTATCAGTACTTAGGGCTGGGTACAACAGGGATGGCGATGTGTGGGCAGTGCTTACTGTGAGCCAATGGTTTCAGGTGGGTGGCACTGGCACTCATTTTTGGGACCAGGTACTTACTTCTCTGCACCAGTCATTGACATAGAGCAAGAGAGGCAAAAATATACAAAGCAGAAAGACGGATAGAGGACAACAGCAAAACTGTCACAAAGGGAGAAAGCAAGAACCTCCAAGAGTGATATAAGGTATGGAGTGTCTGATAGTGGGTTAAAAAAATACGAGGTGGATTTGAGGTTAAGCAGTCTTGGTATTGGGCGCACCAACATTTAATTGCACTTGCCACAGGGTTCTGAGCAGAGCTTTGTACACCAGCACTCATTTTTTTTAATTACAATTTATGCGCTGTGTGGGGACAAGAGGATCATGGCTAGAGTTTGGATTTCACTTTGCCTTGGGAAGGTGTAGGCTTATGATGGCGTACGGCCACCACATTGTGCCAATCCATCCACAGTCCTCTGTCAGGGTCTGAGAATTGGTGACCAGATCTTATGTACTATATCCTTATTTCAAAATATCTCTACTTTCTCCTCCAGTGCAACACTCTTAACATGGTATTAGCCTGTCAGATGGAAGGCCCCCAGCCTGACACTGTGATTTAAGAAAATTGAATAACCAGTTCTCTGTAAGCAACATATTTCTACAATGTCATCCATGTCTGGTTATATGGCACTTCAGTGAGTAGGATGGACAGTGTGGGGCCATTTCACTCAGTACTATATAACAATAATATTTAAAAGTAGAAAACAAATACAATGGGGCCTAATCCCAAACTGCATTTTGTAGTATGTTTAATAATGCTAATCACTCTAATCACTAACCTGCATGCAGAGGTTTCCGCCTGCGTAGATCTCCACATACATAGGCTTACATTTTAGGAGTAAATGTGGAATGGGCAAGGGTAGTGGGTGGAAAATGAGAAATATTTACTACAAAATGGGAGGGCTTAAGGGAGGAGTGAGGTGAGGTTAAGTGTGTGTCAAAGAGGGGTTAATACAGGCATGCACCCACCCACCCACAAAAAAATAGGCCCATTGATAATCACATGCTGAACTTCTATAGTTACTACTGCCAAAATGTACACAAAACAACATAAATGTACTTCAGCTCAGACATGGAGTAAGCCCAGCATCACACATGGTCTCATAGCAAATCCTGAAGATGGGGACTTAAACTAGAACTTCACAGGAAGCAATGTCAAAATAAATTAATATATTTTGTGTTCTTAAAAGCATAGACACTTTAACATAGTGTTAAAAATAGATGTGAACAATAAATAAATAGTATTTTATTTTAAAATAGTGTAATAACTTTGCATACATGTCATTTCATTTTTAACTAAATAAATACATTCAAATTAATTCTATAAATAACATTTGGTAACTTTTAATATATAATAAATACATAGCAAAGTGTTACTTTAGGTGAGATTTTTTACCAAAAAAATCTTGCAAAAATTACTTTTAATTAAATTCAATGTTATTAAATTAAATTAATGTTAATGCAAAATTAAACTGATTTTGTTCTACATTTAAAATAAATATATACATTTAATTTAAATTAAGATTTACCCTGACAAATTTTAACTATCTTTTTGAGGTTTGATATATATTTTCACTTTTCCCTATATTTTGCCATAGGATGATCTTTGCCCTTGTAGTGAAGACCTTTGCCTGCATGTAAAAAGTTACTAATAGTAACTTTACACATGTAAATTAGTCTTCATCCCTTCTGGTAAAATTACACTTGTAAATGATGAATAGTCAACAGTAGTACATTTACTACAAAGCATAATAGTAAATTTACATGTGTAGATTTACTCTTGTGTAAATTTCCATTATTGAATAGGCTCCATGTGTATCTAAAATGTCACTATTATATTGAGCAAAACATAGCATCTTAGACTTGTTGAAAAACAGATTCATTTAGTTCTTTACAGCACCTAATCATGCTGAGAAAACATATGATGCAACTGAGAGATAAATTACAGGTGGATCAATCATATAACAAAGTGCCTCTAATTCTCTATGATATTTGATCCTTACACTCTTGAATAAAATAAACTTTTTTTCCCTGCAAGGTCAGTTGTTTTTGTATATACTTGTGTAAAGGCACAAATTTACTAGCATTTTGAGCTGGGCCTGCACTACAAACATGACAAAACCAAGGCAAAGTTTCTAATTGAGATTTACTCTTCAGAGCAAAGCTTATTTTGCGCTGGAAAGTAGCTTTAGACCTACTGTGCATCAACAGGGCTTACCATCAGTGATACATTCAACCAACTATGGTTTTTGATGCAGAGCTCTAGCTACTAAAAAAAGTAGGCAGGGCTTTGTGCCAAAAAAGGAAGTCACATTGAGACAGGTGTAATGTTTAAGAAAATGTTTCTTTTCTCCAAAAAATTTAAACTTTGATGTATGGAGTATTGTACAGCACGCATACATATTTTGAAAAGTTTAAAACTTTCCAAGCATAGGCCTCATTACAACCCTGGCGGTCAGTGATAAAGTGGCTGTAATACTGCCAACAGGCTGGCGTGAACTACCCCCAGATCGGCAGCCACTTTACCACACCGACCGCCAGAGCGGAAACAATGGGCACCACGGCGGTAGCCGCCTACAGCCAGGCGGAAGTCAATGTTCAGCCCACCATATTACATCAACACAATCCGCCACCTTTTCTGGGGCGGTACCAATTACATCAAAAGCCTGGCGGAAACACTACACAGAAGGGAAAGGACTCACCATTGGAGACACAGGGCACAACCACGCTGCCATCGACCCTGAGCTGCAGATCTTTCCAATGATCTTCTACGTCCTGCTCCACCACGAACACCAACAATAGCGAAGACGACCACGGTGAGTACAGCCGCCTAGCACACAGGGGAGGAGTGGAGGAAAAAGAGAGTGACACACACACACTCAACACACACCCCCACCTCTAACACAATACACACAATCAGCTGCAGTAATAAAACATATTTACCCCGTACCCCTGAGGAATAATGCAAGGACAACAGGAATGTGATAAAGTGAGTGTATTAAGATCAACACATTAGAAAAACGAAAATGCTATGCAACTGATATATACATATGTACAATTCAAATGACACTACCCAGTACTCATTGTGCATGGGCCACAGGGCCACAGGCCATAGTCCAAGGCCCCACTTCTTACTTGCAACAGCACGGAGAGAACACTGCAGGCGCATCCTTAGGAAAATAGGCAGGCAGCTCAAGGGGACAGGGAACGGGGGTGGCACCTTAGCCGGCAGATGAAAGAAGACCACTGGTTCTGGAAGGGGCAACATGCCCCATGCTTGATCCTGGAGAGTGCAAGGCCACAGTCTCTCAAGTGGGTGATTTGCCCACTGCTTAGTCCAGGGGAGTGCAAGGCCACAGTCTCTCAAGTGGGCGACTTACCCACTGCTTGGTCCTGGGGAGTGAAATGCCACAGTCTCGCAAGTGGGTGACTTGCCCACTGCTTGGTCCTGGGGAGTGCAAGGCCACAGTCTCTCAAGTGGGTGACTTGCCACTGCTTGGTCCTGGGGACTGCAAGGCCACAGTCTCTCAAGTGGGTGATTTGCCCACTGCTTGGTCCTGGGGAGTGCAAGGCCACAGTCTCTCAAGTGGGTGATTTTCCCACTGCTTGGTCTTGGGGCGTGCAAGGCCACAGTCTCTCAGGTGGGTGTCTGACCCACTGGTTCTGAAGGGGGCATCGTGCCCTGTGCTTCTCATCCTGGGGAGGCTGGGGTTGGTGGGTGTCTGACCCACTGGTTCTGGAGGGGGCATCGTGCCCTGTACTTTTCATCCTGGGGAGGCTGGGGTTGGTGGGTGTCTTACCCACTGGTTCTGGAGGGGGTATTGTGCCCTGTGCTCTTCATCCTGGGGAGTGAAAGGTCACAGTCTCACAGGTGGGTGTCATACCTATGGGATTTGCAGGTGGCAGGCAGCACAGCAGCCCATGGAGGCACGACTACATACCGTCCACCGGCGGTGATGGCTGCTCAATGGTGGTGGTGCTGCTGCTGCTTGTGGTAGGTGAATGCTCCAGCCCATCCTCTGCAGCCTCGGGTGACTGCCCACTGGTGGTGGTGGTGGTGGTGCTGCTGCCACTACTAGTGGTGGGGAGGAGGCTCCAGCCCATCCCCTGCAACCTCAGATGGCTGCCCTCTGGTGGTGGTGGTGCTGCTGCCGCTGCTAGTGGTGGTAGGGGAGGCTCCAGCCCATCCCCTGCCGCCTCGGTTGGCTGCCCACTGGTGGTGGTGGTGGTGCTGCTGCTGGTGGTGGGGGATGGGGTCCAGCCCATCCCCTGCAGCCTCGGATGGCTGCACAACCATGGTTGGTGATGGGGACTCTGTCAGAGTCCCTGCACCAGGCCCCTTGTCCTTCATGCCAGCTGGTGCTGGCTACTTGCCCTTCTTGGCAGCAGCTGGGACTGACTCCTTGCCATTCCGGGGACCAGATGGGGCTGGCTCTTTCAACCTCTGAACAGGTGCCCTGGATCCTTTCCCACCACAAGTGTGTTAGAAGACTACTGGGCCCCTGGACTGGGTGGCTGAGGTGCTTGCCTGGCTTTTTGCCACCCTGGCCAGGTGAGAAGGATGGGAGGGAGGGGTAGGGAAGAGGTCAATGGTGGAGAGGGAAAGCTTCTTAGGGACATTGGGATGGTAAGAGGGAGAAGGTTTGGGAGTGGAGGAAGAGGGAGTGGTTGTAGGTGGTGTCTGTCTGCTGTGTTTGGGTGCAGGTGCATGGGCTGGATGCTGATGTGAGGTGGATGGCTGTTGGGTGTCTGAATGCTTGCATTTGTGTACTTTAGGATGGGGTGGGACACAGTGGGAAAGGACACAGGGGATGTGTGCATGGCTGTTGTGGAGGTGTCTGCCAGTGATGTGTGTGCTCTGCTAGGTGTGGTGGTGATGTTGGTGGTGGATGAGGATGTAGTGCATGCAGGTGTGAGTGTAGACGCAACTGGGAGGGTGGTGGAGGGGGAGACAGTGGAAATAGTGGATGTTGTTGTGTCTGCAACTGGATGGTGTTTGTGTGGGTGCCTGTGGGATGATGTGTGATGCTTGTGTTTGCATGTGCCACTCTTGTGTGCATGCTCGTTTGCCTGTGTGCTTGGGATAGGTTGGGGTTGAGGGGAATGGGATTGGGAAGAGGAAGTTGGAGGAGACAGAGTGGAAACAGGGACAATGGCTGCCATCAGAGAGGAGGCCAGAGCCTTGACTGATCTCTGTTGGGACGCCAAGCCAGTGTGAATGCCCTCCAGGAATGCAGTAGTCTGTTGCATCTGGGCTGCCAGCCCCTGGATGGCATTCACAGTGGTTGACTGCCCTACAGAGATGGATCTCAGGAGGTCAATAGCCTCCTCACTCATGGCAGCAGGGCTAACTGGGGCAGAGCCTGAGGTGCCTGGGGCGAAGGAGATGCCCGCCCTCCAGGGTGAACGGGCACGGGCAACTCGATGAGGGGCTGCAGGGAGGGCGGTGCTGGTACGGGGGTGGCAGCTGTACCTGGGGTGGTCACCAATGTGTCCGCCACCACCAAGGAGCTTCCATCGGAGGAGGTATCTGTGTCCGAACTGTCCCCTCCAGTCTCCACCGTGGTGCTCCCCTCACCCTCCGTCCCAGTGGTGCCCTCACCGTTGGTGAACTCTGCCTCCTGGGTCCTGTGGGATGCAGCTCCCTCTGTCACCGGTGCCTCTGCTCCTCCGTCAGATGATGCTAATGCACATAAGGACAGGGTGACAAAACCAAAAGGGGGGGAAGAGACAAAGGATACACTAGGTCAATGGCTGCACCAACACCACCGTTTGGTGTACACAACACCCTCACATACATGAAACAGCCCTATGCACTATGCATTGCACTACCAGTTATAATGCTAGCAACCAAGGCATGGGGAGGGGCACACAGCGCCAAATGCAGCACACCTGGGACTCAGACTGCCCTGACCAGTTGTGGATGCCTACGAACTAGGTAGCAGAATTATCACTTCAGAACCCTGGCCAACATGGGACCTACTCTGCAATGTCAGGCCTAAGCTAGCGGTACGCCCGACACGCATCCCAGACCCGGATACCACCCTACCATGCATGAGTTGTGATGACGGGTACTGTACTCACCCCCTTGTGGCTGCTGTGATGCCCCCAAGCGCCCATCCATCTCTGGATAGGCCACTGCCAGTATGCGGGCCATCAGGGTGCCAGGGTTCAAGGGGCACCCCTTCCTCGTTGGGAGGCCATCCCCAGCTGGGCCTCCGCCGTCTTCCGTGCCTAGTGTCTCAGGTCCTCCCACCATTTACGACAGTGGGTGCTCCGCCTGCTGTAGACCCTCAGGGTCCGCATGTACTTGGTGATTGCACACCATATACCCTTCTTTTGATGAGCGCTGACCTGCAGAGGAAATACACACATGAAATGGTATCAGTCTGACCGTCTGGCCTGTTACACTTATGGCCCACCATACCAGTTTCCCTCACCATTCACACACACACACACATGGCCCAGCACACAAGCCATACGCCACCCAGGAGACATCCACCTAAACCCCTACACGAGGCCTTCACACACACCAATCCATGCATTCATGCCATATGCATCGTACCCACAGTTTACTCACCTGTTGGTCTGGAGGCCCATACAGCAGTCCATACTGGGGTAGGACCCCATCCACCAGTCTCTCCAACTCCACTGAGGTGAAGGCAGGGGCCCTTTCCCCAGTCACACGGGCCATGGTAGGTTCCAGACACAGGTCCCAGCAGCACATACAGTGTAGGTCCTTTCCTGTTGAAGGTCAGGTAGCAAGTGAGGAATCAGCTAGAAAATGGAAGTCACATCCACGGCGGTGCAGAACGTCACCACCGGCGTAGATCACCATTGGCCACTGTTCCCCTTAGGGCCCAATGTTAGCCAATGAGGAGTTGCACGGTGGTTCCTGACCGCCTACCGCAACGGCGCACAACATCAGCGGAATTACCTCACTTCCACCTGTCCCTTCACACAGTACAGGCAGATGCCATTTCAGAGGGGTTGGGCAGGCCCTGGATAATAACTGCGTCACAGTTAAAAATTGGACATACAGGACAAATCCCACTTATCCATTACTTGTTAACATCAAGCATTGTACTGTTGTGTCTCCAATGTACAGTTTGTGATCGGCTCCTACTCTTTTGTCACTTAGACTGCAACCGCTGCGGATAAATAGGAGATGGAGACTTACCCCTGTGTACAGACCCTGGTGGACTTGACAACAATGGAGGACAAGCACATTATCCTCACCTATAGACTTGACAGGGCGACAATCATAGAACTGTGTGCCCAACTAGAGCTTGATCTGATATCTGCTATCTGTCACCCCACTGGGTTCTCCCCTCTATCTGTGCTGCATTTCTTGGCAACAGGTTCTTTCCAAGTGACAGTGGGCTTGGCAGCAGGAATGTCACAGCCAATGTTCTCAATAGTGCTGACAAAAGTGTTGTCTGCCCTGATTAAACACATGTGCAGCTACATTGTTTTTCCCCAGATGGAGGATTTAGCCACAGTGAAAGCCTACTTCTATGCAATGGGACATATGCCCAACATAAGTGGGGGGATTGGTGGTACTCATATTGCATTTGTTCCCTCCCGGCAAAATGAACAGGTGTACAGAAATCTTAAACAATTTCACTCAATGAATGTACAGATGGTGTGCTTGGCAGACCAGTACATCTCCCATGTCAATGCTAAGTATCCTGGGTCTGTGCATGATGCCTTTATCCTGAGGAATAGCAGCATCCCAAATGTGTTGGGCCAACTACAGAGGCACCGGGTGTGGCTAATAGGTGAGGTCTGGTTCCCACCCAGCATATGTTGGCGTATGGGTATGGTGTGGGCCATATAGGATAGTGTGTGGCTAAATGTTGTCCCTCGATATTTGTAGGTGACTCAGGTTACCCCAACCTATCATGGCTACTGACCCCTGTGAGGAATGCCAGGACAAGGGCAGAAGAATGGTACAATGAGGCAGATGGGTGAACAAGAAGGACAATTGAACATAACTTCGGCCTCCTGAAGGCAAGGTTTCAGTGCCTCCATCTAACTGGTGGATCCCTGTGCTACTCACCCAAGAAGGTCTGCCAGATAATCGTGGCATGCTACATGTTGCACAACCTTGCCTTGAGACGCCATGTACCTTTTCTGCAGGAGGAGGAGGAGGCTGGAAATGGCCATGTGGCAGCAGTGGACCCTGTGGACAGTGAGGATGAGAAGGCAGAGGGTGAGGACAACAGAACAGCAGTGATATGTCAATATTTCCAATGACACACAGGTAAGACAGTGTTACTTCTCATTTCATTGTCATTATTTAGATTATCTCTGGCACTGGCATGCTGCCATTTCCCACTTCTATGCCTACACACTGTACCCTTTTGCAATTCATTTGGCAGATGTTGGTGCCCCACTATCGCTCCTGGTGTGATCACTGCAGGATACTACAGGTCTTTCCTATGAGACGATTACTGTACAGTTGAATTGTAATGTTTGAACCTGGTTAAAGGGATACATACTTAAAAAATCTTACATACTCCACACTTGTATTTTTCCAAGAGGTGTTTATTGAGGTACTAAGAAGTAGAAGGGCAAGTGCAAGGGGATGGGGTAATAATGGAGGAAAGTTCAGGGTATTGTTCCAGTCTGTAGCACAGGTGCATTGTCCATGGGGACATAGGCAGGGGAGCATCAGCAGTTCAAGGTGGACAGGGTGACAGAGTGGGACACAAGGGTGACAATCAGGAGAGTCTCATTTCCTGGCAGGGGTCTTGGCAATTGTCTCTGGCTTCTGCCTGGATCGCAGGGAATGTTTGTGGGGTGGGTCTCCTTCTGCAGGGGGAGGGGTGCTGGTGGCCTGTGAGTCCTGTGGCGAGGCCTCTTGTAAACTAGCGGCAGCAGAGGTGGAAGGCTGTTCAGATGTCTGGCTAGTGGCAGGGGCCCTCATAATGTTGGCCATCTCTGCCAGCACCCCTGCTATGGAGACCAGGGTGTTGTTGATGGCCTGCAAGTCCTCCCTGATCCCCTGCTACTGTCCCTCCTGCAGCCACCTGTTCTCCTGCACGTTGTCCAGGATCTGGCCAAGCGTATCCGGGGAATGTTGGTATGCTCCCAGGATCTCGGTCAGTGCCTCCTGGAGAGTCAGTTCCCTGGTCCTGTCCTTCCCCAGCGCACAGCACTCCTCCCATATTCCCTGGTGGCCTGTGCCTCTGTCCCCTGAACCGTGTGCCCACTGCCACTGACCTCAGGTCCCTGATTGTCTTGGGTATGGAGTGCCCCGGGGTCCCTGTAGTGGTGGACACACTGCTGACTGACATGTCCTGAGGACAGAGGTATGGGTACGATGGGTGGGTGCTGTGGTGGTGTTTCCAGAGGGGGAGTCTCTTTGGTGGTGTGTGACTGTGGCTGGGTAACCGGCTGTCCCGAGGTCCCTGATGGTCTAGGTTGGTCATCCAGATCCAGGCGACCAGAGTTGCTGTCATCACTGTGAGCCTCTTCAGTTGTGGGACTGGATAGTGCTGGATAGTGTGCCTCTTCTCCGCTGACATTGGCTGGGATACCTGTGGGGATGAAAATGCTGTGTTATTGTTTTTGTGTGTGACATATTGTGCATCAGTGGGTTGCCCTATTTGGTTGTAAGTGCCCTGGCAGCTTTAACTTGTGTAAGTTGGCATATGGTAGGCTAGCTGATTCTCTCTAGTGTGCATGCTTTGGTGATAGGAGTCTATGCAGGGCTGTGAGTGATGTCCATGCATTGGTGGTGCATGCAGGGCTTGCCATTGGGATGGGTGGGATGTGATGGTGGGGTGTGTGGGAGGTGGTAGAGTGATGGGCGTGAGGGTGAGGGTATGTGATGGCATGCAGGTAGGGGGGTAGTAGTAGTATAGAGTTGACTTACCAGAATCCAGTCCTCCTGCTACTCTGGCCAGGCTCTCAGGATGCATGATTGCCAAGACTTGCTCCTCTCATGTTGTTAGTTGTGGGGGAGGATATGGGGGTCCACTCCCAGTCCTCTGGATAGTGAGTTGGTGTCTTGCTGCTATGGAACGCACCTTCCCCGTAGGTTGTTTCACCTCTTCCTGATGTCGTCACTTGTTCTGGGGTGATGTCCCACGGCGTTGACCCTCTCCACGATCCTCTGCCATAGCTCCATCTTCCTAGCAATGGTTATCTGCTGCACCTATGCTCCAAATAGCTGTGGCTCTACCCTGATGACTTTGTCACCATGACCCTTAGCTCCTCCTCTGTAAATCTGGGGTATCTTTGTGGTGCCATGGTTGTTGTGTGAGGTGTGTAGGTGAGGGTGTATAGGGTGATGTGTTGGGGTGTTTGATGTGGGGTGTGTGGTTGGTGTATAGGTGTAGGTGGTGCGTGTCTCTGGTTTTGTCTTTAGTTGTGGTGTCTGTCTCTGCTTTTTTCATGTTCGTAAAGGGTCGTGGGTAATATGTGTGTGTGTTTTATAGTGGTGAGAGTGTGTGGGTGTAGTGTATGTATGGGTGTCAGGTGTATGTTATTCAAATTGACCAATGTAATGTTTTTTTATGTGTGTGTGTATTTTGAGCGAGGCGGTATGTACAGCCAATGTTTTACCGCTGTTGTCCGCCGTGGGTCATAATCTGGTGGGCGTTGTTCTGTTGGCATAACAGTGTGGGTTTTGATACCACTAGTTTAGCACCGACCTTTGGTCTGGCGGACTTGTGTCTGTGGCTGAATAGTGACAGATTTGTGTGTGTGTGTCATAATATGGTGAATGGATATCCACCACGGCACCAGTATGTTGGCGGCAGTCAGTGTGGTGGTGAGTGGGATTTACTGGCAATGTCATAATGAGTGCCATAGTGTTTTGCACTGGAAGGCTCAGCTTCTACTACAAAACCTATACTAGAATGCACGCACCCTGGCACTATGCAGCACTGTGGTGCGATGGTCTGTGTGTGGCAGGAGATAGACTATAGTGTGCCAGCTCAGGGTGGCAGACATACAGGGCCAGATGTATCATCACGGTCCTTTGCGATTCGGAAATATCGATTTTTAAGAAATTGCTATTTCTGACTCGCAAAGTGCCATGTATCACATTTGCGAATCGGTAATAGCGATTTCTTAAAAATCGCAAATGTTATTACCGAATCACAAATTGCGATACCGGCCCCATTCGCAGCTATGGGCCTGTTGGCCCATATCTGCAAATTTTTTGCATTTCCAAAATTACGATTTCTGATCCAGAAATCGCAATTTTGGAAATGCGAAACCCCAGGGTGCTGGGGGCATAAGGCCCCCTCTGCTGCACCCCAAAAAAATTTTTGGGGACATGTAAGGTGCACACATGCCAAAAGGGCATGTGTGCTTTACATGTACAATTTAAACATGCATTTTAAATGCATTTTTACATTTTGCACCAGGTTACCACCTGGTTTCTTTTAATGGTATTTTGCATGTGCAAAATGCCATTCTGCGAAAAATCGCAATTTGCGATTTTTTGCAGCATCTCCTTGCGATTTGGATTTTGCGATTCGCAAATTGCGACTCGCTAAACCAGGTCGCAACACAAGAAATCACAATTTTTGCAATTTCTTATTTGTGGTCTACGAATGCCTTTCATGCATCGCAGACCACTTTTTGCACTCGCAAACGGCCAAATATTGCGATTCGCACCGTTTGCGAGTGCAAAAAAATGTCATACATCTGGCCCACAGTGTCATATCTTAGAAGAAGGAGCTGTTCTGCTCTCTCCCATTCACACAAAGCTGCACAGCAGTTTAGGTGTAGCATGCAAAATCTGTTTGGAAGACCCATCTGCAGAACTTCAGACGTGGAGGTTGCCTCCTTACTGGCGACCTCCCTGCTGGCCCTATTATGACTTTTCCACTGGGAAAGTGGAGGCAGCTTTGTCGCCAGCTCGTAATTGAGCCGACGGCAATGCTGCTGCCTGCAGGGGGCCCCAGCACCCTCATAATGCGCACTGTTTGAACAGCAGACAGTGCGTATTACAAGTGTGCTGGGAGGGGGACTTCTACACTGCCCATGCCATGGCCCCTCTGTGGCCCCCTGCACCTGTGCTCTGCCAGCCTTTTCTTGATGGTGAAACGACCATGAAAAGGCTGATGGAGAAGCAGGTCGTAATCAGCAGGGCGGTGCTGACTTCGGTGATGTCCTGCCTGATTACAACCTGTACCCCCGTCAGCCCATGGGAAACATTGTTCCCAGCGGATACAGCGGTCATTGGTACTCTGACCGCCAAGCTCTTAATTTGGCGGTCAGACTGCCAAACATACAGTTGGCATGACTGCCACTGAAAGTCTGGCAGCCTATTGACCATCAGACTCGTAATAAGTCCCTTTACCTTAATCGTAAGGTATCCAGCAAACAGTGAATCTTCTTTCTAAGTGCTGAGAGCTTGTTCTTACTTTGAACACCAGTAACACTCTTGATCACAGAATGTGAGTTCTTTGATGATGGGTGTTCCCAGAAGTCTCCATACCCCTTCTTTTTCAGTGCATCTTCTACATGCACCATCCATGGACTTTTCCTGTAGTTGCCCATCTGTCTAAAATGCCACTTTATTCTATTGTGTAAATCAGTAGAGAGTTTGATTTGATTTGATTTTGCTGTTTCTAATGCGCAAGCAACTTCTTCCTAAAGAAGTATCCCATTACCAAATTATTACTGGCTGCAAAAAAATCACATGAAATCTAATTTTCACCTTTTCGTGCCTCAGATTGTGTAAAATATTTCCAAGCCTGAATCACAGCAATATTCTGTAAAAATGATTCTCTAGCATCTGAGAATCTATGAATCCACAATATACCAACAGTCCTGCACCATGTATTGCTGCCATAACAGCCAGCAGTTTATAAACTTGCAAGATTGCACTTAGGGCCTGATTACGACTTTGGCGGCCTCACCATGGGATTGCCAAAGCCATGGGGAGGACGCCACCATCATATCGGTGGTGCCCCTCCCCCCTTTAAAATGTTCCTGCCAGGCTGACTGGCGGAAACATTGTAATAGAGCATTCCCATTGGTCAGTCTGGCGGGAACAGTGCTACGGTATAGGACTCGGCTCCTTTAAGAGAGCCGAGTCCTATACCATAGCACAGAGGGGTCCACAAGCACCTTTGGAGTGCAGACAACATGCATTCTGATGGTTCTGGGCACGGGGAGCCCTGCAGTGGCTTTCTGCCAGCTTTTTCATGGCAGGGTCCCACCATGAAAATGCTGGGTGAAAGTGGGGTTGTAATTAGGCAGGCAGCGCTGAGTTCGGCGCTGCCATGACTGGTTACGAGTCTGACCACCAACACCTGGTCGGGATCTTTGATGGGTCTGTCTACCTGAGTCCTAATTGGGAGGTCAGACCGCCTGGAATGCGGCAGTCCAAACATCAACATGAGTATGGCAGTCTTCGGACTGCCGCACTCGTTAGAGGCTCTAATCCTATCAGAACTCATGCCATTCTCACAGTGAGGAACAGCACCTGCAGTTTTCCTCATAATACATACAGTTTTAATTTTTAGGTATTTCTATACCAACGTATGGTCAAATCTAACATTCAAGAAATCAAACTAGAAAACTCTCTCTAGTCAATTATACTTGATACCAAAGATATGCTTCAGCTTACTTGTAGGATTCATAGTTATGAATTTAGTCCTAGTTACATTAATTAGCATCTGAAAGGAGCAATACCTTTCCAATCCCTCTAGCAGGTGACTCATCTATTATTCAGTTAGACACAGTAAGAGTGCATAGTTGACAAATAATACGAGTTACCCTCTCCAGCTTTGGCGTCAGGGGTGGCTTCTTATTAACGGGGTGGGGACTAGTATTTTTTGCCTCTTTTAAAAAAATGTTTTAAAAAGGATCCTACCTATAGTAACTATTTATAGCTCAGCATAGCGTCTGACCCTCATTCGTTGCAAGTCAATCTGTAACAGCACAAACAGACACATGCACTTATTGTGCATGTGCCTTTTCTTGGGGTTTTCAGGGCTCTCTTACTTCAACTCGAGTTCCTGTGGACTGCCTGAGTGTGAGGCCACTCCCCCCATGATTTGTCCCATCCACGCTAACTTACTGCATGTTGGCACTTCAGGCTGCAGCTTGAGCTTCCCATGATAGAGTATCAATCAGCAAGTGTTCACCTTTCCCAACATGTCACTGCATGGGGTGGATCAGGAAGCCTCACTGAGCCCACCCCACTCTGTGATGAATTAGGAAAGGGAGGACAGGATACGAGGCAGAAGGGTTGATCACTGTGCATGTGACAGGTGTCATCAGTGACACCAGGCCACATGCTGTAAATAGATACAGTACACATGTTTCAGTTTTATAGAAGCATACACACTGTATCACATCATCAAACTTAGCTTCTACAGATGGACTGGACTGGAATAGTAGGAGGCAGGCAGAAGCTCTAAGCAGAGTATATCATGCTCAGAGCAGTGAGATTATTCCCATCCCCAAAATCAACCATGGACTTTGCAATGCTCAATCTAGTCTCTGTTACATGGTCTTGCCTATCATCTATGGTAAATTAGTCTATGTTGACATTCAATATGTTTAGCATTTTCACATACATTTCAATTGTTTGGACAGAAGTTTAATTTTGCTCTGCTTTCACCAAGGGCTGGTTTACTGTAACTTCCTGCACACAATTTGGATATTTGATTGGGCTGTAAGTGGCTCATAATCACTTTCCACCCTTGGGGTTACATCTGCATCAATTAATAATGACCATCTCTCCAAATTTATGAAACAATAATTAATCAACCTGGATACATACACTGCCATAAAGATGTTTCTACCTGCTTTGTCAGACCCCATTCTTCTGCTTAAGATTCATAGGCCCATTTCTACTACTATGGCCATTGCTGTGTCAAACTCATTTAATATCAGATCCCAGTGCCCCTATGCACAATTTCCTTCTATAGTTTATTGCTAACTATTGCTTGTATGGGACTCACATTGAAGTTTCCACCTTTCAAAATGGTGCTTCAATTGAACCCAAAATAGCCACCTCCGAACTGTAAGACTTCTTCCTTAAGTACCATCAGAACGGGATCTGCCTCTTTTGTTTTTCAGTTAAAAACATTCCCATATATTATACTGCCCACCACACTAGTATGTTGTTGGTTATGTGAATGAACTGCAAGGACTTTACCAAAGTAAATGGCACCCAAAACTTTAACTCCATTAGCTGCTGAGGCTTCCACCCCCATCCAGTGTCTAACTCTTTTTTGATGTTTTTGGCACTTCATGTTGAAGCATTCAAATTGTTTCCCACACAATTTATCCTGTGCTGGGGATTCTGAAAGTACTCAGGACATGGGGATTCCCTTTGAGGGAACTGAGAAATTATCTGAAATGCACCAACATTTTGGAAGCTTGACAAAATGGAAATGAAAATGCTGTGCAAAAAAACTATTTTTTCTAAATATGGCAGCAACTAAAGATATGCTGTGCTACGATCATCACCTTCCCAGCTTTCAGTAACAAGCACAGTTGTAAAAAATCGTTATGTTTACAAAGGGGTTTGGATTTTTCCAAGTGATAGTTCATTTTTCATTTATTTATGGTTTCTACTTACTTGCAGTTTGTGATGAAAACAGGTGAAAACCCCATCAGTGAACCCAGAAAGCTATTAATTTTTTGAAAAACAACAAAACATCCAAAATCAGAAACAGTAGTCACTTATGCATATTGCTCATGGTTTTCCTAAAGAAACTCATTGTTCAAATAAACAATGAAAATAAGCTCTGAAAAATTGAAATAGGTGAGAATGATACCATTTGTAGTTTTTTTGCCCCAATGGCTGATATGCAAACATAATATATGGATAGGTCTGTCAGACCCTTCTAGTTTGAGGACAATGTGATTTTGTTTATTGGCCAAAAACTGGCAACACCCAGAGCAAACACCTGAGATGAAGTGTATAATACTTTAACATTGTGCAGTGACAAAGCATCAGTTCATAAGGGAAAATATAATTAAGAAATGTACCCTAAAAACTGAGTTTAGGAATATTGGTTATTTGGACAAGTCTGAATTTGAGGTTACCCATACTATCATGGGATTCTGAAGGCATTTTGTCAAAATGTGTTCTTATTTGCACACTGAATTACTTTTGGAAGAAAAAGGGGAGAGAAACTCAGTTGATAATGCCAAAAGGTCTTCTATTTTGTGTTTCAGCACTTCTCTCACTTGTTTAACACACGCTCTGAATTTTGCGGGCATACACCATGGAAAGTAAAAGGAAACTTGAATTTACCTCATCTCTGTCTGCCCATCTGACACAACTACACCCAAAATATTACTAATTTCCTATCACTTGACATGGAGATGCTCCAGGTCATGGGATCGGTGGGCAGAAAGACTGTTGGTTAAGAGGTGGCAGTGATGTTAGGATGACCAGCCTCCACCACATTTGCAATTAGTCCTGCCATCCAGTGGGCTTTCTGCTCCCTGGGGGTAGATTTAGGGTAAATCCTCCAGTTTTCTTTGGGGAGGTACTTTTAAGGCTTTAAGAGAAAAATATTGCCTGAATAGAGCTGCCCCCCACCCAATTCTTTTATTTAAAAGCTTGCTTGATTGTGGTGGGCTGTCTGTTCCCATGGGGGCATATTGTGATAAACAATTCTCTGCCTCCTGGGAGCAAAAAGACTACTGCTGCTTTATTGGTGAGAGAAAGGCCTGACTATTGCTCGGGAGACTGCCACCCCCTATTTTTTAAACCATATAATCCCTGGTGTTTAGGGGACTTTCTGCCTCTCTGGGTCAGACAGAAAAGAAGTAAGCTCACCAATCTGGAGCTGTTGTATGGCGGGGACCAGACCTAGTGCCTGGATGTGCCACCTGCACCTCATTTAAAAAAAATGTTTATCCTGGAGCCTCATGGGCTTTATTTCCTGATGGGGAGGTGGGAGGGTAAAGAAATAATGTTGATCGCATTACAGAGTGGGCATGGCTGAATGCCTGAGTAGGCCACCCCACCTATTCTGCATGTTTAAAAATATTATCTCTTTTGTATAGTGGACTGTCTGTCCCGCAAAAGGGGGCAGATTGGAATAAACACCAGATAATTCCACTGGGACACAGAAAGACTGATGGGGCCATTTTTGGGTAGGGTTGCTTCTAGAAGCAAATTTGGGCAGGTCTCATCCCCTTTTAAAAAAACAGAATCATCTCTGTATCTAGTGCACTGTCTGTCAACCTGTGGAGCGATCGTGTATCCTCCTTTTGATCCCCCTTGGGGGTAGAAAGTCTTACGTTCTATGGCTCACGCCTATGGGGGGGACTTCACCTACAGAAATTATCCCTGGTGTCTAATAGGTGGTTCCTTGCTTGGAGATGACCCTCCTGGGCAATCCCTACGCATTAATCCAAGTGGGATACAAAACGGTAAAAGTACCACTTTAAAGAGCTTAATTATTGTTAACTTCTGCTTACCTTCTAACCGAAAAGCTTTGCAAATTCTTATACCCAAATCAAATGTAGTAACTACACCTCAAACACAAATTGATAAATTGATAGTTGCCTGGTATCCTTGAAAAGAGGACACAGTAATTGTCTTAGTATGAAGTTTAATTAAAATGGATTATAAAACTGAGGTGTCTAGGGCCATAGCTGAAGCAATGACAGCATGTAAACTCTTGATGAACTCTGGTGCTCGTTTTAGATCTTTTGAGACTGATGTGGTACTTAACATAATGAGGATAGCTATTCAAAAATGTTTGAATGCCCACCGTAAAGTAAGATTCAGATGTATTTACATTACTATCGACTATGCCATAGCCTTGCATTTTCTGACTTCTAACTGTAGTCTAAGTAATGTGCACACTTTATGCACTGTACCTGTATCCAAGGTC
This sequence comes from Pleurodeles waltl, assembly GCF_031143425.1. Classification (NCBI taxonomy): domain Eukaryota; kingdom Metazoa; phylum Chordata; class Amphibia; order Caudata; family Salamandridae; genus Pleurodeles; species Pleurodeles waltl. Next base: position 1,336,022,856 of record NC_090447.1, on the reverse strand, counting down.
AGCACTGCAGACCATGAAAAGGTTTTTCATTTTCTTGACTGTAATTCTCTTCAAAGTAATGTGTGCACTTTTTCTGTAGTGTATGTTTCACTAAGGGCCATACTCTAATCCATGCCAAGGCCTTGCATATCCTGGCATCTAACTCCCTTCAAAGTAACAGGCTCACTTTGTTTGCACTCTGCATTGATCTAAAGGAAGTAGCCCGGACCATGTTGTTGCCTTGCATGTACTGGCTTCTAACTCTCTACAAAACAATGCACTGAGTTTTCATGCACTTTATGTTGACTCAAGGGCAGTACAATCAGCTATGCGATGGCGTGGTATATTATAGGTTCTGTCTGCAACTAACATGGACAATTTGTATGAACTGTATGTTGATCTAACAACAGTACTTGATTTGTTCACCCAACACTATCTTTATACCATAGCAAAAACCATGAAGAACAAGCACTTTTAACAATGCATTTTTCTCAGGAATCTTTTTTATGAAAGTAGAGTTAAACAGATGTGTGCACTTACACCTATTCATATTAATGTGGCTTTATGGTATTCCTACAATGAAGAGCATATGAGGCCATGGTCTTTTCAGAATGATTGTTTTATAATACAATTTTCCCCAGTTAATGCTTTGATCCTGGCTGTAGTTCAATATTTGATTCTGATTATAGGATCTGCATGACTGGGTGATTGAATTTGCTTATCTTCTGTAGTGTGGCATTTAGAAGTAGCTACCTTAAATCTAATTGAAATAGGAATTGGATCAGTTTGTGCCATTGTTCTGAGGGAATCCCCTGCATGGTAAACGGATGTGTGACCCTACCCGAGTGCCTAATTACTTGCAAAACTAGTATGCTGACTTTTATTTGTCCCTGGTGTCACGCTCATCTATTTTTTTACATAGAGGTCTAGGTCTGTTTCTCACTATTTGAGATCCAGAGCCTGGCCTGTGACCTGGAGGAACACACCAATCATGCCCTGTGGAGTGTTGTCCCTGTCCTGGGTGTGAATATAAAGCAATGGGGACAGCAGACCATGTTGTGTGAATCTTTAGTGTGATAAGACATTTTTATCTGAATCAGTGACCGAGAAAGGTCTACTTATCCCTCACATGTAAATGTCTGCTGTTATATGAAACACAGACTCTTGCACTGACATCCTGTATGAATATTGCATAACTCAGTATTTACAGTAATGCTGTAATCCTCAATGGCAGTAGTACACTTTGAATGTGTGTGAGTCTGAATACTAAAGCCAGAGAAATCTATTTTGGACACCCTTGTTTGTGGCATGGCACAATAACGAGAATAATGATGTCTTTTCAAGATGGCAAAACTGTATTGCCTGAATTCCTGTGGCTAAAGGGTGAAGATCCAGACAATGAAATCAGGAGGATGGACTCATAGCTACCTTTAAAAAACCTATGATGCCTTTGTTAGCAAAGAACAACTTATTAATTCTTTCTGATTACTGACATTTGGTAGATGGTAGGGGAAAACGGATGGGCCTTTAGTTTTTCAAAGTGAGGAAGTCTCTAAGCCAGGTCTGCTCTTCGTCAAATTGCAGTCAATATCACCCATGTCTTCCCATTGTTGTACCTTACAGCTCAGTCTTTACCATAGAGAATTTACCACCCATTACAATGTTACTCTTTGGATTTTACCATTACCACCCATCTTTCCAATACTTTTTTTACCACACAAAGTAAAAAAGTGTTATGTTTAATTTGAAAAAAATAAACTCTAAAACAAAAATTATGTTGAAAATAATAGGGACACATAAATAAATTATACTTTTTCATGTTTACAGATAGTAAGATATATGACCCCAACAAATGTGGTGCCGACATTTTCTGAAAAAAGAACATCAAACTATACTTTTGACGTGTTTACACTAAAATAAGGTTTCAGTCACACAATATGTCTTCATAAAACATAGATTCTGGAACACATCTTGTGTTAAAAGGATTACTGTATATAAACAGCACTATAAATTTCAGCTTTCACTTTTTGTAATCAGCCCATGCCAGCCTCTAGAGTGACACCGCATCACTAAGATTGTACCATTATTTAAAAGTTACAGTGCCAGCTAGGAACCAAAAAGAGATAAGAACAACCTTTAACTAAATGTCCTAAATTAAAAAGATATGAAACCAAAAACAAAATATTGCTCACAAAAATACATATTATATTTTTGTAAAAATTTTCCCTGTAGAGCTATCTTGCATTAAGACAACATTAAAAAGATCCAATAAGTGAAAGATCACAGAGTCAACCGAAAATCAGAAATCTCTCAAAGAAAGTACAAATGTAAATTAAAACGAAGGTGGAGTAAAGTTCAAAATAACATATTTTTTTAATCCAAAAGCAGGTACTAACTTTAATTAAAAGTTCCTCTGAGAGGTCAGGTCTTACTAATTATCTCTTGAAGAGCACCTAAAGATCTAGACTGATTAACACATTGCAAAAACACAGTAAACTAATTGACTATCACTGTTTTCCCCCTATTTTTGGGAACATCTGAAAATCCTCACTGTCAAATCTCAAAGAAAAATACAAAACAGTCTCACTCAAAACAGGGCAACAGAAAATTGGTTGGAAATTAAAACATGCAATATAACAATAAAAAGCACAGATCAAAGAAAGTGAGATAGAACACTAATGACATAATTTCTGCATTTCATTCAGGTAAAAATGGAAAACATGCCCAAAGCAAACTATGCACAGTCAAAGAGAAGCAATCAATTGCTAAACATGAGAGATACCCTTATTGTAAGGAGAGAAACACTGAACCAATTGCTCACTGTAAACATTAGAGATTCATGGATTACTTCTCAACTCATTGTGAAGGGAGAGTGGTTAGTCTAGGAGATTGTTTTTATAGAGCACCTGATCATAACCACTCTGCCTCTGCAACATAATTGGATGAGAAGATGTCTAACAAATAAAGGCCTTGGGAGTCAGATTCAATGAGCCCTGTGTTTAAATATGAAGATAGGTAGCAAGCAATATTGCCACATAGGTTGCCATAGAAATCCCCCCCCACAAATGTAAAGAGAATTGTTAACATGAAGACAGTCCAGTAGGGTACAACCAATACAAGTTAAACCCTTTCATGATATTAATATTCCTCTGAAGTAACAGAAAAATACACCACAAACCTTTCCTTCTCTATGATAACTACAAGCCTAACAAAATAATACTTTTGTTTGCCATGCAGCATAACACTGTGAGTCTAAAGAATATTGAAACCTGGATAATAGATGGGAGATTTAAGGGACTAGCCAGAAGAATGAGCAGGCCCAATAACCATTGGATCCTGTGTAATTATAGTACAACAAAGAAATATTTCATTCTGGGGAAGGAAGTAGTTTGGTATGATACTGATACTGTTAAAAGTATTCCAAAAAACATAAAATAATTGGACCTTAGCTGTAAAGGCTAAAAGGTAAATAGATATAATGTGACAGTTGTAGGCAAACCAACAAGTAAAAGAAGAGGGAAGGGTAAACAAAATGGAAATAATAAGTAATTCACACTCTTAGCAATAATAAGAATACCAAGCATGACCTACTGCAACATTGCAGTGCACTTGTGATGGTGTGTGCAAAAAGCATATGTAAAATCAATATAATCACAATAAGAGGTAGGCTGTCCAAAAGTTAAGAAATCTTGTGTTAAAGTATAAGCGTGCTTTCAGTAGATTTTAGCCATCTATAATATAGATATTGAACAGTCCATATTCTTTAGGGAGTTGATGTTTTAGTAAGTACCGCTGACTTGACCAGGGCCATCACCAGGGCACAGTGCAAGACAGTTGGAAAAGCACCCTAAAGAGATGAAGAAATATTCACCAAAGGGACATGGGCTAGATACACCAAAGTGTTTTGCTTAGCTTCTAACTATGAGGGAACGAGGTTAAAGAATGTAGCACTCTTAGTCTGAGTAAGTCTCAAATGGAAGTATACCACAATCTTAACATGAGCATTTAACTTGAATGCAGCAAAACACATGCAGCTACAAAAATAATCACAGCAGTTGAATAATAATAATCAGAAAAAATGCAATATATCAACAATGAATATGTATGCAGTAACTATATATATAATAATGCATTCACCCAGTAAAGCTAGATAATTAAGAATTAAAAATGCATCACAATGGGTATCGAATCCAACATCATCCTTGTCCTTGCCAACGTCAAGCTGTGGGACCCTGGACAGCTGAGACAGGATACATTTTCTCCAATGGGACTCTGATTTTTCAGCACCAAGTTTCCCCGCCTTAAGAGGAAGGTTCTAGTAACCTCCCTTTGAGTAAGTTGTGAAATTCAAGCACTGGCTGTACTTTGTCAGTGTTGAAAACACACAAAAGGTTTGGTCAGATCCCAATGTGCATTTCTAAGACAGGTCCGTACCCTTCTCTGTTATAAACATTCTCATCCTTGTACACTCCTATCATTGCTGCATCCCCTATGTTATATTCCCTTCTCTGGTGTGAAACAGTGAAGACATGTTCAATGTAGAGAACAAGCTGTGCGTGGAAAAATATCTGTGCCACCGATGTGAAGCTAAGCTAAGCACAAAATGGAGTCAGTGGTCAAGATGGAATCGGTGGTTAAGTGCAAAACGGAATTACATTCCACCCTTTGACCAGTGACTCTCATAACATACTGGTTTAAAAGTGAACCCTTTTGGTTTAAACATTGTAAGTAGATTAGGTAGGCAGTGTACACAGAAACATAGTATTATTATAATACAAATCACTTCAAGTATTCCACCTAAAATATTGTGTAATTGCCCAAATTTGGGTAACCAGTTAAATAACCAGTCACACCACCCTTTGTCAACATCTTGTCTTACTCCTTTCACTACTTCATGTAAAGCGTCAATATGAGACAGGATAGTTTTAGAGTGGTCTGATAGGTTGAAGCAGCACATTTTCTCTAATTTTGAGCATCCAAGGTCATGCTTCAAGAGCTAGTAGTCAATGGCTGCCCTGTTTTGCAATGCAGATTTTCTTGTGTCTCGTATATCCAGGAGAAGTTCGCTCAAGACGATGGATGAGAGATTGATGTTCTCAACCATCAAACATGCTAACTTGTTAATAGTTCAAGTATTATAAAGAGCTAATCCTGGAACTTCTACCATAGAAATGCTTAAATGCACATATTCTGATTTAGATAATTACTACATTTCAGAGTCACAGTCTTCGCTTAATTGAACTGTTTCCCTTGGATGGAGCGTATGTACAGAGTGAAATGGAAACATCATGAGTCCTAACCGCGTAAAAGCGCACAGTCCACCAGTTATATTGACAGGAATATATGTATAAGTTTTATTCACAAAATAAAATGATGAACGGAGTGTTGAAACTTTTCAAACACTCACCCCCAGTCACAGATCTGGGTTTAATCCATCGTTATTTTGCTAGCTACGTCATGTTCAGACCCAGCTATATGCAAATCAGTCTTGACCCTGCTCGCAAAGGGGGCAGTCCAGCCCAAACTGCCAAGCCAGGTCCTCCATGGATAGGATTCAAGTATCCTGGGACAGGTTTCAGGGTATCACCCTTCATCAGCCAAGCTAGCTTGAATTCAGTGGTGCAGCAGACAAGGGACCCACGTCTGGGTATACACTAGCCACTTAGGGCGCACAAGGCAAAATCACAAAATAAAATGATGGACGGAGTGTTGAAACTTTTCAAACACTCACCCCCAGTCACAGAACTGGGTTTAATCCATCATTATGTTTCTTGCCACGTCGCCCCAGTTCAGACCCAGCTATATAAAAATCAGTCTTGACCCTGCTCCCAACTGGAGAAGTCCAGCCCAAACTGCCATGCCAGTTCCTCCTTGGACAGGATTCAAGCATCCTGGGACCAGTTTCAGGGTATCACCCTTCATCAGTGTAGTGCTTTCCTCTTATTTAGTTTCTAAGCACTAACATAACACAACAGAAATGCACTTCTGAGGTCAAAGAAGACTTTTATTGTTGTTAATTCTTCCCCAACCACAATATTTATGAATGACGAATTAGTAGCTTTCAAGTCCGCGTTAATCAAACAAAATATATCAGTTTGCAATATACACAGCAGGTTATATTTATAAGATATTGAATGCAAAGCAAAACAAATACTTCACCGTGTGGGAACTATCTACAGCTTCATCTTTCTAAGGTCTGCAAGCTGATGACCCCTGTCAGCCGCGAGAAAGAGAGATTCATCTACCCACACGGGATTGCTGGCAGCTGGCGCCAAGCTCCAGCACGAGGTCCGGCAGATTTGAATCTGACTCTCTGCAGCCTGTTACATTTGTTACAAAGGTGTGCCCCCTCCTCTCAGACCTGGGAAACTGAGCAAGCCTTTTGGAGACTGGCCAGGTCTCCAAGACTACTCCTGTTCCCAAGCTCAAGCGAAGAAAAAACAACACCCATGTACTCTCTCTTATCATGTCTAGTCTACTGTGAGAAAAACATCTTGGTTCTCTGGTGCAAAAACACAGCTTGGAAAAATACAGCTTGGATTCTCAACTGCAATGTCTAACTCCACGTTAAAGGCAATGGGCAGCTAACCTAAATATCAAATGCAATGTCTAGTGTCATGTCAAAGCCAATAAGCATCTAAGCTGAATACAAAATGCAATGTCTTATATCATGTCAAAGCCCATAGGCAGCTGAGCTGAATATAAAATGCAATGTATAATATCATGTCAAAGCCAATAGGCAGCTGAGCTGAATACAAAATGCAATATATAATATCATGTCAAAGCCAATAGGCAGCGGAGCTGAATACAAAATGCAATGTCTAATATCATGTCAAAGCCAATAGGCAGCGGAGCTGAATACAAAATGTAATATATGATATCATGTCAAAGCCAATAGGCAGAATATCTAATAGCATGTCAAAGTCAATAGGCAGCTAAACTGAATACATCATGTCAAAGTCAATAGGCATGCAATGTCAAAGCCAATAGGCGGCTAGACTGGATACAGCATGTCAAAGCCAATAGGCAGAATACAGAATGTAATGGCTAATGCGATGTCAAAGCCCATAGGCGGCTCAACTGAATACAGAAAGTAATGGCTAATGCCATGTCAAAGCCAATAGGCAGAATACAGAATGTAATGACTAATGCAATGTCAAAGCCCATAGGCGGCTAAACTGAACAAAACATACCATGTGCTACTGGTGAACATTGAGCAACTAATATGCGCAGTGGTGAAACACAAAGTCATTGGTCAAAACAAAACTTAACAAATGGCAGTACAATCAGCCAGGCTAGCTTGAATCCAGTGGCACAGCAAACAAGGGACCCACATCTGGGCATACCCTAGCCATTTAGGGCGCACAAGGAAAAATCACAAAATAAAATGATGGATGGATTGTTGAAACTTTTCAAACACTCACCCCCAGTCACAGATCTGGGTTTAATCCATCATTATTTTGAGTGCCACGTCACCCCAGTTTGGACCCAGCTATATTCAAATCAGTCTTGACCCTGCTCCCAATGGGAGCAGTCCAGTCTGAACTGCCAAGCCAGGTCCTCCCTGTACAAGTGGTATTTCCACGAGAAAACAATCACCCCTCGGGTAGTTTGACATGCTTGATGTGGCTAGCAGCAGTCACAATATGTTGGAAAAACATGCTATTGTCCATATCCTACAAGTTTGATCATTTGTATGCTGACACAGTACTCGTTGTTCCCATGGGATCTCTTGAGGAGACCCTGTTGTCGTCTCCAGGCGCACTTGAACACAGTTACCGATTTTGTGAGAAGTTAAGTTGTAGTAGACATCACCTGTAGTAATATTGTAAATAATCACATGGGTTAGGTTATCCCATTTCTCAAAGGTTACCTCTTGGCAAAACCTGCAGAATTCATACAAAGAGAAGTGTGACAGAATATCACTTTTTTTAACTGCTCCGTCTTTGTTGGTGGCATTAAATATGTGCAGCAAAACACTGGCACGAGTTGGTATGAGGACCAAACATATAGAGATAACATTAACAGTACTTTGCATGTTAGACATGCAAAATCCGATCTGTTGAGCATGACTCGTGCCAGATGAGTCCGGACATTTTCAGTCAAGTGCAGTAAAGGTGTCGATGGGTGTGGTCGGTCAATCATTTCAGAGCTGGGGGTTTTTCAGTCCTTCCGGACCCCACACACACATGCCTGTAGGGAGTCCACGTAGAACAGCTAGCACAAAGACACCTCATAGTATGATCTATAATAAAGATAAGTATGATCATTCTTGCAAATATCATTTATTCGCTGGAATATATTCCCATTTCTGGTGTCCTGGTTTCATGACTAACAGGACACTGTCTTTGCCTTTTGCTATGATTTCTGCTGGTTCGGGAGTACGATTTGGGGATTCTACCCACACCTTAGCACCAGGGTTTTAGTCAGTTGACCAAAACCTCCCTCCCCATGCACTGTAAGAAGGGCTGGGGCAATCCCCTTTTTCACTTTTTCTCCATACAGTGGGATAATTACAATTTAAGCAATTCTATCTCAAGGTTGTATTATTAAGTCTGTGTCTCCACTTTTCAGGAGAATAGTTTTAATTTTCCTTGGTATTCTGCATCGATCACTCCGCCTAAGACATGAATACCTTTGAGTGCCAACCCAGATCTGGGAGCAATTAATCCAAAATGTTCTGGGGGAATCTGTATCAGAATATTTCCAAATCAGAACGGGCAGCTATTCATTCCCTATCCTTCAATCCGGACATCACGCTGAAACCAGCAGACAAAGGAGGTGCTATTGTGGTTATGGATACAACCTACTATAAACAGGAATGTCTGAGGTTACTCAGTGATACATCCTATTACCGCCCTATCTCTACCGATCCAACTCCGCGCTTACAACGCAAGATTCACGGTATGATAATGGAAGCGGAATCAGCCGGATGGATTACTCAACAAGAAGCGGAATTCCTTGATACAAAAAATCCTAGGATTCCATACTTTTATTGCCTCCCTAAAATCCACAAGGGTCTTCCCCCCCCCGGGGCGCCCCATAGTGTCCGGGATTGGTTCACTTTTGGAGCCCCTATCTAAATTTTTTGACTTTTTCCTGCAACCCATTGTCCAGAAAACATCTACCTTTTTGAAGGACACAAAAGACACGTTGGTTCTACTGAATGATATCAATGAAGCAGGTACTAAAGACATATTAATATGTCTAGACGTGGAGGCTCTATATACTAACTATAGAAATGTCTCTTTCATCAGATACAGGGTACACCCATGGGGAGCACGTTCGCACCTAGCCTGGCCTGCCTATATATGTTCGCCTTTGAGCAACGCCACATTCTGACTCCTGACCAACCTTTCTTTTCCAACATTAAACTGTGGCGCCGATATATAGATGATATCCTAGTGATCTGGAAGGGCGATATAGATCAAGCTATAGCCTTTACCCAGTGGGTCAACACTTTGGACACCCACCTGCGTTTCAGCTCTACCATCTCTGACAAAGGGGTATCCTTTCTTGACCTACGAATCACACTCAGAGATGAGTATCTTAATTCTTCCGTGTTCCATAAACCCACTGATAGAAACAGTCTTTTACTTTACAATAGTCATCATCCAAAAGCCCTGCGAGATAATTTACCTTTTGGGCAATTCCTGAGGATACGACGTAATTGTTCAGATAAAAATGATTTCCACACACAAGCCAATACTTTATGTCGTAAACTTTGTGAACGTAACTATCCTGTATCCAATATCCGACAGGCAAAGAAAAGGGCCAGCAACATCCCTAGGGAAATATTATTGACCGCGTTTTCATGCGGCTGCCAAGGAGGATGTCTCTGGGCTCTTTGGTGCTGTGTGATTGAATGGACGAGGAGAGACGCGCTATTGATCTTGCACGCTCTCTCGCTTATCCCCGATAAAGAGGTGAGAAGCGCTGTAATACTCACGCACTCACTCTGCCTGCACCTTTCTTTTCGTGGCTTCAAACGCGCTATGAATTGCGCACTTTTCTAATCTATACCGCTTGCGGTGGTTTCGAATTTCGTTTACTGATGTTGCATTATCATGCACACCAGCATTTCATCCACGTCTATTTACCGAGGTGACTGTAACTATAACTCACCGCTGAGTTTTTTAAAAACATACTTACAATAGTTTTGTCTTGTGTCACACCTGCATTCTTCCTCCTCTTCTTTTGTATGTGTTTCAATACGTAACCTTTCTTTTTCAAAATGCCTGTGTAATACCATATGGAATTTTGTTTAAATTAATATTTATGTCACCAATTAGAAGGTTATCACCACTACATTGTGATCCCTTCTTTTATTGATTATTTAATCTAATGCATTTTTTCTGACATAGTATGAGGTCTGGTATTATTATTTTCAATAGGAGTTTTGTTTTGAATAACTCACTCTATCCATTGTGGTCTTAATTAGTGTTGCACAAACAAATTCTATGACTACCACATGTATAACTCATGTTTGTGTTTTTTGTGTGTATACCTAGACCATAGTGGATTTTTAGAGCCTGGTACCACCCCGATGAGGCCCTACCACTAGTTTTTGGAGGGTAAGCATTGTGGAACTTTTTTCGTTGCTGAGTTGGTTTTCACACATATTAATAATGATATCATCATATAACTTTTTTCGTCACATGGCACTTTTGGGATCCCTCACCTACATATGGGGTTTCACAACATAGGATATCGTGAACACATTGTTCTTGAGAATTATGCAACGTTTTAATCTTGGTTTCTTTCTTCCCTACTTTTTTAGGTTTTGATTTCCTTATTTTTGGGATTTTCCATTGTTTAAAGGATTAGGTATGTACTTAGGTCCTGATGAATCGCATAAGATCCTTTTTTGACGAGAAAAAAGCGAGAAACATGTTGACCAACAATATAGAGTGACACAGGGGATCCTGTATTTACCGTCTCTTTCTTACTAATCTCTATTACGAGATATAGTAACTATATCTACCTGTTTTTTATAGGGAGTGTAGACATTATTCCACTATTTCCCCATATACTGGTTTTAATCATGTCAGAGGTATCAGCATTAGAATAAAAACTTTTACTAGTTACCTCTAGTCATTTTTTATATTTTCCCTTATACCAATCCTTCACTATATTTTTCTTGACCGGCTGTACATCATTCTTGAAAGATCTCCAGCAAAGAGCCCCCTTGTGGGGACCGTCAGGCATTGCAGCGCCGGCCTGACGAGGAGCTTGGCCCTATGATGAAGCATGTCACCAGAAGGTGAGTGAGGGCTCTTGCTTCGAAAACTTTGGTTTCCATTTATTGATTGAACCACCCTCTTGAAAGAAACCCTCTTCCTTTTTTGGAACTGTGTGTAACCTTTTTTGATTTATTGACTATTGGGAACTTTACACACAGGACCAGGAGTTTGTTCTCCGAATATCCCATTCTCTCCCCTCTTTTTGTTGTTTTTTTGAGAATCTGTATCCCAACATGTGTTTCAAGAAGTGCCATGTCTCTTGGTTTCAATAGGTAGGTTTGTAAGGCACTTAAATCAATACCTTCTGATGTGGCTTGGTAAGGAGCTAAGGCTCCTGGTTTTATTTCCCAATACATGATTATGTTAGTCGCTACATGGGGTTTGCATCTGTAACGCTGGGGTCAACATTCACATTAAAGGGGTCTCTGCATTTGTCAATGGTCTGTTATTCAAAATTTTGAGGGCTTCATTTAAATGCTTTCTCCAGTTTCTCAAAGTTCCATCTGATAAATTTCATAATTGGGCTTCCAGCAAACTGTTCTTTCTCTCAATCATGCCTGCCGCTTGTGGATAGTATGAAGTATGACAAATCCACTCAATATTTTGTTGTGAGCAACTATCTTGCACCAATTCTCCTTTAAACTCTGGATTTGGAGTGGGACTCCATAATATAACATTAACAAGTCCAAAGTTTTAATGGCATTAAACTGAGTGTGATGTTCTCAAAGGACAGCATCAGGTAACCAGAATAAGTGTCCACTACTGTGCAAGCATATTGACACCCGCGACTAGTCGGTAGTGGCCCAATGTAACCAATTTGCCTTATTTGCCCCTGCAACTTCCCTCTCCCCAACTGACCTTTGACAGTTTGCAGGACAGATCTCTCTTGTGTGTTGACAAATAGGACACAGCGTGATCACTTTTTTGATCAAATCTAGAGGAATGTGCATCCCTCTAATTTCTGCCCAACTATTACTAGTCAGATGTCCACTTTTCTGGTGCGCCAACTTAGCCACCCCCGCCAAGTAAGAATCCTGTGTCGCCACTTCTGCCTCTGAGATTTTGGCTTTGTCATCTGCAAAGGAATTAAACCATTGTTCTAGTGAGTCGGTGGGCATGTACATGATACACAGTAAAGGTGCCTTGCTCTAGCAATTCCCAAATTTCTTGCCACAACTCTTTGCCCACACCACCTTAGAATGTATTTGCCAATTATGTGCATGCCATGTGGGAAGCCAGGTGGCTAACCCATTGGGGGTAGACCATGAATCAGTATAAATGTGACAGGTCCTAGGCAATTATTGTTTCAGTGCTTGATACACAGCATGCAATTCTGCATATCGACTACTCTTCCCTTCTCTTCTAGTGGATAGCAACTTCTTGGTGACTGGGTTATATGACACTGCCTTCCAATGTCTTTTGGCCCCCACATACTTGGCTGAACCATCGGTAAACCATACATGCTTCCTATCCTCTGGGGACAAGGACTCAAAGCCTCACCCCACCTTACTGGTGACTCTTTTATCTCTGGTATCTCCTGCACCCTCTCATCATCCTGAGCTTGTGCCACCTGGCCATGCAGGGCTGCTGTCCTTGCTGGTCCCACTCGGACCCTGCACTGTATGTACCGCTTCTACCGAATTAGACTGACCTCTTGAGCATTTCCTAAGCAGTGAGGTTTGGGTGAACTCATCACCCACTGCATTATTGGAATCTCAGGTCTCAGAATCACATTATGACTTAGGGTCATTTGCTCAGTGTCCACTTGAGCCTTTCAGCAAGCAAGTAACTGTTTCTCAAAGGGAGTATATCGCTCTCCAGCATCAGGTAGCTTTTTGGTCCAGAAACCTAGGGGCACCCTCTTTTTTCCCTGTTTTTGCCAAATGCTCCAATTTGAATATTGCCCCTGAATGGTAACATGTCTCCTTCCTGTACTGGCCATAAGTCTAAAGCCTGTTGAACTGCCTCCTTTGCCAAGTCAAACACACACTGCTGCTGCTCTCCCCATTCAAACTCCTGCTTTGTTCTTGTCACTTTGTCCAAAGGGACCAAAATCTGACTCAAGTGACAGATATGGTGTCTCAAAAACCAAACGATCCAATTAATCAATGACTCTCCTGCTTAGTACTGGGAGTGGCAAATTCTAATATCTTTTGTTTTGCCTGCAGCATCACCTATCCATGTCCCTGATTCCACTGAATTCCTAGAAACTTCACATTTTGAGAGGGTCCCTGTGTCTTATCTGGATTAATCATCCACCCTTTGCTCTGGAGGAGTTCCACAACCCTGTCCAACTGAGTCTGCACTTGTTATTGTGTCTCTCCCTGAATCATCACATCATCAATATAAGGACACATGTGCACCCCTGGAATGACAGATACTTCACCCAGGTGTTCTGACACCAGCCAGTGACAGATGGTGGGGCTATGTACATACCCTTGTGGAGCCTTAGCATTCAGAATTTTTGGGCGTTCCACGAGAAAGCAAATTGCTCCTGACTCTCAGGGGCCAATGATATAGAAAAGAAAGCATTGGTAATATCAACGGTTTCATTCCAGGTCTTTTTATGTTTTTGTATTCTCTCAATCAAAGTGATGGTGTTGGGCACTGCAGCAGTCAAGGGGGGTGTATATTTGTTCAATTTGCAGTAATCAATAGTCAATCTATAGCTCCCATCCAGTTGGTGACAGGTCACAGAGGATTGTTCCATTTAGTGGTGACTGGAGCCACCATCCCTGCCTCCATCAACTCTTGTATTGTCTCACTTATTTCCTCATGCCCTCCTGGAATTAGGTATTGTTTCAAATGAACCACCTTGGTTGCTGGGGGCACCTTCACTAGGGGTATCTTCAAATGAACCACCCTCACTGCTGTCACTGAAATGTATCTCTTTGATCCAAAATGATGACAACCATCATCCAAGTTGAATGTCAATTTCCATTATATACTCAAAGAGGGGCACAATCAAAACAGTATAATCTCTTTTTGGAGTTATCCCCATTTTCATTTGAACGGTAGTCTGCACTGTGGGGGTTTGATTTCCACCCAACCCTGTGAGCATGTAATGCTAACCTGTAAAGATTTTTGGATTTCCATCAATTAAAGAGGTCTTCTCTCTTGTTTAAACTAAGGCCCAGACCCATTGAACAATTTTATGCTTCCAGTGAATTTCTAAAACAACATGTGGTCTGTTATATTTACGAGCCTATCCCTGTACCGAAGCTTGGCCTGATCCTAATCTGATTTAAACCTGTCAACTTTTGCCCAAGTCAGGTCTAGATATATGCCTTCATACCTGCGAGGAGATTCCTCTCCTTCCCTGTTCTCAGCAGTTAACCAATCGCTGTCCAACTTTTCCTTCTCTCTCTCTTGTGAAGAAACATTTTTCTCCCTCTCTTTTCCCTCCTCCTGCATCTGCGGCTGGCCCTGATTCACTCGTTTATTATCTTGCTTGTTAACTTTCCAACTTTCCTGCTGTCTTCCCTTCTGTCCAGCCCTTTTTTTATGGTACACCTCCCACAAGCTTTTCATATCTATCCCATCAATCTGCTCCTTGTTGACACCATCCTTCAGTATTGCCATAAACATGTCTTTCCTAGTTACTATGTTATTATCTGTGCGATCCTCAGACCTCGAGGCTCTCTCAGGTTTTGTCCAGTCTCCAAGCTCTCCTAACTCGCAAACTGCCTCCAGCACATCTTTCAATGCCTGCCCTGTCTGATTAATTAGGAGAGTCATTATGACCAGAAAAGGACTGGGAATGTCCAGTTCAGCATGAAAACAGTTTGCAGTGGAGGAGCCAATTCCTCCCGAAGGTAGCCAATAAAATGGAGGAGTCAAGCCCACAAAGCAGTTGGCTATTGAAGTTAAAATATCCTAAATATGACAAAAGGCAAATCCACATGGAACAAAACAAGAAGTAGAAATTGAAGAGACCTTCTAAAGTGAGTAAAATGAGAGGCAATCCAAAGATAGTGAAATTCTCCCAGCTACAGACTATGGGCAGGGAACACGGAAATAACAATCGCAAATAGATGTTAGATCATAGAAATGGAATCGTAATCTGCAAGAAAATGCCCTTTTGGATGGTCAGCCCACAATTTTTGCTTAATTTTATTGCTGGCGAATTGACTCTGAATGCTGGAGTGCCACCATCCAGCACCCAGTGAATGTGCTCTAACCCCTAACACATGTAGGATTGGCTAATACCTAACCGACATATTTAATTACTTATATGTTTCTAGTATTAATGTTCCCTGTGTACATAGAACCTTTAAGTTAAATGTCACTAGTGGACTGCAGCACATATTTGCCTACCACTAAAGTGACAGTACAAAGCATGTGCTCAAGCCCTCCCCCTGCAGTCTGAGTGTAGGGTCTTAAAACTGCAAATTTGATCTGGCAAAATAAATCTTTGCCAGGTGTAAAGCTTCCTCTTTATTAATTATGTCACCCTTAAGGTAGGCCATCTTCAGATCCAGCTGTTACCCCAACCCGTCAATGATCTTGTTAACAAGGACCTCCTCCAAGAAAAAGAATAAGTCAGATGGTAAACTTTTCTCTGGGCCAAACATGGCTCTTGTATACGACCGGCAATCCATGGCAGTTGCCCTTAAATTTGTACTTTTACCCGGTTACCAATGGTTGAAGCTACTTTTTGGCACTAGAAGCATCTGAAACTTTTTTAAAATCATGGCCCATATTTATACTTTTTGAAGCAAAACTGCACCGGCACAGTTTTGCGTCAAAAATATTACAGACGGCTAACGCCATTTCGGTGCACCGTGCGGGCGTCAAATTTATACTTTGACACCCGGCGGCGCAAACCACAGGTGTAAGTCATTTTTTTTACGCACACCGTAGCGTCAAGTCGTAAAGCAAAACGACATTAACACGGCGGAAATGACTGTGGGTTGATTTACGACACTGCACACCGGATATGCGGTGTTTTCTGACGCAATAGCATCAAAATTCCCCACAAACACAGCCATTTCAGCAGAGGAGAGCCAAAATGGATCCCAGATGCCTGTACAGACCCCAGGAAGATGACAACAGACCAGGAACCAGTCAGGAGGACCCACACAAGACCCAGGACAGTTTTAAGAAGAAAAGAAAGTGTTGCTTCAGTGCAGAGGAACAGGAAATTCTGGTTAAAGAGGTGACGGAACACCAGCACCAACTGTTTGTCACCTCAAAGTTGCCAATCAGTAGGAGAGAGGCAATATGGCAACAAATTCTTGACAAGATTAACAGCGTGGCAGAAGTACGCAGAACAGTCATTGAGTGCAAGAAACGCTGGCATGACTGCAAGCGCAGGACCAAGGAAATGATGGCCAGGAACATGAAGGCAGCACTGCAGACTGGAGGTGGGAGTCCAGCACATCAGAAGGCCCTGGACCACATGGAGGAGATGGTCGCAGCTGTCATCCCTGAGGAGATCGTCACAGGGATTCAAGGACAGGACAGCACAGACTACCAGGAGACAATGCACATGCAGGGTAAATCGCATGGGGAATTATACTGCACTAATGTCAACTGTAAGCGGGGGGTATACCGACCACAAAATGCATGGAAGTCATCATATACATTGAGTGGCATGGGTAAAGGGGTATGTCATGGGGGCATGGCCTGCACAGAGAGAAGCTGGGGCACACCATTACACTACACCAACAACAGTCCCATGGGGGCATGCTGCCATGCCAACGATGAAGCAATGGTAAAGGCACGCCCGGAGGGAAGGGCCCAACGTCAAACTGACATCCTGGCACACATCAGCCACTCTACCCCTACATTAACTAGGGCCCAATTAACAACCTCTAGCCATACCGACAACTGGAATGTAACAGTGACAACAGTTGCCACTACCACCTCCGCTCTGTGTGCAGCTCAAGTTGCCAATGGCAGTAACGTCCCCATGGATCATACACACCTAAATTAGTGGGTTGAGGATGACTACTTTAACAATCCCCTGAAACAAGACAAAGGCTCCAGTCCTGTCAAATGTGAATGCCCATAGTTGCCGCAAACATCAGCCAATGTCATCAACAGTAGGAGCTACACAGCACTAAGGACACACCCATGCTGCATATGCCAGGGTCCATCCTGTGCCTGGGTCACAATGCAACATCCCAAATGGCATACTGCTCAAACAACAGCATTGAGGGGGAGGACACATGTAAAAGGTCACTGACATACACCTGCACAGTCAGAGGAGGAAATAGGCAATCCAATGTACCACACATTCCCCAACATCAGCTGTACACATTACCAATGCTAACATCCATATCATGCCATAACAATGCTATGCATAGGATACGCTACATGTCAACTACATATAAGTGGATGTGAAAGATCAGAGACTGGGGCAGGTCCAGATTGTTAAGTGTGCTACTAGTGCCATCAGAGCACCCACAGCCAGTGAAAGGCCTCGCCATTAGAATGGATGTAGACGGAGGCTTGAGTAGGACAAGAGTGTGTCAATTCACTATTTGGCCTAAAACAACACTAGAGGAGATGATGCCGACAAGTCTAATAACTTAATACAATGCATGTGACATGCAGGTGGGCCATAGGCCTGGGAGAATGCCCATCTGAAAGACTGGAGCAATGAACAGGAAACAAGATCACAATGTGAAATCATCACAAGGCAGGCATGTCATAACACCAATGCCACAACACAGACACACTAATTGTACCCTATTTCATTGCAGAGGATGATGGATCTTCTGCGGATATGCCTGTCCAGGACTACCCTGATGACATGGATGACGAGCTGACAAACATCAGCCACCAACCCTCCAAGATGTCCTTAGAACCCGCCAGACCCCACCTTCTGTCACAACGAGGAGCTCAGAACAAGCAGCCATCACAGAGGACCCACCCACAACACCAATTGTAAGACCTACCAGCTCCATTACAGCTGAGGACTCAGACGACACAGGCACCAGCTTTGAGAGAACTGTAGTCGGAGTACAGCATGAGCTGGCCAAGGAGGTGCGGGTGGGGATGCAAACTATGGCAACCAGCCTAGAGGGGGTGCGTTTGTGCATGATGTCATCTGCAGATCAGGCAGCAGCCATGCAAGCCCCAACATCCATCCTGCAAGGACTACAACAAACTGTCAAGGAATTCACCACTGCAGTAAGGGAGTTGCCACAACACCTCGCACCCCAAACCTTCCACTGCATGCACGAATGCAATCATGACCCCCTCAGGGCCGATCTGGCTGCCTACCATCGTGATGTGGCTGCTATTCTTAAGAATCAGCAGATCCTCCTTGCAGCAGTACTGCCCTTAAGACCTTCACAGGTAGCAGCGACGGGGATGTCTGACTCCACGTCTTCTAACACTGAGGTGTGTGTCGCCCCTTCACAACCACCACCACCAAGGACAGAGGAGGCAACACACACATCAGAAGAAGAAGACATGGAACAGATCACCTTCACACCGAAAAGTACCCGGATGCACTAGTCCCTGCCACATGGCCAACTATTACCAAGGTCCAGCACTTTGTAACATGCCAGTCTTACAACAATTGTACTCAATGACTGTTCTGCAAACCACTGTTTATCTTGTCAACCTGCCCAGTGATTGTGTCTCACTTACTCATTGGCAAATCCTGCCCCTTTACACTGTCTGATACATCACCCCAGCATGTCAAATGCATTTTCCTTTACCACTTGTGTAGGATCACAATGGAAGATGTCACTATAATGGACTCACAATCATGGACAATGTACATATACCACTACAGCACTTTTTAATAAATAGCACTTACACAACCACTTTGTCTCTGTGTAATATGACACATCAACTGTGCAGTAGATAACTGAAATGTGCCTCCTGTCAAAATACGTAGCTTGTCAATACAACTGTCCTGAAATTATGTAGTCTGATAACTTTGCACAGTGGCCTGGGTTGCATCATACTCTGCCCTTCCTGAGGGTATTATCTGATGAAAAGAGAAACCATACACCCTCATGCTGTGTTGGACAGAATAATGCTTCCTCAAGGGATATCTAAGCCATCAAATAGTGGCAGCAAAATTTTGTCACCATGCAATACTAACACATATAACAAATCTAAGCAAACACTCAAAAAACTGCATGAATGAAGGTGTCCGAGTTTACATCCAAATAAGTAATCATGCTGAACAGTGGGCCAGATGTATGAATCTGGCCCATTGCGATTCAGTAATTGCGATTTTTAAGAAATCGCAATTACCCACTCGCAAAGGGCCATGTATCAAATTTGCGATTCGGTAATTGCGATTTCTTAAAAATCGCAAATGCAATTACCGAATCGCAAATTGCGATACTGGCCCCATTCGCAGCTATGGGCCTGTTGGCCCATAGCTGCGAATTTTTTGCATTTCCTAAATTGCGATTTCTGAAACAGAAATCGCAATTTGGGAAATGCAAAAGGCCAGGGTGCTGGGGGCCTAAGGTCCCCTCTCCTGCACCCCAATTATTATTTTTTTCCATGTAAAGTACACATATGCCAAAAGGGCATGTGTGCTTTACATGTTAAATAAAAAAATGCAGTTTTACTGCATTTTTAAATTTTGCACCAGGTTACCACCTGGTTGCAGACAATGGTATTTTGCATGTGCAAAATACCATTCTGCGAAAAATCGCAAATTGCGATTTTTTGCAGAATTGCCTTGCGACCTGGATTTTGCGAATCGCAAATTGCGATTAGCAAAATCCAGGTCGCAACGCAGAAAATCGCAATGTTTGCGATTTTCATTTTGTGGTCTGCGAATGCCTTTGATGCATTGCAGACCACGATTTTGCACTCGCAAACGGCCGATTTCGCAGTTTGCGAGTGCAAAATCATTTGATACATCTGGCCCAGTGTCACAAATAATGTCTGTGAATCATGAGGACGATACTACAAGAGTGCTTACGACCACTCACCTTATAAAGGTTTCCTTGAACATCACACTGCAGTCAAACATAAAACAGTTCCCCCATACCAAATCTGGAAGCACTGTTTGTGACTTTGAAAACATACTTATTGATAATAACACGTTGGGATCCATAGTAACTGTGATTGGTGGTTGCAGTGAATGGTGGAATTTTTCCAAGGTAGCTCTGGGGTAGCTGCCGCTCTTACAGCTCAGTTGGGATTTGTTCGTAGCATAGGACACAAATGTAATAGAACAAAATTCATGTACACTTATGCCAAGGCCCTGATCAACAAGCATTTAACACATACTGTAAAGGGTTCACTATGTATTTATTAAATGGTGATAACAGAAGAGGAAACTCGGGGAAAAGTCTTACCTACCCAATCTACCCTAACTACTCATTACCCACAATTTTCCTAACTAACCTAAGCTAAACTTACTTATCACATGTAACAAAATGTTCTAAACATCAACCCCTCCCCCTTATGAGACAGGACACATGGAGGGCAACAGATACTAACCTAAACACATTCTATCCTATACTAAACAAATATATATATTTTTGTATTTTTTGTTATTTTAAAAAAGAATATATATTTTTTTTTTTCCAAACACACAAGAACCCCAACATAGCCCCCCACCCACCCACCTACACACTCAAAAAGGAAAAATAGAAATAATCAGGACCCCCACCCCCACCCACTAACACTAACTAAACTAACAGCCTATACTAACCTAACAGTAAGCCCCCTAAGCCCACTAAGTATAAGAACAAGGAATGAGGAGGGAGGGGAGGGAATCATGTCCATTTACAAAGTCTAGAGGTTGGCCCTCCGGAGGGTCCGCTTAATGGACCGCACAGGCCTGTTCTTATGTCGAACATCCAGGCTCAGGTGACTAATTTTACGGAGGACACAGTCCATTTTGCACTGCAGGTCCTGAAAAGCTGCAGGGTCAACTGTAGCAGCTGGGGCGGTCTGGGTACCAGCTGAGGACGTGTGTGGGCGTGTATTGTCAATGCCTGTGGGCTACCCTGAAGGTGGTCCACTGCTAGGGCCTGGAGCACTTGCAGACGTTGTTGAGACAACAGGCCCAGCTGTGGGTGGTGCCACCTTGGTCAAAGTGGTGGTCAGGCTGGTGGTGGCTGTGGTGGGCAAAGTAGGGCCACCCTGTGGGAAAGCCCTCCATGCTCTGGAGGCCCGTTTGTTCCTGTATCTTTGGGCCATCCGTCTGAACCCCGACTCTACCAGCAGGATATGCTGGTAACGCATTGCCCGCCTCTGGCACTCACAGACCTGAATGGGTGTCATGTTAGCAGCTGTGAAGACAAAGGCAAAAAATTACATTAGGAACTGCATTGTGTGAAATGGCACAAGAAGTAAATCAGACAGTACATCTACTGTACTTGTAACAGCTCCTATCATCATACAGATTATTGAATGTCCTGAGGAAGTACATGGCAGGCCAGCCTAAAAGGTTGTTTCACACATAGCACATCCAAACCCTACAAGAGTTCTAACAGTTGTCAGCTAACAATCATGCAGCACATCCTCCACCAATGCCAGGGCTACAAATGTCAGTGTACGGGATAGAAATCTAGGGCCACATAATCTGCAAGTTGTAAATGGACTTGCTAGCATAGTACTCATGTGCTATACCTGAGTGTGTATTCTAGGTTCCGACCAAACATTCACTGATTTACATGTCTGTGTAACATACTTGTATCATCAGTCCTAGGTACACTATTCACAAACCCATGCCTGTGTTTGAGGGTGGGAAGGTGGAGAAACAATTAACAATTTCAAACAACATGGACACCCAAGAAGCTTAGGAAAGCTGGACATGTGTTTGGCTCTACACACACACCACACAGGTAAGGTGTATCTACAAATAGGAAACAGCAAACCCTTGACAAATGGCAGCGCCACACATGTCTGGAAATGCAGACCTTTGTCCACATCATATACTTCCAGTAAGGCATGACTTACAACAGACACAAAGTTGCAAGAACACCCCTGGCCATGATTTGCATGCACTCCTAGGCCATTGCACTCAAGTGCCACATACCTGTAGCACTACATGTGGAGCGACATGCTGCTAGGAAGTTCACCCCACAGTTTCATAAGTACTTTGGTGAATAGGGAAGCAGAAGTCTGTGGGTAAGCATTTTGCAGCCCCATTCTGGGAGAATGTGGGTCTGACAGGCAGACTAAATCTGAGATTAGCTCCTGTGCGACTCTTGTTGATACAAGTGTTATCCACATGACTCACCCCAGTTCACATTGCGGGGCCTTCAGGAATGACCTAGAATCCCTAGATAAGACAATAAGATAAGCATTGGCAAACTCCAAAATGCTTAGAAAATGAAATCCCACTCATGGAAGAAGACAAATGATGGGCCAGCGCATCATACCTTGCTGTGTGTTCAACACACAGGAGTCCATCACACATCACCAGCAAACACAACACATAACAGAGATATAAACACTTACTGGAGTTGTTGGGGTCCTCAAATGAAGCCACCTCACCCACAGTGTAGGGTGTGGGTCCACCTGTAAGGCATGGAAGGAAGAAATGTGCTCAAAATGTGTGCACTGACCAACAATTCCAAAGACAAAAACTATGTGTAAGATGGAATAAGTAAGTAAAGCCACTCAGACATGATGATACTGCATCCGATGTAGCACGACTAACATGTACATAGCATGGGTCTCCTGTGACAATTACACACATATCTACACACATGCAGTAGCCCTAACTATCATGTGGTGGCAAACATGCTCCTTCATTAGTGAGCAGACATAATAATGGCGTGTATTCGTCTCATCATGTGCATCCAAGAGAGACATCCAAAGCCTGGTTACTTGAGGAGTGCATTATCAGTCAAACAGCCATTGTGGCCATGACACATTTATGACACATAGGTACAATGTACAGAGGGGCAGGGACAATTGTAAGCCCTCATGTTGTTACATTTTCTTCATTTGATGTGGCCCAGCTATGGTGATTTGCACCAACCATAGAGATATGAACTCATGTGCATACTTTTGGCCAGCCATCCCTAAACAAAAGGTGGAACACCAAACACCAAATACCAGTCTAAGATGTTAGCTGAGGGCACCTTGCACTTTTTCCCTATGTTTCCAAATCCAGATCTGACATGTATCCAAAATGATGAAGGACCACAATAATCCCTAACATTCATAGAACTTCCGTGAACGCTTTCCTTACACACTCACCAGACACACATGAGACATATGTCTGGGCACATTGCTATCATCAATTGACATGAAGCCTGCACTCAATTTCTGCATCATGTAGTGTTTCGAAAGTCAGTCTAGCTGTTGCGTCAACAAAGGTTGCCAATATTTTGGAAAATCTATACTTCACTTGCAAATGTGACCTATATAGAAATGATAGGCTCCTAATTTGTGTTGCTGTCTGACACAAAGGCGGCACCAAATTACATTAAGCAAAAGTATTCAGTAAGTTTGCAGAGCACTTGCTTCCTGACAGCTAGCAATTGTGGTCCTTCACATAGTCCATCAATGACCCTGTATGTTTTCAAAGCATTCCACACACTCAGCAACTTAAGCCTGCAGACATTGTACAAATCATCTGATGTCACTACAGAGCTTTTAATTGTGCACATTTACATGATTTGTACTCACCAACAGGGCCACCAATCACTATTCCCAGGTGGTCCAGCAGATCTTGCTCCCTGGTGATGAGGTCAGCCCAGCGGTGCTTCAGCTGGTGGTCATTCCTCTGGCTCCGATACACGTGCTGCAAGTGATGCAGGACCTTTCCCCACCGGATTCGCCGTGCCTCGGTGTGATACCCCTGTATCACCCTGCCCCCTGCCTCAATCATGAGTGGGAGGAAATGGCACACCATCCATATAAATCCCCCAAGCTCCTCCTCACCCATCTTGCCAAGACGTGGCCTACCCAACATCTTAGCACCGAAAAGGGGAATAGAGGATAAAGAAGAACAAAGGAGAAAAGCTGGAAGTGGAAGTACAAAAAAGTAAACTTAACAACTAAAAGAGCCCAACTATCCCCAAACTAGCACTACCCACAACAGACTCCCACAAACAACAAAGACAATACAGTACTGGACAATAGTACACAAAACAAACTCAGACAGTATACAACAACAATATTTATTTCACAAACTAACAAGTAATGGAGCACACAGGAGACAAAAGCACAATTTCACTGGACAAAACTCAGAACACAGCCACACAGTCTAGAAGAATCACAGACTGCAAAGTGAAAGTGAAAGTACCACCACTGTACATAATCTGTAAACAGGATATCCTATTACATCACTTCCTGCATAAAATGGCTGCCGTTTTTATCATTATGCGTCATATTTTTTCACGCATACAGTATGTGCGTCATTTATTTCTATGCACAGGAGTAAAAATTAGGCCGCATCCATATATTTGGAAATAGTCTTAACACTTAACCAATTTTCAGGGCATTATGCGTCGTTTTTCGGGCATAAGCATCATTTTTGGGCGCTTGAGCGTCTTTTTTGACGCACATGTGTCAAAATTTCAGGGCATTAACAGGCTTTGGGTGTTTTTGCCATTTTAATGTAATGTTACATTTGTGACACAACTGAGATAGGCTGATTTCACCCACTTTGGTGTTGATGGTGTATGTTCACATGTGAGACATCATACTGCTGCGGACCATGACCCGGTACTTCCTTAACAGGATTCTCACGCTTGGCTGACGCACTAAATGGCCATATGTGTGGCCTACATATATGTATTGCACAATTTGGGCATGTTTGGCATCAGGAGAGGATAGCAAGGTGACACACATAATTACAATACCTCAATGCCTATGGCTGAATGTGTGTGCATTGGCTACTAATGTAGTTGTCGACCCAGTGTGTGTGCATCACAAGATGAATTGTTGCAAATATGCTTGTATGAATGTGAAGTCAATGTGTCCAAACCTTAGATGCAAGTCATTGTGGAAATGAGAGAGGACATGTGCTAGTCATACATGTAGCAACATCTGTTGTGTGCACTTCCAAGATTTTGGGTTACATAGACACCACAAATGACAAAGCATGCACCGGATAGATGGCAGACGCTTGCTCGTGTCAATGGTCCACAAGTTGGCCATCCCATGTCCTAGAAATTTGGTAACTGCTTCCTAGGCACTTGTTGGTGAACCCACAGTGAGTCAGGCACATGCATAAACTAAGTGGGTACCATGTTATTGGCACAGACAGCCAAAGGTGAACCACAAATGTAATATGACGCCACAGTTGTGGTCATATGACTGAGCCACAACTCTCCAGTGGCAGTGGTGGACCAGCAGACAAGGCAGCATGTGGCCACATATTTCCAGTGATCAATTGCACAGAGGTGTCTTGTTCATGTGTGTGGTCCAATATTGATCCTGTATATTTTGAGGGGTGTATGTTGTCACAGTTACGTCCAGGTCTCATCATGAGTAAGTGGCAGCTATTCCTGTATCTACTGAGTAACCTTTGGAGATCAATGTGAGTAAAGTCGATGAGGACATGAGAACCTACATGGGGATGGTCCCACCCTGTCACTGAAGACGTGTTATGAGACTGTCAACAGGGCAACCCTGGTGTGCTGAGTGAGATAATGTCTCAGGTGTCATGTTCCGGCAGGTGTCATTACAACATTTGTACACAGGTTGGCCTGTGAAGTTCCCACTGCATCTGGGAACATCATAGCCTCTGTGTTGATTAATGTAGCAGCTATTCAGCATGCACAGCCCATCAATATATTGTGAGCAATGTGATTCAGCGTGTGAACTGTCAGGGTCCTAGTATGTATGGACTTTTCATGCACATTATCAGTGGTAGCTGGTTCTGCTGGAGCAACCATACCCAATCCCTGCATACGGCCATGGTACACTGTCACACTTTGTCGTTCATGCATACATGAGACCCAGACAAGGAATGGGCCATGATTTTAGGATTCAAAGACAATTTTACTAATATTGTACAATTAAAAATCAGATGATGCTATACAATGTATTTGGGTATGCATTGAGGAAGCACATGACAAAATACCCTCTGAGGAATGAGACGTTTGGTAACGCAAGTGTGGTACATATGTAGCGATAAAGAACCTTTAGGGTAACGCAGAGACAGGTGCCAGTCAGGCTGACAGGATGTAGGGTCAATCTGGATCCAGCAATTTCACAAGGTACATAATCAGTGGTCTGACTAAGACTGGTCGGAGGAAGAAAAAGACAGTTGACATGGAAAACTGTGTATGTCCTATGTTTTTGAAGGTGACACATAAACCCAAGGGCTGTGTTACACTGCTTCATTACTAGCAATGCATAACGGTGTATTTGACAAAATGGAAACTTCTATGCTGTTCCAGGCATCAGCAGGGGCAGTGCATGTTCAAATGGGTGGTGTGCATGTAGGTGATCACAGGTGTGTACTCCATCAGTTTCTCACAAGCCCTGTATGTGCGATTCGAATTCAAATGGCCAACAGTACCTTTCACATGGGAAGCAATCTACAGGTGATAACAGGGCTTAGAAACTACAAGCCAGTGTATTAATTGACCTGACGTCCATGCAGTAAGATGTACTATGACAATGGCATTACATAGGAAAGGGTGTAGCACACAGGATTAGTATTGTTAGTCTGTGTGTGTAGAGGAGGGAATATCGGGGTACACATATTACCATTCCAGGGACCTCTTCAGACAGATGGGTTGTGACCAGGAGCATGGGTGTGTCAGGAGTTAGGAAATGGGCTGACATGTACATGGAATGTCATGTGCGCAATGCTTGTTATAGGTGTGGCACTTGTGGTGTCTATGTTCTGCTTATATGGAACTCTAGTCACAGATAATCCTTGCAAAGGTCGGTGCAGTTGGACTTACTGCTGTCAAGGGTCTGGTCATACATTCCTGTTACCAATGCAATAGCACATTCACTGCCTCATGTATGAGGCTTGTTTTCACCTTATTGAGTAATGGTGTCTTAGTTGTGTGCCATATGCTGTGATGAACCATGTTGCCAACATGTATGTGTGAAATAGGTGTGGTCCTCTGCTATTGCCCTTCAAAGGTGAAATGTACAGGATATCTGTCATTTACAGTGTGTGTGTATGTGTCTGTTGTATGATACGCATCGCAATTGCTCAGGAAATTTCTGTGTCCTGATTGGTATATCAGCAATGCTCCATGAGGCTAAACTCTTATTCTGATAGTTAGAGATAAAGGTGAGCAAAAATGATTAGCCAGACCATGATATGGTGATTATTATCGGTGTTTATTTACATTAGTTAATACAGTGGTGATGGTGATTAGTTTTAAAAGAAATTGTTCACTATATGTTGGCGCCTACGCAATTCAGCAGCTGTGTTTTGTTGTTCCCCCTCATGTTGCAGGCCAGCATCTTCCTCTTCTTCAGGCATGTGTGGCTCTGGTGCTAAGAGGGGAATGTTCCTTCGTATGAAAATGTTGTGCAGGATGGCACATGTTAAAATGATCTTACAGACCATTTCTGGGTAATATAGGAGGCTGCCACCAGTGATGTCGAGGCACCTGAATCTTGACTTGAGGATGCAGAAGGTCCTCTCGACTATGCTGCGTGTCCTCCTATGTGCGTCATTGTAGGCACGCTCTGCTGCAGTACTTGGGTTGCCAAATGGTGTCATTATCCATGGCTGGATCCCATACCCCTGATCAGCTGAAAAGGAAAAGGAATGGGATCATGTTGATGTAGTTTGCCCCATTGAAATCACCTTGCATGGCAGTAGTTGTCATGTGTTGTCTGTGACTATGTTGTATTATTGTTTTCCTTCCTAGGCTTGTAGGTTCTACCATCTTCATTGGGTTGTTTCCTTGGCTGAACGAGTGTTTGGTTGCTGACCGGTTGTCAGCAGTATGTTTTGGGATTTGCAGTACAGTGTGCACTCCCTAGATTGTTACTTGTGATACAGGTGTCCCTGTGTCTTCACTGGGGGTGAGATGATATTTCCATACACAGATTCATTTTGACAGTGTTGTTAACACGTTAGCATCAATGTATCCTGGACATCCCAATCCTTTAGACTTATGCAATGTATTAATTTAAACATCAGTGAGACGCTTACATTTTGCAAGGTGACAAATAGGCAAACCTCTCCCAACGTTGTGATCATTGACGTCTTTACATTAGACTGTACACTAATTTCAGATGTGTGACAGGTTCAATGCTGACCTAGGAAACATGGCTAGCAATGTCACGACCTCAGTGTGTTCCTCTCCACATGTTGCTGTCGTGGTGTATGTGTTGTGTGTCCCTGAGGGTTGCTGTGCAGTGTGTATATAAGTAGGTTTTTGTACTTACCAACAAGTAGTCCATTGCCATACCGTCCATCCTGGAAGTGCTGATTGATGGTAGAGTGACGGAAGATGAATGAGTCATGGACACTCCCAGGATATTTTGCCACGATTTTGGTGATCAATCCTTGGTGATCGACAATGGCCTGCACATTGATGGAGTGTGTGTGCTTCCTGTTGCAGTAGAGGTGTTCAGTTGCAGCAGGTGGCACAAGGCGTACATGTGTGCAGTTGATGGCACCAAGGATGTGTGGGAAGCCACTAATGAGGTAAAACCCCTGTTTTGTCTCCTGCTGCTTCTGCAGTGTGTTTGTACTTTGAGCAAGAAGGCAGAGAATGATGGCTGTGATATTCCAGCAACCAGGGCACCAGTTGTTTGAAAGGAGCCACTTTCCAGCATGTGAAGTACAGCTAGCAACTTGGTTTCTGTTGGGATGGTGCGGGGTGTCAGCAAGGTGGGTGCCAACTGTGGCTCTATGTTGTGCAGCAGCTGCTGAATGGCCTGCCAGTTCAACCTGTACCTCTGGATGATGTCATGTTCCCTTAGGCCATGAAGGGTTGTTCTGGTGTGGAATATCCTCTCCTGCCTTCTGTGCTGCCTTTGGGGTCCCTGCTGGTGTTGTGGTAGCTGCTGTTGTTGTTGCTGGACTCTGCGTCTGCGTGCACGCTGGATGAGAAGCACCTCCATGTCTCCCTTTTGCTGCTCAGCTGTTGCGTCTGTGTGTTCTGATTAAATACAGGTGTGTTTGCCCCATTTTAACGCCTGCCCTGACCCAGGCGTAAATTTTTGACGCAAATCGGGCTGTGCATCATTTTCCGGCTCCACCTCCCGGCCGTGCAGCATTTTTGCCCGGAAGCATAAATATGACGCACGGCCGTTTAACTCATTTGATTAACACAAGGCGGGTTCCCGCATCCAAAAAATGAGGCACACGGCGGGATTTTGATGTCCGCAGGCTCGGGGTCAAAGTTTAAATATGGGGCAAAGTTTGCGCTGAATGTGCCCTCAATTTTTTGACGCACATTCGGCGCAGACAGAGTATAAATATGCCCCCATATATCCAATTCCTTATACCTGCTTTTTTGTCATGTTGATGTCTGTTTGGTCACTACAATTTAATAGTGTTCATAAATTGGAGCTGGATTTTTATTGTTTTATGTTTTCTACTTCTTAAACATTTGGTACTGATAAAAGCTTCAGGTATTTCTTCTAAATTAAGCCTGTCTGCTCTGAGCTACAGCTACCATGGTTGGAGCACAGGTTTAAATGATTGAGACTTAACTGGACCTAGTAAGGAATAATGCCATTATTCTCTGAAGAGGAGTACCATCCACTTCAACTAATAATTCACTTTCTCACATAATCTACGTAAACCAAGAAGATGGTGCAGGATTAATCACCAGGATGGTATTATCTATGTAGACCAGATCAAAGGCAAAACTATTTACTGCGGAGGAAGACAGTAATGAGCATTGTATGGCATAACGGCGTACCTGAAATCAATGAAATTGGCGGACTGGACAGAATGGATAGTGAGGAGGGGGGAACAAGAGTCTGCCAATAATATTTGAAGAACATCAGCCAAATAGAAGCTTGTGGATGCAGAATGCTGTGAGGGCTGCCTAAGCAAAGCTTAATCATAGAATGTGGTTGGGGCTGACGTGGGCCACTGCAATGAAGCCAAGTGAGAAGCCCAGCTGAGTCCAGGAGCAAAACCACACATTTCAGAGGGCAGGTGAGGCCTTTTGGAATTAAATTTTAAACAAATCCTTAAGGGGTGATTAAATGTCTGACAGAAAACTACAAGGTTAAAAACAACTGCCTTGCATTTTGTACCGCTTGAAAATGTTGAAGAATACTAGATAACTATTATTCGATCTGACTACCTTTCATAAAAAGAGGAAAACGTGATGCCCTTGCTAGCTTACCTTGAAGAAACATGGAACGGACATCTAAACAGGTTAGGTCACTGAAACAAAACATGCTATCACATTGAATGGTGGAACAGCTACTCAATATGTTTAGAGGGCGGTGCCAAAATAAACAATGCAATAGAGGGTTCTTATTATATCCTCTCTATTTCAGTAGGAAATTACCACCTAACTTTTACAATTTCCTGTAAATTCGAGATAGGAGCAAGGTTTCCAGGACATGAGATATGCACAATCTTTTATAAGTAGTTTGCAGCCCAGAATTTCCTTCCCCTAAAAAACAAATAAATAAATGAGTGACTCCTTTTTTAAATTTAACAATTCAGATTTTTGGGGAATACAGACTTCCTGGAACACACTGCATACATAGTACATTAGTGGGAATTCCCACAAAGGAATAATCACCAACAACCTGTTTACCCTCCTGTTGTAAAAAGTCATAATTGGCTACCCTCCAATTACTTCTTTCAGCTGAAAAAATACTTTCTTCACAACTTACCTGAAAATAATTATTAAAGATAGTTCCTTCATGGAGCTGTCATCTTTCTTCAGGTGTTGCTAACATTTTCAGTCCTTTCAACAACATCTGAGGTAATCCAATAAACAATCCAAGGTCAAAGCCACAAAACACCAAACCGGTAGTTACAAAAACTCCCCTTATTACAAATTATAAACTTTTGTTTTTCCAATATGGAAAATATGTGACCTATGTAATCCATATCCGAACAAGAGAACATAAATACCTAAAAATAGCCATTATTGTTCAGATTTGTATGTGAAACCAATGCAACATTCAAAATGGGCAAAAAGATGTTGTAAAGACAATTAAAATTAAGTCATGTACATGGCCCCGATTCCACCTACATATATGCAGACCCAGCCTATTGAAATTAATGCAAATCTAAAACATCAAAAATACACTGCTTCTTCAAATTAAAAAAAAAAAAAAAACAAGAAGCTAGAGTCTTGCCTAGCTGAGCTTTACATTTGCAGGAGTTTTTCTCCAAGGCTGATGACAACAAGGTGTAGGAACCTCACACCTCATTGTGTACATGTTGTGGCTGGTCCTGCCTCAAGCTGCCCCATTGCTCCCTGGTGAGAATTATCACTTTACACAAAGACTGTGCATTAAGAGCAGCTTAAGAACACTTAAAAGAGAACCAACCTAAACTGGCTTTGATTCTTGAAACAGTCGATCCACATACCCTGACATGAAAATGTATATAAAAGTGGGATCCAAACGACTGCACTTGGTTCCAGTTCCTCTACTAAGAATGTGCTCCACAGATTACTCAAAGAGCTATTGTGTAACTATGGCTGGTGCCAGCATTACAGTCTGCCTTCTATAGGTGGGTGGACCTCACCTGAAGCCAACACTTTCTGCTGGAGTATATCTGGAGTGACTGAAGGGCCCAGAAGCCTGCCTGTCAGCTCAGAGACGAAAACAATGTGTCTGGCCCTGCAGGAGGAGAGCAGAACCCTGTTTATGTTCTCAGCATGGAGAATCCTACAGAAAGCTGATATTCCAAGAAAGCATGACTAGGAGAGGCCCTGTGTTGTGAAAGGGTCTCTCAGTCATCTCTGTACAGTTTGTGGAAGAAGCAGTGTCAAGATTATGCCAAAAACATATCACTTGTTCTGAAAAACAAGGAAACCATGTGATCACTAGGGATCTGGGGTCCAATTAAAGAAGAGAAAACAATGGTCCCTAATAAAAACAATATGAAATGGAAATCAAATAGTAATTGTTGCACCGGATTCTGCCCAACAGTATGCCCAGATTTTTTGCTTTTTTGATCACACGTTTTTCGGAGTTTGTACTGTGGGTGAGCCTCACTACTGGTGTCTCACCCACAGTAATCACATGGTAGATGGACTGTGCATGTTTATGGCCAGTTTCCACCTCTTAAAATAAGGATGCTGCAATGCAGTAATGGTAAGGGGTACTTGACTGGGTGCTGGTGAACAGCCCGGTAACAGCACATAGGTAGCTTGATACAATGGGGACTCTGCGGGGATAGGTATTCATCTGGGTTAGGCCTCATGAGGATAGTGTACATTATTAAGGAAAGTCAGTGTGCTATACTGTTTTAACTATAGGGACATTCTGATAAACACATAGAGAGGGAACTGCCTTAGAGTGTAGTGTCCCTTCTCCTTGGCCTACAGAGACCATTGACTTCTTGAATCAGATTGTAACCTGTGCGAGAAAACCACATTTTCAACTTCCAAAATGATAACTGTACATCTTGTGGCTCATAGAGAGTTTTCATATGTTCCTGGCTCAGATTCAGAGCCCAGGCCTGTTGTCACCCTGCTGTGTCCAGTAATTATATTTTCTCCACCAGCAGGAACAAAGGCCACCCCCTTAAAAGGGACAATTAGCACTACTTCCCTAAGCTCCTGAGAAGGAAGGGGTGGGCCAGGATGACCTGTAATTACCTTGTACTGTCCCCTGGGCCCTTGTTCACCCCAGGAGAAGATGATGAAATGGCAGCGGAGCCCCACATACTCTAGGGGAGCACATTAGGTCATTAGGTCATTAGGTTAAAGGTTGCCAAACTTTAGAATGCCATAACTCGGGCCCTGTTTGGGCTGATTTGGATGATCCTGTGCTCATTTTACTCCTGTTGGTGAGCTCTATCAACCAAGTAGTGATGCAGTCTACCAAAAGTAGGTGCTCTTGACTCCCTGAGCCAGTTCTCCTTTGTAGCTTTGTTGGTGGGTGCAGAAAGGTCTAGAGCTTCCTCAGGGGGAGTCTGGCTCACTGACCCTCAGGGAGACCAACTGGTCCTGGTGTCAACTGGTCAGAATCCTGGTTCCTGAGTCGAGCTCAGGGGATTCCTCCTTCCAGTTCTCTATGACAGTACTTTTTAGTTTAAAAAATGGACACAGTACAATTTCAGAGTTGTTCAATGTTAACCTATGGTAGGAAAACAGAGTCAGCAAACAGGCACTTATTGACGACTCACAAGGCCCATCTTGTAGACTTAAGGTAAGTACTGGAAAAGGGGCAGGACCACACCAACAGGTCGCTCTAGAGGTGCAGTACACCTCGGGTACCCAGTGTATTTCAATGGGGATTGGTTTCTGGGGATTTAGGCTGCAGGCTCCGGCAGGGAGGTGAGTCAGGGCAATCAATAGGTAAGTCAACAATGGGGGGTGATTGAGGACATAGGTCCCCTTTGGTCTTCTTCTCCAAGGCCAAGGGGCGATGGGTGAAAGGGTGTCCTTTGGTATTAGGTTTCCAGACCAATGCAAGGTTGGGGGTGTCCTATGCTCAGAGACTGCAGGGGTCATTGGGGACTCCAGGAGGGGTGAAACCATAGGGGACACTTGCTCAGGGGAGTCAAAGTACATCGTCACATTACAAAGGCGGCTAGGCCTTTGAAGCTTACCACCCTAGAATGTCCATCCTGTCTGGTTGAGGTGTTAACACCTCCGCCCGTGCAAGCTTTTGTCTCTGGCCCTCATGAGCACTGGCTCTCACCTTAGGAGGCCATAAATGTGTCTAAGGTCAGGACCAGTCAGTCAGCACACTAGTAGCTGGTAGGTTTTCAGGGGACACATCTAAGGTGCCCTCTGGGTGCATGTATTTATAAGTCCCTCACTGGAATCAGTGAGGGTTTATTAAGCTGAGGTGTTTGATACCAAACATCCCTGGGTTCAGAGAACCCATCATGCAGCTGGGAAACTCAAAGTGACCAGTGTCTAGGACATGAATCAAAAATGGCATCCCTGTTTACTTACTATATCTAAGAATCGATAGAGACATAGCAGGGGCATATCTGCTCATGTATATATGTCCTCACATGGTCCTGATGCATCCTGCTTTAGTGGTGACTTACACCTGGTGCATGCAGTGGTAGGGGACCTGGCATACAGGAGTATGTGACAGGTCATGTTGTCAATTTTATCTGCATCAACATATGCATTCTACAGTGGCAGCACTGGGTAGTTTTGGTGAGGGGTCCCTCGGGTGGCACAACTGGTGCTGCAACCTTCAGGGACCTTCCGTGGTACCCTATGTACCAGGAATAACATTTACTATGGACTTACAGAAGTTGCTAAAGAGTGTGCCAATTAAGAAGAATTATTGTGCAGTTTTGGGAAAGAGCTCTGGCACTAGGGACCTGGTTAGAAGGGACCCAGTGCACTTTCAGTCAAAATCATATCAGATACCAGGCAAAAAGTGGGGGGCTAACCATGCCAAAAAGGGGTGCTGACCTACATGACCCACCAAATGAAACTAATCTTGCCCAAGAAAGTCTTCTTCTTCTGGGTGAAAGAACCTAGAAAGACCATCTGCATTGGAGTGGTCAGTCCCAGGTCCATGTTTCGCTGTGAATTCCATTCCCTGTATGGAGATAGACCATCTTAGCAGTCTGGGGTTTTCGTCTTTCATCTGCATAAACCATCAGAGAGGCCTGTGGTCAGTTTGAACAAGGAAGTGAGAGACAAACAAGTAAGGTCTCAGCTTCTTCTGGAACCAAACCGCATCAAAGGCTTCCCTCTCAATAGCACTCCAACACTGCTCTCTGAAGAGTAACTTTCTGCTAATGAAAGCAACAGGTTAGTCATGGCCATCATCAATGATTTGGGACAGGATTGCTCATAACCAAAGTTCAGAGGCATCAGTCAGCACTGTGAACTGCTTGGTGCACTCTGGAGCTTTTAAAGGAGGTGCTAAGCACATTGTTCCTTTCAGGGTGTTAAAGGCCTTTTAACAGCTCACTGTCCAGTTTACCTTTTGGGCATCATTTTGGAGGTCCGTTCTGTAAGAGGTGCCACATTGGTGCAATATCCTTTCATAAGCATCCTGTAGTACCCAGTCAAGCCAAGGAACGCATTGACTTGGGTCTGGGTTGTTGGAGCTACCCGGTCCAGAACTGTCTGGATCATAGACTTTAGTGGTTGTGTTGTGTAGCCATTTTAACTATAGTTTTATGGATCAAATCTGTTTATTATTATTTTAAACACTAAAGGCCAGATGTAGCAACAAATTTGCAACTCGCAAACGGCAAAAATCGCCATTTGCGTCTTTGCTATGTAGAAATGCATTTTGCGAGTCGGAACCGACTCGCAAAATGCATTTCCGAGTCCCAAATAGGAAGGGGTGTTTCCTACATCTGGCCCTTAGACATGCAAACACAAATTATAAAATATAAGCACGGTACATTGCAGTACAATACATAGTATACATCTCCGCTGTAGATGCTCTATATTCCCCAACAGAAGTCTTCTAGACTAGGCTCTAGTTCTGGCTCGAAAGAGCTTCGCTACAAATCTCTTCTTTACAATAGACTCAACAAGCGGAGCCCAACAGGAGATCCTTCAGGCTGTGAGTGCCGTTTTCAAAACCAAGCAAGCCTACAATTAAATAAACACTTTAACAATGCTCCCCTTCGGCGACCGCGTCAACCTACCATCTCCCCTCCACTCCAACTCTCCTCCCACCACATCACAGCCCATTGCAATCTCTCAACCAACATTCTAGTCAAAGTTCAGGTCAGTCTCAAGACTCTCAAGTACACTGGGCATGTCAACTCTGTAAACTCTGCAGAAAGAATCTGCAGAAATGGCTTCCAGAGTTCACTCAGTTCACTCGTTCGCTGCTGCGAAGCCAATGTGAGTTTCTCCATGGCAAGTACAAACCAAAGCTTCTGGAGCCACACATTGTGTGTCGGGACCCTATTCGTACCCCACATGGTCAGGATCGGCTGCAAGGCTGCGTTAAGTGCCAGAGCCATCTGTCTGCCCCTCAATGACCTCAAGGGAAAAGTAAGGGGATCAGGCAGCCCCAGCAAGATGTATGATGGAAATCTGGGGATCTTTGTGTGGAACGCCATGTCAACCTCATCTGTTATAGCCTCCCAATAGCGATGAAGTTTGGGACAGCGCCACAGCAGGTGCACAAGTGTACCCATGCCACTGCACCCCCTCCAGCATAAGTCAGATTTACCATGTCCCATTAATGCGCGCCGCAGTGTAGTACCAATGGGAGGCCACCTTATATGATGTTTCCGTCCCGCTGCGTTATAGGCTGTGTGATGTATTCTGTAAAAAATACTGTCCCATTCCTCGTCCGAAAACTCCCTTTCCAACTCCCTCTCCCAACGCATCTGTCCTCTGGTCCTAGGTGGGCGCTGTTCCCCCTGCAAAAGTCGATAAAGTTCTGAGATGACTCCTCTATCATCCTTCTTTAACAGGAGCCATTTCTCGAATGGTGTGAGAGGCCTATCTATTAACGCTCTATTCACCGGCTGCATCGCCCAGTGCTGAATCTGATAATACATCAATCTATCTGCCTCCGTTAAGCCGTACGCTTCCCTCATCTGTTCAAAGGACAGGACCCCTTGTTCATCAAAGAGACCTCCCACCCTTTTGCAGCCTCCCTCGTACCAACGTCTCAAACCCTCCAGTCGGAGTCGAGGCTCAAAGTCAGGGTTTGCTCCTATGGGGGTCATTGGGGATGGAAAGGATGTCAATCCAGACCGAACAGCCACTGTATCCCATGTGCGCATCGTAACCCCTGTGACTGGGAGGAATAAAATCCAAGGCTCCTTACATATATGTGAGCCCGCTACTGCCTGGTCCATGAAACAGCAGTGTTTCTCAGTGAGCGGGCGATTCCACTCCAGTAGAAAGCGCAGCTGGGTTGCCTGAAAATATCGCTGAAGGCAAGGGATCGCCAAACCTCCCCCACCCTTAGATCGATACAGAACCCGCCGCAACAGCCGCAACGGTCGCCCCTCCCATATAAACTTCAAAATCACCGTCTGAAGAGTAACTATCATTCTAGGGGGCGGGTTCAGCGGAAGCACTTGAAACACGTAAAGGTGCGCAGCAAGATTGTCATCTTCACCGCCGCCACTCTACCCAGCCAAGATAGTTTATGCCTCCCCCATGAATCCAAGTCCCGCTGGACCTCACGGATCAGTGTCCCGTAATTTAAGCTCACTGTCTTAGCGGCCGAGGTCGCCAGCTCAACTCCTAAATAGGGGAGACTCATGGACGACCAGATAAAGGGATAGCTAGCTCTCAGGTCTGCCTCATGATCTGGTCTAACCGACAAACCGAGAACCTGAGACTTCTGCATATTAATCCAAAATCGCAAGACCTATCCGAACTCGGCTATTATCTCCATAAGTGCTGGCAGTGAGGTCGCAGGCTCTGCCAAAGTTAGAATCACATCATCTGCGTAGAGGGTGATAAGATGGTGATCTCTACCGAACCTCACACCAGAGACTAAGGGGCTGTCTCGCAACCTTTGCGCGAAGGGCTCCATATATAGCGCGAATAGAAGGGGAGAAAGCGGCCAACCCTGTCTGGTCCCCCGTCCCACTGGAAAGGGCAGGGAGAGCACCCCATTAACTCGAACCGCCGCACTGGGAGACCGATATACGCAACTGATCCAGGACCTGAAAATGGGGCCCAGACCAAATCGCTCCAACACCTTAAAGAGATAGGGCCAATGAACCCTATCAAATGCTTTTTCAGCATTGATAGAGAGGAACAGCGCCTCTCTGTGGGAGCGATCTGTTTTATCCAATAGGTGCAGGAGCCGCTTCGTATTATCTCCGCATTGTCTATTTGGTGTAAAACCTGATTGGTCCGGATCAAGAAGGCCCGGCATATAGAAATTAAGACGGGTAGCAAGAATGCCAGTGAATAACTTGGCATCTATATTCAGGAGCGAGATCGGCCTATATGAGGCACACTCCTCTGGGTCCTTACCGGGTTTATGTATAACTATCAAATCAAATCAAATCAAATCATTAACATTTATAAAGCGCGCTACTCACCCGTGCGGGTCTCAAGGCGCTAGGGGAAAAGGGGGTTATCGCTGCTCGAACAGCCAGGTCTTTAGGAGTCTCCGGAAAGCGGAGTGGTCCTGGGTGGTCCTGAGGCTGGTGGGGAGGGAGTTCCAGGTCTTGGCCGCCAGGAAGGAGAAAGATCTCCCACCTGCCGTGGAGCGGCGGATGCGAGGGACAGCAGCGAGTGCGAGGCCAGAGGAGCGGAGGAGGCGGGTGGGGACGTAGAAGCTGAGGCGTCTGTTGAGGTATTCCGGTCCCTTGTCGTGGAGGGCTTTGTGTGCGTGGGTGAGAAGTCGGAAGGTGATCCTTTTGCTGACTGGGAGCCAATGCAGGTGTCTCAGGTGTGCGGAGATGTGGCTGCTGCGGGGTATGTCGAGGATGAGGAGGGCCGAGGCGTTTTGAATGCGTTGCAGGCGATTTTGGAGTTTGGCTGTGGTCCCGGTGTAGAGGGTGTTGCCGTAGTCCAGGCGGCTCGTGACGAGGGCGTGGGTCACGGTTTTTCTGGTGTCGGCGGGGATCCAGCGGAAGATCTTGCAGAGCATGCGGAGGGTGAGGAAGCAGGCGGAGGACACGGCGTTGACTTGCTTGGTCATGGTGAGAAGAGGGTCCAAGATGAAGCCGAGGTTGCGGGCGTGGTCTGTGGGGGTCGGTGCGGTGCCGAGGGCCACCAGGAGTCGTCCCAGGCGGACGGGGTGTTGCCGAGGATGAGGACTTCCGTTTTTTCAGAGTTCAGGTTTAGGCGGCTGAGCCTCATCCAATCTGCGACGTCCTTCATACCCTCTTGTAGGTTGGTCTTGGCGCTGGCGGGGTCCTTGGTGAGGTAGAGTATAAGTTGGGTGTCGTCGGCGTAGGAGGTGATGATGATGTCGTGCTTGCGTACGATGTTGGCGAAGGGCTCCATATATAGCGCGAACAGAAGGGGAGAAAGCGGCCAACCCTGTCAATAGTAGCGTCCAGCATAGTCGGTGTCAGAGCTCCTGTCGTCCGAAAAGAGTTGAAAAGGCGCACCAAGAGCGGAGCGAGTTCCCAGCAGAGAGTCTTATAGAATAAGGCCATGAACCCATCAGTGAGACTTCCCGGCCTTTATTCGAGAAATTGCCGATATAACCTCTTCCAACCTTATCGGCTGGTCAAACAGCGACGCCTCCTTCTCACCGAGTGACGTAATTGCTATGCCCTCTAAGAATAAATCCAATGCCGCATCATCTCCCTCAGCAGCCGCGTATAAGCCCCGACAGAACTCTGCAAAAACCTCTGCACTCTAATCGCTTGTACCCACCTCCATTCCAGAAGGGGAATGGATCAGTTTTATCGTAGACGCTGCACGCTGTGCTCGCAACTGGTGCGCCAATAGCTTCCCGCACCTATTGCTCCCAACATAAAATTAAGTCTCGCTATTGCATATTCCGCTCTATCCCAGTCCAGCCTCTTCAGCTGTTGCCTCACCTTCTCTAATTCCCGCCAAGTTCGAGGCACGCCAGTAGCCTTGTGGGAGCACGCCAGTGTAGCCACCCTCTGCTCCAGCTCCTCCCTTATCTCTCTCCTTGTCTTATTATCTTTCGCGGACAGTGCTATCACCTCTCCCCGCACCACTGCCTTCATAGCCTCCTATACTATCTCGGTTGAGGAGCTACCATCATCATTAAAGCTAAGGTAGTCCGTGGTTGCACGTCAAAGTGACTCTACCATTGTCTCACTCTGAAGCAGGGAACCCCTAAGACGCCAGCTCGGGGTACTCACTCGGCCCACCCCCACAGCAATCTTCACAGTAATTGGGGCATGATCAGCTAGAGCTCTGGGCTCAATCGTGGCCTCTCTAACCCGGGACAAATTCCTGTGAGGCCAAAAAAAGATCTAGCCGAGCATACGTCTTGGTTGCAGCCGAGTAAAAGGAATAATCTCGAAGCGTAGGATGCAGCTTTCTCCAGACATCCTCCAACCCACAATCAGCCATCCACTGACGCCCCGCTTCCAACAGGGCCCCCGCCTGCCCAGAGCGTTGGCCAGAGCGGTCAAGCTCGTTATCCATTACCAAGTTAAAATCTCCTCCTACCAAAATAGCACTATCTGTTGAGCTAAGCATTGGAGAGATCGCCCGCCCCAAGAATGCCTCCTGCTGGACATTTGGCGCATAAAGAGAAGCAATGGTGAAAGAAAAGGCCCGATTCTTATCCTGATGGCCAGGAACCTACCCTGTACTTCATGTACCCTCCCCATTATCTCCCTGGAAAAGGTCCTGGAATGCAATATCGCCACCCCTGCATACTTTGTAGTTGCTGAAGACCAAATCTGCCTGGGAAACCACCTTGAGCGCATGCGATAAGTGTCCTTATGTAATAAATGTGTCTCCTGCAATAAGCATATTTGACACCCAGATTTTTCCAGGCCTGACAGAATCGCTAATCGCTTAGTCGGATTATTCAACCCACGGACATTTCAACTAAGACACCTAACCGTCATACTGTATAGGGAAACAGTTGCTCAGGTAGGGAAGAGCTCCACGGAGGGGGCAGGCTCCAGAGCAGCAGTTCAATCGCTCAAGCTCGCATAGATGAACCGCCAAAATCATCCATGACCAGGCACGCAGGGGAGCATTCAAACAGATAACCAAAATGCACAAAAGGTGCTCATACAAAAAAAATCCTCTCTCACACATCCTAAGAGATAAAGGGGGTCATTCTGACTCCCGCCGGGCGCGGTCACCGCGCGCCCGGCGGGAGCCGCCAAAATACCGTACCGCGGTCGGAAGACGCGGTGGGTATTTTGAGGTTTCCCCTGGGCTGGCGGGCGGCCTCCAAAAGGCCGCCCGCCAGCCCAGGGGAAAACGTCCTTCCCACGATGAAGCCGGCTCGTAATCGAGCCGGCGGAGTAGGAAGGTGCGACGGGTGCTACTGCACCCGTCGCATATTTCACTGTCTGCTAAGCAGACAGTGAAATACAAGCGGGGCCCTCTTACAGGGGCCCCTGCAGTGCCCATGCCATTGGCATGGGCACTGCAGGGGCCCCCAGGGGCCCCGCGACACCCCCTACCGCCATCCTGTTCCTGGCGGGCGAACCGCCAGGAACAGGATGGCGGTAGGGGGTGTCAGAATCCCCTCGGCGGCGCAGCAAGCTGCGCCGCCTTGGAGGATTCCAACGGGCAGTGGTAAACCGGCGGGAGACCGCCGGTTTACCCTTTCTGACCGCGGCTGAACCGCCGCAGTCAGAATGCCCTCGGGAGCACCGCCAGCCTGTTGGCGGTGCTCCCGTGGTCGGTGGCCCTGGCGGGCACCGGCCGCCATGGTCAGAATGACCCCCAAAGTCTCAACTGGGCTGTAGAACCACACGTGCTCCTCCACCAAGTCCGCCCGCCCCGCCCCTTCGCCCAGACCCCCCTCCGCTGCAACCGGACCGCGGCAAGTGGCCCCCAGCCAATCAGCGGGCCCTTAACACTCTTCGTTTAGGCACTTGTCCCAGCTGCCACACTGTTCACTGCCGACTGGCGCTCTGAGATCTGCTCTAACACCATTGGGCATTGCTGTTTCTTTCTTCTTTCCTTCCTCCGCCAGAGCGGGAGGTCGTCGCCGATTGAACCCAACTTCAAACCCGAATCAGGGGCAGCCTCCTCTAAGCCCAGGATCCGGTTAGCCTCCGATAATGATTTCACCTGACGAAGCAGATCCTCCCAACGGAAAACAAGGCGGAATGGGTGGCCCCAGGAGTAGGACATCGCCCGCTCCTGTAGGTGCTCGGTGATGGGCTTAAACTCACGTCGCCTTTGCAGGGTCCGAACCGAGAGGTCCTGGTATAATTGAAGCTGATATCCTCTAAAAAGGACCCGTGGAAGGTTGTGCATCTTTTGAAGTATATTTTCTTTCAGCCCAAAGTTATGGACACATGCCAGAATATCTGGCGGGCGGTCCCCGGCTTCCCCGGGCTGACCCACGCGGTGGACTCTATCAAGGGCGATCCCCTTGGATTCTTCAAGTTCTAAGATCGAGCGAAACAGCGCCATCACAAAACCTCCAATGTCTTCCTTCTCAGCCCCTGACGGCACTCCTCTGATGCGGATGTTGTGCCTGCGCGACCAATTCTCCAGGTCCTCCACTGTCATCTGTAGGAGGTCCTGTTGCTCCAGCAGGCGTATAACCTCCTGCTGCAGATCTGCCACCTCCTCGACGCGGGCAATTTCACCATCCTCGATCTGCGTCACACGGTCACCCAGGGATGAAAGCTCAACTCTCTTCACCTCATGAGATATGTCTTTACAGAGTGCCTGGAGGTCACTCCTGAGTGATTCAAATAAGGAGGTAGGAAAGCCCTTAGTAACTGGAGCTGCCTCATCCTCCGTCGCCTCCCTTTCTGCCTCTGGGGCTCTCACGATTGGCGGCTCCTCCGGAGCCCCTCCTAGCCCCTGGCGCACTCCTGTCAGCATATCTTGCACCGTCCTGTCCTGATTAGGCTTGGAGGTCGCCATCCTCTCTGCCTACCACCTGCAGGTACTTAGATATCTCAATCTGAGCTCCTTGCAGGCTCACCAAAGGTCACGTCTTCCAGGCCTCAGGCCTCGCCAGGGACATCAACCTTCCACCACAGGCCTGACCATGGGCCTCCTTCTGACAGCGCTCACCTCTGCTCCAGGAATGATCCCTGTGTGCTGCTCTCACCACTAAACTGCAGCACTGGTCCACCACACCGCTCAAGGGCCTCAGCCTCAGCTCCAACTGGCCACTAGGCCCAACAGTCCAGCCACGCTCCTCTCTGGGGTCCCCCGGGCCGGGCCCAGCACGAATGCCCCCGCAGCCACCAGGGCCCCTGCTCCAAACCTCTATAGGGCCTCCAGACCGGGCCTCGCCTCACTGCAGGGACCCAGCTCCTCTAGGGCGCCATCACATCCTCAGCGCTCCTCCAGCTAGCTGTCGGGCCCGGGCTCTCAACACAGAAGAGCCCGCGGCCTCCGCACCCCCACACACAGGCACCGGCCCGGAGCCA
Source organism: Pleurodeles waltl (assembly GCF_031143425.1). Classification (NCBI taxonomy): domain Eukaryota; kingdom Metazoa; phylum Chordata; class Amphibia; order Caudata; family Salamandridae; genus Pleurodeles; species Pleurodeles waltl. Next base: position 1,335,979,650 of record NC_090447.1, on the reverse strand, counting down.
CCGGGCCCACGCACTCGGCTGGTGCAGCCCCTGCTTCTCGATCGTCAGGCTCCCAGAGAGCCGCTGATGCCACCCCCGATCCTGGGCATCTCAACGGGGCACCGCCGGCCGGCCGCCCGCTACAGCATCCACATAACAATTAAGGGCCCGGGCGGCGGAGCACGGACAAACGCGTCCGCTCACGCCGCCATCTTGGCCACGCCCCTTAACTATAGTTTTATACACGTTATTTTAGCAAACCAGGCCTGCCGCTGTGCACTTTAATCTATATATGTTTTATTCATATCATTTTAACAATAGCCACATTTGTGGTCTTGTTTTATTTTCTTCATCTAGCTGTTCTTTGCCTAGGCCAGCACTATGTTCATAAACAAGACATTTCTTTCACTCTGTGCTTTTCTCGAGGCTGTAGTAAGATAGGTTGCCGGCAAAAGTGGTATACTTTGTCTCTAATGTTCACCGAAACATACACACTCTTACATGGGGATCCATTCTTGCAACATCAGCTATGGTATGAGGGATGATGTCTTCCCAGGGGAAGAGCTAGAGCTTAACATGCTATGCTCTAACATAGTCTAGGTAGGAACTAACCGTAGTGACAATATGGTAGCGTTATTTTTATGTTTTGCTCTCTTTGTCACAATTTTAATCCTGCCCCTCTCACAGGCACACACTCATTCAGAAGCAATAGCCCTCATGCATCATCATTTGGCTATGCTCCACGTCAGACTGGCACTGCAATGTCTGACTGGGTCCTACATGGGACCATCTAGCCATTAAAAAATTGTTTGTGTCTCAGTACCAAAAATCTTAACTTACTAAAAAACAGCTGGAGAGATACAAAATCAAGATTCAAATTGGCTCGGGTACCTCCTCAATGTAAGAGGATGTTTAATAAACGAGCGAAAACCCGGTAAAGATTAAAAAAGAAAGGAAAAATAGTGGTTTTAATCAACGTTTCACTTTGCAGAGTATTCTGGGTAAGAAAACTTTGCTAAATCCAAACACGCCACATTTACGTGGGCTGCCTTGGGTGTCTAGTTTTCAGAAATGTCTGCATTTTGTAGGTTTTCCTATATGGCTGCAGAGCCCAGGACCAAATACTTAGGTGACTGTCTTAAAAAACGAGACTGTTTTGTGGTAGGTCATTTTAATGTCTCCACAATACGTTTTGGGTACTTCCCTGTTGTGGTCACTTGCCCACTCACTAAAGTGAGGCAGTTTTTCGCTGGAGACTTAGTGGAACTTGGGGCTCCCTGCAGATCCCTGGACTTCTGCTCATTGGAACGCAAGGCAAATGTGTCTTTTAAGCACATTTGGTGATTTCAAGGGGATTCTGGGTGAAGGAAAACTGGTGAGAGCCATGCAAGTCCTACACCATTGGACTCCCCTGGTGCTAGTTTGTTAAAGTTAACCCACCACTCACACTGGTTGGTTTTAGCACCTCCAGAAATTATGGTTTCAAAGCATCAATACTTCTTACAGTATCTGAATATTGAAACCAAGCCTTCTGAAGGTGGGCCATAAAGCAGCGTCCAGGCACCAACCTCTTTATGGTCCATTCACACACCATTCACGCACAACAAACAACCCTTTCATATCGCCAGCCACGGGCCCAATCCAACCAATCACTGCACTCACATCAACTTTCCGCTGCCAGACAAGGGCCCATCACATTCACACGCCACAGAACGGAATAAGTTTGACTACATTTTACCACCTGTCAAGTAACTGCCTCCTTCTTCCTTAACATTACCAAATGCATGCGTAACAAACCTTTACTAATGACTCCTGTGACAGCCACCTGAGGCTCAGGAAGACATGTTTTTCATGCCCCTTTAACGCACTCTCTGTGCTAAATCCAACTCCTTCCAGTTTGTGGATGCAAGTTGGGGGTGTCCGAGTATGCCGTACAAAGCGATTCCTCAAACTGAGGGAGCATATCTACCTTTGAAACTAAGGGAGACATGCTGGGGATTTCTCATGATGTTCCCTAAAGAGAAGGTCATAGGCTATGAAAAAGGGTAGTGTTTGGTACATAGGGGAGTCCATGAGAACGTAGCATATGTCCCGGCCAACATTATGTGCAGTGATGTGACTGTAATGCACTTATACAGCAAACTGAACATCTACTAAGTTCTGATGGAGGATGAACATGAAAAGCAGGTCAAACACTGACCTATACAAGTCATTTTCCTTCAGTGCTGGGATGGCACCAATGGGTTTGAATCCATAGGTGTAGATGATATACATCTGTACTACCTTTACTATCTGCCTTCTACCCGTGCAATAACCCTGTGAAGGCACACCTATCATAAGCTTTCCTTACCCATTCATGTCTTTGTTCTTATCAGAGTCCTGGCTAATCCTGTATGATTGCCAAGTGAACCTATACTAGTTTGTGGATTCAAGTTGGGGGTTTCCAAGTATGCCGTACAAAGTGATTCCTCGAACTGAGAGAGCATATCTACTGTTGAAAGTAAGGTAGACATGCTGGTGAAGAAAGGGTACTCCGTGAAATTGTGGCATATGTTCTGTCCACTAGTATATGCAGTAGGGGGAATATAATGCATGTTAATTGAACAAAACACCTACCACGTTCTGACTGTGGATTTAGCTCTCAAGCAGTCCAAAGGGAAGTCCATGATGAAGTAAAATTCTGTGGCTCTTTGCCTAACGAAGCAGTGGCCCATGGACGTTCGGTATCCATGCACTTCCACTGAAAGGATTACCCTACGGCAGCTCAACCTCAGTCGATTTCCCAGAACTTTGCTTTAGTATGATACAACGTAAAGCAAGTAGGGATACAGAGGCCTGGTTGTGATCGACACTGGGGACAGTAATACCGACTCTCCTGCCACTTTCCATGCTTCGAGCACACTTTACAGCGACGACATGGACGGTCCTTTTTGGGAGTTTTAAGAATGCGATCAGCAAAGTGTCGCTCCTGCAGCCTTGCCACATCCTCCAGAATATATTAGGTGGAATGAACGCGGACAGGGCGCGGTACATAAAGGAAAGGCTGTAAAGTTTGTCAGCCTATCAAAACGGTCAGCCAGGACTTCCTGGCGACGCCTTTCAATGCTGCGTCAAAAAAAGAAGAAAAGTGAAGACAGACACGGGAATAGGTGTTCGTTTACCCAACTTGAATGTGAATACAGAGCTGAGTAGAAATAGAACAGAGCATTGTGGGTAACCCTCAATGTTAAAAATAAAGAAAGGGCTCCCTCTATATGACAAACAAAAAATAGAAAGGAACATAACACAATAATACGAATATAGATAATTTAAAGAAAATATTGAAAGAAAATGGCTAATATCTGTAATAGGGGTTCAAAATTAGAAATGATTATAAAATAAAGTGCACTAATAATGCCCAAAAGTTGGAAAGTGACTGACTATTGTAAAATTGGACTCGTTTATTTAGCAGTCCATGTAGTAGAGAAACAAAATTCCAGATTGCTGTTTGATTAAGTAAACCACATGCATTCTCCATGGAATAAACCAAAAAAAGGGAAAAAATCACTAATAAGATGGAAATAAAAATTTCTTGATAACAATTAAAAAACTTTTTTTCTTTTGTTGTTAGGACTATGGTTAAACTCACCCATAGTCCAAAAATCTTCAAAAAACATTTTTTTAAATATATATTAACCCAGATATCCAACTAATAATGCAAAGTTGGAATTGTGTTGAGGTAACTCAATGTAAGGTCACGCCAATATTTTTGAAAGGTAGATGTCTGACCGAATCACCATTAAGAAAGGTGCCATAAAAGTAATCTCAAATGAGATGCAATATTCATCCAGGGTATGTCATCATTCAATCCCTGGATATGGGTGCCCAGTTTGAAATCCCAATGTTGTTCAACTTCGAATAAAGACATGTTTGGAGATTTCATAGTCTGTAGTACAATCCACCACATATCATCTGGGGTACGTTGTACCTCTCGATAATGGATACTCAATTTCGTTGTCATCCATCCACATCTAATGTTGCTCTGATGTTCATTAATTCTGATCTTGACAGGTCTAGATGTCATACCTATGTACCGTAAGCCACACAGACAACTGATCATGTAGATACAATTACGAGAGTTGCAGTTGGTGTGGCTTGAAAATCCCAAAGACCGATTGGTTCAAGAGCAATGGTACTCATGCGTCTGGTAAGGGGGAATACATTGCAATTGCCACACGGGAAATGACGCTTCTCAGGAGCGAGTCCCCATAGCGTGTTCTGATCTGATACTCTGGCATACCTCTATAAAGTTTTTGCCTTATGTACAATCTATCTGGATAAGTCTTTCTTTTGATACACCATTTTAGATATCCTGAATGATTTCTGACACATGTTCTCTGTGGAAGTAGTTCTGCTTCTGACTACGACAGTAAGCAATAATTTTATTGTGCCATCAATATTGGGTGGAGTGTTGTTGCAGTATTGCACTTCTAGTTATGTTCATGTCATCTTTTAATTTATTTTCTTTACGTAATGTTTTTGAAGTGACTAACAATTATTTTGGCACACATTTGTGTTTTTTGTTTTTGTTTCTACAGGTCACCAATAGTTTTGTGCTAGTAAACGCAGACCGGTAGTGAGTATAATTTTTTTTACTCCCTTCTTTCTTTTTGTATGAACAAATTGTATTCATATATTTGATGTTCTGGAGAAAGATAATTGTTCTAGTCCTGTTGAAACGCCAGTGGATCCTTTATGGACAATTTTTAGGCGCGAAACATGTTGATGTTTTGTAGAGGTTAAAGTCATTGTGCTTTACCCTTTGAGCATGTAAAGTGTGGGATCATTATTTCCCCTTCACTTTTCCTTGTGTTTTTAATCTTGACCTGGTCCTCGCTCGTTTATTAAACATCCTCTTACATTGAGAAGGAACCCGAGTCAATTTTAATCTGGATTTTGTACCTATCCAGCTGTTTCTTAGTAACCTAAGATTTTTGGTACTGAGACACAAACAACTTTTTAATGGCTAGATGGTCCCATGTAGTACCCCGTCAGACATTGCAATGCCAGTCTGACGTGGAGCATAGCCCGGTGATGATGCATGAGGGCTATTGCTTCTGAATGAGTGTGTACCTGTGAGAGGGATTGAAAACCCTCCACCTTCTGGAACAGTGCACTCATCATTTTCTATATTGTACACTAGGAGATCGTGCGCTGGACCAGTCAATCTCCCAGTCCCCCCTTTTCTTTTTTTTACAATTTTTATCCTGTCATGCTTCATCGTCCTAGTTATTACGATACATGCTTTATTATCTAAGATGCAGTTGCTTCAATAAAACCTTACTGAACTATACTCTGCCACTGATTGTCCTTTCATATGTGAGACTAATGTAACTGAGAAAAACGGATGCAATCTGAGTGACCACGATTTCCCTGCAGAGTCATTTGTATCATGCGCTTGGTTGCCCAATCATCACTACTCTTGGGTGGAGATAAGTCACTGCTAGTTAGCTGGAACAAAACCCAGATTAGGCCGACAGGTGTCACCTGTAGTGGGTTCAGACTCAGTCCCACGCAGTAAAAGTGACTCTGCCACCCGAATTTAGTAGTCTCATTAGGATAATGAGAACCTTTGTGACAGTTGACCTTGGTCTCCATCTACAAGGTGACCCAAGTATACAACCTGGCCCTTCCCTATCTGGCACTTGCTTACCTTGATAAGGAGGATTGCATTTTTCAGATCCTCTAGTTCCTTGCCAAGATGGATCAAGTAATAATGCCGGGTAGAGCTAAAGACAGTTATATCATCAAGACATGCTGGACTATAGTCTTCTAACTCAGCGAGGGCTTTGTTCATCAACCTTTGAAAGGTGGCAGGTGCATTCTTCAATGCAAAGGGCATAACAGTAAACTGATTATGCCCATCAGGAGTGGCGAATACTGATGTTTCCTTTGCTTCTGGGGTCAGACCTATCTGCCAGTAACCTGATGTGTGATCAAAAGTACTGAGATATTTGGCTGCCCCTAACCTGCGAATTAGTTCATCAACCCTAGGAATTGGGTGAGCATCTGTTTTTGTCACAGTATTGAGGCCCCTATAGTCCACACAAAACCTTTCTTTCCACTCTTGGAATGAGGCCTGGGACTAAAACAACTGGGCCACCCCAGGGTCTCTCAAAGTGCTCAATGATTCCCAATTCCAGCATCTTACTGACTTCAGCTGTGATGCTCTCTTTGACATGATCAGACTGTCTGTTGATCTTATTTTTGACAGATAATCTGTAGCCAGTGTGTAACAGATAGTCTAACCAGGGGTCAAGGAGAAGGGCTCAGCAAACTGCTGCAAGACTTGCTAACAGTCAGTAGGCTGTTGGTCAGTGAGGGTGTCTGAAAAGACCACTCCTTCAAATTCGCCATCTTTTGGGTTGGGTTGCTGGAAACGTAATCAGCTTCCTGCCCCTCATCAGTGACCATGGCCATGATCATCTCATCTTTGTTGTGATAGGGGTTAAGGCGATTTACCTGGAGAACCCTTTTGGGGTTCCTGCAAGAGTTAAAGTCCACCAGGCAAGTGACTTTCCCTTTTCTCTCTAGGATTGGGTAGAGTACACTCCACTTATCTTGGAAGTCCCTGGGTGCCACAGGCTTCAAAACCCATACCTTCTGCTCTGGTTGGAACTCTACTAGCGCAGCCTTTTGTTCATACCATAGGTGCTAGAGCTCTTGGCTGGCCTCAAGGTTTTTAGATGATTTCTCCATGTACTCAGCCATTCTGGAGCAAAGGTCAAGCACATAGTCTACAATATTCTGTTTGGGTTCTCTGAGAGGTCTCTCCAATCCCTCCTTCACAAGACTAAGGGGGTCATTCTGACCCCTGCGGGCGGCGGAAGCCGCCCGCCTGGCGGGAACCGCCAGAAGACCGTACCGCGGTCAAAAGACTGTACCGCGGTCAAAAGACCGCAGCGGTCATTCTGACTTTCCCGCTGGGCTGGCGGGCGACCGCCAAAAGGCCGCCCGCCCGCCCAGCGGGAAAGCACCAGCAACGAGGATGCCGGCTCCGAATGGAGCCGGCGGAGTTGCTGGTGTGCGACGGGTGCAGTTGCACCCGTCGCGATTTTCAGTGTCTGCCAAGTGTCTGCCTCAGTAGGCTCACTGACACAGTCAGGGCCTACTTGGAATCCCATCTGGATACTGACCACCGCATTTACTGCAGGTGCACTAGAGTAATTCTTTTTTTGGGGACAGGTCTCGTCTTTAGTTGGGTGTCCAAGAAACTTGCAATCACGACACCAAGGCCCTCATTGTGATTTCAGCAGTCTTTTCATACGATCGCTGAAGCCACGGGCACCAGAAGACCACCAGTGCTGAAGGTCTTCTGACCATCACATTACCAGTACTGAAAGATTTCTGCCACAATTTGGGCAGAAATTCTCCAGTAGTTGTGCTGGCGGTCAGATGTGCATGGGCAGTTCCGCCACCGCCCCGCCCCGCCAAAGGGACTCCACCAGCTGTATTACGACTTGTAATACGGTCTGGGGGTGTCCTGATGGTGGGGCACTGCTGGCGGTGGAAGCGACTGTTCCCGTTCCCTGGTAAGTCGTTCGTCCAACAGGGGAGGGTGGTGAGAGGGTGAGGGGTGTCTTGTGTGCGTGTGTGAGTGGGTGTTGTCTGCATGTGTGAATGTAAGTGTGTATGGGAGTTTGAATGTGTGTTTGAATGTGTGTTTACATGTGTATGTGTATGCATGTGTGTATGGGTGTTTGAATGAGGGCATGATTGTTGAAGAGACTGCGTGTTAGAATGTCTGTGTGAATGTGTGTATGGATGCGTGTGTGTAAATGCATGTATGGATACGTGTGAGTGAATGCATGTATGTTAGAGTTTGTGAATGAGTATATGCAGAGTGCATGTGTGTGTGCCTGTGCATGTATGCACGGGAGGGAGGGGGGTTCTGGTATGGAAGGTGGGGTGGGGGTGTCGGGATTGCAGGGTGGTGGGTGAGTCATCTATCAGTGACAGGAAAGAAATTTAATTTCACTTCCTGTCACTGGTAGCCTTTCCACCAGGGTTTTCATGGCGGTGCTATCACCACAGAAATCGTGGTGGAAAGCCCACTCTTGATACCGCTGGCATTCTTCATTGGACCACCAGCTTGGAGGTGATAATCTCCGGCCCAGCTGTCCAACCGCCCTGGCTGTACAGGTGGGTGTTGGAGGCTGGCCTGGCTTATAGTGGGTACCTGATGGTACTTACACCTTGTGCCAGGTCCAGTTATCCCTTATTAGTAGATCAGTAGTGTTCTAGCAGCTTAGGTTGATAGAGGTAGCTATAGCAGAGCAGCTTAGGCTGAACTAGGAGACATGCAAAGCTTCTACTATACCACTTATATCATAAGAAACACAATACTCAGGGTTACTAAAAATAAAGGTACTTAATTTTAGTGCCAATGGGCCAAAAATATCTCAGAGGATATACTCCCTTAGGAGGTAAGTAAAATACACCAAATATACACACAAACCAAATCAGGTAAGTAAAAACAGACAGAAAGGAGTGCAAACACTGTAGAATACAATAGGATTCAATAGGCCTAGGGGCAACACAAACCATATACCAAGAAAGTGGAATGCGAACCATGAATGGACCCCTAGGCTAGTGAAGGGCATAGAGGGTCGCTGGGAGTGTAAGAAAACACTAAGGGTGTCCAAGATACCCCACCCCAAGACCCTGAAAA